>NC_050584.1:18705000-19905000 GCF_013368585.1 Megalops cyprinoides
GAGCTCAGATTCCTGCCCACTATATTGACAGGAGTCAATATAATTCCAGAATCCAACCCGTACATGCTTAAAGTGTCATAAAACAGGAAATGCATAAAACACTGGAGGCCTTGACACAATTAATTAACCTTGTCCATGAGGAGGGTGATTAACCTTGAATTTAGAATGGATGTTGGGAGATAACCTGCACAGATCAGCTGGATCAGCTACATGGCAAACTGGCATCTGCCACCCTCTTCATTTCTGATATGAGCAGTTGTCAACAGGCTGCTTTAATTGCACTTAAGAATACAATTTGAAATCTAAATTTGATCTGAGTTTACAGTCACAAACAATAATTCATTTACATTGCCATTTGAAAAAAAGTGATTACGTGTTAAAAATGCTCATTTTGCAATGATAAATGTAAATTTCAAGAGGAAATGAAAAATTATATTTGAAATGAGAAGAAGCATTTGAAATTTAGGTTTTTTTGCAGGCACAACATACAATACAATCTTGCTGTAAAAAGCTAGTCAACGCATCCTTGTAAGAGCTTGTAAGAGTCTGCGATCTGCAGCGTTGCGCATGTAATAAGCGTATGATGTAAAAGTGAATAATAAAACAGGCCTCACATGACGGATACTTTGTATCACACATTGCGGAGAGGCCTACACACATTGTAGAGAGGCCTACACACATTGTAGAGAGGCCTACACACATTGCGGAGAGGCCTACACACATTGCGGAGGGGCCTACACACATTGTAGAGAGGCCTACACACATTGCGGAGAGGCCTACACACATTGCGGAGAGGCCTACACTGCAGTTTCACCCTCAGGCACACTTGCATCTGTATTACAGTGTGTTCAATTTCAGTCAGGTGTGTAACAATTAGCCAAGAATGACAGAGTTACACTGAAAAGTGTATGCAAAGAAAATCATGTTCCAGAGACATAAAAACTCAGAGCCAAACATGTGGACTATCAATATTTTCTGTTTATTCTTCTCATGTACCTTGTTCAGACTACAGTGTTTTTTTCACAAAGCATTGCATGGGTATTTTTGCTTTGCCTCTACATTGTCCATGTTTCAATGTTCCAAAGTTAAAAAAAACACTCCTTGCAAAAGACACACGCATAAACACACACATGCACACACACATGCGCACACACACGCATGCACACACACACACACACACACACACACACACGCGCCCGCACACACACAGGCGGATCTGATTCCGTTGAATTTTTCTGTGTATTTGCTGCCATCATCAGGGTGGAGAGAGTCATTGTCGCACAACAGAGAGCAATACGAATGCTTGTGCGTCTGGAGTGCACATGATGTATACACAACCCAGTTAAAGGCATTCAATTTTTCACTAGTTGTGATAAATGTGAGTTATCTAGGAGAATTTGATGATGATAATTAACACTAAAAAAATCATTGTCTTGATGACAAAAAAATACATCTGGCTACACAAATGAAAGGCTTGCTTGAATCACTAAAATCAAGTGAGCACCTTTACTGAGAATATTTTTGGAGAGAATGCTGAAAAAAAGAGCTGTGTATTTCTATTTGTTAATTTTTCCTGTATATATAGGAGACCCTCAGCATCTGAAAGGTTGTTGATTTTTTTTTCCAAATGGTCACAAACATTGTTCTGTACTAAAACTAAAGCCATGTGTATCCTGGGTATCTTTTTGTATGCTATCTTCAATTTGATACAATTCACTTTTGGCTTGAGAATAGGGTCCTTATCATGGCCCGTATTTAATCTTTGATTGCTCAAATCCCTCTGTAAAGCCCTGTCCAGTCACTGCAAGTAGTGTTAAATGCCATCAGGCTTTAGGCTTGCCCATCTGTTGTAGTGCTAGCTGGTTTTTTCAGACCTTGCAGTTTTCTTAGTTAACCCATAAAAACAATCTTCCACATGGTTACTGCAAGGGTAATGAGAGGGAAGTGCTGTCACCTCTACATCAGCCTTCACCAGGGTTGACTCAGGGTCAAGAAGCGGGTGGCTGATGCAGGTTTCTTGCCTGGAGAGTGATTGTATTTTTCCACCCGAAACAGCAGTGTGCCTTTCACAAGCTAAGGTCATGCTACTATATAACATTTGATTCTGTTAAGAAGAACGATGCTTGTTAACTTTGTGCATGTGTGTGTGTGTGTGTGTGTGTGTGTGAAGCGGCAGAAATTGCTGTCAGCAAATGAACATGCAGACAACTAATAAAAAAAAAATAATATACCTAATTCGTGAAACAAACAACATAAAAATGTCCCCAGGGCTGCATTGCGCCTCTCGGGGGTTTTCAGTGAAATGTTGAGGCAGGTGACAATATTTTCATTTGAAAGCTGTCTAGTGACACCAGAGCGGTGGAAGGAGACAATGGTGTAAAATCCTGTTTTATTTGGAAAGCGCAGTTGTATCCTCCCAGGTCCTGGTGATGTTAGATTGACCTCCTGTCACATCCTCTTCCGTAGGATGTCGGCAAAAAAAAAAAAAAAAAAAAAAACACTGTCTATGACCCTGCAGCGGTTTTCCAGTGACCAGCATTCCAGCAGAGCTTTCCAAAAAAACGGCCCTCACACGTTGCCACATTAATGAAAGAGGCAAAAGCAAAAAAAAATATACATGCGTAGAAGAACACATAAACACACACTGTCATGTCCCTGGACACCCTTGTCTTTATCCAGAACTCCTGATGAGGCAGTTCAGAGGACTCATACACATTTGATCAGTGAAATGGCCTATATCCAGTTGGCTGTTTCTACAATCACAGAAAAGCTAGTACACACAATAAACATGGTTTGGTGTGGGGTTTTTTATATGTACTTTATTTAAAAATATAATACAATAAAACATAACTAAGGAAATGAGTGATAACACATATCAAATGCAATGAATAGCAATATCCCTGTGCCATTGAGATGATTTCTGGTGCACAAGGGGATATCAGTCAGGTTCAGCTGTATTTTAGATATATGGAAATATACTTCTATGATTTGTGTGTTATTGCAGACTAGCCCTGTTGTGTTGTTTGTGAATAAAACAGTTTTTTTCCTGGGGTGAAGATTACATAGCTATTAGTTCCCCCCTATCCTCTGTGATGTGTGTTTTTAGGTCAATCATGGCCCTGCCTGACTGCCTGCCCCAAATTCTGTGACCAGCAATGCACTGCGGCATTATTTACCAGACAATATCATACTGTTTCATGTCTGAATGCATTTACAGAATACATCATTTATTGCATTATGATGTTTGCAAAATGAACACTTGAAGTGCCCGACCATCAAAACAGGCTTTATTCTGATAAGCTGGCACACTGCACGCTGTATTTAATAAGAACATGATCAAAGAATAAGTCCTGCCCTTGTCAGGCTCACGTGAAACTCCCCAACTTCTCAATGGTCCCATTTTTTAGCATATAAAAGACTTCAGACAAATTAACAAATCAAAATAACATGTTTTTAACCTGTAGTGAAATCTAACATCCTGCTAAAATAAACTATTCAGAGTTAGCCATGCATGAAAGTATAGATAACATGAGATAACATGAAATTAAGATGTGTGTATAATATGTAAAATGAAAGTTATGGTATATGAGTCCTTGTGAATTGTTAACCCTGCATGCAAAAGACTGATTTACAAATACTAGCATGTGAAACCTGAGCAGTGATCCTTCCTTTTTTGATGCCATTCTCGACTCAGTATATTATATCTTGTGAAATGTGCACTAGCAAGTACAGTGGCAACATTTATATTTAAAGAAAATTTAAAAAACCTCCCTAATCTCTTTATAACCCCATTCTGTGGTAAAGAAGTACAGATTACATCTTGGTACAACATTGCGGTCTGACAGAAATCATGTGCTTGGGAAAGTATCATCTAAAAGCAAACAAATTTGATGCTAATGGATGTCTGCTTTTGTGCAGGCATTCATTAGCATAGTACATCTCAAATGTATGACTCTCCTTACTAGACCACAGGCCACTTTGTTCAAACATTGTCTTTCTGGGAAGAATGAAGACAAAGCAACCACAACCTGTTGAGTAAGATTTTCCCATCACAATTTATTCACTTAATGCTTAATCTCTCTCTGCCTCACACACACACACACACAAACACACACAAACACGCATACACACAGTGGTCAGAGATAGTTGGCATTAAAAGTTTTATGTGGTTACTGTATATCCCTCACCAACAAAATTTTTCAAAGACTAGAGTGAATGATTCTACTTCCAAACCACATCCAAATTGTCAAAGAGTATCAAATTATTCAAAAGTACAGAAGCATATTTGGAGTATATAAAACACTTCAGATTGTGTGTTGGAGTATGTGCTTCTCTTCAGCTGTCCATGACCTGCACTTGACTCTAGTCACGTTTCCCTGCGCGATGAAGAGGTGAACTGTGTTTGTATCTGAGGTCATCTACAGAGTAAACAGCATCACAGATGTCAGTTCATCCCATGACTCAGGGAAATGAGGCCATTTCCCTTCAAATGACATTTAATTGCCTATAATGATCTATAATGATCTAATTATGTGTGCAAGTCTCTATAGCTCCCAGTATAAGGGAAATTCTTGGGGAAGTACGTGAAGCCTTGACATGAACACATCTGTCTAAACCAGTGCACATGCTATTTGTTTAGTTGTTATCATTATATGCATAGTGCCCTCCATACCTTTACTTGACCCAGTTTAAATAGGTCCAGAAAATACTATATACCAAAAGTGCATATTAGATTAATTTTCTTCTTAAATTATTTTAAGTATTTTAATTTTAATAGCATTGCACACAGAAAAGTCATTGTTCACAAAATATGAGGGTTACATTTGTTCACATCCTTGTGTTTAGTATTTTATAAATCCTCATCTGGCATGGATTACAATGAGAAGACTCTTCCTGTAATTGTTTATGAGGTTCTGGCACTTCTGAGGGGGGATTTTTGACCATTCCTCTGGGCAGAATGTCTCCATCAGGTCCTCACAAAGGTCCAGGTATGCTCCTGTAAAGACAACAGTTGGGTCAATTATAAGAGAAAATTCAGAAGAGAGCAGTATATTCCTCAAATACTGTATCTACAAAAGGATATAGAGTAAATGAGATCAAGATGAGAAATGTGGCTTTTTTAGTGTCTATATGCATACTGTTGATTGGGTGCAATCTGTGTTTTTTCCTAATAGTTGGCTAAATTCCTGAAATAAACATACAAGAAACCTTCATGTCTGAAGGAGGAAAGTAAAATATGGAAAATATGTTTTGCGCAGATGCACCACATTCCAGTACTTATTTATTTTCAAGAATGTTATTATTAAACTCAAAATGGGTCTAAAGAAGCATTTGTAATGCCTTATTCAGCTCTCAATGATGGTTAAAACCCTTGCCACAAGCATACTTAAACATTATGGCCTATTATAATCAATATAAGGCTATTAAATGTAGTGGTAAACATTATGTAACCTCTGATTTAACAGTATAGGCCCTAAGATTTATAAGCTGGTCAGAAAATTTATGGATGGTGATGACAATGGTTATGATGCATTATGGTATGTTGTCTTTACTAAGGACATGTTATGAATGAATCAATATAAATTATTGAGTGATGTCTGATGGTGATAACAATGATACAGCCATTAGAAGTTAGTTCTCTAGTTTATTTATGTGGATTGTAATCTGATCCAGAGAAGAAATCTCTCCTGACTTTCTTTTTTTCCCTTTGAAGAAAGTGTTCCAGAGAGTTTTTTCTCACTCTGGAATAACATTTCTCTTTGAAATAGCATTTTATTTGAAACAACAGTCCTATTCAATAAAGCAATTGGACATTTGGGCCAGCATAGCATGGGCACACAAGTGCAGATTTATGATGATGTCATCATGTAAAATACATTGCTTCTAAAAACAATCATTTGAGATGATGACTTAGCAGGATTGTTACTGTGTTTTATAGGTACAGGAAGCCAGCATGTTGTTCTTGGATATCCATGCACACTGCTGCCATTAAAAAAAAAAGAAAACCTTCTCATGTTGTTTAGTAATTGAGTTTCAGGCTGTAGATGCAAAGCAGATGGGGATTCTGTTGTGAAATCTATTTCCCAGAGTATTATTCGCAACCCTCTAAGAAAAGCATTTCTTATAGGCCGAGGGTTTGGACAAACAATGCATGATTAAAAAAAAGTGAAGGATCCCAGCATGCTGTGGGAAAACATCATACATCCTTAGGGGGGATCTGTTACAGATTGATTTTAACTGTAGAAGCAAATTAATGAGAATCAGATGACTGATGGGAGGACACTCCTCCAAGAGAATGGTCTGCAGCACTCTGCAAAGAGAATTAGTGACAACCTTCAGTCAAATTGCTTAGAAGCATTTCCTAATTTTCCTGATTATTTACCTTAAACAAGAATTTGCAAGATGAACTTTTCTGGGTTTCTGGTGACACTTCTCACATGACCTGCAAATGGAATTTTTCTCTTTGTAAGAATATAATTCATCTTTCAAAAGAGATAAAAATTTATTTGAAAAAAAAAAAATAGAAAATTAAGAATTAAGCATTGCAGTAAAATGTATGACTTATTCCATGATCAAAATAGTTACCAGGTCCCAGGGGAAGGCACACAGTTTATATACATGGCCCATTATTCAAGTTGCTCATATAGCTGCTGATTGTACATTTCAGAGTTGTGAACATATATCCACCTGCAGAAAAATCAGACACAGACAAGGTGATTGCAGTTGGAGGTGGAGGAAAGAACATTGGAAGACTTTTCCTGTCTTTTTTGTCTTCCAGTGAGCCAACTATCAGAACCCATTGAACAGAATTTGAAAATATTGCACAATCCAGTGTTTTATGAAATAAAACTAGCTAATGCATATAGGGACCTGGACCTGTAACCTGAATTCTGCAAATTCAGTTCCATAACTTGAATCACTTCAGCATATATTCTGCTCCATAAATGCATAACATATAAACTATGTAGGTTTTCCAGGACATCTGTTGTGGAAATAAACAGTACAATAAATGTCGGTATAAACTGTGGATCGTGTGGAGACTGTACATAAACACATTGAATGTTTTTCATACCTAGAACTGCATTGTTTTTATTTGTTTGATTGATTTCTTTGACACAAGTGTCTTTGACACTTTCAAGCTGCATGGACATTTCACAGCATTTCTACAGACCCAACAATCTGTAGAATTATTAAATAATGTGGTTCCAACAGCTCTGGGAAACACATATAAGTAGCATAATGAAAACAAACCAATGCAATATGTTTCTTGTTATCATAAGCAAACCTATAAATCGGTTAGAAATCCTTATGGTAAACAAGTTTGACATTCTTGGGTTGGAAAGTAAGTGAATGATGCAGAGGGTTGGGTAAGAGCTATACCTGGAGAACAAGATCTGACTATGACATCATGGGTGTTTTGGAAATGAAGCCAAGAGAGCACTACTCTCTCCTCTGTCTGTAAATCAACCATGAGTCCAGAAGGATCAGGCAGCAGTGAGAAGAGATCTGTGTGTTCCTGTGTGTTCCTTATCTTGTAGCCTTGGATAGGGTTTCTCAGCCTGTACCTAAAAGAAGTCTCCCATCTGTTTCAACTCTGACGACTCCACTATGACTCTCTGCTTTATTCCCTGGATCCAATTAGTCCCTTACCAAAGGATTGCAGCTGCTATCCATTGACTCAGTCAATTACTGATAAAGGGTACGCCAGGTTACTCAGCCTTAGATACCTGTGCTTACGTTTGAATTTTACCTTGCCATCAGGTTGGATGGAGTCTCAGGAGTGTCCAACGCATACTTCATGATTTATTTGCTTCCAGAGTTTGTGGGAGAGCAATAAAGTAATTCTTGATTGTAACGTACATAGGTTTCAGTAATGTGAGGTTGTGGCTCCAGTTTATCCAGTGGAACCTAAAATGATATATTCTGTGTCAAATAGTTGCATGACATGGCCTAATTCTGTGTGGACTATGACAGCAGTGTTATGATGAGGCAGATCTGTCACATCATGGGCCTGGACATCCATCAGTGCAAGAGCATTCACACTGCAATAATTTACAGCACTCGAGTCAGGCACAGAAGGAACATTTTCCTTACAGAGCTATAATGCACGTTTGCTCAGCCATTTGCAAATATGTCTCTTCATGCAAGGAATTTGAATGACTTCTAAATGCATTCACCCATTTGATGTTAAATGTATTTAGCAAATTTATACACCTATAGCGCAAAATCACTATCATGAAGTGCAGGTCCCTGTGTTCAGCAATGAGAAGAATCAGCTAGACTGAGTCCCACATCATACTGTACATATCGCCAAATGCAAATCAGAATGCCAGGTATGATACATAAGTGATAGACTCTCAAGCATTTCTTACCCAAATATTGTAGCCTCCACTTAACCCACAGTGAGTATATATTTTAAAAAGCTACCTAAATCCAGAATTCAAGATGTCCTGAAAAACAATTAAAAACCACACAGTTGCCTCTTGCGTGCAGTGTTGCACCCTTAACAGTCTAGAGGGTAGCCCCTGAACAGAATGCTAATCCATCATGTTGCTGTTACCCTAATTTGAGAATAATGCCGGATGCCAGGAGGTAATGGGAAACAGTGTTTGCCTCACTCTGGTCACAGAACAACTTAAACAGTCAGCTTAGTATTCCTACAGGACTTTGTATTGGATACTATACTATAAAGGATATTTCAACCATTTGTAATGTTTAAGTAATAGTAAGTTAAGTAATAGTACTTTAGTTGAGAGGAATTTGTGTTGCAAATATAGTTTGTGTGGCTGGAGCTCAAAGTACCATTGAAACATGTGAATGTTTTCTTTTTTTTACTATTTCCCAAAGTTTTCCTTCAAACATTTGTAACAGGAAGACTCTTCGTATCACAGAATATCAAAATGGATTTTGATGCAAACAGAAACATTCGGTTTTGTGGCTCTTCATTCCTAATTCTGTTTATATAGCGCTTAGTTGAAATTCTCACATGTTATCCTGAAATGAATCCAAATGAATGCAAAGAATTAACAAAAGTTTTGTATGGCCTTTCAGATGTAAATCATAGCAGCTTCCATGAATGCTAATGTGCTGCTCGATGCCGCTATTTAGCCTGAGCGCAGTTGTACCTGACAGGCCATGAAATTCCAGTCTCAAGCAATCTTCTAAGGGGAGGTTTTGGAAGTACATCTTATGTTTCTTTTCTCTATTAGAACATATGCATAATCATTTGTGTACGGACCCTCTGTAATACACAATAAAGTCTGATCACTTCATCCCAGAATGAATAGTTCAGCATAGCAGTTTAAGACCACTGTTAGTATGGCGGCATGATGCTAGTTTATATTGTTCTCATGAACACTGATGTTCTTTGTATTATTATTTGTGCCCTTGTAAACACTACGATTTCAGGTAATGTTGCCTTTTTGAGGTCATTTTTGGGCTAGGTCTTCAGTTACAACACAGTTGTGCTGCTCTTAATGGACTATGTTTTAGTTATTTTTATGTCAGCACCGTTTTTTGAAGTTTGATACCTGTTTACTATAAGTCTGGCTGCTCAACACCTATGGTATTGATGTCCTTGCTGCTATATAGTATTTAATGTATCACACTAAACTACCCTTTTACCCTATTTTTATTATTATTCTGAGTATTATTATGTTTATATGCATAACTAGGCACAAAGGAAAAAATAAGAGCTGTAGAATATCAATGGGATATGTGGTCAGTTTGTTCTTTTTAAAAAGTTAGACATTTACACTGTGCACAACATCATGTTTGATCCCTTTCCCCTTAACAGTTTACTGTTAAATGAAAGCTGTCCCAGCTTTGGAGGATCAGCCAGTCAAAAAAGAACAGATCCTAATCTGTGTATACATCATAAATAAACATAGCCAGCCTAGATTAGCAATAAGCATACTTCACACAGACAAGTAAAAAAATATGTAACTGCCTGAGCAGTTACATATTTAACGACCATTTTTGTCTACAGAGTAAGAGCTTCAGTCCAATTAGGCCATCCTGGCCTCTTTATCTGTCTCTCAGTTTTGCTGGTCCTTCCTTGATCACGGCGATACCAAATGAACGGTCATAACTGCCACCCCAGTGAGCAGATTATCCAAACAGGGCAGTGGAATGTGACCAGCAGCCAGGTTCCCACATGGAGCCCCTCCATAGCGTGTTCCCTATGCATCTGCTCCGGAATTCAGGCCACGGGAGACGTGCCATGGAGGGCACCGCCGCCCACCGGCTACGGGTCGGTACCACCATGTGTTCCACCCCAGCCAGGAGCACAATGCGCCCGGCTTGGCGGGGGCCCCAGGCCCCAGTGTCGGGAGGCGGACCCCGGACCGGACTGAGAGCACTGGCTGATAAGGCTCTCATGTAGGCTGCTGGCTCTGTGCCTGCCCGGGAACAATGATACTGCATAGGCAGCTCCCCTTACCAACAGGAAGAGGGAGTCTGGCCCTCTCACCGAATAATATTTACTTTTCGGAGCCGTTGTGTGTCTGAAGTACCATGTCTGCGATTAGCATTTGGGAGTGTTACAAATGAGCTGGGGATAAAGCCAGCATGGCATTTCAGAATTTTGCATTAGCAGGGTGATTCCAAAGGGTTAAGACCTTTCGCTTCCATCACAGGAAGGCACACAAACAGGGTGGCTGAACCACTCATTGGCCCTTTGATTTGGTAGTGCGCTGTTCAGTTGGATACGTCAGTTTCCTGTCAAAGTCTAGGATCCGCTAGGATTTTTTCTTACCAGTCACTGTGTCTGTGTTACAAATGCAAATATAATGGACACCTAGGCTGACGAAAGAATGACAACAACCTCAAATCAGTTTGACTATTTAATGAACAGTAACGATTAAGCGAAACGAACAGTAATGATTGAGCAAAACCTCAACATTAGCCGCTAAAATGTAGGCTATTAGGAAACATCTGTAACCTGTAACAACTGTAGCCTGTTTAAAAAAAAAAGGCTAGGCCTACATGGCATCAAATGTAGCATGTAGGCTACCAGGTAACATTTTATTTTCTCCTTTTTTTCATTGCGGCAAAGTCCTCTGCTGCTGACTTGAAATCAGACGTGTCCAATGTGTCTTTGCAGCTTGCAATGCGCATAAGCCGTGTCACTCTCTCCTCCTCCAGATGATTTTGCAGCACCGTCTTAATTCTATTCTGCAGAGAGAAGCCCCTCTCTAGAAGCAAGTATTGCGCAATAATAAAAAAAAAAGTACTATAGGCTGCCAAAACACAAATGACCTGTTTGGGATCGCCTTCGTTATAGCTACGTTTTGTATGAGCATTATTACCGGACATTTTGACTGGCAAGTTTTTAATTTATCGTTTTTTTTTTTTTTACAAATTTTACCAGGCAAAACCCGGTAATTACTGGATAACGGACATTTATATATTCGGGAATTGAATTTATATATTCAGAGTTACATTTATATATTCAGGAATTATATTTATATATTTCCTGTTTGGCCCCTTGTAATCTATATTCTCAGTACCAAAACAATTTATTTGCAATTTATTTACACTTTTAATTGTCCTGAGCTGGAACTTAATGTTATTGTGCTGTGATATTGCCCATAGTATTACGCAGTTCTTGTTTGTCACTTAATCCCTACATGAAATTATAGTTCCTCAACTTTACTACATTTTTCATCTAGGTCAAAATGAGCCCTCTGTTGATTGGCAGTCTTCTCAAATGACACTCATGAACTGCAGTAAACACTGAACACTGAACCAAAGTGAGCCAGTCACTACTGAAGCATTATTGTAGCATGGGTTGGATAAATGATACACATTTGTGATCTGTGTTATGATTAAAGGAATGAAATATTCTGCACATTAGGCACACTTGTGTAATGTTATTGCTGAAATGCTCAAATGTTATTTCATGACATGTGCCATTAATCTATCCTGTCAATACTGATCTGAATCATAATTACATTGCCAAATGCAAAGGCTAAATGTCACAATTAAATAACAAAGCAGGATAACAAACACACAGTTGTCTTTCTGATGCCATCAATTAGGCTTTAATCCAACGGCACCTTTAAGAAATCTCTTAATGGGTTACATGTAGTCCATGTTTTGTAATTGTACCTAAATATTTGTGCAACAATATGTCTATGGCCTTAGATACGAATCAAGGCGTAATGGTACGGAGTACTGTTTTTCACTCAGCGTGTTTTGGACAGACTTCCGCGCTCTACCTTGGCATGGTGGTGTGTTTTGATAGAACTCTCAGCGTGACTTGCTGACTGCAGCGCTCAGTCGGTCGTCGGGCAGAACGTTCCTCGATGTGAGAAGATTCAGCTGGCACAGACATCTCAGTTCAGAACTGGTTTTCAGGCCTCTAAAAATAAACGGCAGGGATGAGTTATGTGCTAAACGTGAATTTGTCTGTGCTGAGAAAACAAGGGTTTCAGCGAGGTGAGTCTGTTGAAATGTGTACTGTAGCTTCCTACTGATCCAAGAGCAAAAGGACTACAAAAAAATATACACTGGAATGAGCATAGCATATCTCTGCTGCAGTACATTTCCACTCCTGCTTAATTTAAATAAATGTGATGATGTCAGCCATCAGAGGAATTTACTTGTTAACACTTTGAATTGAATCATTTTTCAGCAAGTTCCAGACGACCTCAAATTACATGAGAGGAGAGTGAATAATTAACAACTGTGTTGCCCTTTCAGTCTACGTACCCTCTATAGAGACAAATGCGCATTTAAAATGAAATAATTGTTGAACGTTCGACCTGGGTTTCTGCTCATCTTGGTAACTGGGTTGTGTTTAATGCTTTCTGAAAGAAGTGGGCCTTCTCTTCAACTGCAAACATTTTAAATGAATTAGGTCATTTCCTCCTACACTGAGAGTGCTGCTGCTTGAAAAGAACCGCTTTACCAATCCACCAGACGCCTCCCACAGACTTTACATGTTCCAGATGGAAGGTAGAGACAGAAAAACACCTCACGTTGCTGCCGCCTTAAAAACAGACTTTGCACAATATGGTATACCGTGTGTAATGCGTTTGGTAACAGCGACCATAAAAACATTTGTGTTGTAGTAGGAATATATTTGTGTGACAGCCCACATCTTACATTTTTTTAAGTAACACAAGCAAGGCTATATGACTGGCTGACTTTTGCTGAGTTGCCTTTCCCACTCTTTCCATCAATTGTCTCTTATGTGCAACAGTTCATGCACTGATATTCCAGGCTCTCCCTGGGAGGGAAGGGCACCGAGGCACAGCACACAATCAAAGCTTTCCTGCACAACTTTCTTAAAATAAATAATATCCTTAATTCAAAAGAAACATTAGACATGCTGGCACATTGGACAAGCCCATGTCCAAGCAAATGCATCTGTTTTTGCTCATTTCCAATGAAAACGAAGCAATGTGAATGTATTTTGCTTAACCACCTGATGTTGGTTACGGAGATAATGTACAGGGCAAATAAGCAGTAGATTTGGGGGTGTTTCCAAATGTTTCTTGAGTGTAAATTTGTTTTGTGAAGATTGAAAAGTTTACAAAGCCTAACATCTTGACATGTCTTCAATCATTCTATTTAGCAGGCTCCCAATCTTAAAACCATGTTGAAAAATGGGAGCGCATATCGAAACTCTGCTTTTGACAATCACCAACCAACCAGCCAAACAACAATTAATTGTAAATTATGAAGAATGACACAATCTGCCAGCAAGCATCTCTTTGCAGCTCAAGGCATGCTCTTCACACAATCAGCCTCTAGGGTACTGTGATGCTGGCTCTGTGTGAAGTGCAGAAGTCAAAGGAGTCGAAGGAGAGGAAGGAGGTACACATTAAACCCACACATTATTCAAGACTTCACAAGTGATTTATTCAAATTCAAAGTGTGCAATATCTATAGGTAACAAATATAGTAGAAATAGACTATATATACACTAGATCTCCAACACTGACAGGTTCTTTTGTTCCTCAAGCCACAATGTTTCTTTCCTTCAATATTAAGAGGCAGGGATCAACATTCAGAAACGCTCAAAAAGAAATGAATCGATTCATGTCCTACCTGAGCAGCTTGTTGAGATGTATGTAAATGGTACTGCCAATTTATACTATGGGGAGTTTTAACCAGTCTGGAGGCCAGCTTCTTTATAAAAAATGCCCAAAATATTACACGCTTTCTTTCTACAAGAAAAGTTCATCTTATATTATTAGAAAAGAATTTTAGCTTACTTTGCATTTTTGCTGAATTTTGATGCATAACACAGTTCTTAACTTTCCTACTCCCTCTGAGAGCTTGGAGTTACTTCTCAGCACTGTTTTCTAAAAGAGTGTGCTGTTGCATGGATTGCCTCCACTCCCAGATCAATCACAGATCTACTGAGTAGCACTTCATCAAAAATTCATATCAGCATTATCGACTGGCATTTGTTTGGGAGAATATGTCAAAATACACTTGAAAAAAAAAGCACATGCTTCAATCGGGATATTCGTATTAGTCACAGTGCTATATTTGGAGTCTGACTTACTGTTAAAAGTAAACTTAATTCCTTCAGTCTCAATAGACAGTGCATTTGTGAGCAGGTGGACCATAACTCGCAGTACTCTCCTCTTGACGGTTATGGTTATTGCATCTCAACAGCCACTGATTCTAATATCAGCACTGTGCCAATCTCTGTAACCTTTACTCCTATAAACACCTCCAAGACAATAAGGCCACATTGTTTCACCACACTCCATACACTTTCAATGAAATAGTACTCAGCTGACCTTGTACTTCTTGGACAGATGGTGAAATTGGCTGAATTATTGCAAAACAAATGAATGTGAACACATTTTAAAATGTTGCTGATTCCTGGAGTGAAAATACTGAACGCAATTGTAATAATTATGTTTAAAAGATTTTTTTCTTTTACATATATTGTGAACAGAGTATCAAACATACTCTTGCAGTGCAAGAACAAAGCAAAGAGTAAATGCGCCAAAAGCTATTTATTAGCATAGCAGACTCCTCTTTACAGATTTGGTAACAACTTAGAAGTTATATACATATCCTTACAGCATTTACACAATAAAAAAGTTAATAATCGCCAATGAAGTAGAGCAGTTCTGCCGTGTATCTGACACACAAATTACAAGTTATGAGGTCAAGCACTGAACTCACTTCCATTCCTTAGTACCACAAAATCAACTGTTGATGAGAACAGTAGAGAGGATGAACCAGATGGAAGCGAATCACGGAAATGCTCATGGTATTACAATACTGTTTGCACCACATCACCAGTGCAAAACCGGACAGCTTAATGAGAAAGCAACATGTCTCCAAGAGTACACCTAACCTGGACTGTAACATGCTTCTACAGCCCAAGGGTTTATATACATACAGTATGACTGCATCCATACACATTAAAAAGTATAACTACTGATTGTAACACTGTATCTTTGCATTCACACTGATATGGATACATGACTCACACAGGCTCAGTATGCTGAATTCCACAAATAATGGAGTAACATTGAACAACGCACCCAGAGGAGCTGACATCGTAATGTTTGTTTGATTGATATAAGCAAAATACTGTACTCTAAGGCAGAGGGCCTACAATGGCAGCCGTCTTTAACATGTTGTTTTGCTTACATTTGCATCTGGAGGCCAAGTCAAGTTGCATGTCGAGAAGCATGCAGATTCTGAAGACATTGCACACTGAACGCAAAGCAACTGGGGAGGCTGTGAACTCACCACCAACTCTAGATTCACAGACAGTACACAGCTTTCAAAATCATAAACATACAAAGAAAAAAAAAAGTGTGTCTTTTCTCAAACATGAGAAACTTTCTGAGACTCTCTGGCCTGCTTGATGCTGTAGAGCCATTTGATGACTCTGGCGTTCCGCTCTACGGCGGAAATGCCGTAGGGCACCCGTTCGTCAGCGTCCTCGTCGTCCATCAGGTCGTCCTTGCTGTGCCGTGACTGATCGCAGTCCGAGCTTCTCATGCTCGCGCTGCGGAAGTTGAGCGAGATGATGTCCGAGTTCGCCCGGGTGAAGTTCTCCACGCCAAAGTTTTCAAGTTCTTCAGGATCGAGTCCGCAGTAATTAAAAAACCGTTCGACGTCGGCGTCGGCGCGGGCGTACCGGTCGCTCAGATCGGACTTGGACCTGTGCAGGGAGGGCCTCCTGCTCACGGTGCTGCCGGGCTCCGCCACCTCCGCCTCAGGGGACTTGAGCGCGTTGCTGGCCGGGACGTTGGGCTTAGGCGGCAGGGGCGGCGCGGAGCTGCTGCTGGGGGTTGCCCTCAGGGACTTGCCGTTGCATATTCTCCTAATGTCCGAGGAGCTGTGGGAAACGTGCAGGGATGAATCGCTCGACTGCTCCTCGAAGAGCCGCTTGCTGATGTTGAGGTTGCTCCCCTGGGGGCTGGAGTGACCCTGGGTGGGGTACACCTTCAGAGACTCGGCAAAGGAGCGGCGGTTGAGCTCGGTGGACTCGGAGCGCTGGGGCGTCCAGCTCCTGGTGCTGTGCTTGTGCGCCGTCCCCGTGGACGAGCCCTCCGAGCTATTGAGAATGTTCTTCAGGATCTCCAGGTTCAGGTTCTCTCTCTTCACGCAGGTGTCCGACTTGGAGTTGTTGTTCGAGGCCTTGAGGGCTGGGCTGCTCCCCGCCCTCTTCGTGACTGGGCACACGGGCGGCTTGGGCAACACCGCCGGCTTCACCGGCTCCTGCTTTGCATTGATCACCTCCTGACTTTTCACATATTTGGCCTTGTCAGCTTCCAGCCTCTCCACCGCGCTCAGTCTCTTGGGGTTGGGCTCTGCCTGTCTGCGGAAATAATCTGGCCCTTTGTTCAGTATGCGGAGAGGAACCGCAGACGCAAAGGAGGTAGCTTGGCCAGCAGGCTTGACCATGCTATCTGTCTGTAGTGTTTCTGTAGGCATGTTTGATGGTCTCTCCCCAGCAGCCGTTTTGGATTCCGTGGTAGGCTCTCCTCAGAGGACTGCTTAGAAACATGTACATCAAGCCAGATGAATGGACGATTAATCCTTTCTCCACTGGCTGTTAGCAGCAAGGCCTCATCTCACAGCTCATTAAATACCACTGCGTTCTGTTTCGGGGCAGCCTTTGTGCAAAAAAACAGGGGCACCAGACACAAGTCTGTATTAATCTGCTCCGGTGGATTCTTTCAGCTGAATGAGGGATGGAGGAGCCTCGTCTCTTCCTTTGTGCTCAGCGCAGGCAGCAATCTGAAACACAGAACAACCAACCATGTGTCAGAGATGATGTGACATCACGTTTATAGCAACAACCAGGAGAACTCTTGAGGGAGGAATACAGTTGGCTGGTAATGCAACCACTGGAATCTGAGTCATGAATCATGCACCCAGGAGATGGTGGAAGAGGTCTCAAAATGACAACAAAACTGGAGAGAGGTTTTGTTTTATAGCAAAGAATTAATTTATCTGGAGTAAATCTGTATTGCAGATGTACTTGCCTAACATGATCGCATCTCTCTGATGCTAATTTTTTTGCTGGTATTGTAAATGTCCCTAATGCTCCACTTTGCAAAATGTTCAAAATAAAGGTCAAAAAGTAAAAAACATTTTGCATGGTTTGTTAAATCGAACCTGATATGATCCGAGAACATCAAAGCTATAAAACATATTTTATTATACTGTAACGCAGCCTTAGAGGATATTAAATTTGGCCTTCATTTGACTTTCATTTGATTCATATTGCTTTCATTATGGGTATGCTCTTCTTGTCCTTCCATAAAAACGCCCTAAAAAGGTTATAGATAAGGGATTAATCTTTGCTCAATAAGCTCAACAAGGAGACTGAAAAAAAACTGCACTGGAAAATGAGTGTTGAAAATCAGCTTTCAGTTTAAAATACATACATAATATGAATTTTACTGCATATTGGAATATAACTTAATTGCCAGTTTTTCTGAGCACATTCTAAAACATGAAAAACTACACTGAAATGCATCTACATTAAGTAGTACAAGGCTGCATAAAGCACAGATGTAAAAGCAATTATAGTAATCTGTGAGGAACACCGTAGCTGTACTTTCCAGTGAGGTATTTAAAAAAAAAAATTAATGTGTTAAATCTTATTAATCATACTTTACCATACCTATCCTAATTCAGTAATGCAACTGTTGGGGGCTTGTGGTTCTGGTAAGTATTCAGGGTAAGGCAGTTTGCCCACATTTCCATTGGAAAATGTCCAGCTGGGGGGTCAAATGATCTTATGTGACTTATTATGACATAAAAGTACAATGCACTGCAGACTCAGCTGGATGGTTTCAATGACATTCTCTGTCCCCACAAAGGGCTGTCTCAACAAACCAGGGGTACGCGGGATGCTGGCTTCTGCCGTGTCCACAAGGCTGTTTACAGAGCGGGGTTGCACAGGGTGCTTGAGGCATAAATTAAAGTAATTACAGAGGATTTGGGACAGCACTGTCAGTGCAGCCAAAGATAGATTGCGATATTGGTATTACGCAGCACTTTCACCCCAGACAGTTTCAGTTTTAACACTGCATGCGAGAGTCTGGTGCTACTGCCTTTTTAGTGCACTTGGTTCCTATTTCAGGATGATCCAGAAACACCCCAGTCTTCATAAATTTAGTTAATGGCTTCTTGTTTAAAGGAAAACTCACCACCTAAAAAGGCACCTTAAAAAAACATTGCTTTAAGTGCATCTCAGGATGAACAAACAGTTTCATACATCACAATATTGAAGGCTACTGTATTTCAAGGAAATCATCCACTTCAGTATGGGATAATAGTCTATAGTTTATTGTGTCAAGTCTATTATTTCTACTGTATCACATAATACAAACCTTTCTCTAGGAATGGCATGATTCTAGTTTCAGTAATTCAACACAGAAGGGTGCATTACATTTGTGACCAGTTACTTTGAATTTCAAATCAATCCACATTTGCCCTTGAAATTATGCAAAGGATGGATTATCCATCCAGGGTTTGTAAAGAGGAATATGAAATCAATGGATTTCACTATGGTTTTAACCCTTAGTACAGTCCCAAAAGTAAACCACATTTAGTGGTTATTTGCAATTTTTCTGCATGATTATATGGTTAAAACTGCTACCAGGAATACATAAGTACTTCTATTTTCTTGGAGATTTCATTGAATGAGCTATTCTAGTGTAAACGCACTGTGAACATCACATTGGAAAGCAGTGACTTTCAAAACACTCCTGAATTTTAATGAAGTTATATTGTTGATGACAACATTTGTAAAATTTTATTGAAGTTTTTTTAATTAAAAAAAAACTGATTATGTTTTTTCCTTAATAATCACAAATTAAGACACAATACAGACCCCTATCACCACTTAAAAGTAAAAAAAAAAAGATAAAATAGCTTCCTTATGATGGAGTCTGTAATACTGAAGAGTTATAATGTATTAATGCCACCAAAGGACAGGGTTGTCAAGCAAACTACAGCAACAACAGACAGCTAACTAACAAAGGGCAGATAAACAAAGTAAATCAAAACTGTCTAGCCAGTTTCAGGGAAACTCAGTGGAGAACAAAGTTATATTTTAACCAAAAATATGGTGGTTAAATTGCATTAAATCACATATTGTTTACAGTATCAGAAGAATCTTTTGGAATGTGACACATTCTGACAGACAGGCCATCTGAACTGTGAGTTTTGTTACAACATACAGAAATACACAGCGAGGAGCAGCATTTTCCACATCTATACGCTTTTTGCCATGAGATCTTCAATAAATGACAACAGAATTAAAGCCTAAACCTCAAGTCTCACCTCATACAGATGTATATTGGTGTCATTTCAGTCAAAACAGGAAGTCCATGAATGAATTAATGTCAGACTTGAACGAAAATTCTCTTAGCTGGTGTTTAAATTCTGATTAAATGTGACAAGTGTCCATGCGAAACACAGCGAAGCATTTCAACATGTACTTCTGCCTATGTAGCACCTCAACAGCAGGAGACAGCACAGGTCAAAATGTAACCGTACAAACCATAAAACCACAACTGTAAAAGAAGCAAACAGTGGCCATTGGCTGCCATGCCATTTCCAGTCACCAATCATCACAGATTCAGAATAAGTGAAACGGAACTAATTGAATATCCCGGTGCTTTTGTGGCGCGCCTAAATCCAAAGTTATTAGCCACTCTGTGATCATGAAAGAAAACGAACAGCCAGGGTTATAATTACACTTTTCATACACAGCCTATCAGCAGGGCCATACAAAATAACATATGCATGACTGACCTCATCAAGAGGAACAAGCCTGAAATAACTGTGAAAGACCGTGGCGACGAGGGGGCTTGCAGAGCTGCAAGAAAAGAGCTTTTAGCCACCGCTGCATGGTACCAAACTGCCTGGCACAAGGAAACATCATCGCATGAAAAAAAGACCAACACTGCAGCTTTGCACTGGCAGCGAGAACAAACAATGATGAAATCATTCATTCTGATGCTGCCATCGCTGAGTGCCTTTTGAAATCTCCTCTGTTCCGCCTGGCGAAGATGTGTATCAGTGTGTCAGCTGCCTGTTCGCCTGCCTTTTCCGAGGCCGGGTGTCACAAATCTCGTTTGGCAGCTTCATAAGTGTAATGAGCTTTCAAAGGCTAGTGCAATCGAACAGAAAACGG
Source organism: Megalops cyprinoides (assembly GCF_013368585.1). NCBI lineage: Eukaryota > Metazoa > Chordata > Actinopteri > Elopiformes > Megalopidae > Megalops > Megalops cyprinoides. The sequence continues at coordinate 18,725,648 of NC_050584.1, forward strand.
GAGCGCACACACTACATCCAGTAATGTTTATGATAACAATTCAGAAAAGATGCTCACCCACCCGACACCAGCCTCAATCCTGACGGCTCAAAGTCTCCCGCTGAGCTGAAGCTGCAAACCAAGCCAGCTGTGAGCTTTTGTCTCCGCTCAGCCCTGATCACTTTAAGACAGCCTCATTTCATCTCAGCCAAAAACACCATCCCCAAATTGTGGGCGCAAAAGGAGCCAACAGGTTCTGCTTTCATTTCCCTGACAGATCACACCTGAATCCGAGAGCCGACTCCTCCAAGTCCACCCGCGTGTATCTGTGCTGCTTTCCCTCTGTATTTTTTTGCATGCCACATTCAGTCTGTGCATAATACTCTTCCTTTCCATCTGCCCCCTGAAAACACATGACCCACAAGTGTGAGAGGCATAGAGACAGGGAGAGAGAGAGAGAGAGAGAGAGAGAGACGGGGAGAGAGAGAGAGAGAGAGAAAGAGAAAGAGAGAGAGAGCACGCGACAGAGAGAAAGACAGAGAGTGCAAGGGAGAGAAGGGGAAACCAATAATAAGCAGCTGGTTGTTATTATGTTGTTTCTTTTATAAAAAGACAATGAGTGAGCCAGAACAATAAGGCCAGGGGGGAGTTAACACTATGCAGTACACAAGAAAGTAGGTGTCTGTAATGATGTCTTATCAGCTGTGGCAATCCCTCGTTTCAGTGCACGTGAAGGAACAGGGTAGATTGTGCAGGGTGTATTTGTGGAGATGGAGCGCTTCCCAAAATTAAAACATTGTGTCTTTATGCATTTTGAAAGCATTTTCAAAAATTGTTTCTCTGTACTGCCTGTCATTACCCCATTATTCTTCCATGCTATAAAAGATCTGCATTTTCCAACTGATAAGCTACACAGAAACAGTGTTCTGTTCAATATGGCAGCAATGATACTCCTTTAAAGCTGAACTGTTTGTGTTCTGAGCCAGCACTGTGCTTTCACACTGATCATATGATGGGTGTGTGAGAGGGCTTTATGCGGGCTTTCAGGGATGCAAAAACAAATGGGTCACAATCAAGACGTTAGAGGCCTAAATTCTATTAAGCCAGCAGCACATTCAGGGACCGATTTGATTTTCTTCTCTCCCAAATATAGCACTTTCAGATGAAGAAAAAAGATTATAGAATAAATTGAAAGACTCTGGCTACCTAAAGGCAATACTTGAATGCTTAGGATCTGAAAATTGGAGCGGCACTGTAGCATAGTGGTAAGGACCACCCCTCGTAACCGAAAGGTTGCCCTCTCAATACCCTGCTGCCGCACTGCTGTGGTACCCCTGGGTAAGGTACTTAACTCAGAGTTGCCTCAGTAAATATCCAGCTGTATAAATAGGTAACATGTATAAAAGTAAGGAATGTAAGTCACTCTGGATAAGAGCGTGTGCTAAATCCCAATAATGTTATATATAATGAAGATGGACCATCTCTTGCTTCCTCCATAAGGAGAAATATATGTTGTCTCAAACCAAGGCCCATGACTTAATGCTGAGTGGATTGACAAGGACTCATGTTTAGGTGTGATCACCACTACCAACAGCATCATAGGATCAGCACATTTCAGTCTCTCTAATTAATTAGACTGTCAGGCTGTATTAGTAAACACCACGCAATGTTCTCTCAGTGTTTGTTTTTAATCAATTGGAGAATGAGAGAAAAGCATGCCAGTTAACTGAATTTTGCAGCAGTTCCAGTGATGATTCATCTAACATCTTTGCTTATGAGAAGTGGTTTCATTGTCTCATCCTTTTGATTTCTTACTAAAAACGCAAGAAATAAGCATAACTGACTGAATCCACATACCCCCCCCCCCCCACACACACACACACACACGCATGCCCACACGCACACACACACACACACACACACACACACACACACACACACACACACAGGTAAATGAAATATTATTATGATAATTTGTTTGAAACATAAGACATCCCTTAACATAAGCCGGACATCTTGTGGTCATTTCAAGAGTGACCAATTTATACAGATAGATATGTATCCAATGAATTGAGGTGAAGTACATTGCCAAAAGTAGCAAGAGCAGTACAAGTAAATGAAACTGCAACTTTCAAGTTAACAGCCCAGTTCTCTACCCAAAACCACATGCTATAACCCTATATGCATGTTTGCAATTCATATTTCTAATATGTAAATAATTATGATGTTTAATTGTTATGAATTATGAATAATTGCATGATTTCATAATTATTAAAATGATCACTATTCAATTGGTTTCCTTTACTTGCCTGACTGCAATCCAGGTTCCACTCAACACTTCTACCACGTCTGCTTTAATTTCATAAACAACAGTACCTAAAAACACCAGGTCATAGGGTATGCCCAACTACATCTAGTCATGGCTATGACATTGTATTATTTTATTATTGTATATTGTATTTAATTCTGGTGATGTCCTCTGGTATAACAAAACACACTACAAATGGTTAAGTATGCTATACTAAACATTTCTTTTCTCCAGTTTAATGCTACAACATGCTAATACACTGGAAATAATAATTTGACACATAAATAGTGCACAAACGACAAATGGCAGTAATGTTATGCAGGTGTGCCAGCCAGCATTTACTGGGCAGGGATGTGTACAATGTATGTCAATGGAACACATGTAGGAAGGGTTCTGTGTAACAAACAGACAGAAAGGCAAAGATGTCAAATATTTTTTAAACCTATTATTATTTACAAAACTGCACCAGCAACTTTTTATCACCTGTGAAACAGAGCTGCAAATGACAAAAAGAAATAACAAACAAATAACATAACAATTTGAGGCCCTGTCCAAAATACTTCTCATTAAATTATTCAAAATTCACCGTTGCTGAGTCAGGTGTATAACTCGTGGGTCTGTCCTCATGGTTTGTCAACAGAACACAAGTCTTCCCTTAATGCCTGATCACCAGAACAATTATATTCCTGATTTTTAGGTGACATCACACCAGTATTCCTCGGGATTCTGGGAGATGCAGTGTAGTTAACATGGAGCTTTCCATGCCCCACTCTCACACAGTGGCACTCTGGGTGAAAATAAAAATATATTTTCATAAAATGACTCTTCACTCCACAGCAGCCTAAATGAACACAATTACCCTTTCAACTCTCAATGTCAGAGCTTTATACTTTGATCAATAAAACAAAAGGGGCTCGTTATCACAGTGCAGCTGGGTTGAAAGGCTAAGAGCCTTAAGTCACAGATGCGACCTTCACCTTAGGGACAGCTTGTGACTCATGACTGTTACTACCTCACTGAGTGTCACGGCCACCTGCGTGGGAGATGGGTGGGTCACAGCATGTCTCTAATTGAGAGACCACAGGGACATGTGGCAGCTCCTCAGGCTTCAGGGCAAATCTCACACCAACACCTTATACGAGACACTGCTGATTCCATGTGAAATCAAACAACTTTAAATATTCTGTAACAACAACAACAACAAAAAACCAAAATTTTATCAAGACTCCATAATGAGTATAACGCATCGTCTCACAGTGGGCAAATAAATATGGAGAGGTAACTGTTTGTTGCTGATGTTTAAAAGGGCTCTAGCTACGTTGATTGATAATGCACTTGTTGAAATTCCTAGTAGTGTTTGTAATTCTAGCCACCTATTTCTTGTTTGCAAGTCTTCAACAGACGCACAAGAGTGACTGGAACTGCCTCCCCACTGACAAATGTCTCACTCTTCTAAAGTCAATGTACTTACAACACATTCATAGCGGCTTTTTTTATATCATGATGTAGCAGTTTAAAATGAAGGGTCACCTTATTGGTAAATGATTGCCTTACCAGTGAACTTAGCATTTTCATTCTAAAGCCCTCCCTGCATAAAACATATGCAACAAGTCCTCTGTTTCTTCTTAAAAGTCACCCTTTCCAACTGGTGCCCTCTCTCACTCTCTCTCTCACACACACTCCCTCTCAGGGTCAAGCATGCTCAGGGTATTTTTTTTACCAACATGTACACGTACAGGCCAATAACTAGTCGTTTGTTCTTGTCGCTCAAAGGGATGTCTGACCTGTCTGTACAGCTACCGGACACTCTCAAGAGGGCAAGAGAAGAAAGAGGTTCCTCTGGTCTGTCAAACTCATGTGATAACACCAGAATCATTCATGGACCCTGGCACCACCTCCACAGAGACTCCAAATCCAAACAAGCCTTGGGGTGCACGGCGCACAGCAAAAAGCAGTTCTGAAGTTTTCCTGGATACCCTGGGACACCTGGATCCCTGCCAAACTGCACTTTGCTGGGCCTGCAACAAAGCAAAAATACCACTCCTGCCCTTGGGAAGGAAAACCTGCAAATGACATACACAGCTTCTGCCAACAGGGTCTGCAAGGGCTTCAAAACACAGAACATCTACTGTGGTTTGTTTCATAGTCCTGGCATTACAGACTGCACATCTTTTTCTGTTCTTCAGAGTGAATAGCATTTGAACCTGGACATCAATGGTGGCACATTATAGGTGAAAACATATGGACAAAAAGAAGTAGACTGCTATTTTTTTCACTTGAGAGTGTACTTAATTTTCTGTACTGCATCCAGGAAAACCATCACTACTCATAACTGACAAGCAATTGAAAGTATCTTAAAGGGAAACTCCACCACAAATATCCTAAATATCCCAGTTTAGGACATTGGATTTACCTTTACCTCAGACCTGCTGTTTGCGTTAACACAAACACAGCATTCATGAACCAAAGCAGGCTCTCGAAATGTGTGTATCACCCGCAAATGGTCTCTATCCTAGACAATGCTTCTGTTATGCCTAGCAAGCCTCGACTGTCTGCCCTGCAAGTCTAGCAAGTCTGACTCTGAAGAGCAAATAATTCAAAATCAATACACATGGACTTTGCCAATGAGGATATTTTAGTTATTTCAGCCACTTAATTTATTTAGAGACTCTGCGCACTGTGAATGCTCAGTTTACTTTAGTGCTGTGGAGTGCAGTTTACTTTTAATGCATGTGTGTGCACACACATGATCATATAGTGAACCAATTAACATCAAGACTCCAAGGATTCAGGCTGGTGGAAATCTCAAAAAAATGAATGCATCTTATTCTAAAAGATATGATGCATTGAAGCAACGATTCATTTACAACTAGCGAGAAAAACCAATCAAAACAACCCAACACTCACATTTTACTTCACATATGCTATATTAACTTGCTATAACATGTTGGTTCTCATCTGCCCTCCACATCTGAACCACTTGCAATAAGGAAGGTGCATCAAGGTTAATCCTGGAGGACTTTTTCCTTGAAAGGCTAACAATGCACTGGGACATTGTGATGGCTATGAAGCACTGGACCCAGAATTGCTGCATTTTGCCTTTCCTCTGGACTCCCTGACACTTTGCAAAACAATATGATGCTAGATTGTATCTGTAATTTAAGATATACAGCTAACTGTGGTTAGTGAAACACATTTGTTTCCACAGATAACTTGTCCAGTGCAGGTACTTTCAACTTAGGATCTGTATATGCATTTGTTTTGATTCATTTATCTGAACACCTTACCCAGAATGGGGATGTATACAGTACCTAACACTTGAAATGTCCTCCAGCCATCTAAAATGAAAATTTAGAAGAGCTACAGAAAAAAAGAAAACATTTTATTCAAAAATGTGCTTTATGTGTCACATGAAGCTACAAAGCTAGTAAGTTAAGCAGCTAGACTAGCTACCAGTCCAGGTAACCATTCACAATCCGAAGCATGTAAATATTGATTAGCTGGGTAGCATTAGCTTATTAGCAAATTCCAGACATTGATAGTCTCCTGCCTTCTACCTAACTCTGTAAAAATCACTGAATAACGTAAAATACAAAAGCTTCAACACTGCACGCTGATGTCTTACCCGACAATGACTGGCCTCTTAGCAGAGTCTTACCAGAGTGTGAGCTATGGACAAATCAAATAGAAGGTCATGTCTGCCCTTTAAGAATCCAGCCTTGACTGGGTTACTGTAAATCAGACACATGCAGCTTTGGTTGCACTAGGCAATGATCACCAGAGTACACAGGCCTTCTTACGTACTCCAACAGAGAACAGGTTTAGAATAACCATTTTGAATTATGAGATATGCATATAAACAGATGAAGTGGGCAAAGGGTCAGCAATTGTTGGGTGGAAAATTATTTTGTGCCAGTGTTTCTCAATCCTGCTCCTGGAGGCCCACTGTCCTACACGTTTTCCATCTTTCCCTGCTCTACCTACCTGACTGAACTCATCAGTGGCACTTTTGATTAGCTGAGCACACCTAATTTAATCAAGAGCATGTTAATCACGCTAATCAGGTGTGTTTGGAGCAAGGATCAATAGAAGACATGCAGGACAGTGGGCCTCCAGGAGTACGATTGAAAACATTGTTTTAGGCATATGCAAAACACGTCACTTGCCTATATATCTGTATGCACGCATTGTCATCTATTTTATCCACTGCAATCCAGCATCTACCCTACCGAGAAAGTAAATAAAAAGAGGTTGCTTGGAAATCTATGACTGAAAATGATTAGAATTTCAGATGACTCTTATGCAACAGCAAACAGCTGTTATTACTAAATAGGCCGTGTGCTATTTATAGTTCTCAGTCTGCAGAGAGGAACAGATAATTCAGCACAACAGAAATAAATCGCATTTCCCAGCCTCAAAAAATTAAAGAGTGGGAGACGAACAAAAATTCTCAGCACTGTGTTCAGTTCACAACACTTTCTTCTTTATTACTTACCGTTGCACTACTGGTGTGCAGGCTAAGCATTGGCTTACCCTACCTAAAATAACTGCACAAAACAGCATGAAATAATGAAATCAAATCCTCAAACATGCCAATATCAGCAACTGATTACACAGGCATGCCACAGAGTGGCCCTGAATGAAATGAAATCATGCTGTACATGAATGTCGATATGCTCCTGTGATGTACTGTACTGTATCTTCTTCCCTTCCTATGCAAAGCGTGGCAGACACAGTGACCCACTTTCTGGGAGATGGAAGCCGATGCTTTCGGGCATGGAATTTTACACCGTAGCCATTGTTAACTGTGCCACTACATAAAGAGACTGATAAACTGGGATACAAAACAAGCCTTTCCTGCAAATTTAAAAGGCAACATGTCTTTCAAAAAACAAAAAAAAAGAGTTTACATTATCCATGGAATGCAGCACAACCGCTGCAGATTTTAAAGTCATTTTTCAACCTGACAGTGACAGAAATCGCAATACTCTATCATCCAGGTATCATGTGATAAGCGCCTGGCTTCACCACCGCACCACAAGAGCACTGTGCGATTTTAAACCTCTTATGCTGCTTGCAGGCGACCATATATTACCACCTGAAACTACTACTGCAACAAAAGGTCATTATGTCTGCTTTGTGCATCTGCATTGAGTTAATGTTCCTGAGAGTAGCCCAAGGGTTTTGTAAACTAGCAAAATGGTTGTCATGCCAACAGGCTCTATTAACAATTCAAGATCGTTCCGTTTGTCACGGACAGACTGCTGACCTGCTCATTTTCAGAGGCTATGTGCTGCTCACATTTAGTGTAATATCACATACATTCCTCAAGGATCTTTTCATTCATTCCTTACTGATACAAGCAATGTGACAACATGCAACATCAAAGGCAAGAACATCCACACATACCCCTCCTGCTATCCTCTCCCTGCCCATGTCTGACAGCTTCAGCGTTCGACCCCTTGGAAGGATAATCTGGGGAATCCTTCTTCATTTGAACGAGCTAGCCTATTTTTTGAACAGCGCTGATAGGTCGTGCACAGAACACGTCTTTCTCCTCCAAAAAAGAAGCACACTCAATGTGACCACCTGATCAGTGTAAGCCAGGCATTATCTGACAGCTGCTCTTCATGAGATTTCATGAAGAAATTACATTCAAAGAATCTCAGACTAACAGAAACGCCTTTATTTTGCAAAACCACTACATCCCTTGTAGTAATATCTATAAACAACATAATTCTTTTAGGATTAATGTGTCTTGTGTCCTCAAACATGGTGGCATTATTCATTGTATTATGATGTTGTTTGTGTATATGTATTTTTGACTGTATGCTGCTGTAAAAGTCAATATATATATTTTTTAATGTGAGCTGATTAATTGTAAGCATGTCACAAAAATGCAGAGACATTTGAAAAAATCAAATCACAAATATTGCACAAAACTGTTCTTGTCTTTGCTTGAAAAAGAAATACTATTTTGACAGTAATGTGACCCCTGCTTTGGAGTGCTTTATATACATATTTGTACAATATTTGACCTGCACAGTTCTCTCAAGATTCACTGTGTCCTTTGTTGGATCAATTATGTTATGCTTTATGCTTTAACTGTGTACATTTATGGAGCATTATCTCTGATCAATTTTTTTCCCCATGGGTGGACAGACAAGGGGGGAGGGGGAACTTGACCTGAGATTCAACCAGATTCAAACAACCTCAAAAACAGATCTGACGAATTCCTCTCAATTCTCCAAACTTGTTTAGATTCATACATCTATCTACATTGGTACTCATACTGTAATAACAAGAAATGATTCATATCATGAATCACTCTCAAGCTGGCATGCCAATGAATTATCAAGTACCATCAAGTGCCATTTCTGTGGTGCCGTCTCTTTCCAGTTGTCATATTATGTTTATCAATGTTTAGGCTCAGATTTTTTATTACAGAACTGTTTGATTGCCAAAATTAAGACTCAAATTAATTGTAAACATTACGGAGAGTAACTCGTGCCAACATTTTAAAGCAAATACAACATTTTAAAAAGAAATGGCAGTCTTTTACTTTGTCAATTGCTTTTACTTTTTCTGTAAATAGGGCTGTGCGATATAGCCGTTGCGATATATAATCACATAGATATTTTTAGCGCATCCCGTATGTTTTTTCCCTTCAGTCATACCTGATGTGGGAGCACACCTCCAGTTTTCCGAGGCCATGTGAAATGCTTCCGGGGAAAAAACGCCACGCGTATCTATTCAATGTTGATATCACAGCAACAGCACTATGCTGCTTCCATGTGGTAGATAGAAACACATGGCTACAAAGATAAAGAATGAAAACATATGCTATGTGCTTTTCAAAGATAATAGGTAAATTAACCAACATATAGATACAAGTGATATTTTTCTGCCATGGAAGCATTTCACCGAACTTTGGAGGTGTGCTCCCGCATCAGGTATGACTAAAGGGGAAAAAAATACAGGAAGAAACCTAACGCCACATACCGGGGATAGCTCTTATTGCGCTAAAAATAGCTATGCGATATATCGCGACGGTTATATCGCACAGCCCTATCTGTAAAGCTGTCAACCCGCTGGAGCTAGCCATAGCTTTGACCAACAAGCAAATGCTCTCACCTTCCTCATGCTACTCCCCTGCAGATGGGTCATAGGAATAGGCCAAAGTACGGCATAACAAAACAGCTATTCCTTGATAACAGCACTGGGGAAAGTCTAAGGTGTAGCGGAGTTTTATGAAATACAGTAAATACCCCTAAATTATTTTTGCATTTTAGAAGCCAGCACTGAGGGTAGTAGTGTGCTGGCTGCAGTGCTTTCAAAGTGAGCAGATTTGCATAGCAAACTGAATCTGAGCTGAAGCTTCCTAGTTAGGTGACTGGCTTGACAACCAGCTTTGGGACTGGTAGTCAGCTGTCTATCTTGCTATGTGGTCTTCACCTAAATTTATCTTATTTGTGATCATAAACAGAATTAAACTGTAAAACTACACCATGTACCAGTTAGTACAGTAACTTGTTTGTTCAGTAACTCTAGTTTCCATAGCTCTAGCTAGTGGGATTACCATCCTTTCCACACCATTGTTACAAAATGATACAACTATAAATAAGCCCTTATATCTTAAATTCATTTTTTTGATCCACTGTAACAAACAAAAAAAGGGTATTTCAGTGATGCATTCTGTTGCTTTGAATGAGCTTGGCAGTGAATTTCTGGTGAGTGGCTCTGAGTAGCCACCAAAGCTAAATGACTCACAACCCAGATGGCAAATGATCATGCGAAAATAAAGGCCAGTACTGCACTGCTTTAACCACTGTTGCTCTGTACAACATTTAAACAATTGAAAATTGCTGGAAAATTGCTGGAAACAATTTGCAGGTTTCCCCTTCACCTCTACAGTGCCAATCTAATGTAAAGCAGTGCACTTACCACACTGATCCATGATAAGCAATCACTACAGCAGCCCTCAAACCACTTCCTTAACTGTCCTACCCATAGTCAGTGACCAGGTACGGCTGTGACAGCAGACTTTGCCCGTCATGTGCCACACCCTGGCCAGTGTGGTCCTGGCTGCCTACACCACAGATCCATCTGAGGTTGCTAATCCTAGAAGAATCTGTTGGCAAATAGACCACAGAGCAGATACTGCAGTTCAATGCATCTCTTCATCAGTAAAAGCCATTATCTGCCCTGTGCTCTCCAACAACAACCACTCAACTACTACTCCATGTAGTATAAAATCGTCACCCGCTGCATCAGCTGCTGCTTACAGTAACAGCACAAGAACCTCTTGCCTTGTTATGCCACGGCGCTATTTTTTTTTTTTTTTTGTGCAAGTGACCTGCATGCGAGATTTGTGTGATTCATGTACGCCTCGCCCTCTATGGACGACTGAGTAACACTTAACTGTTAGATACAGCCCTCGGGGTGTGTGGGTGCCATCTCTATGCCCATCACAAAGGAGTGACTGAATAACGTAGATGAACAAAAAGCGCACAATGTGAGTACAGCACACAGCAGTATCCCACGTGATTTTCTTTTTAAATTCTGCATTTACTTTTTAATATTGGCACATATCACCCATGCAAAGCAAACAAGCACACTGTAGCAATGCAGCACAATGCCATGGGTAGGATGCCATTTCATCTTTGCATTTGCATTTTTTCAAAAATCACTGTACATGTCAGTTTTTCCAAAATGAATCTTTAATAACACAAACTTGGAAAAGGGGACCTACAGGAAGGCATTCATAAAACAATACTTGTTTTTCGACACCTTAAATTTTTGCTTGTGGCACGCTAATCCGGGTCCCAAGGACTGTGACATCACACTTGAGATTGACCTTTCAGTGCCCAGCAAAGTGATATCGCACCTCCACTCACCTTCCACAGACAATTTCACTACAAAAGGCAAGAAAGGACTGATACTTCAGTGTATAATATCATAACACTTCTGTTTTTCTATGAGCACACAATATTACAGATATCATAATGTAGCTACAAATCTGAATTGCTTCCTTACTGCGACTTTCACAAGTGTGAAATGCAAGTGGCTGAAAACCACACAGCCCCCAAACAGCTATGTAGGAAACGCAGCCACATGCCACACCAGGCTTTATTTATTTTTTTTTACTGAATGCATTCAGGAAAGAAAATTTTACAGTAAAACAAAGCGCCTGCATGATTGCGTGCTCTATCCCATAATGGGTTTTTCCCCCCCCAAATGAAACCTTCTTGTGCTCTTGCTTGCGTTACGAAGGGTTATTAAAAGAAAACCGCTTGGTTGCGCACCCCTTAAGCAGTAAAGGAAATGAGATGGGAAGTTCCTTTGCAGATAACCCGGACTCTGCAGTAAAGCCCTACTACCCTCCTCCAAGTCACCGGGCTTCAAGGCCGTCCCCACCCAGAGGAGGAATCAAGTGAACCAGACGAGAGGCGGTAGTGTAGCACAGTGGTAAGGAGCAGAACTCTTAACCGAAAGGGGCACTGCTGTTGCACCCTTGGGTAAGGTATTCAACCCAGAATTGCCACATTGAATATCCAGCCATATAAATGGGTAACATGTAAAAAACTGTAACCTATGTAAGTCACTCTGGATAAGAATATCTGCTAAATGCCAGTAATGTAACGTACAGCATGTGCGGGTGTGACTCCAGCCCAGCCGTGGTCCCAGAGTCACACAGCAGTGATCCAGCGCTCAGGACCCTGGCCCCAGAACACACAGGGGACAGCACTTTCCACATGGATGCACTGCTATGCGGTGGTTGCATTTCGCCACTCGGACACACCGTCACACTGGGGAAGCGCTGTTGCGCACCAGGCCCGGGGCCTCGCAGCTCTGTTAGGTCATTTTCTGCGGGTCTGCCCCCCTGAAGCGAACGAGGGTGGCTCCGTTCTGTTCAGCTGTGCTAGCTAGGCGTGAGCTGATACGATTGAGCAGTGCTCACTGATTTTAATCGGCGGGTAATCATCCTTGAAGCGGACACATTATGATGACCACAAAGGGATAGTCAGAGGGAATGAATGAACAACAACAACAACGGGGCCGCTAATAACCGAGCGCGCAAACAGACAGAGCTCATAATGCTCTGAGAACGGGAACGGCCCTCTGTGTTAACATGGACGGAGTGGGACCAGTTCACCTGCTTCAGGTTTCAAAGCTGTCAGTCCCCCCCCTCTCTCTCCCCCCCCCCCTTCTCCTCCAGCTGCTGCAGGGTCTCAGAGGGGGGGTGATACCTGCAAAATAACCAGCGACACCCTGGTGAGGCCCAGCTGCCTCTCTTGCACAGCCAGACTGAGCCGCTCTGTTCAAAGGCTGCCTCCCGTATCAGCGATCAATAGAGGCGTGAACACATCAAACGCAGCAAAAGCAAGAGGGTTTGACCCCGTTTCACCATCCAGTCACAGTCCCCACGTTCGCTTTAAAAGACGTTTGAGGTCCTCTTATAATAACACAACTTTTCCTTACACAACAAAACCCGCTTAAACACACTGTATGTAAGAATGTAAGAGCTGGCGACCCTGAGGAGAGACGTAGCAGTATTTGTGTGCGCGGCTGTGCGGCTCTGCAGCCGATCCGCTCCCCGGCAGGGAAATGCAGCCAGTCAGTGCAGCTGCAGAGGAGAGACAGGTTTGGAGCAGGCCTGTTGTTTATGGCAGGGAGGCTGAGGCTGGAGGGGGGCTTATTAAGAGCATGGGGGTGGAAGCTGCGCTCACATACGCCTTGCTGCTCTCCAAGGTGACACAGGAAGTCTGGGCCTGTCTGGGACTCCAGAGCCTACCCTGCACAGCAACAGCAGAATGCTACCCCCCACTGGTGCTCACACCGCCCCCGCCCACACCCCCCCCCACCCTCTCTCTTTCCCTCTCTCTCCCCCTCTCTCCAACCTCTTTTCATCTCTCTCTATCTCTTGCTGTCTCCCTCCCTCTCTCTCAGAAGAACAAAAACACGGAGCTGCTCACTGCTAGTGTTTATACCTGGCCAGCTTGAACCGGGCAGGCGTGAAACGCGGTCGCACTCACAATGACATAACAAATGCGCCAAGGGAATAACACCCCCACACCACCTCGCCCTAATGCTGACCAAGTCCTATTTGTTTTTTTTGTTTTTTTTCCATAATGGCGAGCCCTTTCACAGCATTCTCGCAGGGTATAAAATATTACCTCCCACTAATTATAATTAGCCAAAAACATTAGTCACAGACAATCTTAAGATTGGATGGATTGCAGTATGGCGTCCCATTCATGGTTTGAGGTGCCTTGCGACACGGTGATTGATGACAACATGCCATGCCTTTATAAATCAGACACAAAGCACAAAAAAGTTGAGGAGAAATCCTCTGGAACATCATGTTCTGAGAGCATTAGAATAATGACTTTTTAACGACGGCGGACATCTGCTTATAAATCATTTGAAGGAATCCGATCACCTTCAGCCTCCTTCACAATATTAGGATAAAACTGCTTTTCTAATGTGACTGATTATTCAATTATACATCTTGGTCTACACTAAAAAAAAAACCCACAATCCAAACCATCAATATGGGTGGTTGATACATATGTATGGATATATGATTGTAGATACAGTACCAGTCAATTTTTGGACACACCTGATTAGGACAATGGGAAACATGCATTCAAAGACATTTTGATCTAAAGACTAATGCTTAAAAGCATTAAAATTTCTTAGACTAATATAAATAGTCAAGGTGGTGCCTATGCATGAATTTCTTCCCAAAAATGTTTTGAAATATTTTTGGCTACTTTGAACTAAATCTAAAATATAAGATAGTTTTGCTTTGCTTAACACCTTTTTTTAGTCACTGCATAACTCCATTTGTTGCTTTGCAGTTTTGGTGTCTTTACTATTTTTCAAAAATGTGGAAAACTAAAAAATAAAGAATGAAAGTTGTTTCCAAACTTTTGTCTGGTACTGTATATAATTAACATTTTGCTTTAAACCAACATAAAGCATTTACCTCCATGCAATAAAGATCATAATACTGATGTTAACTAATTCTAATGTGAGAAAAAATTTCAGTTTCAAAAATGTGGCACCACTTTCTGTCAGAATGCTGTTATCTGACACTGAAAAGCCACCTCCTGATCCTTTGGACATCAACGCACCCAAAAAGGCTCTGACAGTCCCTTGGGGGCAGTGCTGCCCGTGTTGAGAATCCCTAATCTAGACTGATTTATCAGAAGCTGCAGATAGCAGAAGACAGGAGTTCATCCCCTTGCTGTAACCTCTCAGCCCCACTGCCTGATCAAGACGGGACCAGGAAGAGAAATGTAGCTCCGGCTCAAAACAGATCCCCCCCCCCGCAGACATAAAATGGTTTGATCCTTTTTGTATCAATTATTAGATTGGTTTCATTTTAACAAAAGAGGCTTCAAACATGATTCCGCAATTAACTTAAGTGGCAAAACACATAATTGTGCCCTCTTTGGGGTAAAAAAACAACTCATTAGCTGTTTATGAATGATGTGCGTTGATGCAAAATTCCCTACTGCGCATTGGGGTCTGAGTTTAAATAAACATACAAGTGCATCATACTAAATAATCCGTTTCAGCTGCGAAGATGTTCAGCTTTCCAAGAAGCCAGCTAGAAGAGTCTCTTGGACACAATTAAGACCAAGGGACCTTGTGGTGTTAGTCTGAGAAAGCCTGCCAACAACAAAGGCAGTGCTATCATAACTATAAAACAAAAGATCCATCCTTCAGAGCGAGGCGGCACTAAGTCAGATAGTACTCAGCAGCAGATGTTAAGGTCGAGCCCATATAAAAAGCGCATATTGATTTATGGCAGAAGGACAAGGATGCAGAGAATCCCGTGAAAGCGCTGAACTCCGGTGAGTTGCTCATCTGCACACTCTGCACCGCTTCTTCACTATATCTATATACATTTATGAAACGCCTAAGTCTCCAGCATAAATATGGGATTACGTCTAAGAAGAAGTGACACTGAACCCTTACGACGTTGCACCAAAAAAGATAAACATTACATAGGAAAGGAAGAGGCCCGTCTCTGATGAAAGGCTGCTAATTCGCCAGAGCGCAGTGATGTTTTTTTTATTTTTTTTTTTATTAAGAGGCTTCCTGGCAGACACACACTGCTGCACCTTGTGATGTTCGTCAGCACCGCTCCCCCCGCCAGGGGCCCCAGTGGCATTAATCATAGCTGCCCGTGAGTCACTACATGCTGAAGAATAAGCCCTCTCTCCATTAGCGCTGCAGAGGAAGCCTTTGTTTCCAGAGGTCCTGCGTGGAGAGCCGAGCGTATGACGGGCCCCCGAGACACAGGAGCCCTGCCGTCCCACAACCCCCAGAGTGGCGCGTCCTGAGGGGGGAAGCAGTCGAATTCGCGTGGTCTGCAGGACGGCGGTGCCAGAGGGGGCGCGCCGGCCCCCTTTCCTTGCCCTGCCATCCGCTCTGTCCCTGCGCTTCTTGGTCTGCCCGATGCTCTCACACAGCAACAGAAAATGGCACCGGATGGGCGATGCCGCGGCCGCTACCTGGGTTCACGCTCACCAGCTAACTGTCGAACACGGGCGTCTGAGGCACGTGCCATGCCAAGCTCAGCCCCTGCAAAGCACACAGCTCCCTACCCACAGCTCCTCCCCATGCCGACGGCCACACGCTGACATGGAACATGACACCAACCACAGAAACGTGTGTCTGCAGAAGAGGAGATGAGCTAACATACAAAAGAGCCATGGCAAGATGTATCCGGAATCAGTGGCTGCACGCTTTGCAAAATGATGTTACTCCTTCAATAAAGAGCAATACAGTACAGTACAACTACAGTATCTGCAGGGGAGAAAATTCAAAAGGACAGATTACTCCTAAGTGATCTTTACTGCGTTCAATCCCACTAGGTCTGTTGCATGTGCTGCATGATCGTTAACTATTGGTCTTAAACAGTTACAGTTTTAATCTCAATTCAATGAAATCACATGGATTATAATTAACATGCATTTCTCCTCATCAGTACCCATTATAATTCTCCTAACTATACATCAGTACAAACACAACATAGTAAATCGCATTAAATATGCTATATGGAGATTGAGGGGAAAAAACAATTCAGCAAATTCTCATATTGTAGCTACTGACAATGCACCAACTCATAAAACATGATTTTTCAACATATGTAGACCTTTTTGAAGTTTGGATTTTCCATTAGAGATATTATTTAAAACATTAAAAGGCACCACTGTTGAGAATCAGATACAGTAGGTCATGAACAAACTGAAAATGAAAAGTGCCATGGTTAACTTGCAGTGAGAGGAGTGAATACATACAGTATGCTGTATTTGCCTGTATTTTGCATATATGCCCTGCACTCTAAAATACAACTGCTGGATTGTGTGACTGAATTCTGTTATTATTGATTTTCTTCATTCAAAATGCGTTCACATTTTTATGATTGGAGGTGGTGCATTTACAAAAGGACTGTGCAACTATGCTTCAACAACAGAGAAGGGACAGTTTAATGTCAACTGAAAACAAAAACTTTGAATGAAACATATCCAAGCAACCAAACTGCCAGCAAGGATGAAACAGATTGTGAAGAAACTGAGGATTGTAGATAAATTGTTGCTTGCAGACACATTTATCACAATAAAATGAGTTTTTTTTTTAAACCTAAACCATTTTTCTTTAATCCACAGTTAATGACTGCACATGTGACTGAAATAAGAGGAGTCCTAACTTCAGTTTATCCACATAAGCAACCTTGATGAGCAGGACTGGGTGCTTACTGGCCTTACTTAAAAAGTGTCCTACCAGTTTGTGGTCATACAGAGGAGTCAACATGGCTGGCCAATCTTTGTGTCAGCAGCAAGCCAAAAGCTGAAGACACAAGCTTATCATGCCATATGTAATTTGTGAGGACAGAACTATTTGAATCACTACGCTATATTATGGTGTGCTGTATATTTTCTACAAAGTTGCCCAGAATGAAGCGCTGTTACCTCATAGCTCCAAGGACCAGCGCTAAGTTCTGGCTCTGTCTGCATGTTGCTGACTTCAGTCATAAAACACGTACAACTGTGTACTCAAATGTCCTACTGTAACCATACAGCTTCAAACATCTGGAGAGTGCTATGAAGCTCTATTATGGCAGAAATGTGCATGCATAAATGATTAACACAGTACCATTTTTCATGGGAGCTTCATTATGATTAGAAATTCCTTTATCTTTTCATGGGAACCAATTCACATCGTGTTTCCCTAATTTGCAATGTAATAATTTCCTTCATTAAAAACAAACAAAATAAAACACTGACAAAAGCACGACAGTACCATTTTTTCATGTCAAATTTCTGTGACAGATGGAGCTTTAAACAGCTGATAAATTAGAGACAAACACAGTCTGGATATGAAGGACACCCCCTCTTTTGGCTTAATCGACTGAGCTTTCCTGCAAGACAGCTGCTTAGACACAGCTCCCACACTCTGTCACATGCCCGACACCCAGACACCTTGGCCCCCGCCACGTCGGGGTGTTAATGAAACAGCGACAGACGGGGGCACGAGCAGCGTTCCGAAAGTTATGCAGAATTAGGAGCAGCGAGGTGAATGTGCTGAGTGCGTACTCCAAGCGCTGCCCAACCGCCTCCAGCTCTGAAGCAGCCAGACATCAGCATTCTGCAGTGCTGTTTGTTCACAGGGTGAGTCTGTTTACTTTTAATGAGGGCTGTCCTCAAATGGCTAGCCAACACACACACACACACACACACACACTTTTTTTTTGTCAGTGACCCCATTTTGACATCATTGGGCATGATGTTCTGTGCTGTTGAATGAAGAACTGAAAATGTACTGGAACACTTTTTGAGTAGGGCTACCCAGAACACACTCTTCACGTGGGCCTCCTCAGAATTAATTGCTTGTATAGCATGCTCTATATATCTTGGCCTGTACGTCTAGTCAGCTACTCTGGATAAAAGCAGCTGCCAAACAAACAAATACATAAATAAATTAATTATTGAATACATAAATATTTTTTTTCCTTTCCAGGGTGAAGTTCAAATATCGCCATTATTTGACTTTATTTGCAAGGTTTGTAACATCTATACCTTATCAGAATTTTTCAAAAATACTGTGTCCCCAAAGCTTATGATTTAAAGGCCTTGCTAGTCCATAAACAAAACATCATATTTCTGACTTGAAAGAATATTACTGGTCTCCACTGCATTCAGTTTATGATCATCTTATTATTACAAACGGCATTAAACTACAATTACCAACCCCATTCCTTACACGATGAAACAAGTGTGAAATAGTTGTATGTAAAATTATCTTATTTCATAAAACAAACACTTTTCCTGTTGGAAAGAGAAGTTTACATCATGGGCAAATGTCGTAAACACTTTTATAATTTTTATGCCTTATCAGGTAAAATATGGAGACGATAAGGTATTGATCCCTTTGATGTTTAAAATCTCAATGAGAGTGTATTTTGCCATAATAATCCTGCATTTAACAATATGGGCAGCTACGCTACTTCGTGGTAACAATTTTACAAATTTATGGATAATAAGAGAAAAAGTAAAAAATGAAAAAGAATTACAACAACAATGTCATTTCTACACAAATAACATTTATTATCATTATTATCAGGTGCTACCTCAAAAATAAAAAATACATAAAAGGGCTATATTCAGTAGAACGTGTCACCCTATAAATGGTGAAGTACTGAAGTGTATCAAAGCATGCAATAAATTCTATAAATACAGGGCTGCTCAATATAAAAATACATCTGCATGAGAGAACAGAAGTGACACAAAACTGAGAAGGTACTGGTCATATGATGGGCATTCTTCTGGAACTGCAACACCAGACTGCACCAACTGTAAACAAGGCACAGGGCCAAATATCACCTAATGGAACAATGACTAATTGTCCTAAAAAGGACATGCCAAATTGCCCAAATAAAAGAGGGCTCTTAAAAGGATATGCTGCAAAAGGAAAGAAAAAAAATCCATACCCAGGCAGACCTGTTTTTAAAAGGCAGCAGCAGCAGGCTTTTCTGACTTACAAGCATCAGCACACTGCACAGACAGAGATGGCAACATCGCAAAGGCCTACTACCCCGAAACACAGCTGGACAAATGCCAGTGTTGTTTGAGTCATCATTTGTGCACAAATGCTAACAAACCAAGGCCAATGTAGTGATAATCCTTTATGCTGGTACACCTTGGAATGGTGAATACAAAGAGGCACCGAGCATGTAAGCACGTATATGTGCCACGGCTAATTGTTTCAAAGTGGTTTCCGTATGCTGAGCTGGTTTTCACTAAGGCTCCACGGTCATGAATAACACGCATATTCTCCCTCAAACACACACACACACACACACACACACACACACACACACACACTCCACCTAATCGTATTCCTCTAATAAGCTCTTCATCTGAACATTTACTGTATCGGCTGCCATTTCCCTTGTACCGGGGAGCGGGAATACAATTTAGAGCTTTACACACACACATACACTCACAATCAGATCACACCGGCATTATCATCAGCATTCATTGTGTGCAAGACTGCGTTTCATGGAAAGCGATAAAAGCCTCGGGAGCAATTACCGTGATACTGCTTCCGCGCTCGCCGGCGGCCGCTAGACGGACTGACCTTTAAGCGCTGATGAAAACAAAGCAGACCCCATCGTCACTCTCTCTCCTGCCTGCGCCTCGATGCTTTCACTGACTCAGTGCCCCAATCCCCCCCCCCAACTCCCCCCTCCCCAGCGGAAAGCTACCTGGAGCTGGTGCGCCGCTGTCTCCGACGCGGTGCCGGGAGGGGGGGACCACCGTGGAGGGCTACGGGCTCTCAGGTATTGACGTCAGCTCCATGTGGAGGAGCCAGAGGCAGATACCTGCAGTGTTCTGCACATGCTCGCTGGGCCTCAGACGCTGCCATTGGCCCCTCCACCAGCGGCTAATCTAATTACAGCCATTGGCCGGCCTGCCGCCGAGGGAGGGGAGGGCGGGGGGGTGGAGGGGGTGGAGTGGGGGTGGTGGCCAGGATAATGGCAGTGCAGGGTATCAGCAAAATTAAATTTTAATAAATGAAATCCTTCGGAGACAACATGATCCAGGCCTTCATTTAATAACCTTGCCTCGCTATTGAAAGGAGAGGCGCAGTTAATGTAATCCGGCCTTCTTTTGTTACGGCTGCTGTAGGAGCCTCCTTTTTCCAATTTACTGTTTATGTTTGAAGATACAGAGTTAAAGTCACAGCGTCCCATTTTTCCCCTTCACCCAGCCCAAGCACAGTGCTCCGCAGAAGGGGGAATTAGCCACTCTGTGTCCCCGTCTGGCTGTGCCCGCTTTAATCTCTGGGCCACAGCATATTTCTGAGGTCTTTGAGCGGAGCATCGCGTTCAGAGCAGTCTAGAAACAGACCGGTAAAAATAGGCAGAAGCTGAATCTCACAGGAAAAAAAAAAAAATCACTCCAAGCTGGGTCGGGCTGTTAACAACAGGAACTCTGCAGCAAAGAGAATTTCACGCTCGGATTTGTATGATGTTCTACAGCAAGTGTACTGAGACACGGTACAATGGAAAATGCTGGCATCACAGTCCCTGTCTTTGATCTACAGCAAACGCGGAATGTCCATGCCGTTCTATCCGAACAGGCTACAGGACTGCAGCTCACGGCTCCTCCACAGAAAATCACAGTTCGTCTTCGAGCAAGCAGGGTGAAAGTAAACTGTGCAATAATTAATTTTTTTTTTTTTTTTTTTTTTTTTAAAGAACTAAACCAAAAGCTGCTTAAAAATAAGAAATCATAAAGAAATGGTAGATAACACACATTTCTAAAAAGCAGAGCACATAAATGAATAGAAAGGGAATACAAACAACTTTGGTGCCCGAGCTGACACTGGCCGCCACATGCCCCCTGGGAGCGGCCTGAAGAGCGTGTAAGTGCTCACATCCTCTTAACGGGTTCGTACACCACAGCCGGGTCAGGGATTGGCCAAGGGCAAAGCTTAAGTCAGCTGCCGAGCTAAACATTCACACCCTGCTCTGACTCTTCGAGACTGACTTACTCACTCACGGTCTGCAATGCGAGTGGCGAGCTCCAGATGTCAGGCGGCCTTGTCATGGCCCCCCGAAAGAGGACGTGGCTCAAATGAACTCCATCCGGAGCTCCTAAATCACTCATTGCTGTTAACCCCTTCTCTTGGTCACGCCTGGCCATGATCGCATCCATCCCCTCAGGCCCGCAGAGAAGCGTGTGTCTCTGGCTATGCTGCACTGAAACATAAAGGGGCGAAAGGAGATCCCCACCATGGACAATGGTTGAAATCTGAGGAAAAGGGCTAAACGAGTGTCACCCGCCACAATTTAACTTACAGATTGTATTCACCAAGCACTCCTACGCTGAGATCTGGGGCTTTGGGGTGTTAGAGATTCAGCTTGTTGCCTTCATAGCCTTGAGCCACAATGTTTCAATGATTCACCTTCTTTATAAATGATGGAAGTCTTCAGATTCACAACAACTGGTAATAACAGTGATGTGTGATATGATGGAGGAGTGATAAAATCCTCTGTCTGGAACAAGGGCACATTCCCATGCTAAATTATCCTTGGAGCCCCAAGTGAAACAGAACTGATTTTGTGATGGGCAGGAAAACACAGGAAAAAAGGTGTCCTGATAAATGCGTATTGGTTTGAAAGCTGACCTGCCACCCAGTATAAACTAGATCAAATCACAGAGATGACTGAAGGTCCCACTCTGAGTGTCTGCACACCTTTCAAAGAAGTAAGCAAAAATAAAAAAGGGATGACTGAAGTATTCATATTTAGGAAAATAATGCACAAAGAGTTGTGTGAAACTCACAGGGCACAAAACAATTTAATAATACGCCATGTCTACATCATGAGCAAGTCAAAATGTAGTCAAAAAAGTCTTTACCAAACATCAGCAGGAAAAGTGAGTCCGTTTTCAAGAAAATCTGAAATTATTTAAATTGAGAGACACAGAGAGACCCCAAATGTTTAAATAAATATACATATATACATACCAAGAAGTGGTACATACAAAAGATGACAATCATTTCAATACTGCTCATCCATTCTCTACACACTGCAGTGATATAGTAGATTATGGACATACTAAGTTATGGATACAGACAACACTACTACAGACAACAGTGAGCAGGCAAAAATTAATCATAAAGATCATCATGTCAGCGAAATCATACGGGATAGATACTTTATGCAAATGTACCCACAGAGAATTTAGTTTCGTCAAAGTGTCATATCTGGAAGATATTTTAAATAACCCGGGCACCGCTCTACAAGGCAGCCTTCTCTCAAACACAATGCTGAATAAGATTAGAACAAAAGGCACTGAGTTTCACTCAAAGGTCACTGAAAACACCCTGCTACTATAAATGGAAAAATACAAGGTTCATTTACTTTCCATTATCACATCGACACTGAGTTTTTAACAAGCTGTGGTGATTTTGTCACCCATTATTTCAATGTTCATTTGTCAACCAAATCCCTGTTAAATCATACCAGAGGTGTGCAGTGTACTCACAAACCCTTTTATCTAACCATGACATAGGAAAGAAACCGTGACAACTCTCCTGGCAAAGTCACATATCACTCCACTTTTGTGTCTGGGTCTTACTGTGGGATGACCGTCAGCACCACCCATCTCTTAATATCTAGGTTAACCTCCTTACGAGTGTCCTTGTTTAACTGAATAAAAGTCTGGCGGGTGGTCAACAAATGCTGCAAAATTACTGTAGCTTTGGAGGTCTGTGCAGAACCAGAGAGACATGCATGTTAGAGCAGTCATTTTGCATGTTACAGAGATAAAAGTCAACACAAGTAAAAAGCACGAAGTGTTGGCCTCCGGTTCTGAATGTATCTGAACAGATGCATTTAAACCCAGCACATACAGATGCTCGAGTCTGAGTTTCCCCCTTCGCTACAATTGCATTCCCTTACCAAGCAACAGACTACCAAGCGAAGACTCCCCCAGAAACCTTACTTATGGCTTTTATCATCTCAAAAGTAACCGCACATTTCTAGAGCTGCTGTGAAACAAGAGCACAGGATGACTCTGCATGCGGCTTGAATACTTCATTACACAACATGGCCCGTGAACTTGAGCCGGGCCTGTTGAGACGGGCGAGTCTCGTAAACACTGCTCGGCAGACCTGCGCCCGATAACCCATCTGCCAGCCTCCATTACTTTAAGACTGTCTGAGAGCCTGTTTTAATCACTCCCTGACATCACATGAACTCAACAGACTTTTAGTTTTCCCCCCACCACACAAACCTTGAAGCGTTACACTGCATAAGGGCATCGGTATGTTTGAGCGTATCGGGAAACGCAAAGGGCAATGGTGACTTTGGGACACCGCTGGGCGCAAAGCAAACAGAGCCGTATGTGTTTATGTACTTAATGCACTTCAAGAATAAAAGGAGATAAGGGCTGACGAATAATCCTGTCATTGTGCTGCAGTTCCCAGGCCAGCTTTCTAACAGATTAAAGCAGCAGTATCACTGTAGTCTCACTGTAACGATCGGGAAAAGCTGAGCCGTAAGACGTTAAACACCTGACCTAATACTTTTACTGACCTTGACCAAGATCACTCTCGTGTTGTGTCGCAAAGAATGGAGTATCATTGACACTTGTAATAATAGTGATCTTTATATAATCACGAAAACAACTGATGCGACCTTGTACACTGTCAAGAAACAACTCAGGCAGAAACAATCATGGTGTCACGGAGATTGCCTTTAAAATTTACATGAGTTTATGTTCATTGACCCTTATATTGGGTAGAGTCATTTCACCAATTTACAAACAACCAAAATGCCAGGTCATTCCCTAGTATCATCGAGTGGAACAAAAATAAAACGTACTACTACTTATTTTCATGGTTTCTGATGATTCTGATCAAACAAGTGGTGTCACAGCTGAATGTGGCATTTATTCAGGTGTGGTGCATCACATAACCAGGGCTTGATGCTTACTTTTTTCCCAAGGAGCATATGTGCTCCTAAGTTGACAAATTTAGGAGTGCATAAAGAACTTTACGGGCACAATGAAAATTTATCAAATAATGTGTTTTTCCTTAATAAAGGAATATGAGGAGACATTTACAAACAAAACGATTTATTTGAATACAAAAAGTACACTAGGTTTTAATTATTTCTGATTCAAACTGTATTTATTTATTAATTATGTAATTATTTATGCTTTAAAGTGCTTTATACTGTATAAACAGTATAAACGGTATGAACACCTCTATAATAGAGTAGTTCTTCTTAGTTCTCAACGCCAGAAAAAGTCTGCTCAGTCCGTTTAGACATAAAGGATATCACTGGTCCAGCAGCTTTTGTAAGCAGGTCGTCTGGCCCAATTTGAGCTCAGCCAGTGTACAGCCTACAGCAGTAGGGGTTGACCGATATGTTTTTTGTTTTTTCAGGGCCGATATCGATGCTGATTATTAGTAATAAAGGAGACCGACAGCCGATATTTTGAACCGATATACATTTGCAGTAAAAATGAATATCTTGGTGTCAAAATTTGGAATAACACAAACTCCAACACAAAACTTTGTTGAAATGCCATTAACCATATGTTTAATCAAAAGAGAATTTTTCAACATTATCTTGAAATAAAAAGTGCAGGGAGCTCCCAGCAGCATTTCTTACAAAGTTAACTGAAAATTTTACTGAATATAATAAATAGCTCCCCAACGTTTTATAAAGTAAAAATAAATAAAACTAGTAAAAGTCAGCTGGCTAAATTATGGATCAACAAATGAACTTGTTGACATTTGCTATCGCATTCAAGTTAGCTCTACGAGACTCAACATTAGCTTACTTTATTATGACCATCGGTTACCTATAACATGTTAAAACACCAACTCGTACAGGCGAGTAATGTTACGTTCGCAATATGGTAGCCTAAAAATAAGTTCCAGTTGCACTGACACCCATGTTACTCAAAGATATAGCTACTGCTACATAAAAAACTTCATTACCTCATTATAGTTAACTGTATATCACTGCAACAGAGTGCATTATTTGGGCATTTTCAGTGTAACTGGGAAACTGGGCATGCTTTTCATAGAAATAGATCATAAGATTGTGGTGTTTTTGCAACTTCAGCGTAGAGGACTGTGATGTTCACTGCAACTTCAGCAATATCTGCTGCCTTACCTTCGAAACACAGCTCCGCTCGCTCACGGTCTGCAGATGTGTTCCTCTGTGCCCGTCTGTGGCACAGTAGCCACCACAGTGTTGATAGGCTATTCCTCGTGACGTGTAACCAATCAGATGCTGCGAGCAGGACATTGCTCGGGACCACAGAGTGGTGACTACAGACAGAGAGAGGCAGCTGCATCAGAGCCAAAGTAACGCAATTTTATAATTTACTTAATCGCCAATCGGATAAAAAAATTACGATGCCGATAATCGTAAAAATGCTGAATATCGGATCTGATCATCAACTTTTTTGTTGAAAAAAAAAAAAATAGAGGCTGCTTGGGCTGAATTTTGTAATACTTTTTATCCACACACGTGCTTCTAAATACATTTTACAGTTTGCACACATCTATTTTTAGTCGCAAATGCGAGTGAAGCACTCGCTCTGTCGAGCCCTGATAACACTGTCAACTTTGATCTTTTCGATTTTATAAGGCAATTACTCTGTCACTTTGTATGATTAACATAGGGATACAGGGTCCTTCATCCAGCATCACTGGTTTGGGGCAAGCAGAGTATCTTAGGTTTTGTGAGCTGGGCAATCAGTCCTAGTTTGATCTGTAGCATTTGATGAGCACATCTATTCATCCTGGTAGCATTAGGTGGCCTGGCAGAGGCAACACAAGCAAGAAGATTTACATGGAGATTAGGGTTGTTGTGGCGATGGAACTCAACACACACAAAAAGAAACCAGCTTTTCTACGGGTGACTGATGATGTTCCTGCAAAAAAAACAGATACCATCTCAAGCACACTTGTGCTGAGGACTGCATGCGCCATTGAAATCCACTTATAAACTTTAACGAATACAAAGACACGTGAAGCTAAAGTGAACTGACCATGCATCAAGAACTGACAAGATCCGTTTAAGAATGATTTGAGGTTTGACAACTCACATAAACTAAGGCGACTATCTGAACCACATCAAGAAACTGTAGCGTAGACAGGCTACCATTTTTGAACTCTTGTCTCACCTTAGGACAACTCTTAGAGGCATTCAAGCAACAGCTAAATTAAATGACAGCTAAATTCATGGCCCTGGATTACAAAGTCAGCTCTGCCTCAACTTGCGTCCTCTATTCCTCTGTGATCTTTAGTGCGTGCTGTCCCTCACATGACCAATCACCTGTTAGTGGCGTACAGCATGGGCCAAGCTCACCTGCAATGAGCAGGCACCCAAATCTGCAATTAAAATGCACTTTTGTCCTTTGCCAAGAAAGCTGCCACCGGGTCAGACAACGTGGAGGTCCTGGGCATGTGACCTCCTTTGAATGCTTCAAAAACGAACAACCACCTTGAGGAACCAAGGCACCGCTCCCGCTCCACGGCGTGGATTTGGGTCACCGTTTAATCCTTCGGTAAGACGGATCTCACATGTTCCAGAAGTTAATTAATCATGATTTATCCACTGCCCACTTTGATTACATTCTGAATAATGAGGGCAGAACACCACAATGGTTCCTCTTACGGCAGACCTTCCAAACAATGGGCCCTCTTAATGAAAGTCAGTGAGCATTATCTGAAGGTAAGAAAACACAAAGCTCACGGACAGAGCCCAAACAGGATGATGTGCTCCGCGCGCTTTCCACGTCCGCCGCACAGAGTAAACTGCTGTGAACCCCACACTCTAATTTAAACCTCACCATGACTTCACTGCGCAGCCTTGGAGATGTCATCATCTTTTGGTTTGTGGAGCACTCACAGAGAGAGCTCCCCCTTCTCGACGAGAACCTCGCCTGCTTGCCGATATGCATGAGTCTCGAGTTTCAGTGGTAGGGAAGGACGCCTCATCTCCTGCCACACTGTCACTCACTCCTGGTGGGCAGACAGACAGCGGGTAATTGCTAGATTCTTCTCTATTTTTTTTTCAGAATGAGGTCAAATGTTGCACTGAAAGTTATACTTCCTCTGCAAATTTGAAAACATTTCAAACCCAGGACCGCCTGCACATAAATTCTGCAATGCTGCCTGCACCGCTCTGAATTGCCATCTTATTACCTTTGCCGACTGTTTATGAGTACTCCTGTCAAGGAGAGATCAAGACTTCCACTAGTGTAATCAGGTGTTTCAAGTGAAAGGTGCACGTTCCAGGAAGTATTCCAGTGTCTTATTTTGACAGTGTCTGGAAAAATGAATGTTTCATGACATGGGAGTGTGGGATGGGGGGGGGGGGGGGGGGGGGGTGCAGTATGAAGTAGTGGTTAGGGTTACCAGAATGTTGCTCGTTTGAATCCCCACTGGGGAAACTCCTGTCGCACTCTTTAGTGAGATAATTAACCTGATTGGCCTGGTGCCCTTCCAGCTGTAGAAATGGATAAATTGTGAAAATATAAGCAGTGAGAGTCCCTCCCAGAGAGAGGCACCTGCTAGGGAGATATAAATAATGACCTGATGGCAATTCGTGCAGCAACTTCTCCAGCAGTGCCATCTGCCATCACTCGATACAATCGTGCCGTTTTTTTAATCAATCCTTCTGTCGATTCATTCACTGTCACAGCCGCGGAGAGATTTTAATCCTCCTTTCTGCCTAATGTTGAAATAATCTTATGATTCAATTAGCGGCAGCCATCTGTAAGTCTGAAGTCAACACTCTGGAACACAAAGGACCAGTGACACGGAGCTCAATGCGCCTTGAGCGGGTGGCATAAAGACCTCTTTTTTGTTTTCAAGTGCTATTTTGAGACAAGCCGAAGCAACGTGTTACATAACTATGCAGGCACAGTGTGCATGTACATTCTTTTACAGCCAATTCAACAAATCTAATGAACTCTTGCAATTTTCCATAACATAACCGACAACAGGTTTCTCTTTTAAAAGCTGAAACAAGGGACAGATGGATTATCATCATTCCCTTGAGTTTGTCTGGAATGATCTAATAAGGTATGGAAGGCCATTAGAAACATTCAGCGTTAGCTGGTGGAACTGCCAGTTAACGCCAAAGTCATTTGGCAGGGGGATATTTTGAGTGCCACTGTTGTAACTGGTAGAGCATTTACCGTACCAGAAGCAACGGTGTGAAATAAACAAAATGATTCATCAGCAAGCACAGCAGTTCTGTTAAAAAAACAAGAATATCTTTAAGCCATGCAATAAATTGATAATTACAGCTGAAAATAACAGTTTTTACTGGTCTCCATGCCCTTTAAGGTCACACTAAATGCTATTCACATGACATGCACAGTGGTTTTATTTGATTTGATTTGTTTGTTCACGGAAGCATATGGTTCAACACAAAAACAAGATTCTCCTTCACCTAAAAAACAGACTGTAGCCAATTATAAGTGATTCACTCATGCATTCTGCTGAATTATTCTATACAGCATATTAATGCAGTAGGTTAATGAAAAGAACAGCGGCTTCCATTTCAGTCTGTTCACTCGTATGTGAAAGGCCTTTAATGCTTTAAAAGACCATGCCGCCATCATGTTAACGCAACCTTAACCTAATAGTATCACCACCAAGCCAGTACTGTTGGTGTATACTTGAATCTGTGGTAGTGTGTATGTGTACACTGTAGTAAAAAACCACTATGCAGGAGTCCAAGTGGCACAGACAGTAACAGCACTTGTTCCAAGTACAGGCTTAGCCCCACACCCCGGGTTTGAAACCACCATGTTACTTGCCAGCAATGACTGGGAGCCCACATCGATGGAACAAACTGCCTTCCACCAGGGATATGGGTGGGTAGGTCGGCCAGGGGCCCCTCCTCACCCTGTTCCTGGCACCCAGGGATTCGCTTTGACGCCTAAGAGTTACTCAGATGGCATCAGGACATTGCCCCTGTCCTCTGACACCATTTGCCTCCTGGTGCAGTGTGGAACTTGTAGTGTGAAAAATGGTCCCAACAGGCATGTATGTGTGCTGGACGACTGCACTCTCCTCCACCTGCACACTTGAGAGGGTTCAACATTTGCCCTTATGGTGGTGTTGAGCTTAAATGGGGTAACTGTCGACTGCTAAATAGTTGGGTAAAAAAAGGGGGGAAAATGCAAAAGGAATTAAAGAAATTAAAATTTCTAAAATGTTTTCCCAGAATCTACCAACATTAAAAAGAATTAGCCTACAATACACAAAACTACAGCTGATGCTGAGGTAAACATGTAACTGCACATCACCAGGGAGATGGCTGACTGTAGAGCTTTCAGCCGCCAACACTATCAGTCAGTGCTAGTAACATCTTCCGTTTCCATTTTAAGTTCCCATTTCAAAACTGGGAGATGCAGTTACTGGTGCATAAAAGAAAACTCATCATGTATAGAATGATATGTGCATGCACATACACACTACACACACACACACACATATACACACATTGGGCATCAGACACTTAATCCAACACAGAGTGGTGACTGCACAACATGATAAGAACCAAATTTCACCCCACTGTCAGAAAATGGTGACTCACACTCACAAAGCTGTAGACAATGAAAGCATTATCTCCGCAGACAGGCCGCGCATGTACGCATATCAGGGGAATACATCTTCAAATTATTGTTTCATTTTCAAGCAAGGAGACCCCCTTACTAGAAAAAAAAGAGTGTCTATCCGAAAGGAGACATTTCTTTCTCAGCAGACATAAATTGATTTTGTAGCAGCAAATCGACCAGTGGACATCAGCACTAACTATCAAAATACAGGGCAAGTTTCAATTCTGCAGGTGGAACGCCATCAGAATGACCTCTCACCAGGGCACTGTAAGAATCTTTCACAAACAATTGTCCACAGACAGTTATGACCAGGGTTATTCTTCTATTGCAACTACAGCAGAGTTTTCAGTGGGTACTTACCACACTGTATGTAATACTGCAAAGCTGGTCTGTAACACCTCTTCAAAAACAATAACAACAGCAAAATGATAATAAAATGAAACAGAATAAAAGAGAAATCAAAGCGCAGATGCTGCAGTGCCCTGCTGGGACAGAGGGTTTACAGCTCAAGCCCACAAATGATGTGGTGAATCAGAGCAAATCCCCCCAGGGAGGCCACATTAAAAAGAGAGGGGGAAACACAAGAACGAGACCCCTGCTAAAGCCATGCCCATTAATCCAAAGGGACGTACCCACTTCACAAACTCACATTAACAGGCTCGCTTCATGTGCTTTACTTATTGTCGAATTAAGCGAAAAACTAATGTGGACCAGCGTGGGGAAAATGAAATTTGTTTCTGTAAAACAGACACTTTTTGGTCGTTTCAAAAATGCAGAACATGTCATACATTCTTAATTCCCCCCCACCCACCCCGACACGAACAAACAACAAAAACCCAAAAAACCAAAAATCCACCCAGCTTAATCCAGAACAAAGCCCCTGCAGATAATAAATAACGCAGACAATATGAGACAAACAAGGTCCCCCACTGGGCGCGAGGTTTTAGTGATCGCTCCACAGTATTTCTGCATGCTATCTGCTGGCACATGCGCAAGCAGATTCATCACACACACCCTGGAGGGAGGGTTATTGATCTTACATCTACCTGTGATACTGCTCAGTGGATTGTGCATTCACCATGTGTGGAGTACACTCTTGTAGAATAAACTGGAATGTTTAAGATACCATAATTTCCACTGCTCGTGGCTTGGAGGTCTACTGACAGAGCCTTATAAAAAGCAGACTATCTCTAGGCTTGTTTTTTTTTTCTGGGTGCTCCATTATTGAAGCAATCTTTCATCATGGTCGCCCTGCTGAGCAACTGTTTAGAAGAGAAAGTCCTCCTCAAAGGATGCTAAATATAAACACTCTCTCTAAATTACTGTTATTGTGATGACTCTGCAAATTTGCAAATTGTAAATGCCTATTTAATGCATCACACAGTGCAATTTTTTATCGTATTTTACTTTTTGTGCAAGTAGTCTGACGCTAGCACTTGACGTACTTTTTAAAAAGACCCTTGACTTGGATGCATGTGCTCATCATTCATTTCTTCCATGGAGCTGCATATTTCTTCACACAACTTTACTGCTAGCAAAAATAAATAAATAAATAAATAAATAATAAAACAACATAACCCATCATTGATTAGGCCCGCAAAGATTAAAATTATTCAGTAAATCTACAGCCAGTATTGCTCATAATTAAGTCACATCCTAAAGACACATTTCTGAACAATAATGATCATGATAACTATATGTTTGATAGCACTGTTGGGTATGACTGTGGAGTCCTACAGCTGGATCTCATAGTCATGGAGTTCCAATGAACTCCTGTCAGCTCTGCGGAGGGGCCTTCATCTC
Organism: Megalops cyprinoides; assembly: GCF_013368585.1. Taxonomy (NCBI): domain Eukaryota; kingdom Metazoa; phylum Chordata; class Actinopteri; order Elopiformes; family Megalopidae; genus Megalops; species Megalops cyprinoides. The sequence goes on from NC_050584.1 coordinate 18,757,430, forward strand.
TTCCAGATTGGGGAGGGACATGTGCACCCCTTTCCCCCACCCTCCTCTCCCCCCTCCAATTCTTCCATGGACAGACTGCAGCCCTGCCACAACCCCAACCGCAATAAGCAGCTTTAGTATAATGAAATTAATAATAAAATGAATGGGCCTATCCCCCCGGGTTCACTGGGATTTTGAAACCATAAGCTGTAAATCTGATTCATGTGATGTCTGTCCAAAGGTTGGTCCAGTTGGCTCGACGGCCAAGTTCGCTGGTCTCTTATGCCGCACAACATGGTTGCCTGCTCATTCCCTTTTGCTCATGACGAGGTTTCATTATTTGGATGGCCCATCAGCAAAGGTAACGGCACCCCTGGTTTATGTTCACTTTTGGCTTTGCTGCGGAGACTGCTGAGCAATGTAGAAACCAACGTTACAGCCGCGGTTCTCCATGACACCCCTTTTCCACTGCCATTTTTCCCCGGCTTTGTTTATGAGCTGCGAGATGAATGAAAGCAGGTCCTGTAAGAGAGGGCCCAGAACAATCTCATGTTGTGAGATATGTATTATACGCCATCCAACATGAGCATGGCTGCCAAGGGATACATGGCTTGTCTCTAGACTTGCCTGTGGAAAACAGCAGAAACTTTAATTACCGCAGCTGGAAAAGATTTTCCTATTCACCAAGATTCCATGCAATAAAAGCGCTCAGATCGCCACAGCCTCCACCTAAAACGCAATACACACTCAAACTACTCAAAAAGAAACAAGAGTTTTGCTTCACCGATTATGATCCCGCGAGTGAATCTGTGATCTTCCATCTGTAATCACAGCTCGGATGTGGGTTTTCCTACTGGAAAACAATGAAAATCTGTGGTACATTTTCTGTTCAATCATTTTGTTCCATATTAAGTTCATAAAAAAGTCACAAACAGCCACATTACTTTTTCCTCTCGATCTGACCTGGAGGCTTTGAACATCACAATGTTAACCAAAGTGCCTGTCACCCTCAACGTACTCCAATGGCTGTTCACTGTCTAGTGTATTTGTCTGCACAATGCTAGTTCTTTCAAATTATTTTTAAACATCATACTGCACAATGATGTGACCCGTCAAATCTGAAGGTTTGAAACTCTGTTACCAAACATTTTATTTCAGGAACAAGAAGCAGAGCCATACATATTTTTCATAGGAATTAGAAACCTTTTAAACAATTCCTGAACATGTCCCCAGAAAGATGGTTTGGAGAGGGTTAATGGACATGTACTGTTCGCACTCTCTCCACAATACTGTTACCAGCTACAGAGTGAAAACCTGAAGAAAGAAAATATGCCCAAACTAATATTAACACTGTTTTTTTACTAAATGAAACTGTAGATGGTATGTCGGAGATAAGTGATGGTGATACACTATCAAGACAAACTGTCACAACTGGTAATACTATGAAGTTGTTTTAGCCATTATCAGTGGATGAATGGTTCACTTACAAGGAAATGATCTATGGACTGGCCTTAATTACAATCACGCTTTACCATGTGTTTCAGCTGCTCATATCACAAGAATGCAAAAAATGTGAAGATTTTCCCCAAGTCTCATTCCAGCAACTCGATTGCCTTCGCTTTATCAGATCAAGTGATTCTAACATTGAACTAACAAGCTAATGCTGCAGTTAGCTGTGTGGTGGACAATCACCATTGTAAGACTAACTGTACAAGTTTTCAAGGCAGCATATCCCTGGCAACTGGCTGCTGTTTGCAGACAACTGACGACTCAACAGGATGTCAACACTAGCCACTTCACCGTTTAAGACTCCATCTAAACAGGTGGAAATGTGAAGTTCTAATGCTTGGTTCTTTCCACTCTCTTTCCTGTTGAGCCAAGCCAGAACCAAATACCACATAAGACCCATTACAAAACTGCAAAACAAACCACTACAAAACAATTTTTTTGATTATGTAACCAATTAGCTTCATCAGTGCAACACGTTTCAGGAAAAACATACCAAGTCAATGCAAGTGACAAGAGCCATTATTTCACTGCTTCATGGAGACAGTTCCAACACTGGCAGCAAGGGCAAGACTGTAATGATGTGTGCTATAAGCAGTGGCCATAGAAGAGGTTCTAACTAACAGCCATTTTATTTCTCATGTATGAGCACATACTTAAGTTGAGAGCGGCCAATTTTATAAGAGCAAGCATTGACCTTCTTGCTTTTTCACTGCCATATTGCCAGCCATATTGTTAACCTTGACACTGCTCAGCCACCCTAAGTTGGTTAAGCCTGGCCATAATTTGGAAAAGGAAAACACAACAGAAACACAAACTGTAGCCCCTGACACTAAATCAGCAATGTCCCACATTGACCAAACCTCACATTTATGCTTCCGCATTTCAGTTACTCTGACCTGCACAATATCTGTCATAAGTGCTGTAACAGGATAATTTTTCAACTAATTTTCCCCTCTGATCTTGGTATTTAATATAGAATATGCCAACCCATTGCAGAGAAGAAAATTTGGATCTTCTTTTTAGCTTAAAAGTCACTCTGGGGTTGTAATGAAGGTGTCAAAACCCCTCAAAGCTCTCACACATGCAATTAAAATTGTTATGAGACTACATTTTTGCAGCTTTTAGTGTTAAATACCACACACGACTTACTCTTACACTTAATTACCAGACCTGACTACCACCTTGTAGCAAGCTATGCAAGCACTTCACTTCAGGCCTCATAAGCTCAGTTCACTTCAGGGCTGTGTTTGTTGGCAACCTGACTCAACAGACAGCGGTGCACAAATGACTACACTACATAATCAAGTTAGCCAAAACAAGATAGCAGCTCACTCCTATTAAAACATTGGACAGTGTGTTGATGGGCATGTTTTATTTTCCTTCCCAAGAAGTATTTCACAACAGCACAAATAATCTTTGAACATTCTTAGGTATCATCACCACTCATTTTAACATTTTAACATTTAATATATGTGTGTGAAACACACTACTAAAAAACTTTGGAACTCATACAGAGTTGCCATGTACCCCAGCTGAATAAGGTTTTTTTCCTTTGCGACAGTCCTTGAAAAAAAAAAAAAACTGTGTGTGTGTACTAGGACACAACATAAGCAGTTTGGCTGAATGCAGAACTGTATTTGAGGCCACTTGAAGTCACTTTACCTTCTACCCACTTTTCAGACATTCCAGAGTATCAACAGCCTTAGGGCAGACAGCCTCAAAGGGCACATAGATAGTGTAGGCTGTGAATTTAATGGAAGCATGCGGTACATGCTTTCTTCCAGTGGACAAACCATATGCACATTCAGATAGGCAAGGAGTTTTCATTATTTAAAACTTTTGTTATCTATGGTATATTGTCAATATTTCATCACACATTTACTTATAGGGACACAGTGAATCTAAAATTGTCTACTTGGCTTATTCTTGATACAGAGGTGATTAATTTGACATGTCACAAAACTGTTTCAGATAATGCACTTAAAATGATGGAGACTTTGAGAGCCAACGTTAAGATTTACAACATAGAAATGTTTTGTTTTGATTTAGTTCTGTTTTGGTCTGTTGTGGCGCTCACCTCATAATAAACTCATCAGACTGACTCCACAAGCACTGTGATTATAACTGAGCCACCATTTAATGCCCCTCTTTGTGAAATTCTGATTTGCCCTGTCACTTCCTTTTGGTAGGAGGTATAGTATTTCCATCACTTGGGTATGAAATTAAGTCAGAATTCAGAGTATCATTGACATGGGTATGTTTTCAAAACTGTATCTGACAAAAAAATATTTAGTTGTAAACTATGGCCACAATCCATATCCAAATTTGTAGAGTATTTTCAGCTTCAGTATATAAAATGTTCATTGTAAAGTCCTTTAATGCAGATGTATTTACCTGTTCTGTGCAGGGAGACAGTCTTGGGCTGTTTTGCAATAATCTGCTATAATGGTGAATATCAATACAATTTTGAATTAATTTTTCAGTAAAGTTGCTTTCACCATCTGTTACACATTCAAAGCTGCAAACCACTGAGTCATTTACCACATATCTACAATCTGTGATCAAGTGCAAACACTCATGTCTGCAAGGTGCCCCAGTGCACTGACGTTGCAAGGGCAATAGCGACACCAGAGGGAAGCACAGGGAGAAGTGGAGGTCATTCAGTTCATGCTAATTATGGTTGCCTTTGTTAAGTGGATATATTTCAGCCGAGATCATACAATCCTGACACTGAAAATGACACTGATGAAAAACTTGCTTTCAAAAACAAAATAATTAGATTTGACTTCATGGGGCAGTCTGGGAACATAATATGCAATCTCTAAACCACTCAGTTGTACTTTCCATTACTGCTGTGTACTAATAGGAAACTTCAAAACTGTGCAGACAGAATATGGTGTTCTGTTCTCCGCATCAATTACATCATAGGATTGAAGATAAATATATGACAAATATTAATGGGGAACGACCTGGATGACATCATTAACGTCATTAAAACAACCTGTCTCCAGCCTATGTCTGGCGGAATGCCGAGGCACATTTGAAAAGTTATTATTTCGTACGAATGTACATTAAAATCTAATGCTTGTAACGTAGACTGCTCTGATCTGGCTCTAGCGGCAGTATTCCAAATATTGTAAATGAAATCACTGCACTGGAAATTTACAGATTAGCAAATTGCACCTGTAATTTGAGGTCCAATATCAAAGATGATTAATCAAAAGCATTAATCGTGTGGTTTTAAGAGCTGTCACGTAATCTCGGAATGCATCGCGAAAAAGAGGCTGGCCATGAAAGCAGGTCGGGATTATTCTAAATCAAGAGGAAATTAATCATAGTTACATGATGTTATTCAACAGCATTAATATCTAACCGAGACGTGATGAAACCCTACACTGCACACGATCGAAATCCGATGCGGTTACATTTAGCCTACCCCATAATCATTTATCTCGTCGTCACTCTTCATTTCGGTAATACAGACGAAACGGACAAAAGGAGCAGGAGAAAGTTTTCATCGCTTTTATGACGACAATAACTCCCCTGTAGGCAGGGCTACGAACAGGACACACTGCAAATACTGCCGACACTCACAATGGCAAGATCACACAACAACTTCCTTAAACTGGCTGCACTGTTCAATGTATGACAAATTAAACGGCCGACCCTAAACTGACTTTGAATTGCTCCATTTTCTCTTCACCTGAGACAGCATCTGGCATGCTCATCCAACGCCAAAGAGCGTTGCTAATGTAACCGCTGGTTTGTCACTTGAGTGGTGCGATGGTTCTCTAACCCATAAATCTCTACAGGCTTGTGGAAGAAACCTCTTTTTTATCAGTCCTGCACTTAGTGAAAGACGGTAAAAAAAAAACCTTGGAAGCAAGAAAAAGTAGCAAATATGTCCAATGTTATGCATTTCATTGAAAACAAATAAAAACAAAAATAAAACACTTGTCAGTCATAGCAAGTTAACTGTCATGTTGCAAAAATGAGTATATATTTGCGTCTGGATTCAAAAAGAGTAATGGGACCCAATTAGCTGCAGTATATGCAAGCACGTATCACTCTACACAAACGAACAAAAGAATGAGAGTGTTCGTTCAGTGTGCAATGACGAGCACGTAACTTGTCCTCAGATATTCGAAAGGATCGTACTGTAAATTATTTAATGTTGACTACACAATAAAAGTGGACTTACCTTAATTACTTCGTGACCGCAATTATAAGAGATGCTGCGTTAGTGTATTCTTTCGCAGTGCTACTGAGCTTGCGGTCTGTCGGCGCAAGTCTTCCAGCATTGGTTCAGTCTGAACTGTCAGGACGCCTAAGACAAGGGGAGCAAGTAAACATTAGAAAAAAGCTGACCAAGCAATACATTTCCAATAGCATAACATTATTACAATTTTATTTTTACAAAACATGAAATACTTCCTTTAATTACTAAAATGTTTCTCTTAGAATATTATGTGGATAGACGCGTGGTTTTCTAAACCGCCCTTCCCCACAGTCCTGAATGATGTGTCCCATTTTCTCTTAAAGGAAACGCGTTATTTTTACATGAAAGTCGGCCAAAGCAAAGGCAAGAAAAACGGGGGGGGGGGGGGGGGGGGGGGCAAACAGCCAAATGTAGCCTATATTGCTATGTTCATCAAAATGGTATTGTTCAGGTACTCACATTTGCACATTTGAATTTACTCTTTAACAGCAATTTATCATGACACACTATGTAGTAAACAAGCTTTGAACAATGTAAAGTGAAATGGAATTATTCATAATTGTTCATAGGCACTATAGGTGCAATTTAAAGTCAAAGTTGTGGCATTTATCCAACATTTGAGTCAATTCAGCCTAATACTCCAGCTTGCTGCACACCATTTTTTCTTTTATGCAGATTTAATGTAATATTTGTATCATATGAGACCACATGACTATTTGTTATGAATAAAGCTTCCTGTTATTTTTGCTAAAGGCATACTATTGAGTCCCACAAGCTTCTGGTTTTCATTCCACCCTTTGTCTTATTTACAGTTCATAAATTTAATCGATTGTGAGCCTGAATCACGTTATACCAGGCATTAACTGGCTCTTATCCGAATGGTATCTAAAATATCCTGTCTAACTGAATGTTTAATCACTTGAAATTGGGAATTTGAAAATGTGTTTAAAAATAAAACAATGAAAACCTTTGGTCAGAGCTGGACTTCTCAGATTGAGCACCACTACAATGTGAAATGGTGCCCCCAAAACCGAGGAAAAACACCTGTTACATTCCTGTTTTCTCCTGCCACTGAAAGACAGACACAGATACAGATTCCCTCTTGCCAATTTGTATCAGGCATACCTCTCAAGGCACTGTGTGACTTTTATGTATGACTTTGACACAGAGCTTTTTTTCCAGTTGAAAAGAGCTCCCCAAAGACCAATCTCTTTCTTCATGAAAGAGTCTGCACTTTGGCCAACAGAGTGCCCAGACTCCATATTGAACTAACCCTCAGCGTGCTAGAAAGAATATTAGCGCTTTTCCACTTGTCTGTATCACTAAATTGTTTGAACTCAGGATCTCCCTTTAGTTCTCACAGGGTAAAATGTCAAATTAGACATTGTGCAGCTATGTTATATAATAAGGAGGCAATTAAGGCCCACTGACTCAAAGCTTAACTTTAACCTAACCTAAAAGCAAAGTCCTGGGATCCTGAGTATCTCAGTCAGATTTGTCCTGAATGCAGACTGAGCCCTATGGCCTGAGTATCTCAGTGAGATTTATCTTGAATGCACACTGAGCCCTGTGGCCCGAGTATCTCAGTCAGATTTGTCTTGAATGCAGACTGAGCCTTATGGCCAGTGTTAAAAAGCGGTCGTGTTGCCTGCCAAGAACAACCAGGAGCATACAGCAGAGGAGTTAGATGTAGGTAGGTTAGTCAGGTTTCGTCAGTTGCACCACAACTCTGCAGCTCCTCAGGTGCCTGGATGACATCAGTGAAGTAGTGCCCATCCTCCAATGAGTTCTAACTTTACTGTAGTGCACTGAATAGCCCCCCAAGCTTACCGCCAAGCTTACCACAAGCTTACCGCCAACCTTAATCAACCCTTGTCAACCCTCTCCCACTGGTAGGTATAGCATGCACTGCTTGAATCTCTTGTATTAATATTGATGAGGTATCGGCACATACAGTATATGCACTGACATGCATCATTTAATCAAAATACTGATCTAAACTAATAATGATTATTCTGTGTTAACTGTTATGATGTAAAAGGAAAGAAAAACTATAAATGTGCATGATTCATTTAAGGGGGCACAGTGGTGGTTAATGTATTTATGTCACAATCTACAGTGCCAAAAACAAATCCTTTGGAAGGAAGCAGAATTCTAGCAATTGCGCTGAAATTGTGTATATATCAGTGAGAGTAAGAAAACTATTGTTTTTCCTCCAGTATTATGATCCTACTGAATAAAGTGTATGTGGTGCTCAAGGTTGCTAAGAGCCCGGAAGGTTCCATGGCTTTGAGTTCCAATACCCACCACTCACCCACCCACACACACACACTCCAAACAAAATGTGTGTTATCCTCAGACAAAATAAGAAAAGTAAAAAGCAAGTCAAGGTGAAGAGTCATGAATACAGGAGAAGGGCATAAAATGGGTAAAAAGCAGTGTTCTCAACTTGTAGTTGTTGTGTTGAGAGAGGCAAACCGCTAATTTGTAGGGCATGAAAACAAACAACCTGAACGCTTAATCTTGAATCACTTTGGAGCGTTCAAAGGGCTGGCCTGTCTTCACAAAGGACAGTACAAATTGGTTTTTGGTGAAGGCCTGTGATAAATGTGCCCAGTGCCTTTTTCACAAGCCCTCTGATGTTAATTACTGGAGAGCATATAAAGATGCAACAGGATTACAGCCACTTCATTCCTTTCAGCCGTGATAAAAAACAGCACCTCGCTCTGTTTCAGTTTCCCACAAATAACACTTAAAGACGGAGTCATCTGTCAGCAGCCAGGCTAGGATCTCTGCCAGCGCTGGGCTTACTGCATTGGCATATGCATCCTGACTGATGATGTTCTCAGAAGGCCCGAACCCCCATCAGCACAAGAGAAGCTGCTTGCCTTGCACAAAAAAGTGCAATCGGACACATTGTGGCGGGCACGGTACTAAAAAGAGCACTTTTATTTATTTATCACATCCTGATGGACTCTCTTGTCATTTTTATGCACTCTTTTGCTATCCGTTTACTTTGATTGATCAGGGTGTCACTTTTGTAAGATAACAAAGCTAAAAATAATACGGGATCAAATCTGATTACACTCCTGTGGCATTTAATTGTGCCTTTCTAAATTGCACACCACTTTAGCAAATCCCATGCTCTTTAGAGCAAATTGAAAGTTAAGATAAAGCAGCACAAAATAAACAGCAGAATATTATGTATTAGAATTTAGAAAAGCCCTAAAAAGGCAGATTATAATGTCTGGTCTGACAAAGGATTAAAAGAGTATAACTTGCCTGCTTTTGTAATGTGACACTCCAGATGGCAAAAAGTTAGATGAACTTTTGGCAAGCTCCAACAGACTTCGGAAGACAAATCCCCTCTCTCACAGTACTGCAACAGGGCGAAAGCCACCATTTTCAGACACTGGATTTTAGAATATCTTATTCTAATGTATGAGATTTTTTTCTTGTTTATTGGCATACTTCAACCATTCCATTTGCAGACTACATTACAATATTATTTACAGTATCATATACTCTATTGTGTTTGATGTGTCTGAAATACTGACATTTGTTTAAAAAAGCAGGCTTTTCTGTAAGATAAAATTACGCAAATTGTAACAGACAATGGATGCAATGTTGTATTAACAAAATAAAACTAGGAAGTATGACACTCTGCACACTATGCAATAAACAAACAAAACAGAAGATACCTATGAAAACAAGTCACCTGGGTTTGGTAAACTTTTGCAGTGTTGCTCATTTGTTCTTGACCTTTATTCATTACATGTAACTGGCAGGAACCTAAATACTGTATCACATACTACTCCAAATAATACAACAACTGACAAGGTAACTATCTGGCAAGCATACTGTAGCAGTCTACTTTAACACTATGCACTAATTAAACATTGGCCTGAATTCCATGTGAATGAAGACAGTGGGCCAATCTGTTGAATATCCTGCCATATGTCCTGGATGTGTTTGTACTTCAAGGTGTTAAAGTAAGTGTTTATCTGTTAAGAGCCAAGTGTCAGTTTTTTTCTTTTCTTTTTTTGTAAAGTAGCCTATTCTCTTGGCAGTGAAAATAAAGAATACTGAGAACAACTATGGCAAGATTTATTTTTATTTTATGGGAAAATATAGTATGAAATCAGTTATTGACGTAGGAAAGCTACCCGAAGAATTTATTGCAAAGACCACCTTACACCTGGTGTACCTCATGGTTCTGTATTGGGTCTGGTCCTATTTTCTCATGAAACCTGTTATGGGACTCTGCCTGGATAACGTTTCCAAACCTGATCTCTTATTATTCCTGATCTTTCCTCCCCTGCTGTGAGTGTTTCCATTGTCCTGTAGTCTGTCACTGTTACCTTCCACTTTTACTATGAACCCGGATGTCACTCCAGTCTGCTACTTGTATTCATATCAACATATTTCTACTCTGGCTTTGTCCAGTTATGTTTTAGGTTAGTGTTAGGTTAGGTACCCCTTTCTAACAACTCGTTCTTCTCAAATCTGTGAGCAGCCTTTAGTAATTTCTTGAGTTGTTGCTTGACTTGTTTGTTCATGCTGTCCCGTTTCTCATTTCTCTACCGTCTGTAAACTGCTGCTCATATTTGGCCTCGTACACAGTTACATGTAGAACAGATCTAAACCATAACTACTTCACAACTTTTTGCTCCCTAACATTGTTCCATGTACACTCTCAAGTGGTTCAGATATTATGATTTGATCTTCAGCTTTTCAATGCATGTTCAGCAAGGTTGCTCTGTTCAGATGAAAGTCTGCATAGCAAAGTGTTTTGAAACCAGACCTAGATAGAAAAAATCTTCTCACAAACATGATGTAATATTCCAATAATCAAAAGCAAATGTTGAGTAGTATTGCACCCTTACAACTCTCATGGAGTCATTTTGTATATTGAGCGCAGGAGCCATTCCACCTCAGATGGGTAATGTCTCACAACCAATACACTGAGGACTGTGTCCCTACAGCAAATATAAAGAATTTCAAGCTCAGCATGCAGGTACATGTGAGGAATTTGATACATGAGTTCTTGTTCATCAATGAGAGCACCGTTCTACTCTTCTTTATCTATAATCTATCAGTTGTTCAGACACTCCATCATGTCCCTAAGCGCTGCATCTGTCGATGGACCGCTCTATCTCTTTTCTGCTGTTTCTAAATATCCAGGTCTCTACCATGTCCTCTATGCCATGGGGCAATTTTCACTGAATGAAAAAAAAAAAAACACAGTCGCATTTCAGTATAGCCAATGTTGTCTTCCACGCTATTCCCACTGTCACAAAATGACCTCTGCATTATCTCCCAGCCAGGTTCAATTATTGTTGCAACACTTGCTGTACATTTATTATTACCTATTCTGTACACAGGTATTGACATAACAGTGGGTGGGGGGCACAAGCATTTTACAATCACTGATTACTAAATCATCTGCTGATGCAAACAATTACTCAAACAATGCATCTAGAAGCTTTGAAGTCTGATGAGGCCTACATGAGTTTTTTAGGTATGTACATCTATGCATTCTACACATAATTTGCACACAGACATACCGGCAATATGGAAAAACAAACAGTAGCTGTCACTCTAAAGAACTGACTTATTTATTTGGTTGTAAAAAACGTACTAATTAAGTGTTGTCTTTGTTTGTCTGTGAGTCTCCATTTCAAATAGCATAGCAAAATAACTTTTCATGTAATTTCAATCTTTGAATCAAGGCTAGGCAACACATTTCATAATTTGGATATAAATGTAATCCATAAATAATCATTCAAGGATGGCCATTCAATATTTTGAGATTTCGACCATTTAGGTTTCGTCTTTTACATATTTCTTAGTTGTTTCAGTAAGTCCTGTTCACATCTAGATAAACTATGTCTGTCATTATATAGGTTAAGACAGTCTTTTTATATGCTTGTCTGCCATGGCACTGTCAGTGTGTAGCTGAGGGAAGCCAGTGGCAAAGAGGATTTTCACTTCAGGCTGACTTTCTTTCACAGTTACTAAGCAACAGCAAACTGGGTTAAAAATCAGAATTCTAGTTGTCAGGCAGAAACAACCTCAACATTGTAGCACTCAAACTGTATTATAAGCAGTGTTGCTTTTTACCAGACAAAGAACTTATACGTTCAACACAATGAAAGCTTAAATTTAAATTTTATAACATTGAAATCATATTATATGATATATACATTCAAAATTGTGTCTGTAAAATATCATTGTTATGTATTCTATATTTGTCTTACCAATCTTAACATAGTTTGTATGTACTGATGCTACTTGAATCAATTGCAAAAAGCAATATGAGATCAAGACAGGCCTCTTCTGCATATTTTTAGATATTAACAAAATAAGTTCCATTTTACAAATGTTCTTACGAAGGTCCACTTGAATGTCTATTTCAAAATGCAATTTCAAATTTTTCAAAATGTTATTTCATCCAGACATTCAGGGTTTATATTTTGCACTGAATGTGAAATGCTGGGGCAAGGAACAATGTCTGCCTTGGTTCACAAGGCAAAACACATGAGAGTGTTGCATAAATGTGAATTGCCATTCCACAAGGACAAGGAAGAGTCACTTGACTAGTGTCAGAATCTGAATGGGGGCCTTATATTGATGAAAGGATTCCTTTATACCCATGTATAACTATCACTAAATATAATTTAACAAACAATTTACCAATTGTTTGAACTTTTCTTTAAGTCAACGTTCCAGGACACACTTTACAAGGAATCTCTGAGGACTGAATGTAATTTGATTTATTGTTCTTTCCAAGGTCAGTCTTTCTTCAGGTCCCATGAGAGAGGAAAAAAAACACTCATTTTGGTTTATAACTCCTCTCACTGCCCTCAAGATCAGTTTCATCAAACTCAGCGTATGTTTTCAAAGACTAACCCCACATGGTGTCCTGCAGCTGAGATTATTAGTGTTTATTTCTCTTTGTTAAAGTATGCAGGTGGACAGATTTAACATATAAGATCCAGTCCAGCATTTTTCACCCTAGTAAATAAAAATTAATGTATTTTCATTTGCGTATTCATTTCCTTGTAAAAGTCATGGAACAACTGTTTTAGAAACTTTGAGATATACATAAACTAAGTTTTAGTTTCAATGTTTCTGAACAGGTGTACAGAATATATTGATGCTGTCATTGTTAATTGTAAATAGTTCAAAATAACGCATCTTCTTATGCCTGGCCTTGTCCATGCTTAGATAACTAGAAAATCTGTTGCTATCACAAAGAAATAAATTGGCTCTTGATGGATGAGCCAATCACCATATGGAAACAGGGAACTATGTCCTCAGTTTTAGCATCCCAAGTGCTTGTGTCACGTGCATCTGTATCAGGCAGACATACATACAAAACTATGGTGTTACATGGAGCCATGTATTAAAACAAAGACAAAAATACTTTTTTGCAACAACTGACTGCTGGTAAATGTGTACATTCTATGTATATTTGGATGCAGAAATAAAAAAAAATGATTGCCATATTTTCTATTTTGATCTATTCCCACACTATGTCAGCAACAGGATTAAAGTGGATGGTAGGGATTCACTTCCATTCTCCGGTCATACAGAAAATCAATAATGACTATGGACAGAACCAAATAAATATTTGGGGAACCTTAAATCAATGCTGCAGTCTAACACCCTTTAAGTATTTTACTTCAAATATAGTATTGTCAATATTTATTTATAGGGCACCATTGCAACCCTACAATGTTGTCGGTGGGGGTTAGGGTGGGTTGCAGCACTGAAATCAAGGGAAATGTCTTTACAAACATGCAGGATATTACAGGAAACAACAAGCTGATTAAGCAATATGCAATGCTGTTCCAATAACAAAATTAATGTATTGATTTCAACGAACATTCAGTCAATCAGCTCTTCTCTTCGGCAACATTTTTTTCAAGTGTTTTCCAAGTGATAAAGGGCCAAAATGCACAGTCTGGTAGAGCCTGGGGAGCGCTCACTTAAATGGTTTTGCCTGATTTGAAATCTATGATGTTGGTTCTCACCCTCTCTGCAGATAAAGACCGAGCCCCACAGCTGCTACCCTGGTGCCACAGATTCTGCTGATGGATACTTCAAGAAGGAAATATATAGAGAAAGGAGTATAACCACCAGCGCTTGTTGTAAATTAATTTTGAAAACCAACACCTTTGATTGTTGTCTATAAGTTACAGCATTAAGTAAATCATGCATAGATAGGTCTTTATCTAGATGATATTCATGTGTCTGTGCACTGCAGAGCATAGCTAGAAATTCAAGAAGGTTTTGTACATAGCACTACACAATAGCTTAAAGTAACGAGTAGTTAGTTATAAAGAAACAGTAGAATGAGAATACCACCCACAATAAGATTGATTGAATTGTTTTATGTGTTTTTCCAGTGGGCAGAAGACCTCTATCATATGCAATGTAATAAGCTCAGATCATAGTCTCCAGATCCTCAGTGGTATTGCTGAAAATAATATATCTTGAAGTTTGTGGGGAAGCACACGTTTTCTCAAAAATTCACCAGGACGTGGTGCTGTCAGTTGAAGGCAAGGATTCTAGATTGTGAGGAGTAAAAGTCCAAGGGTAAAAATTAAACTGGTAGTAGGTAGTCCCCTTTGCAATATTCCATGTTGTAAGGTGGAGGGTTTGAATCAGGGGCTCTAGTCTTGCTTTCAGCGTTTCATGTTGTAGGATGGAACATTTGATCCAGGTGCTCTTGTCTTCATGTCAGTTTTCCATGTTGTAAGGTGGAGGGTTTGATCCAAGGCCTCTTGTGCTTGTATCTAAAATTAGAACTTCTCTGTTTCCATATTTTATTGGATGAAAAGCTACCAGCATGGAAGTGATAAAATTGATATGATGTAACATTCCTGTAGAGATATGAGAATGTTGGCCCATCTGGTCAGTTGTTGCCACAAACTATTTTGTAATGATGTCTTTCTCTATTTCCAAGTAGTTAAAACAGCAGACTAGTGCATATTAGAAGGTGTGAAGCACCCAAGGGCAATAAGCCATCTTAAGGCAGCTGATCTTTTAACATGATAACATGATCAAAAATGATCAAGATGACTATGCAGCACCCAAGACACACTATCAATAAAAATGTTATCTGTATTCAGTGTGATGTGATAAGGGGTTGAATTTATTGTAATTCAGGTCGTAAGATATCTTACTGGTATCTTGCACTATGGGTCCAAGAGACAGAATAAATTGTACCAGGGAAATAGAGCAATCTTGACCAATGAAATGGGAAATTGAAGAACCATTGCTGAGTGTAAAGCAATGCATAGCAACAACAGTGTTATAACTATTACCACTATTAGGACGACTACTATTAGTACTACTAGTACTACTACTACTACTACTACTACTAATAATAATAATAATAATAATAATAACACTTATATAAACACACACAGTATTCACATACAAGACTTTCAACCCAACACCGATATTTGACCTTCAGTGTAAGGAACAGGACTTTATTATGACATAAAAAAAAGATTATGGACCCATGGCCCAAAACAACTCAGGAAATCATTTCAAAGAGTTTAAATCACACTGGCCAGGACATTACAAATATGACAGGAACCGAACAGACTGCAAAACAGATGGGGGGCATACATGAGTTAGTGTTCCCTGGAAGTCAATATTTGTCACTGAGAAATGATGAAGGAGTCAAGCCTCAAGTATTTTTCCAGTCCTTAACTTTGGCTTCATATTATCTGTGGTGCAATACAGAAACCAAAAGCCATCAATACCTGTTCGAGTTCCTGACAGAAAAAGGCAATCAACAGTAACAGTGTTCTGCTACATGTTTGTGAGGCTTGTTAAATGAGTGTTCTTAAGTGATTCCAAAAGTAAATGTGATAGTTATTACTTTTAAATAGTTCTCCAATATAAAAAAAATAATGAAAAGATTTGTGTTGAGTCTTTAAAGATGTCATTCACAGCATGCCTTTTGTTTCTATGGTCTGAACGCAGTGACTTGTCTCCAGAAGAGTATGCTAGTAAAATGTGCCTGTGGACCCCCTGTGGGCAAGGCGGAGCTCCAGACCTGGCTACAGTTCTTTACTGTGACCTAGACATGAATAATCAAACCCAGGAAAAAAAGAATAACAAACAAACAAGCCAAACTTAAAAAAAATCAGCAAATGCAGCAAAAAGCACTGGAGAAAACGCTCGAGTGGTTATCGTGGCTTCTATAATTCAGTGGAAATTAGCATGTGACCACTGGAAAACTACAGCAGGATGTCTTTCCCTTGCTGACTCAAATATCCAGAATGAACAAGGTCTACCCTTTCATGTAAGTTTCTTAGTGCAACTATCCACAAAAGGGCCATTTTTAGGTCAACACTTGTTTATTCCTAAATTACTAATAATCCCAAAGAGTCATAAAACATGTATACTACTGTAGTTATAGCTGTCTCATATTATATATTTTATGTTTAACTTGAATCCATAAAATTCACACAGCCATGTAATGTAAAAAAGATTTACTCACTAGCATATTTTGTCATTGCAGTGAAGCAATACAAAAGCCTAGATTCAATAGACGTTTGTCCTTAACTTTCACTAGCAATCATGTGCTACTGCTTTTCTTTCGCTGAACCCAACACTCTGAGTTTGTGATGAAAATAGTTAAGAACAAATTTTGATTGAATTCTCTCCAAAGCATCTGCACTTCCTCATGCAGTGGGCGTTTTACCAACACCGAACACGTCACACATCTCTCAACGGTATATGCTGCTCAACAAAGCCTGATTCATTTTCAGACTTAGAGCCCTATTAGGAGACATTAAAGTTGTACCCAACCCCCCTTCTCCCCCTGTTCCTTACCAAATTATGCCTGGGAGTATATTTCAAGGGAATTTGGGTTTTGCTGATTCAACGGTAACTCAGTTCCATCAGCTACATGGGTCGCATCTGTAACTAATCTAAAACAATATGTAGGTCAAGTTCCCACACTACACCAGCTCTTGGGCTAATCAGTAGCACATTTACCATCACAATTACGTACATTCCCTCTGGGACATACAATTATTGGCAAACACTGAATTAATCAATTGTGGAAAAAATACGAATGCCTTCATGTGTCATCTGATTCACATTCAAAACAAACCAAAGCCTGGCAGTGCGTTGACACAGAGTGTTTCATCTTGCAACACTGCAGAGAGAAAGCATCACGAGGCTGTGGAAACTCACTGTAGCACAAAAATGAAACGGAGGGGGAATTCCATTATCTCCATTACTTTTCTAAAGAATGTTTCAAGTATAAAATACGTCTTTTTCTTTTACTCTTATGAGAACATATAAATGAAAAAAAAAACTTGTAAATGTTTGTAAGGGTGTAAATAAAACATGAATATCACACATTAGTCATTTGAAATAATTACAAATTACAATTAAGATCAAATCCAAACACAGGCTCTGCTTATATGTCTATTTCTCCTTCTACTATATTCTTAAACCAATAGTCAAATGCAACACGCCAAAATAAAGCCAAATCTCATGATCTAACAGTGTCATGGCGTGTTTGTATACCTCCTCAGCAGCTTCATTAGATTGTGTTTCTGCTTCCTGCGATTCCTTTCCACATTAGCGCACTGATCACACACAAGTGTGGAAGTCCTCATACAGGGCGGAAACCTCTCTTAAAGAGGCACCAGCTCTAGAAAAGGGATCAGGAAGGGACGATATATAATTTTTCACTTGTTTTTCCTCAGTAAGTTTTGCAATATCGGGGGCAGTGAAAACGTAAAGAATATTGACTGCTATGTGTAACAGACTGTGAGGAAATATAAGCTGTCCTTTGTCCTTGTTGTCATGTTTTGTTAAGGCCCTCAGATTTTAGAGGTCTGGGAGGGGTCATGAAACAGAAGAAGGGTTACCGTTAGGTAAACAGTTTGGTTGGTTGTGGGGTTATAAGACCAAACCCAAAGTCACCTAAATGTGTGTGAAAAAAAAAAAAACAAAAACAACAAAACTTACCCCTACATACTTTTACAGGTATATGTCGCATTTGATATTGAGCAAATGTATGTTTTGCATAAAGATGTGCATGTTTAGATGTTTAGCATTTGCATTGCTTTTTTTGTCCTGAAAAAGAATCAAAGTACATGCCAACATGTGTATTATACTGGACTGTCATGAATGCCAACATGGAATGTAAGAACCTGTACTTTCAACATGAATAAAAGGTAAATCTGTCACACTCAGTGAAAGATGTAAGCCCTCAGGGAATTTGATTCATACGGAGAAAGAAGGCAGACTTTCACAGAGATTGCATGTTTTATTTAGCAAGCTTTCAGTGGGTTCCTCTCTCCTGAACCATTGCGTTTTCAGGGCCACTTCTCACTCTCTCTGGAGAGGACGTATATTTCGCTCTTCATCCATGAATTATCTGAAACTTACTCTGTCTCTGTTTTGACAGCCTGTCTGCAGAGGTATTCCCAATGACTACATAAAGTAAGTACAATATTACGTTTTCTTCCAAATTATGTTGCTGTGTTTTCTTATTTCTTACTTATAAGTATGTTCATAATAAATCCACAAATAAAAACTGGTATATTTATTCTACATATTTAAAAAAAAATTTAAAATAAATCAGCCCCTTTGTTTGTTAGGACACCCTGTCACAGCATTCATTTATTTAGGCATTTCCTCATTCACAGGGATAGTGTACAGATAAAACACGCTTGGCATGCCATTCTGTGTATGACTGGCTGGCGCTCATTGGGAATCCAAGTGGTGAGTAAGACCATTGCATGAAACATCAAAACTTTACACAAAAAGATAAAAAAAGAGCTGCATCACCAACTAAAACATTAGGATGAAAGGAAAAAGAAAACAAAACAGCCGATGTCTCATGCAGAAGAGAGGTTTCTGCTTGCTGGCGCTACTCCTCTCTGTGTCAGGTTTCTGGAGCAGAAGGAGATTTCTGGGTAGCCATTACTCACCAGACTACCATGTGCGAGTGCCTTTCCTGCATAGAGCATGCAGACCATCCTCTCTGGGACTTATCTGTTTAACGGACAGAGCATATATTTACCTTCTAGTGGTTGTATCAGAATGCTGTTGGGCCATACATATCACAACATCACTGAATTATTTATAAGCTGCACAGATTGGTTTTGTTTATGGGACACATAATGTACAGTATATGGGCCAGGGAAGGATAGCAAGTTGTCAGAAGATTGTATGGCAGGAAGCATACACATGCATCTTATTTTTAAAATGGACTCACACTCACTCCTTTGATTATTGATTAAGTTCCTTGCTGGCTTAATGTGTGCATGTTTTTAAAAATAACTTTGATTTTTTTTAAGGCATTTGATATTTACAGGACATCCTCAGATAAATTATGCAATAGTACCATCAGCCACCTACATATAAATCTATACATGGATCAAACATGACTGGTTTTATATATATAACAAAATGAAATCTGATCTCTTGTGAAACAATTTAAGACAGATAATATTGATATTATACCTTCACTGTTTCTGCTGGCTTTGGATGAAACAAATCCTAACTGAAATATGATAATAGGTTTTGCTTAGCATTTTATGTTAAATGATTTTGAAAATGTTGTTATGCTGTTGTAACATATGAATATTTCACACTACTTTTTTATATTACAGTGATACAGTTTTTTTCTCTAGTGCTATCCATCATCAAAGCAAGTTACATTACATACATTGTAGTCACAAGTTTGACATCCATGACTCCATGTTGCCAATATACTGTATGTAACATGCACCACCACTGACCCTCTAGATAGCTACTGTAGCTAGCTAAGTAACACCGTAGGTGATACAATACATGTATCCATAGCCAGTTTAATTTCTTTATGGTTTTAAGTGAAAAACTATACTTCCATTTAAATTAATAGCTGTAATAGGTACAATAGCTGCTTAGCCTGCATTGCGTTTGGTGTTAACCAAATGTCATTGTTTGCTAGCTATTCCAGTCCTAGGTAGGTTTTTACTGCAAACTGATTCGTATGACAGATATTGTCATGAGAGAAAGCATGAACATGTTGGCAGTTTGCTGACAGTTAATGAACTTTATAGCATATTTGTTTTTTAGCCCATGGTCTTATTCATCGTTGCAATACCTTTTGCAGTAGTGATTGTTCCTGCTGAACAGGAGTGGGCCTGTTGGGTCACTTGTAGCTGACACAAAAGAGGTTTAATCCTTGGATTTCAGCTACTAGACCTCTGAAATCTATTTGGACTAGAACTTGGGTCCCAACTATGCCAATGAACTGTTTCTCAACATTGTTGAACAGAGTAAAAGCTGTGTCTGTATGATCCAGTCCTACATTATGTCAGAGTCCATATGTATAGGCTACGGCTTGACTTGGATCTTCTTGAAAATTGCTCACATTATAAAAAAAAACCTCACTTATTTTCAGACTTACCCAAATTCTGACCTTACAGTAATAAAAATGAATAAATAAAACCTGTACCACGTAGAAATGCAGTGTGTGTTGAATAGCATTTTCAGCACATAGGTCAATTAAGTGTTCAATATTTCAGTTTCCTTACTTTTCAGCTTTGTGCGCTCTTACAGTAACTTTGTTCAGAGTAAACACTGTTATTCTCGCAATATTACACAATATTACTTCTGAGGCCCACACTGGACAACAGCAGCTTTATCAGGAGAAATATGTGCAGCGTGAAGAACAGAGCTGCCCTTTTGCTCCTCATGTAACAGAGATGATTTATATGCTCTCTTACATAATGGGCCATATTATTCTTCCTCTCACAATTTCACTGCCATATGAGGCTTGTTTCTTAGTCCAGTACCATGAACCTCAAGTGTGCTCTTTTTTCGTTCAGTATGTGAATCAACCCAACCTCAAGTTTGTAAGTTGCTGCTGACATGTTATTATGTCACTGCCTGTGCTCACTGAGATTCTAGGCAGTCTCAAAGCTTGCATGTTATCTCCCTAAAATCGAAAACAAATATTTTTAAGACCTTGGATAATTTAATACTGGGTCATGCATAAATTGCGCTCATTCTCTGGAAAGTTCATAAATTGGCAAGGACACATACTTTTATTTATTGAGTTATGCAAATACTTTCATTATAGAAATGCAGCAACTGACAGTAAAGAAATTATGATTATATAAAATGCAGTAAATTGTGTACGGTCTGAATATTCTGACTTCACGGAAAGAACATGCTGATACTGTAACATCCTCTGCTTTTTATGTTTTCAAAATATCAAACTGTTGTATGTCGACAGGGCTTCTGAGAAGCTAGATAATACATTTTTTTTGTGAGGTGTCTGATGTCCCAATTAGGTTGCCCTGGAATGAACCTGCTTTGCAGTTTGTCAGCTTTCATATCATGTGAATAGCCACCATGTCATTTCAAAGCACCACCTACGACTAACCTGATTTTAGTTTGTAATAGTGTTATAATTTTGTAGACAAATTTGCATGGGTCACAACAAAGTCTATTTTATTGGCAGATGCCCATAAACAGAATGACTTACATATCTTAAATTCCACACGCTGTCCAGTTATGCAGCTGGATATTTATTGTAGCAATAAAAAAGATGAGTATGGAAGCAGAATGATGTAGAGGAGCATGAGCATAATATTTTGCCACTTTCGCCTTCAATGTTTCATTAGTTGTCATGATACAGTACCCTCCACATGAACAACTGCAAATGTCATGTACTGTATGTATGAAATAATAATAACAACAATAATAATAATAATAATAATAATCATCATCATCATCATCATCATCATCACTGACAGTGGTAGAATCTGCATTCATTGGAATCTGAAAAGTTTTTTGAATGGACGCGCCTTTACCCAAAACTGTATGGTTCACCTGCAATAGACATGGGTGTGGCCAATAACAACAATGCATACTCTGTAATATAGTGAATCTTTCAATACAATTATATACTAGGGGAGAATACCTACACAATGAAATCCCTGAAACCAGAAAATAAGAACCAGGCTTCATTAATTTTCTCTCAATGTTTAGGTTGAAACATAAAACAGGGGACCATTCCAGAAATGCTACTTTTATCAAATAACTATTTCCCATCTTGACTGAGTTTTAATTTCAGGACTTCTTGAGGAATATTGTAGAGGTAAGGCCCTTCAGCCTCTACTTTATAATTTTCGGATTGTTGAATGTAATCAAATGACAATGTGATTCACATTATGTCAATTCAATGAACCTGAACTTAACTTCCCTTGTGCTTCTATGCAAAGCTCTTATTCACGCTGAAACAATACACAATGAAATTTATAACCCACTGCATATGGTCTCACTTACAGCAAAGAGGACACTTGGTATCTGCGGCAGAAGTTAATATAACTAATGAGTGAAAATGTGCATAATATGGTACTGTGGAAAAAAAAATGTTATTTTCTGGGTGACAAAGAGAGAAAGAAATGCATGATCCAATCATGA
The DNA here is from genome assembly GCF_013368585.1 of Megalops cyprinoides. Lineage (NCBI taxonomy): Eukaryota > Metazoa > Chordata > Actinopteri > Elopiformes > Megalopidae > Megalops > Megalops cyprinoides. The sequence continues at coordinate 18,779,607 of NC_050584.1, forward strand.
GTGTGAATTAAATACTGTTGATGACGAGACTCAGACCCATTAGCTGCTTTTGTAAAAAGGATTGGGTGACTGGCAATACACAATGTTCTCCCTTTTCCATGTTCTAAACATCCTCACACACTTTTGGATACAGGTATATGTGAGGTTTTCTGGCAATTGTGCTCATGCAGTAACAGAATGCTTACATTAATTAACAATATAATAATCAAAATATTAAGAGTATTAGAAGAAAGGTTATGAAAGAATTTGTCTGTGTGCGTTTCATGGTTTCCTTCCCATTACAGATTTTTGCAAAGCATTTCTGTCCGAACTTGGCTTGGCCAGATTCCCTTAAGTCTTCTTCATGAGATGCCTGCCACAGGGAAGCTGGAACAAGCCAAAGGACACAGAGACACGCATTAATCAGTCCGTGCATGCACTTCCTCTCTTTTCCCTCGCAAACATGTGCGCCCGGCATAGGCACACATCCATACACATGAACAATACACAGTGCTGGCCGAGCTGCTTCAAGAAACATCACGTAATTCCCCAAATTAAACTTTTGGGTTTAAGCCAAGGCTTTAGGAAAGGGGCTAGTGAGAGGTGCATTGGTTTCTACCTCCCGCCTATAGGAATGACAGAACCTACGTATCCAACGGGAGGATCCGTGGCTCCACCATCTGTGTTTTTGGCTCCCACCGCTGCCACATTGCCAATGATACAAATATGGACAACAAATGAATGCCTAAAGTGAAGCTCTGTATCCCAGCAACTGAATTCAGAATGACTTGGCCTGTGTAATGCAATGCTACAGACATGAAAGGATGGCCTGTTTGAGGAACACAAACGCTAAATGAGACAAGAATACAAACAGCCAAAATGAAAATAACATGGTGGGCTGCAGGGTGTTCATGGAGCTTTTAAAATATAGCTTAGAAATGATGATGCAACAAAGTCAATGCCATGTTCTTTTTTTTCCCACGGTGGTTAAAATATCATGGGTAGCAGTGGAAAAGCTGTATTCAAGACTTGCTGCATTGTGTTATAGAAAGTACTCTCCATTTGTTTTCCATGGGAGCCTCCATTACCACTTCTTACCTCAACAGAAACATTCAGCTTGCAAAGCCCTGTTTACAACAACTTCTACAATTATAAATGGAATGCTCGATACCCCATGACTGCAATTAAGAATGTTTATCCTCAAAGAGAAAAAATCTTAGGTGCAGGTGTGGAAAAAAACAGCATATAACGTGTTTGTTTGCAATGAGCCCTTGCTCAATGTACAAGGAATGAAAGTTAACTAAGTTTAGTCATGTGGTGTTATGTGTGAGCAGATGTGTCATACCTCACACAAAAAAGGAAAACATTCAGAAAAAAATGCCTGGTCTTGTATCACAGGCCAATTTCAGGACAACATTACAGACTCAATAAATACCTGTGGAGTGAGCAAACAGTTTGCTGCAAGAGGTAAACAGTACTATTTCTAACACTTTTTTGTTTCTTCATTTAGTCATAAATTGCATAGAAAATACTCTTCAAGAAAAAGGCAAGAAACACAGGCAAAAAAAATTAAAGGACTCACTAAACAGTTTCACAAAACCTTTCACAATGATAAAGCTGTTTGTTTGTCTTAAACCTGTCTGAAATCGAATACATAAAGTGTACAGTCCACGGGAAATGAAAATTAGTGAAGCACTTGGAATAGGATATTTTTCATCTAAATCCCGGATGCAACCTTTATTGTTGTATGTTTATTGTTCACTCTAAAAATGGCATCCAGCGTATCCATGACAGAGGGAGGACTACTACACATAACTGCATTCTATGAATATTGTAAAGTATTTTGGCTTTGCAACATTACATCTTGTTTATATTTCCATTTTGGTTTAAAAGACACAGTTCCATCAAAGTGTCTTGCTTTTCTAAGCAAGCACCGCAGCTAAGGGTCAAAGTAACTTCTGAGGTTTGGTAGACATATCTGGCCTAGTGCTGAGCCATTTATTTAGATGATCTACTGGTGAGTAATCTGTCTAAATATAAAATACTAAAAACGACAAGAATATAATATCTGACTCTTTCTTGCCTAGGAGCATCAAACCTTTAAAACCTTTAATCACTTCACGTTACATGGTGAATTCTGTTAACAAATGACACGTTCATTCTGAAATGATAATTTGAAATTTTTAACTTTGTTATTGTAATATGTAATATGTTCATGATGGCTTACTGTTTTACATAATCGCTTATGTTGCACTGAATTGTATTGTCCTTGTATGAACTCCAGCCTTTTGCATGCAAGACAAATTCCTTAAAAGGCAATAAAAATATTATTCAATTCAATTCAATTCTATACGCACAGTGAACAGTATACTGGTAGCTAACTAGCTAGCTTCCATGTAATTAACTATAGTTAGCTATCTCGAAATCTTGTTATGTAAAGCTTGACATGAACATGTTACCATGCAAAACTATTTTTTTATGTCTGATTTGGACAAATTAAGATATTGTTGGGATATATTTGACCAATGTTAAATAACCTTGGTTGCTAATAAGTGAATGTTATTCACTTATTAGCAACATTCAATGCTATATTGAATAAAGTATATGTCATATAACAAAGTGTGCTTTTAATGCATTGTTTTATGCAATTGTTGCATTATTTTATGCATAATGACATACTTTTAGAAACTGAATGGAAATACAAGTCATTCTTCATTAAAGGGATTTTTGATTACTATATCTAATTTTATTGGTTTTCATAGCTGAACGTAGCTTAACTTTTATATATACATTTCAGCTTTAAAAAGCTAGGTTAAATTATCCAAAAATTCCCTCTAACATCTAAATTCCCTCTGCCTCTTGTCTATATTGAGAATATGAAGTAGGCCTTGTATTACTTAGACCTGCAGTGAAAAGAACAACAAACAGACATAAGCGTTTGGCGTTCCCTCCTTAATTCATGCTCAGCTCCCTCAACATTTCCGTAAACCTCAGCATAACACTGAATCCTCACACGCTTCACAGCAGAAACAGTGTGATGAATCTGTGGTTACTCGTTCTCAGTTGTAGAGTGAAATTCAATGCCCGTTGAAGACTATTAATAAATTCAGATAGAGTACCCTGAACACAGTACCATGTCCTGATTTTCCCTGTTTGTTTAAAAGGCTTTTATCCTGACCAAGTTCTACTTCAGAGTCATTCTGAAAATAACATACATACCAGATTTGCAGTGAACAACTGTAACAGCTAAAACATTCATTGTATTTTCTGTGAGGGGAAGTCATGGCAAAAATAAAAAAATTATCTGATATGTATCAAGTAGTTGTATTCATGATTGAGCATTTTGAAATGTGTCCAGTAAGCCTACAACCTGGCCCAACTCCCTGTTGATGATGTAAGCTGACTTTATTATCAGCAAAGGCTTTTCATTAAAGTAAGTGCAGATATACAAAACCATGGTGAATAAAAGACAGTTTTTCAACTCTCTGATTACTTAAATACAACAACAGGAATCTTGTCACTGTGTAACATGTGTGGCTTGTGCATGGTGATGATTTCATTGGTTAGAGTGAAAAGACAAGACAGCCAAACTGAAACCAGAGATAACACTCGACAAGCCAAACTGAAACCAGAGATAACACTCGACAAGCCAAACTGAAACCAGAGGTAACACTCGACAAGCCAAACTGAAACCAGAGGTAACACTCAACAAAGTGTCTGATTGTCTCTGACAAACCATGCCTTGGTGCACTCAGTTTCTAAATGATGAAATTGTTACTGTGCATAAATAAACAAACTTTAATTTTTGGCTGGGGTTAAACAAGGTCATCAGCAATTTTTGATAGCAGAGTGAAAAATTGTTTAGTCAGCCCTCATAAATTTAGACTTCTTCAGTTATTATTGTTGAGTTTAATTTTGTCCTTACTTTTTTAAAAAATCACTTGGTTCTGTGATTCTTATTATTATGCAGTAGAAATCTTGTTTAAAATAAATCAATGCATTAAAATGAAGTAAATAAAGTAAATCTGAATATTCCTGTTTACCCTAATAACATGCTCTTTGACCCAGTTCAGGGCCCTCTCCTCTTGGCCGCTGTGGCCTGGTGATTCACATTCATGTTTGCTCTAGCTGACTCTGAGGCATACACATCGATTCAGCATGCGCAGAAACCCAGTGACTTGGAAAAAAACCCTTTTAATAAGGAGTAAAACAGAAATGTCAGCTCAGCTGTTGATGGGCCACAGTGTGGATGTCCACTCCAGTTGAAGACATTACTGCTGTTACTTATAAATGCAATTAAGGTGTTGGCAGTGCCCCAGAAAGACAAAGTAAACAAATGCTGACGCAATCGGCTAAGACAGTCCCATTGTCCTGTTCGAGTGGCCACTTGCAGGCCACACACACCCAAGCCCATCTTCTGTCTCATAGCACACTGTTAACAGCTCTGTTTATTAATTTGGACGGGTGGTGCTGGTGGGCTGACCCACAGGCAATGGATCACACCGATGTGCATTGGTCCTTCTGTTGCCTCTCCTGCTGACCCCTTCAGATCACTCTGCTTCTCTCCAGATTCTGTCTTGCGCACATCTGTCCAGATCACCAGGGTCACCAGGGTCCACTTTCAAAGGTTTCCCCTCTCCTGAGGAAAACACATCAAGCTGACAGACATTTGAGAAAGAAAGAAAAACACCAGCAAAGGAAATCAATTATTTCCTAAATGAAAGGGCTGTTGATTCCTCTCTCTCTCTCTCTTTCTCTCTCTCTCACACACACACACACACACACTCAAATAGACCGCAAACATAAATTCGGACTAGCATAAACAATTAAACACAATAACTTAAATAGCTTAATGTAACTTTGCTGCAAATAAATGAAAAAAAGAGGAATAACTATCATACCTGTATATGCACTAAGAATATGATGCTTATCAACTATAAAGCTTTTGCATATGTTTCTGCTTGTACCTGGAAGCCCTTGAGGTTGCCGTCCTCTTGCCTGCTGCTGTCAATGGGAGGAAGATCTCCCGTTGTCTCGTCCAGCTGCTCCAGCACCACACAGAGATACCTGGTGGCTGAGTGCCACGTTTCTGTGCCAGGCACAGCAAAAGCAGTTCTTAATGTCCAGCGTTCTTGTTATCATTCTGATCAGGCATGCTCAGTCTGTAATATTAAAGAAGTGCTAGCATTATGTATTCCATTTCAGTCAGTGCTTCATTACTGCTTGTTAGCATAGCTATGTGCTGTGCTTAGTAATATCACACACCAAAATGAACCTTCACCCAGAGAAATACTAGTTATGTACAAAAAACAATGCAGTACAATGATTCTGTAAGATATTTATTTGTTGGTTTATTCATTCATTTGTCAATAAAGACACAATTTCAACATTTGAAAAAAAAAAAAAATCAAAATTTTTTATCAGCTATTATGTCAATGTGAAAATGGGACAGGTATAGTAGATTAAAGTTGTTTCTGAAATAAATGTAAACAGTAAACAGGCTATTATTTCAAGGGTAAAACTTTTTACATTTTTTTTATTTAGTCATGAGCAGTGGTTAACCATGTAGCTCACCCTTTGTAGCCACTTGCACTTTATTTCTTTCGCATTTGTTGAACAAGCCTCCCTACCTAACAAATTGACTAACAATTGGTGGTGATGATAGATTTTCATTTTCCCTGGTCAGGCAGCTGCATGTTACTGATCTAGATTGCAAGCTAACAAGCTAAATGTTGTATCTAAGAAGTCTTTTTTTTTTCTTTGTTTTGTGACCTACATGTTATTGCACTGTAGGAAGTAAAATACTGTGGCACTATACGGATTGACTATTGTAGACAGATGAACTCCTTTTGTGACCCCAGTAGAGGACCAAAGTTGTCATGACAACTATCTGCAGCTGCCACATGCAATCACCATTAGCAACCACATGAATCTGAATTGGATGTAACAAGGGGGCAGCACTATACTTTAATGCTATTGGTTTATACTGTGATGGATCTTTCAGTGTTGGACAGCTGTACATCCTAAACATTTAAACCTTTTTATATTAAACTGATTTTTCTTAAAATATAAATTAATCTGTAACTTCTCAGGCACTGTTTTCAGCATGCTTTGTACTTGTCATGCTCGAGCTGCACACTACACAACTCATTAAGCATACAAAACTCTATTAGCATGCAGTAATGATGATAGTCTGGGTAGTGAAGTAATGTGAATTTATTTTTTATATATCCAAATCATAATTTTGTTCTCTTATTCTCCCATATGTCATGATTTTGTTTTCTATAATCTCCAAATACATGCTTGCATGAAATATTTAGTTAGTACAAACATTTGACTTTTTCCACTATTGTGGCTTATGTTGTCCACATAATTTTTGTATAAGGCAGCGTGAGATTGTTGCCAATCCAGATAACAGTGGTGTACTGATGGGTAAGTGGGATGGTGTCTATTTTTGTGTTGATGTCTCATCCATGCACTGGAGCGATATGTAGGGGTACTGTGGAGGTGGTTCAGGTACAGCTGCCACCCTGTGAAGTACCACCACTGCTGAATGCTTCAGCCACGCAGATGAAACAGTTTTCATCTCTTTCAGCTCTCTGTAACAATTTTGATTGTAAATCAAATAAAAATTGGATTAATTGGTTGAATTCGAATCTAATGGGGGTTTAAGTTTTCAAGATCTGAAGGGGTTCTTTAATAAGATAAGAGAGCTTTATTGTCATTGTTCAGGACAACGAAATTCCAGAAATGTAATACTTCTTGCTTGTTTTCAACTTGAACTTTCTTAATTTGATCTTGCTTCTTAAAATTTTCTTCCATATAAGGACAAGTAATAAGGAAATGTTCCATATGAGGATTTAGAATTTCAGTATAGAAAGAATTCATAAATGCAAAATACCCTGAAAACAGAGTGGATAATTGTATTTTCCTGCACTTTAAATACTAAAATTTGCAGGAATGCTAAAATTTATATTAGTGATAATTTCAATAACTAATACAAATTAGTATTAATATTACTCAAGTAATAAAAAACGGATGCGTTGAATCGCAAAGATAAAATGCATTACCCCTTAGTATTTGAATATCTGAATATTTGCAGTATTTGGACAGTTTCTTGTTGTCTGCTGACATCTAGAGGTACAAAAGTTGTATTAATTGGTTTCGAAGGTTAGCTAACCTCCACACCTCTAGGTGGCAGCCAAACACTGTGCAGCTGTTTCGTTTAGGGGAAAGGAGCTACGGAAAAAACAAGAAGCAACGTTTCGCATGGTGCGACTGGGAGGTGAAGTCCAAATTAAGATTTAGTCGATACCTTCCTCTCAGTATTGGACTGCATTCCCCATCAGTATTTTTAAAGAAGTGTTGCGCAATATATGGAGTTGGAAGAGTCTAAATGATGAAGACTTCAAAGGCCGGAGCAGAGTGACCTGGAAAAGAAACAAACTGGCCACCTCTGACCTGGCTCGCAGACGTGGAATGAAATTGAAGACTACATCTGTCATGTAACTAACGTTAGTTGGCTGGCCATCAAGTTGGCAAGCTATGTGGTTGCGTTTGCTAGCTACATTTTAATCAGTAAATGGAAATGTCACGCGAGTAGCCAGGTAGTTAGCTAAGCTGTTGGTTTGGAAATGCAAAGTGTTTACATGAATGGCTAGTTAGGGCTATGTAGTCTATGAATGTGATATTAACTAGCCAGCTAATGGCATATGTGAATAAATGATAGGGGCAGCTAGCTAGCAGCCTAATTGGTAGCTTGCTAGCTAGTTCACTCGATATTTTGAGTAATTCTATAACAGTGAGAGTTATCATTGCTAGTGAGCAAGATAGCAAGTGTTTGGAATTTTTGGGCAACAGTTACAGGACAATTAACAGTATAGTTAGACTAGCTAGCTAATCCATAGGCTGCGTATTGGCAGCTACCTTGCGCGTAGGGATTGACTGGCTCTGTGTTTTTTAATTGCTGTCATCGAAGTTTTTCGCATTTCAATTCAGCGGGCTAGTTCGGGTACCTAGATGTTCGTTGTGATAACGTGATAGCAAAGCACATTTTGACGCAATGGCTCCAATGGGCATCCGATTGTCTCCGCTTGGAGTAGTGGTCTTTTGCTTGCTGGGACTAGGCGTAATCTATCACCTTTATGCCGGGATGATATCCAACAGGATATCGGCATTTAAACAGGGGAAAACTGTGGATCTGCGGGAGCTGCTTGCGCTCTCGGTTGAAGCTGCCGTTCAAGGTGGACGGGAGGTGAAACGGATACGAGAAGATAACACGTTAGATGAGAAGTCGAAGGGGAAAACCAAAGAAGGTGCAAGCGAGAAGCTCACGCTTGGAGACTTAAACTCTCATAAAAAGATGTTTCATCTAATAAAAAACACATTTCCCTATTTACAGGTGAGGTTGCATCGAAGAACTCAACACCGTTAGTCTCTATTATAGCTACGAAGTAAGCGTGAAATACAGTGCCATTCACTTTTGCCAAGATAGTCTAGCTACTGTACACGTGGTAGCTACCTTTTTCGGGTATTTGATTTAAATTCTTAGGTAACCCTGAAATTACCTTACAAGATCAAGGTTGACTTTAAAGCATATCCTCCCACGCTGTGAATGCACCGATTAATGTCTTAGTTATAAAATACACTGTGTTTTGAGGAGAGCAACAAGTCTGAATAGGTTAGATGTTTCACAATGAGTAACTATGTTTTGAATGAACTGAACAGACGTTTTATTATTAGTCGTTATTAGTATTGGTTGCAGAACCACATTCTTTAGAAAAGATTGTGGCAGCTCAGAGTTGGTATTTTAGTTCAAATTCTCAATACTTTATGGCCCTATATAAAATATGTTACTACAGGAACATGTCTTTGGTTATGCATCAGGTTTCTGGTTCATTCGCAGATCATATGCAGTAAATATTTGAAGACGGTAAATATGATGTTTGGTATTCTTTATTTCTAAAGAAAAGTATCCGCTTACTTTCAGTATATCCCCAAACAGGTCACGTATTGGTAAGATTACATCTTTTCAGCAGTATGTGAAAATTTACGCGTAATAATAACACGGCTTGGGAAGGGTTCTCCTTTCGAGAGCGTTGCATTGTTTGCCAAGGTTTTATTGTTGCATGCCTATGGTGAAATCTTTGTCGAGAGACTCGGGGCGTGGTTGTGTTTGCCTGTTGAAAGGTCACTTGTCTGTGGTGTCTTTTTTCCTTTCTTTTTGCGTCGCCTGGCATACTTCAGGTGAACTCCGAAGAACACGACAGCACCGGTGAGTCGGAGACTGCTGTTTGGAATCACGTGATTCCCGCCGAAATTGCACAGAAGGTCGACAGCAGGGAAGTGCCAGCGGAGAGCGTCACCGTGTGGATCGACCCGCTGGATGCCACACAGGAGTACACAGGTAGCGTGTCACTCAGGATGCAGGCAGGTTGTGATCAAGTAGTGAGGAGTCGTGTGACTCTGTCCCGTTAATGACAATATGATGTGTTCAAGGGAGATAAAGCAGCTGTGAATGTTGCCACAAGTAAAATATTGAAATGCCTATTTTTGTGAATTTTAAACTAAAGTTATTTAAATTAAAATTTATTGCTATTTTTTTCCTTTGGCAGAGAATCTTCGTCAGTATGTCACAACAATGGTTTGTGTTGCCGTAAATGGTGACCCTGTAATAGGGGTAATCCATAAACCTTTCACAGAATACACAGGTATGGTATTTTTGCAGGAGTGAAAAAATCATTTATGCATGTACAGGAACGTATCTTGATAGTTATATATTTCATTATAGCAGTTGTATGGGGAGGGTAGAAAATGAAATCTTTGTGGACTATGGCCAGGAGGCTTTAACACAAAAATGATACCAGTTACTAGTGCAGAATAACATGAGTGCTTGAAAAGTACTCTCTGCATAACAGGTATTTCTTTTCACAAATATGAAGAGGGTAGAAGGGAATCTGATCTGTGTCAGTCTTCCTGACCAGGGTCTCTGTTGTTGTTCAGCTTGGGCAATGGTTGGTGCCGGTGCTAATGTGAGAGCCCGCGAGACGTACAGCGAGAAGGCCCCACAGGTCATCGTGTCACGCTCCCACGCCGGGAAGGTGAAGGGGTTCATCGGAGCAGCTTTCGGAAACGACACCGTCATCATCCCCGCCGGTGGAGCAGGTATCGCGAGAGTCATTGCGTGTTATTCATGGGTCGTGGTTCAGCAGTTTCAACGGTTCACTGAGAGATAAACTCCTGCAGTGCAACTGGGTGGACTTTGTTATTTTGTAAAGTTATTTTCCACGGCTTTCGGTATACAGTAGTTATCACTGATGCTGTAATTGATACATGCCTAGAGGGTAGATCAGTTTGGGGAGAATCCTGTGAAATTGCCTTTGGAAGGGCATTCGTATTTTAGTCTGTACCTAAATGAAACCAGTTGAATGGTTTGATTTACCTCTAAATGACAAACCCGTTTATCCAGATTATAATGTATCTTTCCAGTGCACCAAAAAAACTAATGAGCATAATTCACCATGACATGTTTTTATAACAACTACTTTAATTGTGCTCATACACACTCTTTTATGGTTTGCCACTTTCAGGTTACAAGGTTCTTGCTCTTTTGGATCCACCGGATGACAAGTATGATAAAGCTGACGTGTACATCCACATCACATACATCAAGAAGTGGGATATTTGTGCAGGAAACGCCATTTTGAAAGCACTGGGTGGTCACATGACAACCTTGAAAGGGGAAGAAATAGACTATAGAGGCCATGAGGCTAATAACGGTGGACTGCTTGCCAGCATAAATATGGATCACAAGGCATTAGTTGAAAAACTCCCCAGTCTGGACAAAGAGAGAGGTTGAGAGAATGTTTGAGGACTTAAAATGTGTAGAACCTCCGATGTTATCGTTTTGATTGAAAATATTACCCTAGTTTTGAGATAATTCAGTTTATTTGCTTTCTTATGGTTTGGTAACAAAATCGATGTGAGGACCAAGGAGAGATATTAACACAGCAACCCCTTTCATTATACTGCAAGATCATGGTAGGAATAAATAACTGAAAAAAATGGTAAAATAAAAGAGGTACCAGCACTCCATCCAGTTTCCATAGGGAGAACAGTTGTTTTGTTTTGTTTTGTTTGTTCATTTTTAGGGAGAACAGAATACAAAAAACGTCTTTGTCAGGTAAAGAGCAGCAGTAAAAACCCTGTAAACACATGACGACATCACTAATTGAGGTCACTCTCTTGCATTGGGTTTAGGTTATTGATGCTATGGCAACCATAGCTAGAGAAACTACTATATGTCCATGTTTGGGGTAGGATAATATACTGTGGACATGCCTAAGCATTGTGTACACTACCATGTAGTTTGTTTAATCAACTGATTGGCAACACCTGTTTATATTTTTCATTTTTGCTTGTTTTTTTTTTTGTTTGTTTTGCTACACCAATCGAATGCACAATATACCACATTTTCCTATCCCTGCATGAGATTGCAGGGAAGCTCTTCACCTGATGAAGACTGAGATGGTCAGGACAGCATTTGTTCTCCATTCTCTACAATAATATGTGTTTTCACATCGGGTCTGCTGGTCCCATCCTTTTTTCATTAACAAAAGCAATGTCCTTACAGTTTCAGTTTAAATAAAAATGTGAAGACTTGAGGGAGAGTGCAGTGGAGAAATGAACAATGTGCATCAGAATGTCATTTGTTGCCTTTGAGAATGGGGAAGATATAGGTCAAAAAGTAGAATGTCTTCGATGCCAGTCACTCCTCACAACGTTTGTCTGTATGGGCTCTGCAGAACAGAATGACTCTGCTGTGTTCTTAAGTATGCGGATGGTACGTTAATTATGGTGATTTGCAGCAGAATGACCTTTTATCAGTGACTACTACAGCAATAGAAATAAGCATAGCACACACTATACAACTAATGTATAAAATTTGAAAAATGAAGGCATGAAAATAACTGCTGTTATATTACTATGACAATTGTAGTCAGGAGTGACAAACCTAGTGTTTCGTATAGCACTATACAACACAGTTTTTTCTGTTATATATGTGTCGTTTTGTGGAATTTGAGGGGCTACTTTCCTAATCTTGGTAAAAGAATTGAAAAGTAATGCCTTGTTTTGCTGCATTCATATGAAATTAATTTTTAACCTGTTGTTTGTTTTTGTTTTCTTCATTTATGTGTCTCCACTTATGTACTTAATATGGAAAAAGGAAAATTATGATTGTGACCAAACAGGAGTTTTCAGTGTGAACAAGGTTGAAGCTGAAATACCCGTATGGAAGTTTTTTTTTTCCAACCATTGTTTGTGAGACATTTGCTTCAGTAAGTACAGTGCTGAATTTGACTGTTCTCTGTTCTCTATTCTGTTATAATTGTGGTCACAAGGAGTAGCAATAGGTGTACAGAGGATGACTGCAGTCATTTTTGTGATACAGCAACACTGATCAGTGATTTATTTGGAAACTAACTGTTGTTTCAGAGAAAACTCAGTTTCACTCAGAGGAATTCTATTTAAACTAGTACTTGTTTTTATTATGAATATATAGTCCTTTTTAGGTAATAAATTCAATCCCACAATAGGCTGTTTGTTATTAACATTTTGTGAGTAATAGCAGCAGAAGTTGTATTTGATGCTATTCTGAGTAAGTAACAGGTTTTATACACATGAAGTTTTGTACACTGTGTGAATCTGTACAGTCCTTGAGATTTGATGACAATTCAGCTTGGTATAGGTCATTGTTACTGTAACAGCACACATTGACTGTGATAATTATGTAATCACAGTGCTTCTAAAGGTTTTTTTTTTTTGTGTGATGTGCTTATGTTCTAATGCTTTGTATGTAAACCTTTAGTCTTTTGTGCCTGTTCTTTTCTGGTTTAAACTGAGAGATCTGTGTGACAACAGTTAAGGAATTATATGAGTTGTGCTGATTGTGTCATTTACCAGAATACATCCTTTCTGCAACTGCGTACATATGGCATGCTTCATTAAGACTGGTTCTGTTTGTTTGTTTGCTTGTTTTTTTTTTTATTTAAAGATGCTCCCCAGTTTCAGAACGAACCAGGATTTCAGTATTTCTGAATGAATTTTGAACCACACCAAAACGTATTTAATGGTAGTGATAGGTTCTGATGGAAATACCTCTTTGTTTTCATCCAAGCGTATCTTTGTAGTGATGGAATGAGCTTCCTTTTGATATGTGAGTAATCTCAGATGAAGATATGCAAGACTGTTTTGGCTGGGGGTAACTTGAAAATAAAAATGAAATTTAGAGTAGTGCTGTAATGAAAAATGGAGCATTTTCTTTATTTTGTGTGACTTTCATCTCAAACATTCAACCATTTCCATTTTAAACTCATAAAATAAAGGTCCCTCTGAAGCTGTGTGCATGTTTAAGCATTCTCTGTGTAAGATTCAAGATGTACAAATTTGTTTCTCTTAGAAATAGTGAAGAAAAGAACTGGAAAGGGGGTTTAATTTAGGACATCTCCAGTAATAATCCTTTTGTAAAAAATTATAATTCCTTAATAGCACATAAAATAAATATGTGTCTAACATGTCAACAATTGCTCTAGATTTGTTATCTTTTTCTCCCAGACTAATATTAAATGTAGGCTGTACTAAAAAGCAGTTTGCTGGGAAATCTACCGGTTGGGATTTTCTTAGCCATTTGTGCCACTCAGAAATGGATCTATAGAGGCAATACTTTAGTTTCACCACTGGATGGCAACAAATTATAAGGACCCCCAGGACACTGAAGAGAACATCTCTCTTTTCCTTTTTTTTCTACACTTCCAAACAAATACATCCAATTTGTTTAGGTTTCAGTTTGTATTGATTTGTAATAATGACTTTGATTTTTTTTGATTGATTATTTCAGCTTGCCGATTTTGATATTAAAAGCAGCGCAGAATCAGAAATGATTGTTTCACAGATCAAATATATTGAGTAGAAGACCTTGACAGATATACAGTATTTTGATAGTTATTGTGTTTTGACAGGGGTGGGCCCAGCTGAAATGTACATAAATATGGCATTTTAGCTTTAAGGTGCTAAAGGATACCTCCACACCTTCAGACCCCTCATAAACAATGCTACACCTCTGACAAGTTTGATTAATGACAAAACAAAGATCAGCCACCATAATTGACCTCAAGCAGATCTACTAGAGCAAATTCATATAATATTATTACTACTCTACTAATTCCTGTAAATCATTTATGTTGGTAGTTTCGATTTTTTTAACAGCCCTGATGTGCATTGCCTTCTTATCACAAAGATATTTATAAAACCAGTCACTGAATGCAAGCCAACACTAGGATTGCCGTTAACCTCGACTGTGAAAAATTTAATTGAAGCTGTACAGTTTTAGGTAGGTTTATTTGCACAGACTTATTTGTTTTACCAGTGATACGTATAAAAATACAAGCACAGTTCCTTTGTCTACGTACACCTGACAGTCCACCCCTTTATAATTGCTGTCAGTCAACGTTTTATAGGGATTTCCCATGAGGGAGAAGTTCCTCTTTACAAATCTGAAACACTCTTAAGCTCTGTGCCTTTGAAGTTGTTTCAATTTAGCTAGAAGCAATTTTTCCTTGTTGAGAGCATTTTTCCCCTGCATGCGTTGCTATTCAATGCACTTGTGAAAGTAATGTTGAATGATTATTACCTGCTGTTTTAGCAGATGGAACTGTCCAATTTAGTGGTGGTTCCTGGGGGGAGGGTAGAAAGATTCCACATTCTCTTGTTTCAGGGGGAACATGAATCTGGAGGTTATAGCCGTTCCTTTATTTGTTCATTTAGCAGATGCCGTTTGTCCATGGTGGCTTACAATGAACAGCAGTAATAGTTCTTCATTAGTAAACCTTTCATACATAAAAGCATAAAAGCATAAAATGAATAATGTACTCACAAAATAATAATGCACTGCACCTCAATCATAAAAGATTATGCTTATAGCCCCTTTTCTTTCCTATACAGGGTAAACAACCACAGATAAATGCCTCTGGCTTATATATAGGGATCTCTGTGAATGCTTTAGCATTGCATTCTTTTTGTGAAGGCAAATTACATTTACAAAAGATGTGCTACACTGACTTGTGGTTTTTAAAAAAGAAGTTTTCCTTTAGTGGAGCTCACAGCATAGTGATAGATGAATTCAGCACAAAACTTAATTCGTTGTTTGAATAGCCAGGAAGTGTTAGGTCCACAAAGCACTTAGATAGAATCGGCCTCAGTGTTAGAAATTTATTTTGCTTTTGATTACCATGGAATGTGGCTGTCCAAAATCCAATTACTCAATTTTATGAGAATCCCATAACTCATAATACAAAAGCTTTTATCTTTTTGTCAACTCCTGCCACTGCCAAAAGAGATCTTTGTCAGTGTTAAGAATCAATGATGCCCCTTTAATGAACTATGCACGACATTAACCTGTCTTAAGCTCACATAAATATATTCGGCACACAGAGCAGAGATGATTGAGAAGCCAAGCAAGACGATCCAATTTAACATCAGCTCCTCCTGGCATCAATAGGGCAGGAGGCAAGAAATTATTGCTCCGCTATTGTTCATTTGACCAGCAAGTTCAGTGCTTGCGGTTAATAATGAATAACCAAGGAGACAAGATGGAAATCCTGCTTCAGTGCACCATATTCACATTTCAATGCCACCTACCTATAAAAAATTCCCACATATACATTCTTTCTTATAATGGATACTCAGCTTACTACGATGTAACATTACGCAAAACAGTTCAAATATTTTGTTGTAAAATGAGTCACTTGTGAAGTGCTGGATAAAAAAAAAACATTTGCCAATAAGCAATTGTTAAATATTGAAGAATAAAAAGGGCGATGAATAAAAGCCTTTAGTATGCTACAAGTTTCAAGGTATGTGAAGCTCCAATTATTTTCCAGTAGAATCCTTTCTGAGGGAGCCTGCCATCTTCTTGAACCGTTGGTGTGAGAGGCCCTTTGATTTAATTGTTCGCATTAAACAAAAATTTCTCCATATTCTTATGAAGATGGTCCCTACAGTCCTGCATAAGTGGTACTAAACAAGCTTTCTAAACCATCATGTATGAGTGAATAGTAAAAAAAACAAAAAAAAAAAAACAAAAGTGCCTTTCCTGACCTGGAGGGGAATTCAAAGGCATTGGAATTCTATTTGCAGTGCTGGAGGCTTTATTGCCTTCATGGCCAAAACATGGGCTTAACATTTCACAGACTCTCACGTGAATTACCAAAGCAACAACTGACTGTAACTTTCTAGCTCTCCTGAGGTTAATTAAGCTCGATGTGTTCTTAAGGTAGAATGAATAGCTGCAATGTAAATGTCTGAAATGGGAATGCCGCTGAGATATGCCTAGGAGGCTGTCAGCCCTTCATCAAAAGCTGGCTGCCAGAATGTATTTGTGTTGCTTGGCAACAGACTCAATTCCAATTTGTTGCATTGGGCAAAGCTTGAGGTAATCCATTTGGTGCTAGTTTACTTCAAGCAAGCCTTGTTCCTCTAGGTTAACAGAGATAAACAACTAGCCCATGGGTCTATCCTAAGAATCCTGTCCACGAAATACCAAATCCTGTCATTTACATTCAGAGAGCAGACTGTGTGGTGTTGAGTGACGTGCAGTCATGCTGAAGTGTAGAATTTCAGTAACACTCTACCAGAGCCTACCTGTGGTGAGAGTTTAAGGGAGACATCACTTAATAAAACCTAATTGCTCGCTCTCAGAGATTTGGAGAGACACTCATCAAATGAAACATAATGGCTTAACATTGTTATGCTGTCTCCTGTGACTTCTCATCTGCTGTGAGCTGGAAGATCCGTGATTAGATCTCCTGCAGGAATTTAGTGAAAAATGCCCTTGAGAGGGTCTGTTCTGCCAGCGAAATCAGATAAAGAGGCCAAGGACGAGACGATGCCCACATGATGTAAAAGCATTGAAAATGTTTTGGCATGAATTGCATTGATGCTGCATTGATGTTCTTTTCTTTTATTATTGGTCATTCTCCACCTTAATTAACAATCATTCTGTTCTTTGCTGAATTTGTTCAGTTCACTGATTATAAGATCACAACCTCTGAAACTCCAGAAAAATGACAGATATTTACATATTTTGGAAGAATCACATTAAAACAGTACTCATTTTTATGTGATTCTTCAAGTGGCTCTTAGCCTGAACAATTATACAAATTTTTCTGACCCAGTATAGCTTTATGGGCATGATTGTGTTTACTGTACTATTTTTTGTTTTCAGCTTGAAATATTGGAAGTATTTTGACAGCGGAAAGCTGACAGTCATATTAACTAGAACAGTTTCAAAGCGTTTTGGCCTTTTTTGGTTCCGTTTTGATGTTGCTCTAGTGTGGAAAATACATGCCCTGTACATAATAAAATACATAATTCATTGAATGTTGAGTGACCACTTGTTAATTTGAAGTAAATTTGCTTTTTCTGACCATCCTCGCGAACCCACAGCCTGTCCCTGAACGTTCACCCTGTTGTTACAATACACGTGCCGATGGAGTTGGTTGGAAATGTTGGGCAGAAATGCCAAAGGCATTGTGCGTATCGCTAGCACAAAGCCCTCATTGGGAGTGCATTTTTGTCTGGTTCATCTCTAGTTTGCTTTGCCGCACTGTTTCTGAGCAGCTGATGGAGAACAAAACAAATGACTGTACTACACTTTTAGATCATTGTACTGACTAAAACAAGTAATTGTCTCATCTTCCAGTTTAATGTTTAATGTGTTGAAGTTTAACTCATCCGCGTCTGTGGAGAATATACAATGTTCAGCATCTGTTCTCTGGCAACGTTTCAGTTCAATCAGGGATCACAAAAAGAGGACACTGTAGGATATAGAATATGTAAAATAACTTCCTCTTACTATATACATATAAACAAATTTTACTTACTGTACTGCACATTTGTAGCTGTGTTGTGACCCACCTCCCTGAGCATATGATTCCTTGCAGCAATCACGATTGTTTCCAGTTTAAATTTCCCTGGGGAATAATGCGGTGATAATTAAAAGGGGGGAAAAAAATAACACGCTGCATCGTTCTAACCTAGAGCTATTTAATTGAGCTATGTTTATTTATCAACAAATCAGAGCAATTGTACCACAGTATTAAATAACTAGCTACAGGATACTGCATTGTTATCAGCCTTTAAACACCAAAGCTTGGGCCTCACTTTTTCTTATCGTCATTTAATTAGTGCCCCGACAAAATGAAATGAGTAGTCACTTTGGGTGTCGCTATGGGAATTATCTTCTCAGCTTTTTCCTTTTTTTAAGATCAAAGGCTTTCCTGAAATTGAAACTGAAGTCCTGTATCGATGTTTTATAGGGTAATGTATCAGGAATACTGCTTGCTGTTTTCTTCTAGCTCGGCTTGGGGAAGCAGTGTGGTGTAGTGGAAAGGAGCATGGCTCAGAACTGAAGGTTTGCTGGTTCAATTCCCCAGCTGGGGCACTGCTGTTGTACCCTTGGCACTTGACCCAGAATGGCCTTAGTAAATATCCAGCTGTTTAAATGGATAATATGTAAAAATTGTATCCTGTGTAAGTCACTCTGGATAGCAACAAAATGCAAATGCATTAAAGAACAATAATGATTAATAGTTGATTTCACTGTTACAGTACATGCTACACAATTACAATGACCTATATACATATGTGTGTGTGTGTGTGTGTGTGTGTGTGTGTAGTATTTTTCAGCTTCAAACGACCCTGTTTTCAAACGACCCTGACTTCTTGTTCTTCTTGGCTCTTCAAGAGAAAATGGTTAGTTGCATACAACTGATGGACAATAGTAATGATGGAATACTAGACTGAAAGCATGAATATTGTTGTGACAGATTGCTTGACCTCATCAGCAAATACAATGTCCTTGGTTCTAAATATCTAAATAACACTCTACACAGCAACACAAATTGTTGTTTTGAATCAGAGGTATTTTGCTGCAGGTTTGTGTGCTGTATATATATGTATTGTGTTATATTTTGTTTGTAGCTGTAAGAGTGGATTAATTGCTCTGTCCACGTGCGGTGAGTTGAAGCTGTTGTTGACAAAACTCTTCTCTGTAGAGTGTTTGAGGAAGCCTTTGGTTTTCAACAGAAAATGTGCAACCCAGGGGCTGTAGAAAAACAGACTGTTTTCAGCGGAATGGCCCCGAGATTGATTTGTACTGTACATTAAAGACCCCTATTGTTCGCACCTGCGTGACAAAATAATTGCATATGGAATGGCCCAGTTCCTTTGTGTGCCATACAATTGAAATCATGTCATTGATGATTTTTATCTCTCAAGCCTGAAGTTCAGAAGTGTAGAAAATAAAGTGCACACACACACCCACCCATCCACACACACACACACGCACACGCACACATACACACATACAGTATTTCCCATTTTGTATCAAGCATACTCATGGTCACTAAGCTGCAGAATAAAGAGAACACAGCCTTGTTGTTTTAAAATTACACTGCATAATGATTTTGGCCTGTAGATGAAAAAAAATGCACTTACAAAATTTATAGCACCTGGCTTTTGGATTTTCCTTGTACAGTACACTCCACTTGTAAGACATGCTGACATAAGAATTAACCACATATAGCAATAAATAATTCAACAGAATCACTCATACACTTATGTTTAAATAATGCATTTGTAATAATCAAGCAGTCCCGTCATAAAATTTACATATGATATAATACCCAGTTGAGTAAAAAAGAATTTGAATATTTTGCTGTTTCAGACTTGATAAATACTGAAGCACTTCACATGTAAAATATTTTGTGGAAAAAAAAAACATTTTTGCTAAGTACCTGGGTGTAACACCAAATGAAAAAGTACTTGTATTTTGAAGTAACTAAATCTCAATTAAAAATAGACACGTATTTCATATTAATGGCAATACTGACAATCAATATGTTTCTGCTACAAAAGACATTTTAAAATCAATGCCTTAATATGTATGTTTTTAAAACAACATCAGAGGTCTAAGAGATTTTGAAAGAGGTCAAATAGTCAGTGCCCGAATTACAGGTGCATCAGTCACAGAAACAGCAACAGTGTTGGGAACGGTGGCAAAACTCATGACCCCAAACACCAAACAAGGGAAAACTGTTAGCAGAGAGGAACAGAGGCCACAGGTCAAAGCTCACAGACAGGGGTAGATGGACACTTGGTAGGATAGGTGCTGTAAAATACAAAAAACTGGCGTCAGAAATTACCACAAAACTCGATCTACACCTCTGTGACTCATTCTCTACAAAACTGTATAATATTTACCCTTTTTCCTACATGTAGATGGGCTCATGTGAAGGAAGATAAAGGGAGCCTTCAATCCACATTGCCTGTCTCCAGTTGTCAAACATGGTAGAGTTGTCATCTGGTGTAATCTGTTGAGGATCTTGTGAGAGATATTACATTTACATCACATTATTGGCATTTAGCTGGCACTCTTATCCAGAGCCACTTATATCAGTTACATTTTTAACACCAGAAAAGAAAAAGGACAGCAGAAAAGAAAAAGGACAGCACTTTCTACAGATCAGCAACTCTGTAATCTTTACAATAGAGATGTGTTACCAAAGAGATAGAATACACTGTCTAGTATTCTAAAAGATCATTGTAAGGATTTTGAAGAGTGAAGGAAAGTGAACGAGAGACACGTTTGTGGTCTACAAAGTGGCAATTATGATGGAGGTATGGAAAAATTAAAGAAGTAAAGGAGTAAAATTATTATTTTATTTTCTAATTTACCATTAGAAATTTTACAGTTTACAACTTTTTTGATTGTCACTGCACAATCTCTGGTTGTCCAATCAATCACAAGCTATGACAGTGAGATGCAAGTTCTTCTACCACAGGGAAATTTGACCTGACTTGACAATTAACTAGGCACTTGTGGTCTGAGAAGTAGTTACAGCACATTTTTATCATGTCTGTCACATTGCACATATTCAGGGTGGCATAACAATGGATTTAAGAAGTTAGACACTAACTACACAGGGTGAACAGATGGCGGAGAAATGAAGGTATCTATTGCTTTAAGAGCTGTTGATCACATTTTCAGTTATGCGTTTGTTAGATCAGTATTAGAGTGAAAACCACCACATTACAATGTGTCCCATGAAGCCAAAGTAAGGTGAAATTAAAATATCAGTTTAGAAGTTTATTTTCCCTGACACCGCTTAATAACATACAAAGCTGCAGTTCAGTGTGTTCCCTCAGACCCAAAAAAATCAGCTGCTAAGATGTAATATGTTTATCTTTTATGGTAAGGAAGCATCTATTAGTACATTTAGGGTAAGAAACAAAAAGATATAGCTCTTCCTTAAATGTATCAAGTTAAGCAGGAGGAATAGGATTTTAGCAATAGTGTTACGTAATGGATGGGATGGTAAACATCTGGGTGGTCACTGGCGCAAGCATTCAACTCTACTGCCATAGACACATCCTTACACGTCAGAATGGCACAGGAATAGGGCTGAAAGGCCAAGGTTCCTGGTGGGGTGGGAGTTGTGTCCCCGTCCCCGTAGGGTGCTGTGACGTTGTGGCACAGCTGCTGGGGGGTGGGTGACGAGGTTCATGTCCTTGGGCACTGCATCAGGTGCGGAGCAGTTGACACCGGTGAGAATAAAGTGTCATCGCGTGGGCTGCTGTGACTTCGTAGGTCCTCTGTGACATCTGCCTTGAGGCCAACAGATGCTCCAGTGTTTGGAAATAACACTGCACACACTGCTCGGATAAGGAAGCCTTTGGCCCTCTGAGAATTCACTTTAAAAGGAACTATCCTTTCTTGGCTAAGGATGTTTTGATTTGAATTTTAAAATGTGCTCTTAAGGCTAAATGGGCTTTTGCCATCTGATTAAATAAACAAATATCTCTGGCCATGGGATTTGCATAAATATGTACAATAATTAAAATGTAAAGTGCATCTAAAGTGTGGCTGGATCCTCCAAAAGTGGTTTTTTGCCTTAACTTTAAATAATGGATGTAAGCAGGTGTTACTTTTTCATTACTTATGAAACATTTCATTTATTACAGCAGGACTTAAGATGGAAATATTTTCATGGTTCTGACGAAAGAAATTCATTTGTAATTGAAAGTAGGATCGCTCGCTCCCTCCCTCTCCTCCCCTAATCACAGTCTCAGATAATGAATCCAATTAAACCCGGTATCAATCCTCAGTTTCTGCTCTCGGATCTTCCAA
Organism: Megalops cyprinoides; assembly: GCF_013368585.1. Taxonomy (NCBI): domain Eukaryota; kingdom Metazoa; phylum Chordata; class Actinopteri; order Elopiformes; family Megalopidae; genus Megalops; species Megalops cyprinoides. The sequence continues at coordinate 18,801,832 of NC_050584.1, forward strand.
GAACATGAATTCAATTGCATCACCCTGCCAAGATTCAGCAAGTAACAGTCAAACCTCCATGGAAAAAAAATCAATCCAGAAGTGTCGTTATGCGTTGATATGCCTTCACAAAATCCCGTAAATAGCATACAAAACTGGAGATAACACACTGGGATGTCTGTCCTTGTGGATATAATTGTTATGAACTGATAATCTTAGTTAATGTAGGTATATGAACACAAGTACACAAAACAGTCTGCATTTTAACAGTTCATTTCATTAAAACTGCAGCATATATTATAAGAAACTTTACTGTTGCAGTTTTTAATTATTAAAAAGAGGAATAGCATACTGAATGCTCATAATGTTTTCAGCTGCACGATAAAATGATTTGTTTCCAATATCTATGTTTTGTTTTGGTTCTCCCTCCTTCTTTACAATGCTTGGGGGGTTTTCACATTGCAATCGCTTTTTATTGATCAGTTCAAGAGGTGACAAATTGATACTGTTTACTTTGAGAGCAGAATATCCAGCCATGCTAGAATTCCGTCTACCCCATTAAGACTATGTGTATGGTGTTCATAATCCTTCCAAAAATCTCAGCATAGCAACCGGTTACCTCTTTTATATTGTCATCTCTCCACATAAAGTTGCTCTTCAAATGCTTCTGAGAAAATTTCCCCCTGTTATCAGATTCTCTGTTTTCAACTCATACATTATATACGTAGCTAGTGGCTCAGGTGCATGTTCACTGATTGGTAGCATGCTAGCTAGCTAGCAATCTTTGTTTAAGGGTAAGGAAACTGCAGGTAGCTCTTGACAAAAAGTCACAAAAATCATATCTTAAAAACATGTAATAAATGCCATGTAGACATTGAGATATAAGGAGACAACTGGGGGTGCATTGAGGTCTGTCTGGGGGTGCAATGCACCCCTAAGCACCCCCATAGCGTTGGGCCTGGGTGATGGTATTGCTAAAATAAGGTGGACTTTGCTTCAAGCCCATATTGTAGCTCCTTGGAGACACAGAGCTAATTCCAATTTAATGTAGTACAAGCACCAGCTTGTATTTTAAACATATATTTTATCAGCTTTCAAGAAAACCCTTTACGTCTTGTTTCTAGAACAGAACATTGTAATCACTGTCTGTACACCTGGATGCATAGAATTCATGCAACAAAATACCAGAGCTGGACTGTAAATGTAACCAGTAAGCAAACAATAGTTACTGTATAATACAACTTATAATACAGCCATTTACACAAAGCTCCACTCTGCTTATACAGCTAAGCAAAGCAGAGTTATATAAAAATGTATAATGCAGCTCCTTTACCTCCCAGCTGCTTCTCAGGGTCCCAGGGTAAGTGGATCACCATCAACCAGCCTTTTCCTTTGTGGTAAATTTTTTAGTTAGCTACCTAGCAGTTGCACTTATTGCTAATTGTCCAGCTGTGTGATGGATGTGTGTGTGTTGGAAAAGGGCTGCATGGCTGTTGTCCTTTCCTGGCTAACTTCACATCAAGATAACATTGGGAAACACAGTTGATTTTTTAAGACTGCGTCCGCTGGGACTTTAGATCCACAGGTCAATGTGGTTAATGGGAACGAGCCATAAGGATCAAACAAAGAGTTCATTAATCATATCCAGTTGTACTGAACAATTACATCCATTTTCAATTGAAATTAAATGAACAACACATATGGTTCTGCTTCCACTGGAACTTAAGAAGGGATATGTGAAAGTGAGCATCTGCTGATAGTTAATTGCCCCACATGTATTTCATTGCCTTTTTGTGTCATAAAATGAAATAGCAGAGTTGGTGCACAAAGAGATCTTTAGGTTCACACCCGAGGGATAATTTATTAGTTCCTTAGTGGGGGCTTTATAGATTCTGAAAGTGACTTTTATCTGTAGCCTAGGGTGACAATTCCATACTACATTGCTTCCAGTCAAAATGTTGCTAGAGCTGTCTATATGCAGCCCTGTGGGTGTCTGCTTTTCCTTTCATTTGTTTTTTTTTACTAGATTCTCAAGTGGGAGTATTTTCTTAGGGGATGAATCTGAAACTGATGGGTTTTCAGTAAAATCTGCCACTGCACTGCTCTTGTTACCATCTCTGTATTCTTTAGAGGGCTTTGGGTGATAATGCTGTCCCTCTGCAAAATAGCCCATGAGCCACAATGAAAGCTGCTCGTTGTGGATGATCTTGAGTAGGATAAAAAATAAAATGATTTTGAGTAGGATTATGCGATAGTATAACCACAGAAATATAGTATCGTCAAATGGAACTCACTAAACATAAGTAATAGCCATATTGTTAAAGGTGTGTCATGATGCACAGATTGCAGTTGTATCAGTTGTGTACTGGGGATGAGTAACTGGGGATGAAACAGTGATGATTGGACCTATATTGATATGAACTGGAAATGTTAAGAGGATGAAACAATCAACACTATGGCTGGATATGTACATGCTCTCCCTGAACATTTATGTACTATGACTGAGTTCTTTTCTTTTTTTGCTTAAAGCTACATCAGCACAGCAGCCCACATAGCCTACCCCATAAACCCTTTAAGGCCTGTTCTGACTCGGATTACACCATGCAGAATCATATGTGCATATTCGTTTCATTAGTCATTCAAAGGCAAACACAGAGCATGGGTTCACATGTTACATGACTTACAAAGCAAGACCTGACTGAGGACATCCAGATTTGTTCACTGTCACAATTGTGAGTCATGTCTGTAAAAACCATGCCCTTTGAATTGCCCAAAGATACCTCCTTGGTTGTATGAGACATAAACGCCTAGAGTCTGTTGTGGCTTTTAGGTGGTCACGCACAATTTGTCCCAGTCTTATCTTTTCCACAGCAACCATTCAGCTCTCCGTCTGCCACTTCTGCTGAGAGATTAGCTTTGGAGTGCCTCAGGGCCCTATTTTAGGATCCATTTCTTCACACATATTTTTCCCTTTTTTCCACTCTCCACTGTAAAAGACTGTGTGCACGCTCCACTATGTGCTTTCCTATATGTCCCTACCATATCAAGCAGGACATTTCCACTCATTATGTTATGATGTAACTTACCATATAATCTCTATAATGAGTGGTCTTTGACATCCTGGGTTAGCAATTGGTTATAGATGGTAAATTTGTTGTCAGCCAGTACAGCATACATAATCGCGTCCAAATGAAGAACGGAAGTTGAGTATGTTTTCTGTATTAGAGAGTGTTGCAGTGCAGGTAGGTGTTAACAGTCTGCCAGACACTAGATGGGTTTGAGAGCATGATTCATCTGTCTGAGGGAGTGTGTGCTAATGTTCTTGAGAGCATTGATCAAGAGTTGGATGGCATGCACGAACCTCTCACCCCTTATTTCGCTGATGCACAAGTGTTTTTCAACTGCCGCCCTGCTGTGAAGTTCACTTCATAACATAACATATTATGTTGATATTCTCAGTGTCTCCTGTGCCTGTATGATAATATACTTGAACTCCAAACTATTTTTACTGATCCTGCCTTTTTTCTGCACTGTTTCCCCTCCCTGAGACTTCATTTATGTGTGTTAACCTATTCCATTTTGAAATAAGTCATTGAAGATCATTGTTGTAGTTGTTGTTTTATATATATATATATATACAAAACAATGACCTTTATTAAACCATTTTAATAATATTTATCTGTGGCTGCAAATTATGAGACTCATTACTGTATATTTTTCAGTTTTAAGAAAATGCCTAAAATGAAGAGGATTGCTCAGATGAAAAATAACTTTTTAAAAAATTAACGTCTCCTTTTTACTTCATCTTAGCAATGTAAATCCATTGTTATGCAATTTGACTTTGTTTTGATCCAATGTGATCCCCTAAGCCACAAGCAGGGTCACCCTACTGATGTTTTGATTGCAAAACCTTTGTCACTTCAGGTGGTGGGCTATTTACGTGCCTTAGCCAGGCTTGAAATAATTATCCCAGCCATCTGCCAAGAAGTGTTTAGCAGATGGAAATGCAAAATTCCTCTGCACTTCTGTGTCATGCTGAAAGTTACAACTTCATGTAATCAGGATAACTTCACTAGTCTTTGTGTCCATTCTGTGGCTGTCTGTGGTTGGCTCCTGGATGTACCTCAGCAAGGTTTGCCTAGAACTTTATATCAGACTTATGTATGGTGTGCCCTAAAGATAAGAAAAGATAACACATCCTTTCTAAGTCCTTACCTAAAAGCAAACTTTAAAACTAGGGCTCTGATGTCAAGGACCTACAAGCTTTATTCATTGACATAGTGTGGTAAGGAAACTGGCCTGGTTCAAATACTGCAAACTAATCCAAAATGGACTTTCCTTCTGTGAATCCCAATTGCCAGATCACAGACTACTTGTGACCCCTTTGCAAAAAATTTCTTATTAAACTTGTGCCAGACTCAGTCTCTCTGCACTGCCCCTAGGGATTTTCTATCACATGCATAAGGTGTGGAAATGTAAGGGTGTTGTGTCCTGAAGTTGTGGGAAGTATTACTTTACAGAATTTAGATGACTTTGATAGTTCTTCATTTGAAAATTAGTCACTATAGGCAAGCTTGGTTCACCAGGATTATTGCAGCAAAAACATGATCGCTCTATGTTGGTGGGAATCACTGGCCCTCTGCCATCATCAGTGATTCATCCCTTATTTAGATATGGAGTATATATGGAATTCTCTGTTGCTTTGATCTTTGGGGCTAAGAAGGAGAGTGCCGGTCCCTGGGACAGTACAGTGGCTAGTATTAAGTCATTGTGCTCAGTATGTCTATGAATGGGATATGAGGTAGAATGTGAAGACTAAGAGTTGAGGGTAAATATTCAGTAGGAATAAAGGAAAATGTTGTGGTACAAAGTGGAGTAACCTTCTTCTAGCACAGAAAGGCTAGATTATTGATTTATACTTTTTTGACACTTTCCACATTGGTATGCCAATCAACCAAGTCAAGATAATCTACTGGACAGCTGTTAAAAATTAACGCACCCAAACATCAGGAGTTTTGCATAATGTGATTTTCAAAGGTAGACTTGGAAAGGTAAACGTAGATGCTTATAATATATATTAGGACCAACTATGGTAAAATGAAACGTTCATCGACATTAATGAATTCCACAATATGCACAGCCTATTCAATATTTAGGAATGTGATCTGACAGTTTTGTCAATAAACATACTGAAACAGAACAGAATTTCATTTATTTTTAAATCAGCAATATTGATTGCTTGTTCTAAATAAATGGCTATGACACTGATAATAGAGACATGAAACTAAATAACAGAGTATGTACCTTTCAGGAATACAAAATGCATTATACACTATAGGCTCATTTTATTATTACTATTGTGTGTGCGTATGTGTGTGCGTGTGTGCGTGTGTGTGTGCATGTGTGCGTGTGTGTGGAATTTATTCTAATTTTACTCTTATTTAGTAGTCCTCATATGTTTTTATTATGAAGATGTCCCTAATTTTCCCATCAGAATACACAGAACCGACTCAGGCTAGACACTATTTTTCTTTTACAAAGGATAATTGTTATTCTGACAGATAACCATCCCTCTGCCTTGTCATCGATTATGTTGAGTATTCATGAAATAATGCCCATGATTTTTTTAAAAAAGAACAACATAATCACCCAAAAAGGCTGCGACAGACAATATAATTAATTACATCAATTTACCCTCTCATCCCATGTTGACAGTAATTCAAGACCAAATCTCAAAGAAAAACAATGGAATTTTCTTCTTTGATTTTCTTCTATGAGGCAACAATTATTTACTTTTTTTCCCAGAGTCAATCAACTTTAAGAGGTTTTTGTACATCTCTTATTCTCTTTAAAGCTACTAAAATGTGATTGAAATTTGAAAAACAAAGTTTTTTGTGCACAGCACAGCATGTGAGTTTTTCAAATATCCAAAGCTTTAAGTATACTCACACTCATAATTACACAAATTCTGAAAATTGTGTTCATTTGCTTTACATATATAGTCAGTCAAAGTCAGTAGGGGATGTAGTATCTCCCTTGTTACAATGAATAAAACTGTAAAGTACAACATTTTCACATTCCAAGATAGTTTTCTGTATGTTGCTAACAGTGAAGGAGAACCTTCATCTTTCCCCCAAAACTGTTCAATTAAATTGTCACTTATTAAACGTCTAAGGATTGCTCTTTCCATTTCCAAATAAATAACTGAGCTCATTGATCAATTACATTCAATAAAGATTACTTGTTTAAATGTCACATGATACTGTCTTTGTCTACGTGAACCAACCCATTGCTTAATGAGCCACACCCACCTAATTAAAGGCCTATTAAATACAGGTGTGTGGCTGGAGAACAGAGGGCTTTTTTTTTACTTCATTACTGACTGTTTGTTCAGGCTGGTTTCATTTTGTTGCTTTTTTGATACAAATTTTTACAATAGTTTGCTCTTTCTTTTGTGAGAAGTTTTGGCTAGCTTCTCCACACTAACCTCTGTTTGCAGATTACTCTTTTGTATGGAAAACATGTCAATAAGTGAAGCAGCAACCCTGGTTGCATTATACATTTAAGTGTTAAACATGAATATAAATTATAGTTGTTCAGCGTATTTAAAACTCCAGTTGGGGTGCCTGGTTCTTGCTCACTGTATTAAATGGATCATTTTCTCTTAGTCTGTCCATGTGCACATAAATGATCTTTTCAGAAGATTATAGTCTTGTCAGTCTCATAGAGGCCATATTACTATTGATACATACAAAACTGGTATCATTGGAACTGGAAGAAAATTCTCTGGCTATGTCCTCATATACGCTTATTCCTTTACAGTTGTGCTTCATTGCATTGCATTCATTTATGCTCATGAAGAAAAGTATACAGGAACTTTAAGAGGTAAGAAAGTCAATTGGAGCAATTCTGAATACTAGCATACTTTCCAAATCAATGCTGTACAGTACATGCCAAAATCCTTAGGATTATAGGATAGGATTTAGTGTTATTCTAAGTAGTAGATGTATTTACACAGTAGCTCTGCTGAAGTTTCTCTCTATGTCTTTAAAGTTGTTGTTACTGCTAGCCTGTGTCTGGTTTTTGCATATTAGGGTCAGAAAACAAGTCTGAACAATATTTGACATTCTTTCTCATTTTTGGTTAACTGAACCACTGAAAGGAGAATCACAGCAGGTGCTTGTCAGCATGGCTTTTGGTTCCTTATCTCTTTGCATATTTTTTCACCAACCGCATTGATTCATTGCACATTCCTTTATGTCACTTCATCGCCAAATCAAAATGTGTTAAGGATCATATTTTACAAAAAGGTCTCCCCTCCTAGCATGATGCTTGGGCAAATTCACCACATCCATTTGGTGCTGGCCTGAGGGGCCCATCAATACTCAGGTGCCATTGAAGTGTGTATGTGTTTGTGTGCATGAGAGTGTGGTTGCTCCAAATGAACAATTCCTGTGAGGTGTGTTTTAGCATTAGCAGTCTGTGAGAAATATCACCTTCATTTGGTTTGAAATGGGCCACAACAGAACACCAAGGGAATTATTCAGTGATAGTCGCATGTCTATCCAATGTTATCAGAACGAACAAAAATCCCCTGTCTGCTTAAAAGAGAGAAATAAACAAGAAAGATGTACAGCAAAAATCATTTGCTTCACTGAAATTTCCTATCCTTGGTTTAGCAACTAGAGAGGAAGGGGGTAGGGAATGTAAACAAAGCCAGAGGTCAATTGGTGACACATCAGAAGACAGATAACAATGTCCACGGGGGCTTATTTGTATGTGCTTATCAATGTTCTTGAAAGAATACCATACACAAGAAAGTAAGGAGCCATTAAATCCATAGAGTCCAGTTGTCAGTTTGACTGGAGGGGTAACATATTTATCTATTTTGTGAGGGTCTATAAGCAGATAGTTAAAGGAACAAATGTAATGATTATGCGTGTTTTCCAGGTACATAATTAAATATATAGAAAGCTCATGATAAGCTTGTCTTAGCCTCTCATAGATGCATTCAGGCCTTAATTTCTAGAGGTTACTGACCTTCTATGAAATAGGACGTGATACCACAATGTAATGATTCATAACGGAGAGGAGTTTATTGTCAATACAAAACTGAACATTAGTAGGACAATCAGTAAACGTCACTGAAAACACTAAACATACATAAGCAAGAAGCGTATTTAAATGCAGTACAGCATACACATAAGCAGTCATCCAATCAAAAAACCACATCATGCGAATCTTGGTTGGAGGGTTAGTTTTGTTTTGATTATATTACATTATGAGTTACAGCACAGCAGATGACACCATCATCTTTAAAAAAGGACAAAGACATTATTGTTCTTTTCTAAGCCGAAATCAGCTGAAGTAGATGAAAGTGGTGGACAGGTGACAGATAGTATTCTCCATAGCCGCCCCAATGACAACATTAACAACAAAGTGGAGGCAACGCACGCATCACATTCCTGGCTGCAGCTGTAGAGGCCGAATATGAGGGTATGCTTGCACCTGCAAAATCCCGAACAGCAATTACAGCCAGATCCAAGCCAGTCCGACAGTAAAACCAATACAATTGCTGGGGAGGAAAAAAATGCTCGTTGTAACTTCAGCTGTAAGTGGTTTAGTGAGTTTCTAGGGCTCATACTTGCTGAATTCAGCTCAAAGTGCTTTGAGAGAATGTTCTGACCGGTAAGGCAGTTATCACTTTTTGCAACATTACATTTTAATGCATGGTGTATGTTTAGCCCCGACCCCTTGCAGATTCATATTGTGCTTTATTTAGTGAATGAGTTTTTCGAGTATGACATATGCAGAATTAGCATACACAAGTGCAATGAATAATACAAAACACATAACAAATACATTAAACTGACGCTGGCAGTCATTGCAGAAAATAGCATTATAATCATTAAAACATCGACAAAGGCAGCCAAGTTCTACTGTGTTTGAAGTACTAGAATTTTGAGGGCACTGCAGATGTCATGTGACAAATACCTTTTTTTCCCTTTTTGTAGCATGACCAACGTTATCAGCATTGAAACAGTTGGTCAGAGGGGACAGGCAGGTTGGCTTTGTACAGGTCAGGTACAGGTCTTCATCTTATCTGACTGCTTTATCTCCTTTTTTTTTTAGATGTGTTTCTCCCAGCACTACTCCCAGAATACAGAAAGAGAATAGCGCAATAAAAGTATGCTGTCAGTGCAGTCTTTTTTTAAATCTTGACAAGTACTTCTTAATTCAACCCTCCTACTGCCTAAGCCCACCTGTCTGCCCTGTGCCTCTGCTCTAGTAGAGAGGACCTATCGAACAGTTTATACAAAATGGACTGGAATGCATACTTGAATTTATTAATTTAAGAGTGATTGTACATCTCTCTATGAATCCCTACTCCTCTAACTCTATAAAACCCAGAAGGGTAAAATTGGCAGTTTTACATAAAAGACTGAATTTTAAGAGTGAAGACATTATTTTAAAAAAGATTACAGGACAGGGAAGTTAATAAACCACTGCCTTCTGTTTTGGTCATTAGAAAACTTCTTAAGCAGAATACACTGAACTTGGCTGAAGCACTTGAAGAGGCAATAGAGATTAGTTTATGTGGTGCATTTAAAATTCCATTCATTTTAGATAAGACTTTACCCCCTGTGCCAAAAACAATTAGGCTGCATAAAAAAAGCACTGAATGAGTATGTTTAGAGTGAGGAAGTTAGAATGGAAAAGTCAGCAAAAGTAACGTTGGTTCTCTGAATTGAAAAAGGGCAGAGCTATAAATACTGTGACACATTGATGCTCCCCACAAATGGATACAAAACGATCATCCTGCAATAAAGCCACTGTACCCTTCATGCACAGTCGCCCTCATCAGCAGACCGCTGCATAACCCACACTGGGAGGATATCTAGTCTGACCCTCCTGGTGCTTACAGGCCAATAGAGACTGGGGCCAATTTAGGTGACTAAGTGCTTGGACCAGAAATCCTCCACAAAATTCTGCCATGCATGCGCATCACGAATGGATGCAGTCCATACGCATCGATTCTACCCGTGGACTTATGGTCTACCGCAGGCTTAATCACTTAGCCAATCAGAGAGCAGGAGAGTGAAAGAGAATATGATCTGATGGCCAGTTTCATCATTTCAGTTTCTGGGTCTCAGAAAGTCATTCAAACTCCCCAGCCAGTAGGTTGGGCAGGCAAGGAGACCTATGGTATGCCAGGTGAACCTGCAGTTTCCACAACACCGCTCTGGGGTCATCCCTGCCAAAGGAACAGGAAGGCAGTGACAGTAACAACCAATAATTTGTATCAATGCAGGCCCCACATTGCACACTGTGATATCAGGCTATGGGGACATTTCTCTGAATATGGCAGAATGCCATGTTAAGTCAACCCTGAATTGGTAGGTTTGGGGAATAGCCTTTGAGTGACCTCACAAAGCAGAAATGTTCCAAGCACTCTTATCATTTCATCATCAAGGGGCCTCAGTTTACAAGGCCTCTTTCATCCCTCATAAATTCTAGGATCAACAGCAGGACTAACTATGCTGGCAGAAAGGCAGCCATTAGGAGAACTGTGATTTTTATTTTTTGATAAAAATCAAAAAGCATCAGTAACCCATCATTTTACACCACATTGCCTTTTGGTATTTCCTTTATAAATCTTAAAGACAGTGAACAAATTGTATGTGCCTCATATTTCCAGGGCCTGAGCAAGAGAAAAAAGTCTCAGCCAGCCATATACAGTACTCCAGAAAGGAGAGAAGGTGAAAGTAACAAGTTTCAAAATTCATGGGCATTGCTTTGTCAAGTAATGTGTAATGAGAGTTGAGACAAAACAAACTCAATACAATTCCTCCATTTCCTGAAGAGCACATGTTATTGCATCAAGCTTATATAGCACACCTGGATAAAAAAAGAACTGGAACTCTTGAGTTTTGTATTTGACATTACATTTTTGTATGCATCTGCAGCACTTTCAGATACAATCGGTTTTCAAATACCTTTGAAAAGAAAATTCAAATTATTCAGATACTTTCACAAAATCATTTTCCTGTGCAAATCAATGACACTTCATAAGCATCAAAGCTGCTTTCAAAGTTAAGTTCAAAACAAGTTGCAAGTATTTTTCACATGAAACTTGCTGCAATTGCAGGAGACATTTTCTTTGGGACCTTGAGGGTGTTACCTTGCTAACATGTCTTTGCAATAACACGTAAATATGGGAAAACATTGTATTATGTTTTCACCTACATATGGATGCAGAAATGTTCAAGGTTTTATTAGTATTGTTATTCCACACATATGATGTAAATCCACAGTAAATCTATGGTGTTATTTCACAGTGATGATGCAAAGAACCTAAATGTATGTTTACTATTGTATGATATGTCTTTTAACTTTTACAAAAATTTTAATTTTTTTTTGTTGTCAGATATATTTCAGCATATGTGTCAGCACTCTGGCCTGAGCTGCTTGGTTTCTCCCTGTCTGTCTGTGTGGGTGTATCTTTTGTGTTTCCTTGTCCCGCCTGCTTCCCCACCCTCCTGTTACTCGGCCACGCCCATCACCTGAAGCCTGTTCCGCACACCTGTGTCTCGTCCCCTCATCACCTGCCTGCCTACATATACCCTGCTGTGTCCTTTGTACTTTGCCTGGTTGTCTCAGTGTCTTAGGTGGTTTGTTCTTGCTGTTTGTTTGTAAGTCAGTTGTTAGTCTGTTTTTTTCCATTGGATTTTTGGCTACTGACTCAGACTGTTTTTCTGACTGTGATTTGCTTGTGATTTTTGGACTCATCAATGATGGGTCCTTTCCCTGCAAACCCTGACAATATGCCTGTCAAACACTATCCTGAATCTAATCTGGTATTAAAATGCATAATGTTTTTAAAAGTGAATTTCATATTACTTTTCAAAAGTAATTTGAAAACTACTGGTGCATTTGAAAGCATTTCCTTACAACTGGCCAAAAACATAAAGACAGTTTTCAATTAGACAAGCATAGGGGAGTTGGGTTAATGGTCGTCCATTGACCACACAATATATAATGCCACAGTGCCTGAGTTCTCAGGGCTGACACCCAAATTTACAAACAATTCAAAAGCTTAAAGCCTCCAAGCATTTGAATTCCAAAAGAAATGATTCATCAGAGCAGACTCTATACAAAATCAATTTCTATAACAATCATATGCACACACCCATAGAGCTGTAGCTCATTTGGTATGCATCACTTAGCAAGTCAATTTCTCCAAAAGTAGTAAATGTACCACCATAATATTGTAGCATAGTATGACTAATAGAGTAATCATTAATATGTAATGATGTATAAAGTCTATTTTGTGAAAATGTGTCAGCCATTAAGAAGAAAGAAATGTCATCAGTTGAAATTTAACTCTTTCTATTCACTCCATGAATAAAGACTGACTGTGTGTGTATGTGTGTGTGTATACGTACACAACATATTAATACACACAACCTTTACTTATACAGGTTCTTTAAAGCCAACCCTATCACAATTTTCTTTAATCAATTACCAAACATCTGTGAATATGATTAGTAAGGGGGGTATGAACAGCACTACATTAATTAACTTTACTGAGCGTTACAATGGATACCATGGTTATATTTAATTGCTTCTCTCTTATCAGTGTTCAAAGTATTACTGTAGCCTGGATACTTTTTATAATTGAAACTCACAAATACATTTCCAGGTACTATCAGGTATTCAGTGGATGAAGTGTAGCATTAATAGCAAGATCATTCAGGTATGAAAACAAGGAGGCAAATATTGTATGTAAGCAACATATTAACCTAAAATTGAATGTTCTTGTAATACCATGGACAAACAACTAACCAAAGGTAAACTTAATCAATGACATGTACATCCATTCTGTGTTTCTCTCAGCTTGCTCAGTATTGTTAAACCTGTAATATTTTCCTTCACATTATCTTCAGATTTGTCTGTTGTATCCAGGTGATCACACTGACCTGAGTCATAAGAAAAAAGGGTAAACAGATTAGGATTAAATGACCTTATTATATGCATCACTTCATTTATGCCTCAACAACAGCTCCCTGAAACTCATCATGACCTACAAAATATCACACCTTCTGACTTCAGAACAGCCTTGAACTATAATACGTTGTGCTGTGTAACCCTAGAAGTAACACAGTATCACATTTGGAGTGCTTGGGCAATTGGCTCATGTTCCTTTATATAATGAACACAGGTGTCCATCTCCTCTCCCTTCCCTTGGGCAGATATATATGAGGCTGACAGTAATAACCACAGAGAGGATGCTACACGGTTAGTCCCTTGCTGTGCACTGAAATTAATTTCTGCTTTGTAAGTGCTCTTGGGCTCTGTAACAAAGTTTGACCAAGCTGTTTTAACAGTGACCTTTTTAGTGGTCTGCTCTTTTCTAATGAAAGTGTATGAAGTTTTTGTATTTAAGATTTGTATAGACATTTCAGTGACGAGAACAAGGAGCAAAGAGTAGCTGGTCTGTGTTTTCTTAAGCCAGCACACAGCTCAGCTTGTATGTTTTCAAGCATTACTCATCTCTATCACAAATTTCAGGCAAACTGACTATGGGGCTTGCAAGTGTTAACATGTAATAGGCACATTCTGTAACCGGCCTTCATTATACACTCTGTGCTAAAAGGTTTTCAACTGGCTCACTGATGGACATGATATGGAGAGCTCTCTAGGTTTTCACAAGTCTCTAGGCCATTGTCATCCCTCATCTTTTAGACTATAAAGATGGTTAAAGACGTACTTCTGCTGAATATTGATATTAATTGGTTTCCATCTTCAATTTCTGAAAGAAAAAACAGAAACTTGCACATGAGTACAGAAAAACTCAAAAGAATGCTAAATGGCATTCTTTGTCTCATTATTCTCAAAGCAGCTTGGCATGGCAGACATTATCCCCTCTTTTACACAATCAGACAAAATTGCAAGCGTCATATTGATTTTGCACCAAGTGTAATTTTGCAAATGATAATTACTATTGAGGTTTTTGAGTTCTATTGTGTTGGAGAGGTACAGACAAACAATAAAAGGGATGTGAAAATTATTCTGGAAAGAAGTGAACAATTAAAATGCATTTGGAGCTTCTATCAACATTCTGATGTCATTATGACTAAAATCTTTGTTAACTACACAATGTAACAAAATGGAGGTTAGCTTGCCTGTTAATTACCTTAAATTGTGTTTAACCCAGTTAATGTATCAATCCATTTTTTTTTTTTTTCTGGGAGAGTTTTGTGTAGCCATGTCTTTATGGATGGTTGCTTGTGGCAGTTATGAGAATCCTGTAATGATGTAATAGTTGGGCCTTGGGACTGTGGGAGAGGAGGGCATGGAGCTGTGAGATGAAACCAATTTCTCTCTGCACGGGTGTAAGTGTGACAATATTTGAGGTCATACCATGAGCCAAAATGTAAATTTCCAGTTTCCTGTCCTGTTCACCCCTGGTCTCCCTCCCACGTTTTTTTTTTTTTTTTTTTTTAACAGATTAGATAATTTTGCACAATTACATATTTTAACCATCTTGAACTTGTGTGTGAACTTGAACTAGGTAAATGTATTTTAAAGCATTTGAATTATTAATGAGATAAGAGCTACATCCAAAGTCCTACTAAGAAGAAATTCAGAAGAGGACCTGTGTGTGTCTGAGGACTTCAAAACACCTGTATGTGTTCATCTGCTACACTCACATCAAGCACCACAGGAGATGCTTCAGATAGTTAGCACAGTTGAGGGCCTGTAGTTAATTTCAATAATAATTTCTTCTCTAACTCTAAAATGAAGTTTGAAAATTGCCGTGGCTACACAGTTAATGTGATCATCTATTTAAAAAATTGAGTAATGACAATGACGTGTTCAGCCAACAACTTTTAATTTGAACATATGATGCTGTCACTGGTGAATTTATTCTGAAGCATTTACCGAACAGAAGCTCCACTTGTGTGGATTGGATCTCTCTCTACTCTTGAGGAATGCTCTTGCATACACCAAGATATTAATTCCTTGTTGAAGCACTGATCTAATATACACTGATCAGAAACGCACAAATATCTACCTCACTGTTCAGTGAATGACATTCATTGTGACATTGATTATCTTTACTGACTTCTACTTTGTAGTTTATAGCAACATGTATGGCTACAACACACTTACATCTTTAAATGAGCAACAGTTATCTTAGTTAGCAGGTTATATAGTGAAACTAAATGCAGTTTAAATGTGTACCCCCTTGTGATGCGATTGTTTAGTTTAAAATGTTGTTGAACTAGCTTTACTGACAAATCAGAAGATAGACAGAATGCTGGGGAGAATGAGTTCACACAATGGGTGTGTGGTAGCAGTAAAACTCTTAACTGTCTCACATATCAAAATAAGCATGTTACTTGCTGTTTCCTGCATAATATTCATCCTTTCAGGATCAACAAACCTTCAGTCTACACTTGCATGCAAACCAAGGGCTTGGCCAGAGGAAATGATGTATCATTATATAAAACCATTATGAATCAATACCATTGTGCAGATAAGTCAGGTCTGTGGCTTGACCTCTTATGTGAGCCACCAACAGCAAAGACCCATGACTCAACACGACCTATAAAACAACAACAAAAGCCTCTGAAATAATTCATTACATTTCTACAAGAATTTAAGGTGGGTTTTGTGAAACTCCATATGGACAGAATGGATTCAGCAAGAGCTAATATTCAGTAGTTAATGTTTTATTAATCACATGTCTGAACGTATGCATTTATAATCACTGCAATACAACGAAAAGCCAGTTGGTCTATTTTCTATGGTCTAACCTAGGCTTTCAAAAAAAAAAAAAGGGACCAGTAACCTTGGAGATAAAGTGTCACAGTGGTACCTGGCAGTTTGTTTATCAAATAAAAATCTAGGTTTTTAATTTCCTCACAATATGTATAGCAGGATATGATTTGTGTATCCAGACTCTCTTTTGATTCCTGACAAAATAATATGAAAAATATACCTTTGAACTCTATCTCTAAATAGATCATAAGGTGGTATAAATGTAATCACAGCAATGACATACATCTTAAAATTCGATATATAGCTGAGAGCAGGGTGCGAAATACGGGGGGTCTCAGCAGGTCCAAGACCCCTTGATTGACAGTTGAGACCCCCTGAAAGGCTCAACAGCAAACTTTTTTTTTGGTGTGGGGAGGGTGTCTCTGGAAAAATCTTTAAAAAATTATTTGTCACTTGCAGTTGTCACTAAAAATGCCTTTTAACCTTTAAAGCCCGACAGACGCACCCTGCATCCAAATTCATATCCCTTCTTCTTGGTTGAATTGCTCACGAAGTATTCATCGCTAACAATGCTAGTTGCTTGTCTATGCGACGAACTGTTGACGAGAAAAATAATTTTGAATTTACATCAAATTTAATCACAGTTACAATCTGCATACAGCTCTGCATCCATCTCCACACCCATTACTCTTGTTTCAATTACTCATGAACTCATCATTGCATAGATATCACAAGAAAGAGCAGAACCGGAGCTTTGTAATGATGCTAGTCACATATTTGTACATACCGAAGTAATCACGTTATGAACACAGATCAAACTTCTGCAAAGTAATATCTTCACTAATTTCTTCACCCAATTTCGCACTCCTGTTTCTTGGTTGAATAAGTCACGAAGTCCCTATCGCACAACGTAGGCTACCGCATATCAAAATAAACAGCAGAACTTACCCTTTCCGATGATACTAGTTGCTTCTCTGTGAAAAAGCGTTGAAGAGTAATCTGGTTTTGAAATCAAAACCAGAAAAATAATGTATTTGCTTTACCCCATAAATGTTGGCAGGTATGGGTAGGGGGGACCCCCCGATTGCCACCGGGTATCTCGCACACTGATTGAGAGGATTTAATTGTCAACATTTTGAACTCTGATCGAAAGGGGAACATTATTTGTGGTGCATTTTAAACTGTAACCCAAACTTCAATTTTAAAAATTTCAGGAGTGTTAGAGCTGTTTCAAGAGATAATCCACATTCACCACAAAATGTTACTCTTTTACTTTTGCTCAATTACCAATTCCACAGTTAATACCTATTATGTGTTGAATAGCTAAACCATGTAATTTTGTTCCACTTTCAGGTGGCGTTATATCTCATAAGGATCTTGTTTGGTGTACTATAGTTATGCAGGTCATTCCAAGTAACAAATTTACTCTGCTAATAATGTCATGCTTGCTTGCTTGTTTGAACAACAGCAGAGCCCATCCTGGATTATTTCTTCTGTGATTAACTGCTAGAGAGTTTTAATCATAATGTTTAATCTTAAAGAAGCCCTTTCCAAAATGCCAGGAATGCCAGGAAACCTGCTTGTAGTGTTTAATATATTCATCTGAGAAATGGGACATGAGATAATGAAACTATGTAAATTTATAAAAAAAAGAACAATGTTCTTGTCTGTCTGTACATGTAATTCTTACAGAATGAATGCATAATGCATATTTGATAAATGAAATGTGTTAATATTTTTAAACATGACCCTGGTTTCCCCCATCCAGCTATACTTCAGCGTAAAAACTGATTTCATGTGGAACCTTAACCTAGAAAAATCTGAATGCTTGAATCCTCGTCTGTCCACCGATGTGCTGAGTGATGAGTACGAAATGAAATCGCATACTGTACCCATTATCACAGCAGTGTGTGTGTGTGTGTGTGTGTGAGACAGCTGTATCAGCACATAGGCAAGTCCCACAGAGCTCCTGTTCAGACTCTCCAGATTTTTCACCTTTGCTCATTTCTACTTTCCCTCAAAACATATATTAGGGTTGATGATCACGTACCCTGTGATATTTCCCCTGGAAGAGTGTCATCATCATCATCATCAAATTGTTTTTGACATACAATTAATTTATCATGTCATGGTGCTGAAAATGCGTGACTGCTTATTCAGTTATGATTCATATGCAGACACACACTGTAAAATTCATGGTGTATTTTGATGGAATGTAGGTGTGGCTGAGGCTATTATTTCCATGAAAGTTCCAGTCTTGTGTTGGTGAAAATTGATATTCAACATGATGGCTGCGATTCTGCTATAATTGGCTTGTCCATGATCGAGCAGCCCGTTTTTTTTTTTGGGGGGGGGGGGGGGGGCAAGAGACAAGCAGGCTTCCCCACTGCTCCATATTCATCCAGCAGCTCATCCCATCTCCCCTCATGAGAGGCTCAGGCGGGGCGGCAATTTCTAAAGCCGTGAAAAGTGAGACATGCTCTTACACACTTCCTACATGAATGGAGCGAGATGAAAGCCCTTGAGAAGGACAGTTTGGGCAATTGCCTTTGATCGCTGGAGAATATGTAAGTGATTCTATTTGACTTCTTTATTATGCACAGAGCCTTTGAAAATTCAGTCTCAGTCATAGGAAGAAATCTGAGATGGAATCCAATCAGTGACAGATTTGTAAAGATGAAACTACCCTCTCATGCATCTCCCTGTCCCTGGCCTGCGTATTCTCTCCTTTCTACAGTGAGCAAAAGTCTACCTGCAAGAGGTACCACACACCAGGACCACAGCTGTCTGGGGGTTTCATCTTCATCAATATTACTTTATCAAAAAAGAAAGATGTACTGTGGTGATCATTCTGAATACTGAGATAAATGAAATGCTTTAATATTAGTCTTATTCCACAATCGAGTCTGTTGCTCCCCACAAGCAAGGCAAACAATTTCACTAAGAAGTCACTGCAAACTCCCAGAGCTGCTGTTCAACATTATTAAAGATGGCAGTAAATTAACATTGATAGACACAGCCAGCCGTGATAAACTGTAACTGATGCAAATCCATGTGGCATATTATTACAAATTGTACGTAAGGGATCATTAAGGAGCCCCTCTATTTAAAATTGTCTTGATCAAGTGAAAATGCAATGGTGTCAGCATGCTAGGAAGCCACACCTTCATTGAAATAATCTGTTTATTGGAATCCTTCACGAAAAGGAATTTACTAAATGTTCACAAACAGTTAAGAAACAGCAAGTAAAATGCTTATTGGGAGAACAGATGCTCTCAGTTTCATTTTCACAGATATTATGACTTGATGTAATTAATCAATATTAAACTGCTCATTTGGAGGGAAGGTCTGTATATGAGTTGGGCTTGTCTCTTTTCTGAAAGTTAACAATGCATTATAAATTCACAACAATATATTTTAGATTTTAATAGCTGTGGGCCTATAGATTTCAGAAGCAGAACAGCTTGAAAACATTTCTTAAAAATTGGTATTTTAACATGATCTTGCTTTTCCTCATGAACATGATCTGTTATAGTTTTATATTGAGAAGATGCACTTCAACTGTCAGAAAGTTAGAACTGTATGGAATTATATGGAATAGAATGATTGGGTATGGAATTAGTAAATAGTGTTCCAGTTAGTTATGGTAGCATTTATGTGTCCAATTTAGTGTCATATTTCAGATATTGACACTTCTTCAAATGAGATGCAGGAGACTAGATCTCCCATGACTCTTCCTAATGACCAGAGAGATGCATTCCCAGCTTTAAGGCCATTATTTCTACTGTCTGGCTTTTGCTGCCATGAGCAACAAAGCATGATCAGCCAGCATTAAAATGTGCATATTTCCAAAATGCTTTGGTAACTATGTAGCAGCAGAGGGAAACCTCCCCAGATAACAGAAATAATGGAGACACGTCTTTTGAATTTTACAGTGTGGTAGCCTTGAGTGGGCCTAGTATTACAGCTTGGGAAAACTTGCTCTGGGTTGTGGCACAGAGCAAAATTTCATAGAGGATTTTATAAGGTCATTTTCACAAGAATGCCTCTCCATAGTGTTCTCATGCATCTCTAAGCCATTATCATTACCACTGAAATCAACACGTGCTTCATCTGAAGCGCTCACCTGCTGAGAAATCTTGTCTCCATGCTTTGCCGCCTCATCAGAGAGAACAAGTTCTACCATCGGCTGATGAAAAATGGGCATGTGCGGGGAAAATTTCACTGTGGGAGACCAAACAAGAGAGCATCTTCTCTTCCATGTGCTCTCATTCATCTGACTGACTAAACAAAAACCTAATTTACTGGCATGTCATTTTCAGTTATAGAACTGTTTAATGAAAGAATGTAGGTGCGGAACAGGCAACCATATTCTGCAGTACAGAGGCCAAATGGAAAATATTTCTATTGATATTCCTATCATTTACAGTATATATCTGAATATTCTGTTGTGTTTCAATATTTGTATATTCCATAAAAAACAATAATGAAAAATGTTTTAATGTAATGTCCACTTTCACATGTATGTGCTGAAAATATACATGTGATGGTTTGGAAAAGTCAAAAAACCCTTGTTCATACATGTGTTACTGTTGTTATAATTATACTCTTTTTATTGTATTTTCACAAGGAAGGGAACAGTGTTTTCCTCCTATATGTGGATAACATTTCTCTGTTGTATCTAATCACAGCTCTCAGATCTCTGGCTTCTGAAAGGGCATAAATGCTAATGGAACAGAAACTGTCATATAGGTTGGAAAATGCAGATAATAAAGTCATTGCGATAACAAATCTCCTGGCTCATTTAGATCATTTACAATGGGCTGCCCTCTGCCACACCTTTGATGTACTCTTACTCAAATGTGTTCAGTGATTCACTGGCTTAGGTCCCGTTAAATAGGCGATACTGAATTTGAGCAGAAAAAGCATCTGAGACTAACTAGGCTTGGCAAAGTAAAAGGGAAACAAACGTTTTCAACAGAAGTGATATAACTACTGGTACGTTTTTTGAACTATGTGAAAAACTAAGTATGTAAAATAAAAATAAAGATGTTTAATTAGCCCAGAATTATCAATTAATGTTTAATTAGCCCAGAATTAGCCCGGAATGATCAATGAATTGATTTACAGCAGTAAATGAAATTTATCACTTAACCGCTTATGTTTCATCACGTCTCATGCAGATGTTAGGCTACCCAGTGGCAAGAAGAACATCTTCCTATCTTCAATCCATCATTAGTGCTACACACTGGCTAGGCTACTCGGCTCTGCAACATCAGGGCAAACGACTGAGTCCCCTCACAATGAGCCTGTCCAGGGCCTTCACTGGATCAGAATAGCACCATGATGTTGTCAAGGTGTTCACAAGTTTGGAAGTTTGATGATGAATCCATTCCTCCCTCTGCTTGTTAGGACTGTGTTTTAGACTTTTCGCAAAAGGTACCAGAGGATTTCTGTTCATGGTTTTCATCAGCTTTAGTATTCTATCAGTGTTCTATTTTGCTCTCTTTCTTTCACATCCTTTTGCTCTTTTTGACATCTGATTACTTTAACATTTGGTGTATTTGGTTTGGTCTCTGTAGAGGATTTCTGTTAGGGCTAGGCTCTCAAACTGCATTGTGTTGTTGTTGTTGTATTAAAGCACAAGGATCACAACCCAAAGACTGCTGGCTTGAAACTCTGGTGGAGGATTAACGTCATACTCTTGGGAAAGGTACTTAATCCAAACCGAGCTTGATAAATTTCTGTAAAAATGTAAAAATGCCAGACTGTGTAAATTGCTCTGGGTATCTGTGTCTGCCAAACAAGTGAGTTAGGTAATCTTCATTTTGGGCTTTCTTTCTGTATATCAGTGTATTTGAGACCTTGTACATTCCTGATAATAAAGGTACAGAGTAGTTTCCATATTTTTTTCCTCTGTCTTTGGCTGTTTTATGTTCTTCCTGTGTTATTTTGGTTGCT
This sequence comes from Megalops cyprinoides, assembly GCF_013368585.1. Lineage (NCBI taxonomy): Eukaryota > Metazoa > Chordata > Actinopteri > Elopiformes > Megalopidae > Megalops > Megalops cyprinoides. The sequence goes on from NC_050584.1 coordinate 18,823,561, forward strand.
GGTTTCTAACCGTTATCCAGAGAATATTTTCACCCCTTCCTAATTTGACTGCTAGCATGCCGCTGATAAACATACCATCTTGACTGTTATGCTTTATAACATAAGACCATATTGCCATGCTCCCTTCTTTCAAAACCATTTTATGCATGTGGATGGCACCCAATGTGTTGATTATTTCATGTGAAAGCAAAAAACTTGGGGCAGGTCGTAACTCACTTTACCTGACGGAGTTATCCAGCCCGTGAATGCCACTTAAAAGGGCCTATACTTTTGCTACCAGGGTGATAATTCTTCTTGACCTCCTGTGAGAGTGGTAAATCTACAGATCGTGGCTGCGATAAACGCTTAGTGGTTGTCTGCACAGAATGCAATCAGACCTGGACTGATTGGAAAAGCTCTTCAGTTGGAGCAGATATATTCCCTGTCCTCCACGCCCGAGTCTCTTTCATGACCCTGGAGTCGCATGTAGGCTTCACATCTGCAAAGTATAATAACAACAGCAGGCACAGTTTTATTACTTCAGATCAGGTTTTAATGCTGTGAATTTCAGTGCCATGATGGAGAAAAAAAAAAAAACAGAATGGACTCTTGGTCAATCATAATGTGGTTTATAATAGCAATGATCTATTGCATCCTCATAGAAATCACTTTTTAAAATATGGCTTCTAAAATGTGATTCACTTGCACAGTTCATTGACTTTGGAGGTATAATGCATTCTTCTCCAACTCTGAAGTATGACCCAAAATTTTTATTTCCACGCATATTTGTGATTCATTGTTTTTAGGGCCTTTTGTTTCTTAGCATTTGTTGTCATAAATACATAAGCACTTGATATACTCTACTGATACTCTTCACCATTTATTGGGTAAAGCATCTTTTTTCCAAGCCATTAAATTTAGGAACCTAACATTGTTACAATAGTAGTCAGTAAGAGTTCTTATTATCATCTTTTTAAATTAATATTTGCAAGTGCAGTTTACTCATAAATTATTCAAATATCCATTAATATTTATCCAGACCATTATGGACTTCGCCAGATTAAGAGGCAGACGCATAAAAAACAATTCATACAGAATTTGTCTTTTCAAAACAGCTCTGTTTTCATAGCTTTGGTACATATAATGCCACTTACAAGGTTCCTTCATTATTAATTTGCTACAGACCTTAATTTCACACCAAACACTGCGCGCTTTTCAGACCATTAACGTTACAAAATGTCAATATGTGTATACGAGTCTCATTTGGCAAAAGGTTGTACCACTTTAGAAATTCTGTTTAGCCTGTAAAGGTCAGCTTTGTTCTGATTTGCAGTGATAGCATTCAGCCTACTTTTGTTTCTGGAAATGTTGCATGTTTATGCTAATGCATAAATGTCCCGGCACTGCCGCTTTATTTTTTTCTGCTTATTTCAATGCTGCCACTGTGCCTTTTCTGTGGTCCATTTGGGTGCAAAGGTAGTACAACTCCCTCACCCTGCTCATAACCAAACACCTGTGGCTGTGTGATTACAATATTATTGATGAACACTGCATTAAACTACATGATATTCATAGCCATATTGTATGCTAACATTCATAACACAGCCTGATGGTAAACCCTCTTAGTCATCTATTGTTTCAGTATTAATCATTATGAGCAATAAGAGAAGAGAGCGTGATGTTTGCTGTATAATGAAGAAAGGCTGAATTTAATGTTTTTCCATTGGATTAAATCATAAATATGTGCTAGTTACAATCACACTCCACGTTTTTGTTTGCCATATATTACTAGATTGTTCTTACCCCACTCAAAACACCCATGTAAATGATTGAGCTGTCTACACTGAAATTCAGTTAATAAAAGTGGAGGTATACTTCTGTTGCTATACAGTCATATTAAATGGTATTCTTACTAATTTGTAATTAAAGTAAGAGTACCTCATGTTTTAAACACTTATTGTAGTGCTGCCCATGGGAGAGAAGGTCCAATTAGTATCAATGCATGCCCTCAATTCATGTTGGTGAAAGCACCATCAAAATCATTAAGCTGTATTTCAGTATGACCAGCATATCCAGATCTGTCGGCTTTTCACTGGAAATATTCTTCCTTTCTACAAGATGTCTTTCTCGGTGGAAAAAGCTCACGAAACCAGGGGCTGCAATGGAACCTGTGTCAAAAGAGAAATTTTGCTCTTTTACAAACTAAACATATTTTCTACTTATAGTGCTATGTGGCTTTTCAAGTGCCGTCACTTGTTTTGTTCAGTTAATTGATTATGTAAAGTCATCCTCTGAAGTGTCATCTCTACATCAAAGGGCAGTGCTAGTGTCACCCAGTGCCTAAAATAAAAACAACAGGTTGTTTAATTGACCACTTCTGCTGTCAAAACATGTTCAAAAACTTGTTTTGTTTGTTTAATGACAGTAATTAAAAGTCAAGATACACATTATATAAAATATTTTCAAAATAGCAAATGGAAACCTTGAATATAAAATGCTAGCCAATATGTGCATATTGCTTTTATTTCATTTATATGTTCAGATGATTATTAATGACATTGATGTTTGAATTCATTTTTTAACTTCATTGTGTCAACAGATTATGTTCACCACTTCAACGTCCTCTGGTTCAAAAGTTGACTTAAAATGATGCAGACCTCTCAAGCGATAGAAAAGAAGTAGCAATCTGCTTCTTTAAAACTTTGGAAGCTTTTAGAAACACTCTGGGCTAAGTGAACTGAATTTAATTCAATCACTGATGCTACAGAATGGAATTGGAGGCAGGTCTTGAAAGTGAAACTGATGATCTATTGGTGTTTACAATTCCACTCAATCCAGTTGACAAATGAAAGTCTGGAGGCTACTTTAAGAAAAAAAAAGTAAACAGTGTGTATAACTCTATTCTTGTTAGAACCCAAGAAAAACTTGTCACGGGCGGGGATCGGGACACAAGCGCGGACCACCGGGTAAGCGAAATCAAGCGTTTATTGCAAATCGTCAGGCAGTTCGTAATCCAGGGGCAGGCAGGGTTCAGAGACACGGGAAGGCAGTCCGGGGGCAGATCCAGGATCAGGAGTCGGGGCAGGCAGAGTCGGTAACCAGGTGATCAAGAATCAGGCAGACGAAACCAAAACGGCAGGCGAAGGGCGAAGTCGAGAATCAGGCAGGAATCCGAGAACAGTAGTCAAAAACGTCAGGTCAGCAAGAGCGGGGACGAGACAGGAAAAAACTCACTGCAACGAACAAGCAAACAGACAGGGACACGCAGAGGAGATATAGGGCAGGGATGACGAGGTGATGGAATACAGGTGAGCAGACAGGCAGCGGGGCGGGGCTAAAACACAGGGGAAACAAACGAGAACACCGCGGCTAAGGGGGCGGAGCCCTGACAGTACCCCCCCCCCTACGGACGCCACCGGGCGTCACAGCGGGTTCGCCAGGGTGTCGGCGGTGGAAATCCCGGATCAGGGCCGGGTCCAGGATGTCCCTTGCAGGCACCCAGCTCCTCTCCTCGGGACCATACCCCTCCCAGTCCACCAGGTATTGCAGACTGCGCCCCCGACGTCGAACCCTGAGCAGGCGGCGCACGGTGTGAGCCACCGCACCGTCGATCAGGCGGGGCGGCGGAGGAGCCCGGGGAGCAGGGCAGAGAGGACTGCGGACAACGGGCTTAATCTTAGAGACGTGGAAGGTGGGGTGCACACGGCGAAGGGAGAGCGGGAGCTTCAGCCGGACAGCCGTGGGGCTGATTACTCTGGCGATGGGAAAGGGGCCGATGAAGCGGGGAGCCAGCTTGCGGGAGTCCACCTTGAGGGGAAGGTCCCGGGTGGAGAGCCACACCCGCTGGCCCTGGCGATAACGGGGTGCCTTGGAGCGGCGGCGGTCAGCAAACCGCTTAGCCCGAGCCGAGGAGCGGAGCAGGGTGGTGCGCGCGCGTCTCCAGGTGCGATGGCAGCGCTGCACAAACGCCGTTGCCGAGGGGACCCCCACCTCCTCCTCCTGGGCCGGGAATAGGGGAGGTTGATAGCCTACACAGCACTGGAAGGGCGACAGCCCCGTGGAAGCAGAGGGAAGGGAGTTGACGGCGTACTCGACCCAGGGGAGGTGCTGGCTCCACGCAGACGGCTCCCGAGATGTCAGGCACCGTAGCACCGTCTCTAGCTGCTGATTGGCCCGCTCGGTCTGGCCGTTGGATTGGGGGTGAAAACCAGAGGACAGACTGACGGTGGCCCCCAGTAATTTGCAAAATGCCCTCCAAAAGTTCGACGTAAACTGGGGCCCTCGGTCGGACACCACATCGGAGGGCAGGCCGTGCAGTCGGAATACATGGTTAATGAGCAGCCGAGCGGTCTCCCTGGCGGATGGCAGTTTGGGTAAGGGGACGAAGTGCACGGCTTTGGAGAACCGATCTACGACGGTGAGGATGGCGGTGTTACCGTCAGATGGTGGCAGGCCAGTAACGAAGTCCAGGGCGATATGGGACCAGGGTCGTCTGGGGACAGACAGGGGTTGTAGCAGACCGGCGGGGGGTCGGGTGGAGGTCTTGCTCTGGGCGCAGACGGAGCAGGCGGCGGTGAAGCTCCGGATATCCTCCGCCAAAGTGGGCCACCAAAACCGCTGGCTAATGAACGCCGCTGTGCGCCGGGCTCCAGGGTGGCCAGCGAGCCTGGATGAATGCCCCCACTGCAGGACCTGAGAACGGACAGGCTGGGGAACAAAGAGGCGGTTAGGGGGACAGGAGCTGGGACCCGGTTCGTTCTGGAGGGCGGTGCGGACGGCGGCTTCGACGTCCCACAGTGCCGCTGCGACAACGCATCGGGCTGGCAGGATTGTGCTGGGTTCCTGGGAATCCCCGGCAGGGGCGTGCTGGCGCGAGAGGGCGTCAGGTTTACCGTTCTTAGAGCCGGGTCGATAGGACAGGGTGAAATCAAAACGGGAAAAAAAAAGGGACCAGCGGGCTTGTCGGGGGTTGAGGCGTTTAGCTGATCGGACGTACTCGAGATTCTTGTGATCAGTCCAAACCAAAAACGGAGCACTCGCCCCCTCCAGCCAGTGCCTCCACTCCTCGAGCGCCAGCTTGATGGCTAGCAGTTCCCGGTCGCCGATGTCATAGTTACGCTCGGTGGGCGTAAGGCGGTGAGAGAAGTAGGCGCAGGGGTGGAGCTTGTTGTCGGCGGACGAGCGCTGAGACAGGACCGCCCCCACTCCCACATCCGAAGCATCCACCTCCACCACGTACTGACGAGCGGGATCGGGCTGGGTAAGGACGGGCGCCGAGGTGAACCGAGCCTTCAGGTTGCGGAAAGCCTCCTCGGCAGCCGAAGGCCAGGTGAACGCCTTGTTGACCGACGTCAGGGTGGTGAGGGGAGCCGCTACCGTGCCGTAGTTGCGTATAAAGCGACGGTAGAAATTCGCGAACCCTAGGAATCGCTGCAGCTCCCTGCGGGAGGTGGGGCGCGGCCACTCCTCCACTGCGCGGACCTTCTGCCGGTCCATACGGATGCTACCTGCCGTGATCACGAAGCCCAGGAAGGAAGTAGTGTGCTGATGGAAGGCACACTTCTCCGCTTTCACGTACAGGTGGTTTTCGAGCAGGCGCTGCAGGACGCGGCGGACGTGCTGTACATGCTCGGGCAGGGAGCGAGAGAAGATCAGGATGTCGTCGAGGTACACGAATACGAACTGGTTGAGCATGTCACGGAGGACGTCGTTCACCAGAGACTGGAACACGGCCGGGGAATTCGTCAGACCGAATGGCATGACCAGATATTCATAGTGCCCCGAGGGGGTGTTGAACGCCGTCTTCCACTCGTCCCCCTCGCGGATCCTGACCAGGTGGTAGGCATTACGGAGATCGAGTCGCGTGAAGACGGTAGCGCCCTGCAGCGACTCGAAGGCGGACGACAGAAGAGGCAGGGGGTAGCGGTTCTTGATGGTAATGGCGTTGAGACCCCGGTAATCAATGCAGGGACGGAGGGAGCCGTCCTTCTTCCCTACGAAGAAGAATCCGGCTCCCGCAGGAGAGGAGGAGGGGCGAATGAGACCGGCCGCGAGAGACTCCCGGATGTATTTGTTCATGGACTCGGTCTCTGGTGGCGACAAAGAAAACAGTCGCCCCCGAGGGGGGGACGAGCTGGGCAGCAGGTCGATGGCGCAATCATACGGGCGGTGAGGAGGCAGCGATGTTGCGCGGGACTTGCTAAACACCGGTTTCAGGTCCATGTACTCGGGCGGCAGGGCCGACAGGTCCGGGAAGTCCTCGGTGGTGGCAGCGATCGGCGATCCAGGGGTGACGGCTGCCCGAAGGCAGTGGGAGTGGCAAAAGGGGCTCCAGCCCAGGATCCGGTTGCCCTCCCAGTCGATGTGGGGGTTGTGGCGAGCTAACCAGGGGTGGCCCAAGACCACGGCGGCCTGCGGGGAACGGATAACGTTGAGGACGATCTCCTCGCGGTGGTTGCCCGAAACGAGGAAGTTCACCGGGGGAGTGGCGTGGGTCACGCGAACCAGGGGAGCCCCGGTGATCGCGTGGGCCTCCAACGGCGAGCGCAGGGGGACGCGGGGCAGGCGCAGACGGGCTGCCAAGTCGGCGTCGATAAAGCTGCCATCTGCCCCGGAGTCAATCAGGACGGACACGGCGTGGCTCTGACCTTCGACGAGCAGGGTGGCAGAGAACAGGGGACGGGTCTGAGGAAAGTGACGCAGCGGGGTTACACTCACTTGTAATCCCCCTGCTGCGGGGGACCGCTGGCCCTTGGCCGGGCAGTTCGCCACAAAGTGGCCGGACTGCCCGCAGTAGAGGCAGGACTGGGTGCTGAGCCTCCGTTGGCGCTCCGCGGGAGACAGGCGGGTGCGGTCGACCTGCATGGGCTCGGTGGTTCCCGGGGATGGTGGTGCAGGACCCCTGGCCGCCATCGGGAGGGGCTGCTCACGGACGAGACCGGGCAGGCTGCTGGATGCTCTCTCCCTGCGTCTTTGCGAGAGGCGCTGGTCCACTCGGATAGCCAGGTCCACCAGGGCCTCGAAGCTGGCAGGCAGCTCTCGAGTGGCCAGCTCGTCCTTAATGGGCTCCGCGAGACCGTGGAGGAAGGCGTCGAACTGGGCCTCCGCGTTCCATCCGCTGGTGGCGGCCAGGGTGCGGAAGTCGATCGCGAAATCTGACACCGACCGACGCCCCTGGCGAGCCTGCAGCATCTCTCTCGCTGCCTCGCGGCCCTGCCTGGAACGGTCAAACACCCTTCTCATCTCGTCGGCGAAACCGGCATACGAGTGGCAGAAGGGAGCGCCGGCGTCCCAGACCGCGGTACCCCACTCCCTCGCGCGGCCTGTCAGCAAGGTGATGACGTAGGCGATCCTTGCCCGGTCTGTGGGGAACGTGGAGGGTTGCAGCTCGAATACCAGGGAACACTGGGAAAGGAACGAGCGGCAGGTTCCTGGATCCCCTGCGTATGACTCGGGGGGCGGCAGCCGAGGCTCCCGGCCGGGAGGGGCTGGCGGAGCCGGTGGATAGGCAGCCGCCGGCGGAGCCGGTGGGTAGGCAGCTGCTGGCTGAAAGGGTTGGCTTTCCTGGTTGAGCTGCAATTGTTGCAGCCGCGCCGAGACCTCGGCGAGGCTGGTAGCGAAACCCTCCAGGGACCGGCTGATGGAATCCAGTTGGTTCTGGTGTCCCCCCAGCAGCGCTCCCTGGAGCTCCAGGGCCGTCCTCAGCTGCGGTAGGTCCGCTGGGTCCATACTGGCTTGTTCGTTCTGTCACGGGCGGGGATCGGGACACAAGCGCGGACCACCGGGTAAGCGAAATCAAGCGTTTATTGCAAATCGTCAGGCAGTTCGTAATCCAGGGGCAGGCAGGGTTCAGAGACACGGGAAGGCAGTCCGGGGGCAGATCCAGGATCAGGAGTCGGGGCAGGCAGAGTCGGTAACCAGGTGATCAAGAATCAGGCAGACGAAACCAAAACGGCAGGCGAAGGGCGAAGTCGAGAATCAGGCAGGAATCCGAGAACAGTAGTCAAAAACGTCAGGTCAGCAAGAGCGGGGACGAGACAGGAAAAAACTCACTGCAACGAACAAGCAAACAGACAGGGACACGCAGAGGAGATATAGGGCAGGGATGACGAGGTGATGGAATACAGGTGAGCAGACAGGCAGCGGGGCGGGGCTAAAACACAGGGGAAACAAACGAGAACACCGCGGCTAAGGGGGCGGAGCCCTGACAAAACTATCCTAAGAAAATAAGCACAGAAGAACCATTACTTCAGCTTCCATTACAAGCAAAAAGTTAAATAAATGGAAATACATGCTCTTATATGATATGTGATAATATCACACGCTTTCAAAACTCATCAACATCAAGATCCATAATAAATCAGGATTGGATCATTTTGTCTGCTTAAAAAATCTTTTAAAATGGTATACTGTAATCTGAATATCACTGCATAGAAAAAATAAAGATACAAATGAAATAATTTGATCCAGAAAACACATTTGGAATTGGAATTGGACAGTTGGAAGCATGTCTCATGGTTAGATGAAATTGAGCTTTGGATATGTTAATGCTTTTTTTTGGCCTAAAAAAGTGTTTGCAGCTAATGGTCCTGGAGCCCTGGTTAAGAATGGGGGAGTTTTCAGCTCAAACATGTACTAGGACATTTTGGCCAAGAACCTGGTTCCCTCTGCCAAAACATTCAAAACTGTCTAAAAACTGACATTCTGGCATGACAGTGATCCAAAGTAAATTCAAATGTGCAAAAAAAAAAAAAAAATGGTTCACTGAGCACAAAGTAAATTTGTTCAGCTGATCATATCAGTCTTCAGAGCACAATCCACTCAAACATGTGTGGTTTAAATTGTAGAAAGCAGTTGAAGGACCTAGAGTAATTCTGCCAGCAAATAGCTAAAAATTAAAAACAGAAGGATTAGCGTCTCAGAGAACACTATAGAAGTGTCTTGTCATTGCAATCCATGCCAGAAGTGGATTTACAAATAAACTAATAACAGGGTTGTGACTAAATATAACCCTTGTGTTTTCTTAACTTCCTTTACTTGTGAACAATGGTGATTTTCTCTGAGCAACGCAATTAAGATTGATGTACAACATTTTTAAATACAAAAGATGTACATTTGTAATTTTTCCCCTTTAAAATGCACGCTTTTTCTCCACTTGAATCAGGGGTAAGAATAAATATGGAGGACATCACATATGAAAGAATAAAGACTGAATTTTTAAACGTTTTTTTTTACTATGTTGACATAGAAAAAAATTGTACGGAATAAAGTTATAGCGCATGGTTAAAATGATATCACTATCTTGTAAACGTCTGCAGCTAGTATACTGTATTTAGATATGGTTCTACAAGCTTAATATTGCATTGCTCTGATGGGCTGGGGGGAGGCAAAACAATCAATAGGTGCAACAGTGAGGCTTAAATATACCAGCTAATGGCTGCTGCTGCTGTTGGGTCCAGTGTCTTTGTTTTGTGTTTTGTTGTTGTGGTTTTCTCAGTGCTCACACTGCAACAGAGAAGGATATTCTGTAAATCAAAGGGATATGCCATACCCCTGCTATTTTAGAAATTACAGTAATGGGGAAGGACAACACATTTTGCCTAATCATTTTAATCAAAACAACTCCCCTCATCAGTCTCCCCCTGCCATTTTTGAAATGCTACACCAACACCGTGCCAGCTTTGATGAAAAGCGTTAATTGCAGAAATGGTACGCTGCATTTTTGTAAACACTCTTGGTAATGCGTTTTTTGTTTTTTTTTAAGGTAAGGTCTTCCCTCTCTGCAGCGCCCTTGCTTGAAATGACCATTTTTGTCCTTGTTGGAACAGCTTTTAGAACATCAATTCGGTGTAATTTTGGTCCAAAATGAGAGAAAACCAGGTTACAGTCAGCCATCATTTTTTCAAGGCTGTCTGAAAAGCATGGTGTCTCTGGAAAGAAATACACAATACTTACTGCAGAGAACATCATAAACAAAACCTCTTTTAACTCAACTGGATGTACATTAGCTGAAAAACAACCACCTCTGGAAAATATGAAAAAATATGTTTTTAGTCCTAACAGGAATACAAATTTGTGATATTTCTGATAATGGTGCCATATGTTTATTATTTTCATTATTATAGACCACATTTTGGCCTACAACTTTAAATCAAGACAGATTTGGGCACATATTTGACTCAATTTACTTGTTTGACCTTGAACCCCTCTTAGAGGAAGAAAAGGATTAAATTCCTTTCCTGAAGCACTAAGGAGAGAGAGCATAGCGATCATAGATTAATACAAGTGAATGACATCTCCACAGAAAAGATGACCGGGGACAATGGTTCCTGCAGTCACGAGCCCTGTACTCTATTGATTTATCGTAGCTGTTTATGTTTACTTTTTAAGAGGCTCTACAGCTCATTGTTCACTGTGTACTAACTGTGTTTTTACTCACAGTGCTGGTTATCTCAGCTGATGCATGTGAGGCATCTACTGTTTGATGTAAAATTCGAATCACCATTCTCAAAGAAGAAATACCGTACATTTAATTAATGATGAATTCATTAAAATAAAAATGCCAGGTTTTCAGAGCGCTTCCACTTCATTTATTCAGCTATTCATCCATGGACTGAAGTACTGAGTTTAGTGTACTTTGATTAGCATGCAGCTATTTCCCTTTCTTGTCTATGTAATAGGACAGATATATTGTATTCTTGTATCAGGATCCCTTGTGTGTAAGTGACTAATATTAGATATTTTAGTATGCCTTAAAAAAGGAGGTGAGAATATATGCAGTCATTTTTAATAATTAAATTTGTTTAATTTTACATTAAACCAATACTATGTCATATCAAAAGAGGGTCCGAAAAGTGTACCATTAAAATAAGCAGTGCAAAACTATACACCTGGCCAATTATGAAAGTAAGAAAATAGCAATCACATGTCTATGCCTAGACGGAGTGCAGCAGTCAACAATGTTGTGAAAACAGTCAGATGTCAGTTGTGTATCAACTGTAATGTATCATTAGCATGTAGGTATGACATGAACCCATACATGGATGAAATGAAATGAAAAAAAAAGTTTTTGCAGTAAAAGTCAGTTTGGTTCTATTGAGTTTGTATTTTGCATGGAGACCCTTGTTCAGGTAATTGGCCTCCCCCTTTATTTTTCACAATCAAAATAAAGGAAACAAAAAAAAGTTGAATGAGGGATACAAAGTATGCTGAAAGCAGGTGAGGTTCCTGAGTTAATTTAGCAATTACCATTTTATCATGCTTAGGCTCATGTATAAAAATGCTGGGCAGGCCCAGTTGCCCCTCATTTTGACTACTATGGCTAGAAGATATGTCAGTGACTTTGAAAATGGGGTAATTTTTGGACATGTCTGTCAGGAGCTTCAGCGCTGAAGACTGCTCAACTGGCTGATGTCTCACGAGGAACGGTGGCTAAAGTGATGTCAGCATGGAAATCTGAGGAAAAGACACCATCAACTAGGGGCAACTGTGGTAAAAAGGACACACTCTTTGAAGGTGATTTCCGTGCATTGGTTCAGGATGCAAGATAAAACGAGCACGTCTCAATCAGTTGACTGCAAATATCAATCTAGGGTGTGAGCAGGCAGTTTCTTAAAGGAAGGTCTATTGACAACTTCACGTGGTTTGATTGCAGTGCAAAAGCCCCTTATTTCACCTAAAAATGAACAATAGCAGGTAAAGTGGTGCAAAGAACACAGGCAGTGATCTACTGAGCAGTGGGAAAAAGTCATATGGTTAAATGAATCATCCTTCACCCTGTTCTTAACAAGCTGACGAGTACATGTGTAGAGCATGCTAAAAGAAACCTACAGGCCTGAGTGCCTGCTCCTATGGTGAAGAGTTCTCATGGGCTCCGTGTGGGGTACATTCTCCTGCCATGGTTTAAGTCCCCCCAACTTTTTAGATGGCGAGATAACTCCCAGTAAATACAAAGCTGTTCTGTGGGATCACCTTCATCCTGTGGTGAAGCACTTCTGTCCTGATAACAGTGGTCTTTTTCAGGATGACAATGCCCACATCCACAGGGCACATGTGGTCTCTGGATGGTTTGATAGCATGAAAATGATGTAAACCATATGTCTATAGCCAGTGAGGTGGACAGGGGATGAGGAAATGATGGAGTTTCCTTTATTTTGGCAGTTATCTTTATGTATGTCTGTCTGTATGTATGTATCTATGTATGCATGTGTGCTCTGTGAGTGGCAAAGCTACCAGCCTTGATAAACACAACATTCTTGAGAAAACTTCCACATAACACGTTACAGACATACACAATTCCACATACTTGTGACATACATAACAATGTACACAATGTCTTTACAATTGTCGACAAACAACCAATCAGCCAATAAAACACTGACAGTAAAAACAGCATTATGATCAAAAATTCTTCATGAGCAAATAGTGTTCTTTGACATTATTGAAGAAATGAGCTGAAACAAAATAAAGATCAAAAAAAGCCCAGAAATTGGCCCATGGAAATAAATTCCCAAAACTAAATCCCTAAAACTGTGACAAATAAATTGTTGGATCATTAATTATTGATATTACAACTTGCACTTCCATTTAGGACCCAAACACCTACACATGCTGTACCTCAGCCAGCAAGTGTGGGCATAACTACAGTATCTGAAAGATCAGAAGCAAATCATATTGGTGATTTGAGTCCAATAAAGTTTGCCTTTTACAAGTGTGTGTGTGTGTGTGTGTGTGTGTATACAGTATATATGTGTTATATACTGTATAATGGAGTGTGCTTGGTAAAGAATAAATTCAAAATTCAGCAAAGATGAAAATGCAGATATAATAACACGATGTGACTACAATTACAGTTTTTACTTCTACTAGAAATACATTTTGTAACTTTAGCTTTTTATCCATTTTTGCTAAACAGGGCCATTTGAATCAAGATATTTTGGCATCAGTTTTATTTTTGTTTAAAACTCTACAGTAAAGTAAGAACATTATATGAAAATGAAGGAAATGCATCAAAAATAAAACAGACTATGTCTGTTGAGTCACATAATATTCGCTAATATTTCTGACTCTGCAATTCTTTGTGCTCTTTAATCACCCTATGATAAATGTTGCTGGCATCCTATAGGATTTTCAGTATTTTCCATGCACTGTCATGAGAATGTCTTCCTTTATGATTAATCCATGGTGATAGGCAACACATGCTGCACAATTCTCATTGACATTTCTTTAATGTTTTGTTTTGTTACCTTATGTTATGTTATCACATTATCACAATACTGTATCACTGTGATGCTGAGAAAATGTTTTTTATCAGGACAGTTTCGCTTTTGGGATGAATTTGTAATATTTTAGATGCCTTGACAGTTTCCCCTCCTCCCTCACGTTGTCTGAGACTTAATCTGGTGGGGGGGGGTGGGGGGGGTGGGGGGGGGGGGGGTGAAGGGTGTGGGTGGGGACTGCATCAATTGCATATCAAACGTTACAAGTTAAAAAGAATCCTAATCAAAGGGGGTCTTCATTTTAGAGCTTAATAAGTTTCAGAACTGATTCTTCCTGTCACAGCTCAGAGGAAAGGATCACAGAACAAATGCCACAAGGGAATATTCAAAGGACCGCAAGAACACCAACTACTCAATATATTTCTGTGCAGTAAAAACATAATTTCCATATTTTTCATTAACCAGGTGGTAAATTAATAAGAAAAAGAGATACTGATGGAGTCTTTATAAATTGTGCTGAAGGTAATTAAGCACAGAATACACGTGAAGACTGTATGTGAAGAAATGTGAAGACTACCCTTATTAACACCATACAGGACAAAGACACTACTTGTGCTGTAACTGGTTTAAAAAAAAATAATAATTAAATAAACTGCAGACACTATGCATACACAGAGATTTCCACAGAGAAGTTTCTCTGGCAAGGACCAACCTGTCATATTACTATGATAATGAGGATATTATCTATCTTTTAAGAGGGTGTGCTTGTCACCTCAAGTAGTCTCACTCACAGACACCAATCTGTTGACTCTCTGACCTGTCCATCAACACCAAGGTCATGAATGGTGATGACTAACCTCTTCCCCCTGTGGCATTCGTCTTACACAAGTGGACCAACAGATCATATTTCAAGTGCAAATGGGGGGGTGGAGGGGTGCGCTGGGGGCTCAGCCCTTAAGTAAAAGAAGATTGCTGCACATGCTCTTCTGTAAAATGAAAATGATTACATTTCCCTAAGATAATTGTACCAGCTTTGCAGTCCAATTACACACAAGTAAATCTTACGTAATAAATTAGGAGCCTTAAATTGTTTCACTGTCTTAAAAGCCTTGGTTTAAGCCCTGATTACCTCTTGGGTAATGTGTTGTAACCCTTCTCCAAACTGAGAGAACATCTTTACCAAGCCACTGTACACATGGTAAAGGAATTTAATATAAATAGAAAATGCAGATAAATACCTGGTATTTTAAAAGGGTACGCAATGATCTTACTTCTCATTTCCTTGCTACCTTTTATGCCCCTTTTCGTGGGAGTGGTGGTCATTTTTTTGGGGATCAGCGGATATCCTTCACTGCTGTATTTTTTTTCTTTTATCTGACGGCTCCCACACCTGTCCTCGCTCATTTACTCTGGCTTCCCAGTGTTCAGCTGAGTGTTGTTTTAGTGTTAGAATCATCTTCCACTCATGGAAAATTGTCTTCATTTCAGGACATTCTGAATCAAAGCATAGAGAGCCCAAAAAACATCTTAGAAAATGTCATACTCTGTCTATCTATAGTACTCTGTGCTTTAAAACCATGTTGGAAAATAAATGCAATAAACCTTGGGTTGGGGTAGAGGCATGCTTCAAGAGGGGACTATAATCAAGCAGCACAAAAGTCTTTCTCTTTATTTAGCTAGTTGGGTAACCAACCCAGAAACCCCTAGCCATCAATGACCTACCCAAGATCATCTTGCAGTAACTAAGTTCCATTATCCAAGTTATCCAAAAGCATAACCCTTTCTATAATTTGTATGTGGCCTTCTATCCTGAATGGAACTGAAAATATTTAATGGGTCACTGTAAAAAAAGACAATTTGATGTGTGTTTTACCTGTGAAATAGTTTTATCTCTTTCTTTCTCTGACCACATCATTATTGGGGCAACATCAGCAGGGGCTGGCAATTCTTCAGCCCTTATGTCAATGGAGAATTTGGCATTTTACCTCAATAGAATCAATTAAATGCTGGGTGGGGGAGACTTTGATCCATACATGACTTAACTGGCTGAGGAGCAATCAGTTCTGAAGAGCTCCATTGGCAGTTGCTCAATAGATCTTTGGATACAGGGACAGCCAACTCTCTGCAATGCTTTGCACCTGTGGCACTGTTCAAGGCATCGTTCCTTTGTTCTGCTTGTCCTCCTTGGTTTTCTTTCCAGAATTGCTTCTTTCAAACATCTCCTGTGTATTCTACGAAGGCAGTCTTACAGTAATTTTGCTGTGACTGCTGCGTGAACAGCCATCTTTATGAACACTGCGGTGACTTTGTACCAGTTTTTTCATTGATGGCCTCATTCTTATTCCCACATACTTTACCAAAGTTTGTAAGGAGCACATTCTCTCAAAGAAACATTTTCTTATATGCCTCTTTTACAAAACTTAAAATGAAAGCCATGAAAATTTGATGTCCTTAAGAAAAGTTATACAATATGTTCTCTGCAGCAAACCCTTATTGTAGAGGCAAAAAACAATTGAAGATAAAGAGTAACAAGCACACCTCTCTCAGCAGAGTAGATTTTACCATTTTAGGTAGTTTGAATCTGGACACCATAAGGAAAGTTATAAAGGGAAGGTGTTTAATAATGAAAATCCATTTTTACCAAGTTAGCTATCCCATTAGGCATTACAAATAGAAAATATATGATAGTATGATAACTGCCCATATTACTTTACTGTTCTTGGAGTGCAATTACCAATGAAAATGAGGATGGTTACTTGGAGTGGATATAAAGTATCGGCAGATTTTCATGTTCCTGGTATTTACTCCTTAATCCATTTATCTTCTGTGCAAATAGGAGATACCTTTAAAGCTAATATCAATTATTTATCCTTTTCTCAAACATGTTGGATAGAAAGTGTACTGAATTGACTTTGCATTTCATTGTCATGTCATCTTCTGATTTATCTTTTTAACTCTCATTGTCTGTTGGAGGTAATTACACTGATTGCATGGCACTTGATTGATTAATGAGAACCAATTGCCCTCTATGTAAATGTGATTAATGAGTCACACCTGTTCCTGTCCTGATTCCGGAGTTTTAACTTGCTGCTTTGTACTGATGATCATCATTGTTGACTGAAGTATTTGCATTTTCACCCTTTGCACTTAGTATTTTCTATGACTTTGCAGTTAAATAAAATATAATTTGCAAAGACAGTTTTTTTAGAAAAGCTTATGGAATCTGCAGTGCGATTTTCATCTTTCACTATATATACCTTTATGACTCTCAGTGACGCATCAGCGGGGCAAGCTTTATTTTGGACTTCTGCAAGACTGTTATCACATTTATCCTAGTTCAGTTGTTGCTTTCAAATATCCTTTTTTCTCTTTAGGTAAAGAAATGGCTCAGAACTTGAAAAGAATAAAAGATAGAGCTGTTACACCAGAAGATATAATGCTGGGAGCAGTATGACAAAACAAACCAAGAAGAGGTGAAACAGTGCAAAAGACTTTGACTCTACCCGTAGCATTTTAACTCACTTCTGCCAGTTCAGTGGTAGGGATAAAGAAAAGCTAAATGAGCCACTGGCTATCAATTGCAGTTGTGAGTGGCTCTCGGGAAGTATGGATTCTGTGCTTTGAATGTAAACAGTTGGCTCACAGGGCCTACCTTCAAGGACAGCAAATATGTCTGCGGTGCCATTCATGATTCCTCCATGAAGAGAACATTCAATAGCTGTCTCACCTGTTTATTGTTTTTCAAAATAACCATTATTGTCCTTGTCAAGGCTTTACTCAAATTCTGTCAGGTATGATGAACTAAGTATTATTAACCAACTGTTGTCAGCTGCAAATCAAAAATAACATGACATGAAGTCTATTGCTTTTCACCTTGCATCTTTAGTCTGATATATAATTAGAAACCAACTATGTGTTGACACTGATTGTATGTTTTTATGCTAACATTGTATTATTATTATTATTATTAGTAGTAGTAGTAGTAGTAGTAGTAGTAGTAGCAGTGGTAGTAGTGGTGGTAGTGAAGTGCATGACTTGTGGCCAAAAATTCCATATTTTGTGACCTTATGGGGCATCACAGAAAGTCCTCTCATTTCAAGCGTTTATATTCTTTTATTGTTATGTTGCTATCATGCCATTTAATAATAAACTTGTATCATGCCACTTTAATGAGAAATGAGAAAAGCTTGCTGAATGTGGAAAAACTGTATTTGATTTCTATGCACAGTAACCTGGTATTTCCATTTCTGATTCAAATAGAGTGGAAAGAGGGACCCATATTATTGTAATTATCACTTGTGAGCAGTCCTTTAACATTGAAGAACAGCCCCATTATTTTATTTTGAAAGCCAGGCTGCCTACAATTGTAATTATAAAGGTAGTTGGAAAAGATGAAGAACTGCCCCAGAGAGCCTACTTGTAAACAATGCACACATTTCTTGACAAATAACTTCAGTATTTATATCTTATCTATATCTATATCTTTACCAGCATAGCAGAGGTTTTCATGCATGTCCATACTCCTTGCTGGACTTATAAACAGGGGACTGTAGGTTCAGGTCCCGGGTCGTACTACTATTCAACCCTCAAGCAAGGCACTTAGCCAGAATTGCATCAATAGATATCCAGCTGTATAAATGAGTACTGTGTCTAATGTAAGCTCTGCAAGTCTTCCTGAGGGCATTTGCAAAGTAAATAAATAATGTGATGTCTAGAATAAGTGGACCCAGCTTGATGAGGGCTGCCACAACACAGCAGTCATTGTAACATCTGCTCTTTCTCATGCTCTCTCCTTCTGTCATTTAGCGTGTCACTGCTGCTTGTTGTTGATCATCATCAGATGGTCCCTGTGGTCCACGTCTCTGTCATTTGGAGGACGTGGTGCCAGCTTGTGAACTTTGCAAGGGTGATACATGCCGCTGCCATCGACAAGTTTATCTCCACTTTCATGAAAGATGCCGCCCGTACACCTTCCCATCTTTCTGACTCATGTGCACGACATCCTTGCCATCCTTGCATTCGTGTCAATCGGGAATGTGGGGAGGTTGTGGCACTGTGCTGTTCAAAAGTATGCCTGTGGAAATATTGAAATGTCAACATCAGAGTTGAGCATTTGACAATGACAGAGAAAAATAAATCAGTTTAGCTGGAAATCTATTCATATTATATGTTTGTGAGTCCTTTCACCTTTGCCTGTGGCATATCAGTTGAAAACATCATGCAATACTTCCAGCCTGTTGTATTTAGGTTGTGATTTTATCAGTCTTTATGCCGCCTGAAAAGTGCCCAACCTCCACACGCACAAACACACACAAACACACACGCACACACACACGCACATACACACACACACACACACACAAACACACACACACACGCACACACACACGCACATACACACACACACACACGCACAAACACACACACATACACACGCACACACACAGGCACATACACACACACACACACAAACACACACACACACACACACACACACACACACACACACAGAGACACTAGCTTTGGGGCAACTTTGGTTGCTGGTTGCTGTGTGAATGGTGGCCCGCTCAGTCAATTCATTGGCAAAACATGATGTGGCTGTGATTTATCAAAATATTATATGCAATAGACAATCAATTGGAAGAGCAACGAGAAGTTCACATGCATGATCACCCAGAAAATGAGACCATTGGCAGGGAGACAATGCATAATGTTTAGACAACTATGATTTGGCATGGGCTGAACCATAAAGTCTGTAGCTGAGTGGAGTAAAATACACAACAACTTAATGTGTTCTCCCTGACCCCTGAGAAGGAGGCGTCACTAAAACAAAGAGCAAACAATTGTTAAAGTGCTGTATCAGCACAGCGATGGAATAGCAAACACAATGGAGGGCTCTTGAAAATCAGATATTGCCACTGAGCTGCGTCAAGAGAAGTTTCAATTGAATTCTGTGTCTATATAAATGCATAACATAAAACTGCTTCTCGGCTGCATGAAAGCAATATTTATGGTTCAGAAGAGGGTTGTTCAATCAGTGCAAGTCATTCAAAAGATAACAACAAACATACAGAGAAAAATATACTCGGACTACCATGTAGCAAATGGCAAAGGAAGCATAGGGGAAAAAAAAAGTGTTCCTGATAACAGTCTCCATTTTGCTTTCAAGAAAATGAAAATTTGTAAAATGCTATGATGTGTAGTTGTGTCTATGTTGTGTAGTGCACTTGTGTCATTATACAGTAGTTGTGCCCATGTGTCAATTTACTACTACACATGTTATTGTATTTTTCTTCAGTAGAGATATCAGACCGAGGTCACTGTGTTGAATGGAAACCTCATGGTAGTTATTGCAAAGGGTGGAGATGTTAAGCCAGACATCCAAGCCAGTCCCGGTTTGGCTCACTCAACCTGGCCAGCTAATACAATCAGCTCATAGTATCATTTCATAATTCAAGCTGAGCATTCTAGTAGGCCTACTGTTGTGCAAAGCACATTTCACCAGTGTAAATGTATACCATTATTTTAGCCCTGGCTCTAAACACCTGCTCTATAGAAGAGCTTGCTTTGCTTCATGTGTCAAATAATCAATGCTCACATGGAGTCACAAGGTCTTACCCTATATAATTTCCTGTGTGGCTGCAAATCGTTAGATAAACACTGTGTGTTTTTTTATCTTACTACTAATCTGCCTGAGTGCTCTTGCAGGGTTCCTGTCAAGACTAAATGACTCACAGACTCACTACAACAACTTCTTTCCTCGCAGGTGTGCAATCATATCAGAGTAAACAATAGAAACAAAGACACAGTCTGATCTCTGAGCCAATTGCAAATTTGTCTTGGCCTTTTTATGTTTCAGTTGAAAATTCAGTAAGGGGGAATGTTACCTGAAAAAGGGAAACTGTTGCTCTCCAGCCACATGAAATATTGCTTTCCAGATCAAAGTCTGGTTAACTGAGGAAAGGCTGTATGAACACAACATGGCATCAGAAATGTACAGATCTACAGTTTGCAAAGACAGAAGAAAAATTACAACAACAGGAAAAAAACGTTGACCAACCCTGTCCTGTCTCAGATCAATTTAATTGAATCTTTATTTGTTCTTCTTACCTCTTCTTAGTTTATTTCCTTGTAGCTTTAAAATATTAAACATCATTACCCAGGTTTATAAGAACTGTAATAGCACAACGTGCAGACTGGATGTTTGAAATGATATGATTGTTTCCCTGAACTGGCACTCTGGCATTATTTCATATGATATTTGCATTATATAACAAATTGTATTCCAAATAACACCTTAATGAAACATGGTATGTTTGTACTCTTTGAGTCATATCAGAGGGACATTTGGACCTTACCATCTTTAACAAACTTGAATTTAATATGCAACAGTGCTGAAAGTCTCCATGTACCATCCTCTTCCTTTTACAACACCTATCTGGAATAAATTGTTTTCAGTTTATTGGAAGTGACTGCAGTGTCATCTGGAATAATCTTTTATGGCACACAGGTTAAACTGACTGCCTGAAGCTTTAATATGTAAGGCATTAAATTTAGCATGAATTGGCTAAAATTAAAATAAATCAAGGTTATTTGAAGAAAACACAGCAGCATCAAATATGATGTTTATGTTTTTGTTTGGAAATCAACACCTTTCTTTTCAGCATAAAAGCCTCTCGCATTACCGAGAGAACTAAACAAATTTTCAGAAGTTTCCAGGTCGTTGGTTTTTATGCCTTATGCCTTTTTAATGTGCACATATTTTTATCTACATGGTTTATCTGTGACATCGAATATATGTAGACATTAAGGCAGCACCTATTTAAAAGTCTTTGCTTTCACATATTATAGCGCTTCAGGTTCTTCAGGTAGTTTATTTTGGCTTGGCCTGAAGCAAATGAGGGTTGGTGAGCAGATTCTCCCAGCCATGGTTTCAACTGTGAATTTACAAGGACTGTCCTCCAGTGTGACGTGGTTTGAGAAGATAGTAAATGACCATGACTAAAGTACAAAACTATGATTATCTCCATTGAACACATTTGATATGATGTGCTAATAGCTGTCATTCCTCCACCGAGTGGTATTGATCTTGTACCTTCATCGACCCCTCTCCGTAAATATGCTCTTTGTAGTTCCATATAATTTTTTATTTCCAGAAAAATATCGCCTCAGGCTCCTCCTGTCTGTGTGGGATATGATCGGAGTAGCACAATACGACAGGTTGAAAGCAGTCTCATAAAGCAACATTATCTCTTTAATTACTGTAAATGGCATACAATATTTCCCGTACAATTGCTTTCAACTTCCCTGTAGGATATTCTTATTATTTCTGATGTTTTTATCTACTCAAACACAAATGCAATATAAATGTGTTTTTGGTATCTTTAGCTAGTAAAGGCTAATTAGTGTAGATTATGGTTAGATTTATGTTTTTCCTTAATTGAGAGTGTACTGTGTTTTGTAAATTATTGTAGCATGTGTGGCCCCAGGGCTTTGTTTCGGCCTGGACGTGGAAGAGTCAATGACAGGGGACTGCTGTTGGAGAACATTTATTCCCTGTTGTTACAACCTAACTATGGGTTGTGTGGGTCACCAAAAATAATAAAGTTGTGTTTTTTATAATGGCTGATGCAACTTATTAGAAATTAGAAAATAATACTGTTTCACAGAATGGCAAAGCAGACCTGCTCTTACAGAAAATGAGGTGCTGACTGACAAAATAGCAAAATACCACACACTTTAATTAGATGCCCCCCTCCTTCTAACTCTCAACTCTCCATTAGCGATCACACACCCCTTAATATTAGAATAAGAAACCCCATAATTTGTGTGCCACCCCACCACCCCCCACCCCCCTTTATTGGCATACTCACTGCAGGGGGGCAGAGACACACTGAACTTGAGAAACTGCACCGAACTGGTGTGTGCTACAACACAAGCTAAGAACACTACATTATGCTCACTTGTCATGTAAAGTACCATTTGGCAAAAATGATACAGCACACGAAGCCATCAATGAGGATTGCACCTCCTTGCTCCCTCTACTTCAAGTGAAGGAGAGAGTCCTGTTCAATACTATTAATCACCCACAGACTTGTGAGACTGTAAGGTCCACAATGTCACCATGCCTCAGGTCGACTGGGTCACAGCGAGGGGCAGAGGGGAATTCCCAGCACTGTCATGCCCTGTTGCTATGGCACCCAATATTGAGCGGGAGAGCCTCCCCTTGCCTGGGTGCATGTCTAATGTCTGAAACTACGGCAAGTGGGGGCAGAGACAATCACTGAAGAGGAGGCAGCTAACCCCAAAGGGAAGAGCCTTGGCGTTGATCTTAACCTGATTTCCCGGCCTCAGCGAGAGCAGGTACAATCCATGAAGCTAGAGCCCCTTGAGGCCAAACCAGCCTTCCAGCACCCGGGGGCAGTCACTCCTCCGGAGGTTAAGGGTTCCAGCATCCACTCCCACAGCAGGCAGAGATTTATTTCTCTGGACAAAGTTTGGACTCTGCAAATTCTGGGAGTGAATTTATTGACATTCCGGTCAAGCAAAACCAGAGGCTCATAAACAGCTACACATAGCACGTGCAATGACAAGGCACCGTACAAAAGTACTAAAACAAAAATACTAAGTCTTTCCACGAGGAGGAGGCCATCACATTTTTACACCCATGGCAGCAATGATGAGAGGCATCACATGTGATGTATTATTTTTCTTAATGGTCCATTTTGCTCAGTGTAAAATGAAATATGATGATTGAAAATGAAAATTATTACACTTCCTAGATTAGGAAAAGTGAGGTTACTGATGTGGGCATAGCAGCATATTCCATTTCCATTAGCATTTTCACTCACCTCAGCGGAATATAGCCCTTCTCCCCTCAGCCCAGAGGCGAGTCTCAGAGTCCGCACGAAGAAGCAAAACATGTGAAGACTGTAAGACCCACACTCATGAAGAGTTTTTGGAGGTTTAGTTTTTTTGTGCTCTCTAAGTTCAAAGAATGTGTGGCCAGTGTGAAAGAAAACCACCTATTTTCTAAAGTGTATGAAATGTTTACCCTATAAAGATGACAACTTCCATGTTGCAGAAACAAAATTATGTTACATGCCTCACTTCTTCAATTCTCTATTCTCACTTGTTGTTCACCAGCATATTCCACTTTAAGGTTTAAGGTTACTCAGTGTTTGGGAGTTGCTTAGCGGGTATGCAAGATCAAATCAATCAAATTTGTCAAATAAAAATATGTCATGGTGATTCTGAAAGATTGCTTTAGCTCCCAGCGGCTACAGGCTATTAATACATTGTGAAGAACAAAAAGGCACAATGCTTTCACCTACTCAGCCTTCCTTGGGTGAAACATTTTGACTGTTGGTTCTTCACAAAGTATTCATACGTATGTGGCAGCCACTTGGAAATTACAGGAGAGTTCAGTCCTCTTCTATTCATGCTACGGTTCTCTGTTGCACACCACCATGCCGTTCTGTCTTCCTGTCTCTCTGAACAGAATACAAATAAGGTACTAGATACTATAATCTACTGCATTTCATTAAACAGTAAAGCAAGACATATGCAAGCTCAAGTTATTTATACTTCATTCAGTGCAACATGATGGAATATAATAGGGGTCATGCATATCTGTGCATATCAACCAGGTCTCACCAGTCCACAGTAATAACTGGTGCATCACAATGTGGAGTTTGCATGTACAGCAAAACAACACCGTCCTCCTTTCTGTTTGTGGAGCAACTGAAATGTTCTCAATGAATTTATGTTATATCTTTGGTAATGCAAAGCTATAAATAAAAAGAAAAATTATACAACAGTAAAATATTTGTACTATAGCCTAAATCATTTTGGGGACTTATTTAAAAATTTATGTTTAAACTTACAGAAAGTGGTACAAAGAGTGATTTACGATGGCCTCTTTTTAACAGTGAATGCTTGATAATGCAACTAAATACAGACCACCTTGGCATCTACAGACCTGAATATGGAGGTGCAGAATCCTCTCAAACTATGACGCCCAAGAGACCTACCATGCTGACACCATGGTATCATGAAGTTAATTAACTCTCCAGTCATTCCTCACTTTCTGTGTATCTAACAAGGTAAATGATAATGTTGGGAATGAGTGACATTGTAATTGCTTTACCCTCTTCTCTTTTTTTTCTCCAGTGACAGGAAATTGAATTTAAGAGATGATTAAAAATATCAGGGGTTGCCTGGACCCTGGCTCTGGATAAATTAATGTGTTCAGTGCTTTTACCGCCAAACCCACGTTTGTTGCCATCAGGCCACTGCCTGTGACAAAGAGTCTGATCCCGAGGACATGTGAAAAACATGTTTTCCATGATGTTTCATTAGAGGGAAAGTCAGTCAGAGTGACGGATATGGACCTTACAGGAAGGTCTTCATTACTGTATACCACAAAATGCTACAGCAGTCCTGTGAGAACCCCCTTCTTAATGGGGCTGTTGGCTGGATCTACAACTATAATATAGCATGGGCTGCAATATCTTTGAAGTTGTGTTTAAAATAGCCTTGTGGAAAATTTTCATGTTTGTTGCTGGCAAACCAATGTTCTATCTGAATTGGTGAAGACAGTCCACTGCATTCTGAGGTGTGTATAAAAACTTTGGTTGGGTGATGCCCATGTGCACACAAACAGAAAATTTCTGGGTGGCCAATGTTTTGAGGCTCATCGTCTATGCTTATTTTGGACATGCTGCTCTGAAGCTTTTAAATAGCTCTGGCCAGAGATAAAGACTGTTAAATTTTGAATTGGGTTTGGGGGGTTGTGATTCATGAATGATCCTTCTGAGGTTGAGTGAGGGAAAACCTGCACCATCATTCAAGCTGTTTGGAAACTAATTGTTTCACAAAGACAGTGATGAATAACAGATGTACACTAAGATGTGCGTAATCTCTCCTTAGAGTTGTGAAATAATTAATGGAGCGGTCCAATTTATGCCTTTACTGCCACTTTAGTTTCTGTTTTTGTTTTAGGCAAATCATACGTCATGCCTAATGTAGCTGTCAAAAAGCTGACACAAATAATGAGCTGGGAGTGTTATCTTTCTTATTTAATCAGTGTGAAATTAATAAATAGTACTTCACTTCTATTTTAATTCTTTATTTCACATTTATCTTTATTTTATTCTACAATATTATCCCCAGTATGATAATTCAAGCCAGTTATTCTAAAGAAACAAAAAATTTAAAGACCTCTAACAAAAATAAAAAAATATATATATGGCTCTCTCGAGCCATCAAAAGAAACGTATAAGTACAAGGGAACCAGCTGCTATCCCACTGATAGGGCAGTACCCATCAGAACCATGTCAAATGCAGCTCTGAAATTTTAGTCAATGTAAACACAGATACTGTGATGGCAATTAATTTGGATATCCTATTAACACTGGAAGCTTTTAAAATATCATTGTTAGTCTTGCACATACACAATTTGTCATTTGTGATATTGGCTAAATGTGCAGCACTTCAGAAGAGTATAATGCAGACCAAATTTGGTGTCGGTTAAAAGTAAAATGCAGAAAAGGTGAGCTGAGGAGATAAGCACTTCAAACTGATTTATTGAGTAAATAAGGCAATAAAGATTAAAAGCCAAATGCTCTTCTGTTAATGCATTAGTGGTTCCTCACAGGAATATGACTGAGAACTAGGTTTGGCAAAAGGAGCAAGCTCACCACAATGTCTCCTGTAACATATTATAGTAACTGGAAGTATATGACTTCTTGGGAATTATGCAATCTCCATAGTCTTTTCAATGACAGTTAATTTATACAAAAGCAATGTAGTATTTTCACTGCAGGTTTACCTCTTACTAAAGCTGACCTCAAATGGAAACAATGATAACCTGAACAATGATAATAAACTGTCACCACTTCCAAAAAAATAGTAATTTGAATGATAATTACAGTACTTTACTGTTGGTATATGCTATACATATGCTATATATACTATTTATAACTGAGTAGTATGTGAAACATGAGCAATGATCTGAAGAACTTAACATCTTTAATGAAAGTTTGTACTTTATACAAACAACTCCACCTTCTGCCTTCTCACATTACTGTAATCACAGCAAATCTTGAGTTCCAGTGTACTTAATGAGAACACTGAAAGAATTTACTTGCATCAAGGTTTAAACTTAGAGATTTTCTACCATTCAAGGATTTACTTCATAGGAAATTTGAATTGAATTTGTAGTGAAAAAAGAAACCATTGAAAGCAGTTCTGGGCCCTTCTTCACACTACTGTTCAATGTGACTTTTAAGGGCTTAATTAATAATTATGACCTCTTAATTTTTATCTGAACAATAAGAGAGTAAGAATAAATTCACAAGCAAGTGCCCTGTGGTTCTGAGGGAGTATTTGGTTCAAATCCCGTAACTGAACTACCTTGAATGCCTCAGTTCTGGACTATGGTTGAGATCAAAGCTGTTGATGTGGTCAATGGGTTTGTTACAGGACTTCTAAGGGTTTGTTTTATAATGGAGAGGCAGCTGAACATTACTGGATGAAAGCAGAACCACTGCCCAGACCCCCTTTTCAGACCATAACCATTAAACATTTTGCCAGGGAATCACTCAGGCCACATTCTAGTCAAACCAATGTAGCTGCAACAAAACAGCTATAATTTATACATTATTAAAAAGGAGAAATTAAACAATGTCAGTATTTATTGATATTGTGCACTTTTATAATGGCAGTGGAATTCTATAAAAAGAATGTTAAACATTACAAAGTAACATTAAATATATTAAGTAACATTAAATATATTAGCCTCCTTGAGTTGTAAGTTGTTTGTTATTACATCCTTGAGCACAATTTGTATTCATCACTAAATAAATGTCCATTTTACATCTGCACTGCAGCCCTGAATCGGTCCAGTTCAGCGATATCATTTTAGATCGTCTAATTCAACTGTGTCATTTCTTGACTAACGCAAAACCCAACAATATGCTTTCCCTAATACGCTACCACTAATTTTTAAAATTCTGGATCATTTTTCCCTGTAAAACTGAAAATCAACTGCAAGTTATTAACAGGCATAATGTTTAAAACATAACAATAAACAACTAATCATTTTTTCAGAGTTCAGCTGTTAACGTTGCCATTTAAAGGACATCAAAAAAGAATTCTCTAATGTGCGTGTTGTGTATTCTCGAACGCAAACAAGCAAGTTATAGGTTCACCATACTTAATGTAGCAGGTACTTAATAATAATACTAATAATCAGATACTTTATTGATCCCCATGGGGAATTTCATCCTCAGCATTTAACCCATCCTATACACAGTGAGCACACACACACACACTCACTAGGAGCTAGGAGCAGGAATATTAACCCTGACATACATCATTGTATCTTTGATGGTGAGAGGAAACCGGAGTGCCTGGTTGGTGGAAACCCACACAAACTCCACACAGAAAGGACCTGGGACGGGATTCGAACCCAGGAACTTCTTGCTGTGAGGCAATAGCGCCAACCACTGAGCCACCGTGCTGCCCAAGGAACCATATTGCAGTCTCTAGCTTCTTCTCTCGCTCTGTTAATTCGTTACTGTTATTCTCACAGCGCCACCTAGATGCCTGCATGTTCTAGTAATTTCAGTACAGCACAGTGTGATATTTTCACCACATGCATAACAATCCATTCAACTCAAACTTAGTGCCACTTATTTCATTGATCATTCCGGTGTAACTTTAGTTCTTATTGCATGCAATTTTAGGGGCTGCTAAATCAATAATGTAGCAAAGTAGTCAATGGTCTTCCCAGAGAGTCTCCTCATTGGTATTTTTGCTTCACATAAAACATTGATTTTGGGGCATATTTGGGAACATCATTAAATCACTCATCTGTTATCCACACCAGATGAATCTCAGATGATTCATCAGGTAATTTTGGATGGCAGTATTGTGTGCTTGCCAGTCATGTGATAACCTCATAATCTCATAAAGTTTGAAGTCTGCCAGCCCATTCATCTCATCGCCCACCATAACATGTGCAATCAATAATCTTCCTATTGCGCCCAATGAACTGAGACTTGAGTATAAGTTGAGCAACAACCGAGACCAGAGCTTTAACTTTTGCAATGCAACAAATGAAGTGATTTATACTGATGGGTTTTATATATTCTCTTTTCGTTTCACATTCTCTTTTCTTTTGCAGTTATCTTAAAAAAAGGTACATTTCAAGGATAAACTCGCCACATACAGAAGGATTAATTGCAGAACTTACTTAATTTGTAGTCCTGTAAATTTATCTATGTTAATAAATTTCACAAATAAAAAATAATGAATGGTTAATGAACATCAATCATTGAACACTCTGTTTTCACTTAAATAAACTGCCATAAGTTATTTCCGCAGATGCAGTGCAGATGTGACATAGTATTAAGAAATACAACTGATTGAGAGAGACAACTTAAGTTGCCTTAAAAAGTTGTTGACTAAGACATTTTCCCAAAATAAGAAAATGATGACAATAAAATAGGGAAAAGGTCAGTTATAATACAACACATCCAGTGTTCTGACACTTGTTTAGCATACGCTTCCTTCATTGATGACTGCTTCATGTTATGGAAGGAATACTGTATCTTACCCTGAAGACAATAACTGTGATAATAAGATTATGATATTCTTATGAGAAGGGTAAAAGATTTAAATTGGGCTAAGCCTGAATACCTGAATAATATTTTTGAAATATTGAGACTTATATGTTGTAGAATATCAAATCAAAAGAAAATTAAGTAGTCATGCATACCAATATGGTCATGAAGCATACTGACATCAATACCTGCCCAGAGGCTGAAAACAAAGGTTTTTTGTGGTGAGAAATGAAAAAAAAAACCTTTCAAAAATATTTCTATAACTACTGTCACCTTGATACTAAAATGAACTAGGCCTATAGTAATTATGCTTGACCATGCTTACTCACTTTGTATTACCTGAGCCTCTTCCCTCTCCTAAATCAGTTATAAATGAAGGCATACCATACCAAGAACAACCCTGGGGTAATTTGAAATAATGACAATTAAATGAATAAGATGTGTTTAGTTTCAAATAAGTTGTATTTTTAGGAGTTAATTGATGCTGAGTTGACTTCCAATTAAACACTGAATTAAGCATACTAAGAGGCAAACAAAATGTTCGGTCACACATTTCTTGACTTTTGAGACATACACTATGCTAATTAACAAATAAAATGATGAATTTCACGCATTAGTGCTCAGAATTGAGTCCTTTGTTGGATAATTTGTGTAATATACATACAGTTTGGGCATATGAAGGTAGTGAATGATAAGGGGGCAGTTCAACCTGCAAGGGGCATGCCAAGAAAAAATTTGAGTGATGTTGTTAACTTTTAAAATTGTTGCTTTACAATATGTCCTCTCATGCCTCAAAATACTTTCACTTTCTCCAAAAGAGCATTTTCTACATCAATACATTTGAGGACATTTACCTTGTTTCAGAATTATACGATGAAAGGAGTTTCTGCTTGTATTCTTCTCCGTGGGCTTTCTCACTGACTGTGTACCGTATTGTACATGGTCTACCACAGAATTGTAGAATTACACAATGGCACAATACCACAAGGGAAAAGACAGGTAAAGAAGCCTCTTAAAGAGCCTCAAGACTTTTTACCCACTTATTTAACCATTATTAGTCCATTTTTCTTCTGATAAATAATTCAAACCTCTGTTAATTGCATGTGCTTCTGTTTCCCTGTTTAAACAAAACAATAAAGGATATGAACGCTAGGGCAAAATGAACCACAGGCATACATTTCTTATTTAAAGTTATTGCCAAACCATTTGTCTTTCTGCCAATAAATAAGTGAAACTACTCAGACTTCCTTCGTTTGGTGAAAAATTGTAGACAAAGACTAAAGCCAAATAATTTGTCATATCTTCAGTGTTGTGCAAAATATCACTTTGCTATAATCATATCCAAATGAATGCGCTTCCAATTAACTTGTTCTGAATTTGCATACATTACATCAAAGTGATGACTCAACTACTCCACTATTAAAATTAGGAACTTCAGAAACAAGAACAAACCTTTATGTATGTACACAATTCATTATACAGCCTACTGAATGCAAAATATATTGACGACAGCATCAGATAGATATTTTACACAATGACTGAGATTTCCAGAGAAAAACATAGTTAATTAAGTTGTTCCAGCTAAAAGTCCAGTTCCATACATATCAAATGTCACACAAGTGACAGTCATTGTTGTGCAATCAAGATGTTTTTCTATAGCTGAGTCACTTAGACAGCCCCCCACACCCTGCCCTCACACACCCATTCCCACCTGACAGCAATTAATGGCTGCAATTTGTTTCAACAATCTGTAATTGCACACCTTACCATATTTCCTAGACTGTTTGCATTATTCAGGAAAATGACAAACATGAAATGTTTTCTTTGAATTTTGCAATTTCCTCCTGACTATGTTATCAAACCTTTACAAGATCTCTGACGATTTAACAGACATGCAATATCAGAGAGCACATTTTCATAACCGGCCAGGTCATACAACACCCATTTATATTTACCATTGCTTAGAATGCGAGTCAGTAATTTCTGAAAATGGTTACACTAAAAATATGTTAGCTCAATGGAGTATATAGTGTATACATTTGAATACCTAAACTTTAAATTATTTTAACCTTCATAATTAGAGTGATGCATTGAAAGTTATCATGATGAAATCTTTATCTGCAGACTGTACGTTTAAAATAAATCTTGTGGGTGAAAATGAAGTCCCCGCAGCGATTAATGTGAATCCCTTGTTGCATTCTCCTTCCTTTTCTCCATTTTCAAATCCCTTTTCAAACATAGGATTAAGAAAGCCCTAAGCTCAAAGCAGAGCATTTCATTTCATTTGTTTGTCCCTTTTTATTCATGGTTAATATTACCACAAGAGGATTTAATAGCAAAAACGACTCACACTTCAAGCCTTAATCTGTGTTTTTTTTTTTTTTTTTGCTTTATGTCTAATGCAGTAAAGTTGTTTCCACCTCAGCAGCACCACTTCCAGTTGATTATTAACATTTTGAGTGCAGTGGTCCTCTCTCTTTTTAAACAGCCATTCCTTTTTCATGAATAAAACACAACTCTAATGTGGTAGCCCTCCACAGTGTAAAAAAAGAAATTACACTGTGTGACAATGTTGTGCAGTGCTAGTTTTGCCTACATTTGTAAGTGTTCAGCTCATCAGAGTACAGAATGGGTTTAATGATCAGTGAGCTCATCTGTAATGGGAGGTGAGAGCCAAAGTCTCAATTCCACAACATTAGAAAGTCACTCCCCGCTAAACAAGAAAAAACACAACAAGGCATGAGCTGAATACATTTCCCAGTATTTCCTCGAGGCAATATGTTCTGAATCACTCTTTTGCCTTCTTACTCATCAGTGATTAACATCTGGTTCACTTAAAGCACCTTCTGCTCTCAGAAGGTTTAGGGGAAATTCTGTATTGAAAGGCTACAACAGTAGTCAGCCAGGATGTGAGATGGATTCTGAATGAATCCTAACAGCATAGCTTTGACGATGATTCAGATTGTGCTTGAGTAATTCGCAATACATATGTGTTTGCTCTGAGGCGAGATACGCAAGACAATGGTAAAAAGCAGACTTTAACTAAGCAACTATAAAAAAATCATCTAAACCATCTTTATTTCCATATTTCAATCAATTCAGATGATACTCAGGTGCTAATGGTGAATCAAGTCCAGTTATCAACAACTCGGAAAAGCTCTTACAAAGTTAAAACAAGTGACACATGGGGGAGACAGCAGATTGTAGCTTCTAAGACTTTGGAGTATATGTTTCGCAGTTAAAAATCAGAAATGCTACTGACTTAGGAGGACCAAATAGTTGCCAAGACATAGCTACTGCTACTGGTATAACTCTTCGTACCCCCTAGGGAACACAGAGTGGCTGCTGTGTATTCATGCCTCTGACCAGTCATCAGCTGTATAACCCAGTAGCTGGCTGGTTAGTGCAATAATCAGATTAATTGATCAGGCTTGATGATATCCAGATACTTTATTGATATATGTTGTCGTCCCTCACTTTAAACCTTTGTCTTCACCCAATTCAGCTGTCCTGCAGTGTTTCCTAAACTTTCAGTATTTCAGTCTTTGTAAAACAGTGAGGGCAGACCTTCTCTTCCCTATTTGGCCTATTAAAACAACTAGCTACTGTGCATATTGTGATATAACAGCTGTGTTCACTCCATTTCTATCTGAGCAAAGTGGCTTTGAAAAAATATTTCTAGTTTGTAATATATCCATAAAGTCACCTTGCGATCTGATTCCTCTTGCATTCTGCCTGTTAAAGGATAGCTGGCTTCAGTAATGAGAGCAAGAGTGCTCTTGTTTAAGGGTGGGAGTGGACAGGAACAGCCAAGGTACTACTTAAAGTAAGCTGACTTTTTACTCCAGGTCATCAGTCTTTTGAGAAAATGCTTCATTTACTTCAATGATCCTTCATGCTTCAGTCAAATATAACTCATATATGTGACAAATTCAACACAAGTATGATAATACAATCACCATTATTATCCTTTTATTGACATCAGGTGACAGAAAATAATTATGTCATAGTTCAGTTGTCATATTACAGAAGAAGAACTCCAGAGTAGTTTATCCCAAATGCCTGAGATGGCCTACCAGTTTGTTAAAAATCCCAGAAGAGAAGCACACCTTAATTCTGATGTTGCTATAGTAGCAGAAGTAGGATGGCATAATGACACTGATCAAGAAGTTTATTGAACATTACATGTTATGCAGCAGACTGTTTCAGCTGTGTGTGTCAGATCATAGCTTGAATCTTTGTTTAAAAAGACTAAGACCCCCCCCCCCACACACACACACACACACACACACACACCAGCATTTTCGAAAACATGAATACAATTAAATTCTTATAATTCACATTTTAAGAAAATGTGATTAACATTTTCTTCTAAGGTTTTGCAATGCGCACACATTCAAAATCTGCTTTAGAATCTATAATGTTGTAAGGAGTTAAATGAGGGACATCCAATGGGAAATAATCTCAGACACTGTCCCAATGAGAAGCTCCGTTGAAGGCAGAACACAGAGTGCCAAGACCTAATGCCAAAAATGAATTGAAATGCACGTTCAAAAAGCTATTCAAAATGCTTACAGCAAATTGCATTGGGTCACAGCCATGTGTCTAAAAGCACTTGCAAAGACCCTTTATGACACAAATTACCATTTTAAAAAGCAAATATTAAGTTTACAGGTTAAAAAGTTTGACTCACTAAAAAATATGACAATAACCTATGTATAAACATAGAAAGAAAACACGAGGAAGTAGTTTTTATTTCAGCACACAGTGTGGAATACATAAATGGCTATGTTGGATATAGTCAAGCACACGAATAAACAGATGAATTAAGTTTATTCTTTACAATACCGAAAGCCTAAGCAACAGCTGGTTGCCCTTTGTTAGGTCTCTCCACAAGCACCAGGCTGAATCTGTCCCAATACGAAGGAGAGTGCTACTCGACATTTAAATGCAAAACTGCTTTGTGTGACACTTGTTCCAGGGCCACGATTTCTATAAATTCTAAATAGCTGTATTGATGTCTGACCTCTCTTGCAGAAAAGAATATTGCATTTTATAAACATAATCGATACCTTTTATAACAGCAGGGTATGAGAAGAAGAAAAGACATGCATTTTGTATCTGGAAAAAATAAAGCAACTGATTCGAAATCCAAAACTAGTGTTTTAGAAGTCCACTGTTTGTAGGTTACTTGTTTGTTTTAACAGGGCAGAACAGCCAGTGACATTTAATACCCTCACACATACCTAAATACTGTAGACACTCAAATACAGAGTAATCACAGGGTTTCATTTTCCAGATCTTTGTACATTGTTCATCCACCGCAGCTATTTAACCCTTCAGAAGAGCAGTGACTGATTCTGTCATGTAATGCACTGCCCTTTGCTAATTGTAGTCAAACCTGTCCTAATTTCATAAGGAATGTTCTTTTTCAAAACCAAAAATGACTTTTGTACATGTATTACAAGACAGCTATTCTGATCTGATCATTGGGAACTTAAAGGCTCTTTTGAGTTACATGAAGAGTATAACTGTGTCTCTAAAAGCATGTGCTTATCAGATTGTTGTACTTGAACTACGTCCTGCTAATTATTAAAAGGCAAGAGCCTTTCTTTAAAGAACCTCTCCATAAAAATGACTAAAATGTTGCCTTGAATCTTTTAATAAACGGTCAGTAAGTCCAAGAATATAACAGTGCCTGTCTAGTAAAACCATCCTCAATATTTCATACAGATGCTTTGGGTGGACGCAGCCATTCTAAACAGTTAAGTAATTTCTCTGAAACGGTGAGAAATCACTCAAGCTTTTGTCTGCGTCATTACACGTCAGGAACTTACCCCTTGTGATTGGGGATCACTATCAGCCCCCAACTTCTCCTGACATTTAAGAACTATCTACCACCTACTCCATCAGTTTTATTCCAGTGAAAGCGTCATACGTTAACACTGAGACGTTTTTTAAAGTGAAGTTACAGCTCTGCCACTGGTCTCATACTCTGAAGAGTCAAGCTGTACGATTTACTTGTGATTGGGTTTACCCGAGGGTCGTTTTTCTCTCTCGGTTTTCTCCAGAGAGATTGGTTGGCTCCTGTATAAATATTTGGTGCGAAGCTACGACCGCATCAGTGCAGCTTGAAACTTCAGCGGAGTTTAATAGCACCCAGGGATCAAAGAAGGTGAGTGGTCCCCTGCATTGCAAATTGAGCTATTTGTTTTTTCCTTTAATTGGGGCGTAATATGCGATCTAGTGATAACAGACAACTGTAGACCTTTTTTCTTAAAAAAAAAAATATAATATAGCCATCATTTAGAAGTGCGTCTATTTTGCAACAACTGTGTCGATGTTGCCTTTGAAGTGAACACATGCAGTATCTTAAGTTACTTGCTTAAACTTAGTCATAATACCTAAAGAAGTCGTCACACGAATGCTTAAAAAGCTAATTCCTTTAACGGGTGGTTGTTTGAAAGCGTTTTGCGCTCATCCCAAACCACACTGGTGGTAGGGACCCCTAAGCGTGATCTCTCGGAAACATTTGATTGTTCATGGAATCTTGACAGGACCTGAGAAGCTTACCATTTTGTCGGCGCTGGGGTTCCTCTGTTGCAGCTCATGGCGTTATCGGTATACCCGTGTTGGATGCTGGTGCTAGGCGCCTGCCTTGTGCTGCCGATCAGTGCCGAATGCGACAAGGACTGCGCGTACTGCATATACCACATGCAGGGTCGTCAAACAGAGATAGACACTATTGTAAGTATAACCTGATTGTATGTATATTTTTTTGAACTTTATTTTCACTTCTGTTTAATGAACTAAACCTGGCACTGTTTAGTGATATAGTAACTCATTGACACATCGATTCGTCTACATGAAGGTAAGCCATCTCCGTTAATGCCCTGTTACACTGAAACGCAGTTGCACCGTGACAAATCGCGACGTGCCTTCAGCCTGCTGGACCCTCATGTCAACTGGGAAGAAACCTCAAGACCAAACTCAGTAGCCTGTATAACAGTTACTCTTGCTGACTAGTGACAATTTAATTATCCACAGTCTATACAGCGCCAGAGTTCTCAGAAGGGGAAAGTTCCCAACATATTATTCGCTTCTGCGTGTCCTACGATTATCTTAAACAATATTGATATACATTAATGTGACGATAGACAATGACTTAACGGTGATTAGAAATTGATCTTCATATTCAGTATAGATATCCTTTTCCTTTTTAATACATTTTCTGCTGTGAACATATAGCATACGCTGATCTTAGCGATAAAATAATAAACTACTGTTGCATTTATAGTTATAAATAAATATAAAAAGAAATTGGGGAACAAGAAGAACTTTACCTTTATATGCTCAACTGGTTGACGCTTAAGTGCACGCACCAGTATTGCCTATGGAAGTTAAGTTACTCGAACGTGCAACCACATCTAATCAAAGTTGAAATTCAATAAAACGAATGTTTATGTATAAACAAGCAGTTAATTGACACCGCTGTGACCGTTTCTTTATTGAGGTAAATGGAAATATTATCTGTTGTATCATTTATGTGATTATAACCGCGAACGGTTCTTGAATTGCGGTAAATGTGCGCTGTTCTGTAATAGGTTTGGAAGTTTGTAATTTAGGAATTCCTCTGATGGCTTCTCGAATTTTAGAAAACCGTCAGAAGCTTCATGGGCAATCTATGCCACAGTGGTGACAAACATTGTAGGCTACGCTTTCAAATTCTCCAAATACACATAACGACAATTGAAGCGGTTACATTATGTTACCGGTATTCAGAAGTGTTCCGTTTTTAAAACCTTAAGTCATAAGTTTTCTATAGTTTATTCCCATACTTAAAAAGTCGTCCAATGTAATGTATAACACGAAAGAAATTTAAATAATACAATTATATAACTGGTCCGTCTCCAGCTTCAATCGGTTTTACTGGATGAGATCTTGCAAAAGAGGGAAAAGCTGAATTTAGCTTACTGTGCGTTATTGAAACAGAGGTTTACCGACTGCTAGCAGCACCATTCATGAGAGCCTTACGCAATATGATGTATTTGACAGTGGGGGTAAAATTGTATCCATCACCGCCCCCTTTCTTTTTGATGTCCGATTAATCAACATGCAACATTTGATGAGTAATCCGTTCAAGTACAGTATGGTAATAAATCACATTATATTAAAATTAAAGCATCACACTAAGTTTTTTTTTTTCAAGAGTATTAATTTTGAGCTTTTTCAGTTATAGAGTGTGTTCCCTAAAGGCGTATTTATGGCAGCGTTATCTGGATGGAAGAGCGTCTGCTTTGGTGTAGAATACGTTTTCTTCTTTCCTCCACTAGACTGCAGTAACGTGTCAGAATTTCCCTTTGTTAATTTTCATCCCCGTATAATGACTTTCGAGGGTCATGGCAGGCATGCATCGGTGATTAACGGCTTTGAGGTAAAAGTTCATTTTATATGCAAATAGATACAGATACGTGGTTCCCGTGTTACTACCGATTTCCCTCGACTCCGAGAAGCTGCAGTAGTTGTATGGAAATGTTTTGTGTGAAAACAAGCTTCTAGGGAAGTGACATTATCAGAACACCCATTCAGCACTTCTCTAATCTCTGCCACTCTCCAAGGCGCTGTTTATTGAATCGGGGCAGGTTCAATATGCCTCTGTTATTACTGGCTTGCTGATATCATGTGCACGACAAGTACACACATGAGACATTTTAACTGATCCTAGCAGATCCACAGAGGAACATTTTTCCTTTGGAAATAGCAGGCCTACTTAAAATCATTTTTCAAAGACTTCAGACTTGTCGTCTATCTGCTGATCATTTTCCCATCTTCTATATGTATGTATAAATTTGTTGACAAAATACATTTACATTTAACATTGATTTCTTATGGAAATTGGTGCTTTTGGTATGACCTTTAATACACAGACCCAAATATGAAATCCTTGGGGGAAACCTTTGTTCATGAGCATGGTCCTCAACTGTTAGGCCTGCTTTTAATCATACATTGTACACAAATAAAAAAAGCATTACAAATTAATTTATTTGATTATGTGATTACTCTCTTTCAGACATGCACATTAGAATGTGAAGGAAAGCTGGTCCCTAAAAAGTCTTGGGATCTCTGCAAAGACATATTGCAAAGGGAAAAGCCCAACAGTTCAACAGAGGAAGGCCAAGTTGCCACTGAGAGCGTGAATCAGGAAAATGATGACCATCAACTGGCAAAGAAGTATGGAGGCTTCATGAAACGTTACGGGGGTTTCATGAAGAAAACCGCTGAACTGTATGGCATCGAACCAGATGACGAAGACCACGGCAGAGAAATTCTCATGAAGAGATATGGTGGATTCATGAAGAAAGACGGGGAGCACGGAGTGGACACACTTACCCTTTTAAATGAGATCTTGAACGCGGAGGATGCTAAGGCAGGCCGGGGAGATCGGGAGGGAGAGATCCTGAAAAGGTACGGGGGGTTTATGCGAAGCGTTAGAAGAAGCTCGAGCCTGGAAGATGGGATCAAAGAGCTGCAGAAAAGGTATGGTGGATTCATGAGAAGAGTGGGCCGGCCTGAGTGGAAGGAAGATCAAAAAAGGTATGGTGGGTTTCTACGGAGATCCTGGGAGGAAGACGGTGAAAACAACTCCGAGATCATGCCAGATGTGGAGAAGCGATACGGGGGATTTATGGATTATTAGTTTCCAAATGAAAAGACTCTTGTGAATCATCTTTTCATGTTCTACTGTCTTTGCTTGCAATGTACAGTTTTGTTTGTGTTTTTTTTTACTGTCTGATCTAAAGATGACCTGTACGTATAATTCTTCCTCTGCCATTTGATCTCCTCATCTGTTTCAGTAAGTATGTGGAGGTCTGTGTTATTTCAGCAAGTGTCATTTGGATGTTCTCCACTCTGTACCATGCAACTATGAACCCTCGCTCTTGTCAGAGTCCGCAAAATTGAAGAAAATGTTTTTTCTTTCCCTGTCTCACTCTCTCACTCTCTCCGTTTCTCTCCGTCCCTTGCTCTTGTGCTCACTTCTTTAGTTTTATTAAGAGTTTATTTGAATAAACCCATTATCAAAATGGAGAAAACATATAGAGAACAGTCTCTGAATATAGACTATTTCATTGAAGACCATTTGTTACTGTGGGAAAAGTTGACTTCATCATGCTTGCAAATACACATTCAAGTAAATGATTCTATTCTTTTTACAACAAAAACATGACATGGTGCAATTTGTCCTCCATGAGCAGTTTGCTGGCCAGGAAAGGGTTTGAAATAAGTTGCTTTTTTCTGATTTGTGTATGTTGTCATTGAGGCTTTTACTCTATTTTTCAAATGTTCTATATTTTTTCATTTGAATCAAAGCTGTTTCTCTTATTGCCTAGCTGTATATATTACAATAAATTCATCGAACTGCAGAAATGACTGTGTTTGTCATGAATAGGTATCCTGGGTAATAACATGAAAAATATCACCCAATGTCCTAAACTCTCGCTGTATTTCTCCATTTTAATGTATGCTGTTATCTCAGTCTGGAAGTAATAATCTACACACACAAATGCTTTCATTGAGCTGCCTGAGCAGGACTCACACTCACACACCTCACAACCAAATCTCTCTACAACTGCTTTTTCCCTGTTGTGTAAAACACAAGTGAATTCTTCGTTAGCAGTGAATTGTCATAAAGTGTTAATATTCTGCTATGATGTTTGATAGGATGGACACCTTGTGTGAAATAAGAATGCAGTATCACGGAGCAAATGGTAGAGTAACTGCATTCATTGGCATTGATTGTAATTGAATTACACATCATTTCTAAAAGGATGTGCCACACGCTGTCCACAATGTAAAGATTAAACGGATTCAAAAAGAACCATAATGCAGCAGCATACTTCTACATACTGACCCGGTGAGAAAATCATTTCCACCTTTCACAACATATATGTATTCCACATCCACACACATTCTTCATATAATAACAGCGTCAAACCTTGTTACTATAACAGAATACATTGATGTTCATATTAACTGTTGAAATTTTTAAATGTATTCCTATCAATATAATTATTTTTTTAAAAATAGTTTGACAAGTTTAAACTCTACATTGAGTAAAGACTGCAAGTAAATTAGTTGTATAAGGAATTCTCAGTAATTACGTCTGCATATTTTGTATGGCATTTATGGCATTCATAGAACAACACAACATATACTTTCAATGATGAAGCAAAGTTCCATTTTAAATGTGACAATGTATTCAACCAGGGTATACATTACGTCCAGTATATCCATATAAAAAGACATCACCTCAAGGCAATGAATGAAACATTAGCTGCATTGCATTTTTAAATTCATTAATTCATTGGTCTTTGCCCCATTTAACATGTAATGTTGGTATGCAAGCACACGCTCATTATAATAAATGTAATATACATGTAAAGCTAAAGCAGTTATAATGACTAATTGTACACTGAATTGTTTTATTTATTCAATTGACTGATGTAATTGTTTGGACCAATTAACTAAACAGCAAGTCTGTGTCTAACAGCTAATACACACACTTATTATTTTGACACTCTTTTAATAGTGCTTTTGAGTTGGGCTTGATTCTTGGACAAGATGCTTTGAAATATCCCCTGAAATCATACCTTGGCCTAACACCTCAGATTGTGTGGTGTCACAGGTCCTACAAGTGATGATAATTGTTGTTCTGTGCACCTTCAAGCTGAGAACTCACAGTATATATCAAGGTTGAAATTTCTTTAGATTCCTGCTTCAGGCAGAGTTTCAAGAACTGCCAGCAGCCAGTGATAACCATTCAATAGTAATGGAAGTGGTTGGATACTTCATTTTAGACCTCGTGCAACCAGTCAGACATTTAAATGATCTTAATATGAGCCCCCAAAGCATACCAAAATTGCTCCTCTGCCTCCAATCACAAGCATGCAAAGTGAGGGTGTTTGACTCAGAGAGAGAGAGACTGTCAGGACTCAGGCAGGGACTCAGGCGCAGACGGAGATAGAGGAGGCACAAGGGATTTATTAAGGTCCAAATCGAAATCCAAAAAACTAGGTCAAAATAGGTGAAGTCGGGGCCAGGAAAACACAGAGGACGAAACCAAAAAAACAGAACCGGAACTCGTGGTCGAGGAAACAGGCAAGGTAAACTAACTGGCAGGCAGAACAAGAAAAAGGCTGGTAGCGAAACAAAAAACTGAGACAAACTGGCAACAAGACAGGGACAAGCAGGGTAGATAAAGGGCTGGGGAGATGAGGAGATGGGATGCAGGTGAGCAGGCAGGCAGGTGGAGGTGATCAGGTAATCAGGTGGGCGGGGACAGGGCGGAGAGCAGGGCAGGGCCGGAACACAAGGGAACTGTAAACAAGAGCACATGGACGGGGAAACCAAAAACAAACCGGCTAAGATGCCGCAGTACTGACAGAGACAGAGAGAGAAAAGCATTTCAAATTGGCTCGTTGTATTCCTTTGTGGGGAAAAAATGATGGCTCCTCTGTGTGGCTTTGTAATATAGCAAAGGTGATAAACGGCACATACATTTATGAAACTGCAGTTAAATTATACTTAACATTGTGGCAATACCATGATGATTCATATAAAACACCCACAAACAGCTATCACTACAACAGTTACCACTGCAAACACTGGAAGCACAATACGTGCGCAGTAATATCTCGTTAGCATGATAGAAACAGTCAATATCTATGTGCACTGTGAAGCTATGATAAGCTTCCTTTAGGGATCCATCAGTGACCGATGGGCGGCACTATAAGGCTTTAAAATGATTGAGGCAGCCACAAACAGTACAGGTCCTGGTTTTGAAACTTGTGTGAATTATCAGCCCAACGTTTCATGATTATGAAATACCCCAGTTGTAATGTGTGATAGGTTAACCTGTAATACACTTGCTCCTGATATTCAGGAACATTAATATGCGATCTGGGCTTTATTCCTTGCAGATAAATACCAATTTAAATTCCAGTAGTACAAATACACTGGACTTTTTTGTCCTGAACTACCATGAGCTCACAAGAGAAAACAGAGATGAGCCTTAGTCTCTCTCTCTCTCTCTCTCTCTCTCTCTATATATATATATATATATATATATGTGTGTGTGTGTGTGTGTGTGTGTATATATCTGTCATTGAAACTATGAATATTGCATTTTGCACCTCACAACAGTTATTGGGCAGAATGTTACATAAATTGAGGAAGAGACCTTGGGGTGGCAGGATGTTTGGCAATAATGACTCATGCTATCCATCCTCATTCTGAAACACTCAGTACTGACCAACATGAAGTGCACTGATGCACTTAAGAGAGGAAATGGCCACCACAAAAAAAAAAAAAACTTTTTTAAACCTATTTTTTCCTCTGCTGTGTTGGAAATATATGTGACATATATTATTCAGATTTGATTTAACATTGGTGATTGATCTGCAGGACGTCATGGAGGGAACGGATGATTGTAATTTCTGAACTGTTCAGTGGAAAGGGGCCTGCCACAAATAACTGTGATGGGGGTAGCAGGGCCTTGGTTTTGCTCTCTGCTCATTCAGCATCACTTCAGCGTGAAGTTCTGTGTTGGCCCTATTCTCAGGTGGGGCTATATAAGAAGAGATGCGTTTGCCTTCAGTGTCCACAGTATGACACCAGCAAGAGGTGAATTTTGTTTGTCATCTCAAAGTGCTGATTCATGTCTCTCTGGCCCCATTGACTGTGATGCTCAGAATTACGCAGACTTGCACAGAGGTCACTGTGTACACAGA
This sequence comes from Megalops cyprinoides, assembly GCF_013368585.1. Lineage (NCBI taxonomy): Eukaryota > Metazoa > Chordata > Actinopteri > Elopiformes > Megalopidae > Megalops > Megalops cyprinoides. Next base: position 18,866,173 of record NC_050584.1, read on the forward strand.
CTCCACGTCAGTAGAAAATACAAAAGAGTGTAATTGTTAATCGTAATAAACGACCCAATAGACATTGGGTTATAAGGAGACAACTAGGGATGCATTGAGGCCCGTCTGGTGGTCTCCCACAGTGCTGGTCATGTGCGTACATCAGGACAAAGTATCCTGGAAAAGAAATTACAATCCGCTCAATTCCGTGGCAACCATAAACTTAGCAGAAACAAATGGTTGAACTCTTGGTTAGTGCAGGCCTGTGGTGGGTTCTAGAATCATAAACAATTGATGGTAATTTGCCGGGCTATCGTGACTGCTAGTGAAAAGTGGCAGCATTATGAGCTCTTCGTGAATTCAAGTCAGTAAATTTAAGACGCAATTGGTGACAAAAGGAATCCATTCTTACTTAATGAAGGTTGTACATAACATCTAACCAGGACATTATGGTTATTGATTTTCTCTTCTTTTTATCAGCATCACAATAGTGAGTTCTGTAAAGTGGAGGGACGTGTTTTAGGCGCTGCTGTTAGTGTAAACATACTGCGAGACTGTAACTGTTTCATAAACTACAGAGCTTATGCTAATACATTATTCACTATTACCATTCCCATAAGTGATAGGTAATGCATGAGGCTTGTGTCTGAGAATCTTCTAGTTAAGTGATCTATACGTTTAGCGGAAAAGACAGTCACTGCAGAGTATGTAAAGCAGGGCAGTGCTGGAGAACTGACTATACGCGAAAAAGGACTGCATACACAAGGCAGCAAACTGTCCTAGCTGCAGATTCTGCTTCATAAAATGAGCTGTGTTAACGAAGGTTTGACAAAAACAAGCAGAGCCTGCAAAGCCAACCAAACACCTCTTAACAGTGAAGCGGACGCTCAAAGTGGCCAAATGGCCAATCAGGTCACAGGACAAGGACAGCACCCACAAAAAAACACACCTAAGGATAAATTCACCTGTGACTTAATTAAGTGAAAAGATAACAACAAGACAGATTGAAACCACTTTTTCTTTTAAGAAAAAAAAAAAAAAAACCAGACACAAACTAAACAAATGACAATGGTTTGTTCGCTACCGTTGAGAGAACAACAGGAGCTAAACCTGTTTAGTAAAAGAGCACATCAAGTGAAAGGTGTGCAGAGTATAAAGAGGAAACACAAACATATGGGCTGTGACAATGCTAGCGTGATCTCATGAGGTCTCAGGCACAGTCACATGGGAGTACATCATGCTTTGCCCTTACCGTGACACAGATCTAAGCTTTCATTTCCTCCTCTGTGTGGTTATTTCTGCATGAGCTGTGCGGTGTGATTGTTCCTGCCCAAGATCTGTGGATAACTTCTTCCATTCATAATCATAGTATGCTTTTTACACATAATTGTTATGTGCTTTGTGATTAATCACCAATCATGGTTAGCTGTATAATACCCTGAATTATGATAAGCATAACATAAAAAGCTACAAGATCAAAATTTCCAAATATCATTTATTTCATTTTCCTCATTATAAAACGCTTATATCAAATGTATTAATTCCAGTTATCGTTAAACATCTGACATTCAGACTCGGTCTGGTGGCTTGAAATGGTTATTAGCAATAGGTAATTTAGCTATGAATTTAAACAAGCTGGGTAGACACAGTGTGGCATGAGCAAGTAGCGGGAATTTAGGCCACTTGTGTGGAAATCTGCTCGGTAATAATCATGGTGCTTTTGAAAACAGTCATTTTGAACCGTTTTACTGGTCATTTTAGAGAATGACAAGCATAGCCTTCTACAGATATATGGACAGAGTATTTGTGACCCATAAATTCTTAGCAGTGACACTGTTACTTGACTAGTTGTCCACAAGTTCAAAGTACTCTAGTCGCTGCGCTATCGCGCGCTGATTGCGCTATTTTTATCGTCTGGATCGGATAATAATAGACATCAAGGTTTATACTGACGTGTGCGTATAATACACAGATAATCTGGATATACGCAGAGCCTTGGTTTAGTTCGACGCTCATATATAAATAGTAGGGCACGAGGTCTAATGTCAAATCTGTAAAGACTGCTTTAGAAATGGCCTACAAGTGCAATACCCTACCACGTGACATTTTAACCCTTGACCCGTTTTCGCTGGACGTTTCATTTTTCTTTTCAGAGACACGACCAACCTCTTTCTTTGACTTCAAAATCGTATGGTTAAAATGAAAACAGCTATGTCGGCTTTAATACTTGCTTGTATCTGATTCCACACAATTGTATGCGCACATAAACAGAAACCGCCGGCGATTAATGGGTTAATTTAAACCCCGCCCTCATCCAGATCCTGTGCACCGTTAGCAGCCGGAAAATGGGTGTGTGAATGAACTTTGGGTAAGATACGGTGCCGCTTTTCAGTAACCAAGGGTACGAAGGTCGTGTAAGCGTTTGTTTAAATAACACTCATAAGCACTGCGGACCAAACCATTTACTTAGACAGCAATCTGTCTGAAATCGGAACTTGAGTCAAGTATCTAGAGTGGTAAGTTCATCTGTGCATCTTTAGCTAAATTACTTTAGAAGCAACCGATGGACCGCTAGCTAGCCAGCCACTTTGCTGCTAAGACGTATTATGACCATTAAATGTGACTATATTATCCTTTCCCAATACTAAAGTGAAAGGCGGGTTGCCATTTTCTGACATTGATTTCATGTTATAACCGATAAATATTAGAATACCAACCGTGATGGAACTGTTTCCTAACACCTGTAATAAAGCTTGTATTCGATGTCGTTTACACTATTAATGAAGAAACACGAACCACAACAAATGTAGCTAACTGAGCAAGTTAGGTAGCTAGTAAATTTTCGTTAACACCATAGTTATAAAAATGCGAAGGGGGGTCTGAGAAGGCCACATGTGTTCTTGTTTTTGATTAAATAAGCTTCTAAAATAGATGATGTTATTGCTAATGAGTGCCTGCTAATACAACGTTAATGCCGTGTTTTCCCCATATTAACACGTCTAGGTTCCTCGGATCTCCACAATGAACTTCTTTCTGGAGACGCTGCGGGTGTTAGTCCTGTCCATATATTTCAGCTTGGAGGCATTTGTGAAATTGTTCATCCCCAGTAGAAAGAAAAGTGTGGCCGGAGAGACGGTGTTAATCACAGGTGCCGGCAGCGGCATCGGCAGGCTGATGGCTCTGGAGTTTTCCACCATGGGCGTCACGTTGGTGCTCTGGGACATCAACGAGGAAGGCATCAAAGAGACAGGCCGGCTGGTGAAGGAAAGGGGTGCTACCGACGTTTACACATACGTCTGTGACTGCAGCAAGCGGGATGAGGTCTACAAAGTTGCTGATCAGGTAAAGCGTCGACTCAAACGACGTATCGTAACAGCCAAGGCTTTGGTCCAACGTGAATGGACGTCTCATTGCTTTAAGTAATAATTTCTGGCTTTGGTTAAGGAAAGTGGTACCACGGCAGTTTGCACATATGTTTGATCCTGGTTAGAAGTTATCCAGGACTAAATCACACTTTTGGCTAAAGAGACTGTCCAGTTGATTTCAGAAGTGTACCAACAACGTGAAATCTCAGTAAGAAATGTGAAGGTTCCTAGCATTTTACCCAGTATAACTAAACTAAATATGAAGAATGAAGTCAAACTTTACCTACTACATTGGTTGAGGTTACAGTAACCCATGTAAAGCCTGTTTACCCTAACCAGTTTTTAGTTATATGAATTACTGCATCAGATGAAGCTGGAAAATACTTAAGTATTCTTGCTTTTCATATCTGTGTTATGACAGCATTGTGTGTAGTTTGGATGTAAATACAACTGTTTATTATAAAAATCAACCAGTATTTTATCCAGTTAGTATATTGATAATTGTCATGGTGTTTGGTAATGCTATATTTATCTCATAGACAGTGTCACCTACTTTGTCTTTTTGAGAAGAGCCTGTCTGTAGTTTCTCAAGGGACTTCCATTGTTAATTGATACACCAGTAATATTGGACAAAACCACAACGGTCTGTTACATTGACAGTCATGCCTCTGTGATGGTAAATTGTTCCTTGAAAGTTTTTAATCAGAAGTAGCTAGCATTCCTTTGTAGGACCATTACGTTTTTTTAATAAATTAATTTGAAAGAGTTGCCATATTATATTTACTATTCTCCTCGTGTTGATATGGTGATATTAACTGCACCTGAGGATCAGAGTAGACGGTTGTTTAACTATGGTGACTACTTATTTGGCAACTGATGACTCCATGATGTGTAGTCCGATCCATCTGTCTGTGTATCTGTCTCCCTGTTAATGAAATTATCTCCATTTAATGAAAGATTCCCTAAAGAGGAAGTGACAGTGCATGCCAATTTAAATAGGAACAAACAAGCTGTCTTACTTTTCACATCATTTCCACATGAGAGGAAAGAGAGGTTTGTAGTCTAAAGAGCATTGCATATCACAATTTGGCAACTGCTTCCTAAACTGTGTCCAAATTTATGGAACAAGACAACCACACTAAATTTATGACAGATTTCTGCAAGTCTCTAATTACATTGACTGATTTGAAAGATGGTTCTTAAGTCACGTTTATTAATAATCTGAAATGTAATTAAATATAATCACAAATTCAGCAGGTCGAGAGCACTTATTATTTAAATTGAATACATTCTTATCAATTGCATACAGATGGGTTACAGACATATAAAATGCAAGTAGGTGTGACCAACTGCTGGCAGAGAGACAGTTTGATTAGATAGTACATATATGTTGTGGTAATTTTGCAAAGTTTTTAATACACCAATTGGATCCTCGTTGTTGTTCTTAAAGGAATGTTAAGTATTCAAACAAGATTACGCAGAATGATAAGCATTACATTTTGGTTTAGGTAAAGTTTCACATTATTATCTGACAGCCAAACAACAGCAGCCATTTAACTGCATTACTGACAGTCCCATACTTGCTAATATGGTTTTCAGTTAAAATGGGAAAGTACAATTGGTTAAATCAACAAACCTATATGGTATAATTAAATATAATTCACATCTGAGATAGATAAAACTGATAGGCTGTACCCATACCACTGCTAGTGAAATATTCCTGATGGTACTGTAGGTTTATAATAGATATACGTGTAAATACGTGAAAATGTTGGTATGTAGCTCAGTCGCTCTTTTGCTGCTAGTGTAGACACATCTTTTTTAATTGTGATGATGCAACTGTAGGATGCAAATATTTCCATAGGGGAAAGCGAGCCAGAGACAATATCCTCCTTGTAATTTGACACCTCAGTTGACAGGGTGATATGTCAGATAACCATAACTGTAACTGGAGGATGGTTTCGTAGTCTGAGAATCAGTACCCTTTGTTCACTTTTCTGGGGTTTAACAGCACGTACATTTGGTGAAACCAGGTTTCTCTCAAGGCGTTTTCCAGCACAATAGGAAGTACAACTGCAATCTGAAAGTACTAGTTGGGCAGAATGGTCAGAGAGTCCACATCCCTTCTATTCTCACTAAAATACATTAGAGAAAAGACAGTGAAAATTGCAATCTGGTACTGTCAGCATTAATGCAAACTAACTTTTTGAACAAGCTTTGTTTGTGCCAGTGTTTACAGTAGTTCTGTGTCAAACATCAGACCTTTGTTACTTATTGGATCAGAGAACTATGACTAGAAAAGTACTGTTTCTGATAAGATTTTTGTGATCTCTCTGATCATGAAAATCTTGGGCTGGTATTAAGGCCAGCTTGTATCTTCAACTGAAGGGTGAGGGTCAGGTTCTATATTTGCCGGGACATAATTCAGAATGCACAATTTTGCATTTAAGTGCTTGTTGGACATAAAACATTTCATATTTTTGACAGGAGTTCTTGTAATCACCATAGTAATACCAGGCTGTAAGGTTTTGGTTTGGGAATCATGGGATATTGAGACTTGACATGAAAGTTAGCCGGTACAGTAATTATCTGGTATGATTCTGCTCTTACGTACATGACTCAAACCTGGTGTTTTACTACAGGTCAAAAGAGAAGTTGGTGATGTCACTATCCTCATAAACAATGCTGGCATTGTTACTGGGAAAAAGTTCATGGATGCGCCAGATGGCCTGGTGGAGAAAACGATGGAAGTTAATACAATGGCGCACTTCTGGGTAAGTTAATTTTACCCACCAAATACACGTGTAATTGATGGGTCCATAAATCAGAATACATTGCGAACATTCAGAACTGTAATTTATTCATTAAAATTTGCCTAGAAAAACATCCAATAAAGCTTAACATTGGACTGTGGTGATTTTTTTTGGTTTTATGATTGCATTGAGTCATCTCATCTCAGGCAGCACACTGCTTTTTGGAAAAGGTTTAACACAAAATATATTGTAATCTTGACTAATCGTTATCACAGAAGTGCATTTAACTGTGGAATTATTTTTTCAAGACTTATAAGTCATTCCTCCCAGCAATGATTGCGAGAAACCATGGGCATCTTGTCAGCGTTGCCAGTTCTGCCGGGCTCATTGGCGTTAATGGACTAGCAGGTAAGGTTCCTAGCCCTCTTCTTTTTACTCTTTTTATGAAGTATGGGCTTTCCTAACCAGCACGTTGCAAGTTGGAATCTGGGATGCTGATCTTGAACCCTTGAAGGCATTGTAGTTTAAATTAGGCTACTCGAGTAAATGTCATATTTGATAAATGGATTGTATTTAAGAAGAATGTAAGATCTATGAATTATCCACTGCTGAACTGATAATGTGAAAGTTATATAACATCATTCTAAAGTGCATCTCGCAAATTACGTAAAACGCGTAATTATGGCTTTATATAGATGCAGATGTAGACACGTGATACAGGTATGTAAAAATAATTTAAGAATACGCCATGCTTTTGGAGAGTTGTTGTTGGAGGTGTCGTGTCAGTCTTTCAAACTGCAAAATGAAACAAACATCTGTAATACTAGCATTCTTTGACAGGAATCCTACACTTGGCTGGTTGTTCAATATTTCATTGAATATGTTTCTTCAAAATGGGAAAGGATTCCATGACAGGTCATCTCAGTTCAGTGTGTAGATCTGATGTAAATTGGAGAGCTCATGAAAATATTCTTCCAAATTTTACTGTATCTGTGTTCTGTCACATTCCAGAATTCTGATGTAAGACCATTACCAAATCTTGATAAAAGTCTATTTGTTTTTTGTTTTTTTTTTTTTAAATAGAATTGCTCAGAAAATATCATGAGTCATTCTCCATTCTTGTGTGTACAGTTGTTAACCTCTGTAACGGGTTAGTATTGATTTATCATGTTTGGACAGGCCTCCTGGAAAAAGAGGATGAAAAACAAGGGTTGCTTAACAATAAAGCCAGTCCGCACGTATATTTCTTATGTATATGATTGCAACTTTCCTGTTTGCCACCCAGTTGTAGTATGCTTACGTATTTAAGCTGGTTACCACTGCAGTGACAACCACCAAACCCACACAGGAGCACAGGGCAAGGCACATGCATCCTCCGGTACACACGCATGTTTATCATGACTGTGCCAGTCCACCACAATGCACCAGTAGGCAGATGCTGTCTGAGAGTAGGCACATCCTCCTGACGCTATCTGAGCAGCTCACAGGGGCCCAATCAAATCGCAGTGAGGGAACCCTGGCTGGCTGAATTACCTTCCCACACTTACACCCGGTAGAGTGAAAACTGCGTTGTGCCAATGTGGGGTCCCACTCATTGTCGGAAAATGACATGCCCGGTTTCAAACCTGGGCCATAGGGCTCTGCCTGTGCTTGAAACGAGGGCTTCTACTGTCTGAGCCACTGGGGAGCTGACCGTATTTCTTTCCAGCATGACCAGACTTTAGAAATTCAAATAAGTGACAAAAAACGAAAGTAAGAGAACACATTGACCATAGCTGGTGAAAACACTTGCTCTGTGTCAATTATTTTACATGAAAGCATTTTACATAAATGCAGGCCGCTTTGTTGGAATTGTCGTAGATGGTGAGAGAAGCTTATGAATAATTCAGGCGTAGAGCTTTTCACAAAGGGTGAGAGGGATTTCATTGTCTGTGGAATGCACTGAACAATTGAACAAGAGCTCACTAAATTTGGAAAAGCAATCCAAGGTATAACTTAGTGTTTCACTAGGATTACTGTTGTCAGTAATATTATTCAGCTATAGTTATAGTTGATAGGAGGAGGACTTTGTTTTAAACATCTGCATTATTTGCTGTAGTTGTATTTGATTTGTTCATTTAGTCAAGTGTAGCATACATTAAAGCCGTCTTTGTTGAGCAACCGATTATTTCATCTAAAATGTGTTGTAACGCTGGTTCCAAATTAGATCGTACTAGGATGCTGTTACCTCATAGTATGTCTGAACTGGATCCATTTCATATGTGTCTGAAGAAAGTATCCAAGCGAAGCACAGACCAATTTAGGTGAAGCTAGGGGCAGCGTTTTTGTTTGTGCACCATTCCATTTAGTTCATTTTTTTGTTTTCCTCACTTACATACAGATCACTGTGTTATGCATTATGCATCTGGTCCAGGAGAGGCAACCTCAGTAAAACAACATGTCCAAGATTCAAAACCTTGCTGTGGCTGAAACACTAATCTTGTTTAATATCTCAGCTAAATCTGCCTAGCATTATAAGCCTGTTTGTTATTTTCTGTGAAAGATTTTGAATAAGCATGATGAAAACTGCCATTGCACAGGGTTAGAATACTAGCACTGATATCTACCTGCCTGTATGTGACGGTTTCTGTATTTTACTGCATGCATGGTCATTCGTGTGCTTTCTTTACACAGATTACTGTGCCAGCAAATTTGCTGCCATCGGCTTTGCTGAGTCTGTGGGTCTGGAATTGTTAGACATAGGGAAGGATGGGATTAAAACCACAATCGTGTGCCCATTTTTTATCAACACTGGGATGTTTGAAGGATGCAATACTAAGTAAGTAGTGTAATGGATGTCGCCTTTTGCTTTGCTGCCCACCTCTCTTACATAGTAAAGCAACACAGCACAAAAGGTCATGTAGCATGGCTCTGTATGTAGTTGGAGAAGGTACCGCAGCCCCTAAACTGTTCCATAACACAGCCTCAAGCGCAGTGGTGTTTGTACTATTTCTACTGGATTTATGTGAAACCTGTAATTATGTTAAGTCATTATGGCAGTATTTAGTTCTTTTAAACTTTGCATTTATAGTTTAGAACCATGGTAGTATTTTGACTTGTTAAATGAATTTAAATCACGTCTGCCCTGTCTGTTACCAGGAAGATAACGTTAGAAATCCGGGTTAGAGGCTACTTCCCAGTAGCTGATTGGCTAGTTACTCTGCATGTTTCTTATACTAGTATTTATACATACTAATATGAATATTACCATCAAACTCCCACAGTTAAACAGTCTGTTTTGTGAGTGTGACACAGTGTTCTGCTGTCAAGAAGTTTCTTCGGTATTTCCATTCTTTTAGAAAAAGTCACCTGTAGAATGCTATGATTTCTGTTCAGACACAGACCTGTGGACCAACAATTACCAGTTTCTGTATCAAAGTAGCACCCAGGCTGGAGTGAGTGTAAATTACACCTGTTGTAAAGGGAACTTGGCTTAGAGCTAACCATATATTGCTGCCAAGAGAGTCCGTTTTCCTTCGGGTGGAGACAAAAGGCAGGTGGGTTTTCAGGTAGAAAAGAGGTACACTCTAGAGATTGCACATAATCTAACCACAATTTCCTCATTCCTCCTGGGCTGTTATCTTTGTTACCTCCTGGAATCAAACTGCTGCATACTTTTACCCATTTTTCTTACAATGACCAGGATTGCTCTCAGATACCAGGTCCCCTCTGTGTTTGGAGTGGGACTGTATGAGACCACACAAGATCATGTGCATTGGAACAATGGGCATGATAAGGTTATATGGGAAATCAACATTCAGCTGTACAGTTATGAATATTGTCACGGACAGAACACGTATTGATCAGTCAGGCAAACAGGACCGCAGCTATCTATTTTGTAACACACCATATTTTGTGCCAGCCACGTTTTGTATTATATTTGTGCCTACACAGGTGCCTTGGGTCATGTTTATTCATTCACAATGTTGGGTTAGTGTTCTGCGAATGTGGAACCTTGGGGCCTTGGGCAGAGGTGTCGTGAATGCGGTCTGATGTTCTGTTTGAGAGAGGCTGATGTAAAGAGACAGACAGGTGCTCCACTCTGTGTGACCTTGCCGGCTGCATGGCCCGAGACGTGAGGAGTTAGCATGCCCTCGAGCTTATCGCCGTCTGCATTATTTAGACTATCGGAGAGGGCCATGTTCAAATGTTTCTGTCAGGTTGGACTGTAGACACAAGAGATTTGTCTGTCGTTGGGTATTTTTGGCTGTGCTCTGGCTGCCATTCCACTTGTTACATTTGGTTGAAAACTACATTTAGTAGTTTTGTGTAAGTTGTGTCTGCTTAAAGTTGTTAATGCTTTCATAGTGCTTCTGCAGTTAATATTAATGATTTTTTCTTTTTATCCTCAGGTGGCCTCGTATGATTCCAATTTTGGAGCCGCACTATGTGGCAAAAAAAGTTGTGAATGCCATCCAGACAAACCAAGTGTACCTCCTGCTTCCCAAGAGCATGTACTTCATAATGGGCTTGAAAAAGTACGTTTTTTTTTTTTTCTTTACCAGTTTTCTGTTCTTCAGTGATAGGAGTGTTCATGTGGTCGGGCGTGTAGTCTTAGAATGCAATTACAGATAAGCAAAATAGAATTGGTCAAATAAAAAGTTCATTTTAACAAATTTATTTTGTGTTGTAGGAATTCTGAACTTCTATTGTAGAGGAAAATGACCATGCTTTACAATGCAGAAAAGCATGAAGTTAAGAATGCATTTACTTGATGGTTTTTTAAATGTGTATTTGGATTAAACTTTTGCTTATTATTGAGTGTATTGGGAAAAAAAAAGATGTGCTTGTTGATAAACCATTACATATTCATAAACAACTTCTATGAAGCATCAAATAAGTAATGATTGTTTGCCAGGCAAAGTTTTATTGTAGCTGGATAACTCATATTTGTGTAAACACTTGACTGTGCTCAAACCTATGAGTAATTCATGCACACAATACAGACCACTTGACATGACATTTCTGGAGAAGAAGGGAATGGAAGGGTAGACAAAGGTTCAAGGACTGCTATATATGCTGTTCGCTGACAGTGACTGGTACTTCTTCAACCACTGACACACATAGGGGACTGAGTCATCCTCCAGGGAAATTACACTGACAGCAGTGTTGGGTACAACAAAAGCAGGACAAATTCTGCCGGTGACAGGCTTGCACGTGTCTGCTTTCACAGCGCATTGGCTTAGGAGTTCCTCAGAGGCCTGAAACAAATGCACACATCGCTCAGATGACATTCAACTCTTCGGCACAAGAGTGGCACGTTTCATCTGCTGTTTAGGTATAGTCTCATGAGTCAGTGTGCTAAGACGCAGTATGTATCTGGCTTATGGATGAATAGACTCATTTAGGAGCTGTTTAGAGCCAAGACATTGCTCTATTTGTCCGCACAAAGGAAACTCAGCGAGATGTTTTAGACTGTGAGCCTGAGAGAAACCGTAATTTCCGCTGGTCAAATTGTGCCTGTTTAGTCTGGCTTCTTGGGGCTCTTGGGGTAGTTGGCAATTGTTGCGATGATGTCTAAGGTGACCCGTTCAATGGGTAAATTAACAGCTAGCTAACTTGACATTGTCACATTGCAAACAAAGCAATCTACTTTGCAGCCTGCTAGCCACGTTTTCCACTTATACCAGCTCTGCGAAAATCCCAGGTTATACGACCCCCCCCTTGTAGATACTTGCTTGATGTTTAAATTTGGTCTGGGTGGTCGTAATTCTTTAGTTGGCAATTTGTCCTGATTACTACAAAGACTGAACGGTATTTCTCTTGATGACACCATCAAGCTGCTCTGAGTTGAGGTAACACTAGCCATGTTGACCTTGAATGTGACAAGACTGCTGGACATTGGCTGTCCCAGCGATCCCTACACCAGGTTACATATGACGAAAGCATGTTAGTGCAAGCCCACCTGGAACCCATACAGATTGCATTGCAGTGCCTGCGGTTAAAAATAAATTGCCTTAACATGAAAGTATCTGAGCGATCTGGGCGATTTTCAGCCAGACTGAAATCGCTCGAAAGGGGCAGTACTCCACGGAACATGACTTGACGCTGATTGAACTATGATATTCAGAGGCAGGACAAACTGTCTAGAACAGTCACAGCTAGTGTAACATTGTGGTAGAATGTGAGAGAAAAATTTCTATCCCCCTTTTGTGGTGCGTTGCCTGACCGCCCTAAGGAACAAACCGCCCCTTGTACAATTGCAAAACAAAAACAATACAATTTTCGACAAGGAGAGATGGTAGAACACAGCTATACTAGCGAAATAACCATGTAATATCCTGGTAGATTTCGTCACAGTCCCACAACGGTATACACAACGGTAACGGAGACATTTTTTATCACGACATCACGAAATTCAACATATCGTTACATCCCTAGTAAACATAGCACAAAACATCACTGAGGATCACTTTGAAATGAAGTGCCAAGACCCTCATTCAACTCCAAAGTGAATTTCTTTACATTTTGTTGTGTAGTTCGAATATGAATTGACTGGGACAACTTGGAAAAGCAGTACTTTTGTAGTTACGTACAAATCCTCTCTTCAGCGTTAATGATAGGAAGTTAACAATGTTTGTTGTAAGCGTAGGAATTCTCATATATTTGTGCTATATATTCAAAGTTTTCCATTTGAGGCATAAGCCAGATATATCTTTATATCTCTGGCCACCAGTGACATGCATGGCATGTCATTGTTCAACCTTTAACCCTGTGTGAAAGAGACGATTGGCGTATGGTGACGTTGTGTATGGTGATGTCACATATTGTTCCAGGTGTAACAGATTATTATATGCGTCATAGCAAGAGCGTGTCTGTTTGTCTCTATTTTAATAATCTTTGACTTTTGGAAGGCTTCACATCTTGGTTCTCCCATAAAACTTGTATATTTACACCTTGATAAATGCGTACAGTTTGATTACACATGACCATAGATAACAGGACATTCGTCACACTTTCCCTCTCAAAAGTAAAAAAAAAAAAAAGAGACTGAAATGTGAGGTCTTTAATCCTAAAACCTCCTAAAAAGAATGGTAAATCAGCATTATTGATGGGGGGAAAGCTCCTACGTGCATAATATGCCTGTCCTTGTCTTCATGGGTATTTCACTGGATGTTATTACAGTATGTAAGTTGCTTTGGGATACTCTCAGGTTGCATTTTGATGGCCTACACAGAAAATTGTGAGAATTTACTTAAACTTGAATTTAAACAATGTAGGCACTGGCACCCCTTTTAGAATGCTGATGGGGTAATAATGATCCTAATTGTTCCCTGATAAGTAAATTCCTTGGGCTCAGTGAGTAGGCTCAGTTCAATTATCATGTCACACTAGAACATTGCTCTGCAGAGGAGTAAGTGGTGTAAGTGAGCAGAATAGCTGATCTTCTTGAATATGGATATGATGCCATAGGATATTGTGCCTTAAATGTATGACCCACGTCAAAGCTCTATTATCTAACAACTGGAAAATAGAGATCATTTAGTGAAAGGATAATTGGGAATGATTTGAGATGCATTAAGGCAGTTCTAATTCCAACCCTTATATGGTGCCCTCTACATAAAAACAATTGGTATTAGGAAGGACAGTGGTACAAATGAAAAATGTAAGTTTGCAAAAGCCAGTCTACATTTTTTTAACACTACCTGTTCAGTGTCGATGAGCCATTCAATGTTAGCTCAGCAGCTACCGTACAGTCTTCATAACCTACAAATCCGGCAGAGGGCTTGGTGGAGCTTGACTGCCCCAGATTGTTGTCCGATTTGTGTGAAATTGTCGTTTAAACTCCTAGGCCATTATTTTCACAGCATGAGGCCACAGACGAAATTTCTAGAATCGGCAAGTATCCTACTTCAGTCGCAACGGAGCAGTCTGTAACAGATGGTGACAAAACAGAACTTTCAGACACCGTGTTATATGTTATTCTTCTCCATATTATGGAGCTACTCTTAAGCACACGTGTATTCATAACATGCTTGCTTTTTCACTAACGTTCTGTTAAGTCTTTCTACCCTTTTGGTACATATGTCTTCCTCGATCTTCAAATTAAATGGGGGATTTTTTCTCTTAATGCAAATTTAATGTTCGTAAGATGAGGGCTGCAGTCAGTCACTTCAGCCTCCTCGGGCACACAGACATTGCAGAGCCCAGTTTTATGTGGCTATCACAGTTGTTAGTGCCATAAAGGAGCTGTTCTCAAATCCCTGCTACATAAAGAGGCACCTGGACTATAGAGAGGACAATTAACCAAAAACATTGTAATGAATTCAAAGCTATTTCAGAGACTTCTTCCCTTATGTTTATAGATAAATTAATATGATTAATAATATGATTACCATGTAATTACATCAGTGCTTTTGCAGCCATATTAAAGTGGGGAGTATTGTGCTTTTTATGATTCAGATATCTTTTATGAGTTTTTGAAAGTGAACAACTGAATAATCCTTTGGAAATTAAAACAAATTACCCTTCTAAAGAACAATACATTTTTAAAAAACAGTGTCTATGCATGTACAAGTGCAGAAATGGAAAAGGACAAAAAAAAAATGTTCCCAAAACCACTTGCTGCTCAGCTGGGATGTTTGGGAAAATGGTTGTTGAAGTATGTTTGTTGTCATGAGTGTTGTGACAAACATGTTTAATTGATTTTGGCTTTTTGCTTTTTTTTCTGCAGCATTTTGCCGACAAAGCTTGGATTGCTTCTGGGAGACTATCTTGGCGCTTTTCACTTCATGGATGCATTTAAAGGCCGCATTAAGAAGGATTAAAGCTCTGTAGAAGGATGCTTTTAGAGAAGCTATGTTTCTTATTTTACACACTGCATCAAATTTTTAATTACATTTTGTTGAAAATCTATTGACATTAGGTTGGATTTATGTTTTGCTTAATTTGAATGTGTTAGCACTTTGCAGAACAGTCGTGCATATGTGTAGTTGTTCTGTGCTATCACTGAAATGATATCTGTTATATGCTATGACCAATGGTGCATTATGATGCATTATCCTGAGAGTAATGTAAAGGTAATTTACATTTTAAATCAGTTTTAACTTCCTTTTTATGTTGAACTCAGTGGATAAGGATATTTTTTACTGGCCAGAATTCAGACTCCATTTCAAATGATATAGCTCTTGAAATAATGTGTAGACTTGAAATGATAAACTACAGACCAATATTACACATTTTACTTGATTTGAAATGTTTTATTTCATTAAGACCCTCATGGGCCTTGATTTAATTCATCAGTATATTGGCTAAATGTATTTGTTGGTGTACACTTCTTAAAATAGTTGGAAATGTCATTTAATCAATGTGTGTCCCTTTTGGGTGCATGATCAATTTCTACTTGCCCATGAAGATCCTGTTTTCAAAATGTTTAATTCCTTGCAGAATTAGCACCTCTGGAATTCAGGTAGTTTTTTTTAAGATACAATTTTACTGTTTTCTCATCTGTTTGTTTGTTTTGGGGGTTTTTGTGTGTCATCTGGATATTCCGTTACCCAATGAAGAATACTTGCCGCAGAATATTTTCCTCAGTGAAGGTCTCCATTTTTTTGGTGAATGATACCCATTAATTGACGTGAGAAAAGCCTTGCTGGGCACATTGATTTATGTAAAGTTATATTTTCATGATCTGAACTACTGTTGCTGAATGATGTAACATCACCTGTAACATGCACCATACATATATTTGAAGTGCAACTATAGTCATTTCAGGCTGCTGCATTTCTGTATGTTTGTGAACCTCAGCTGCAGTTGATTTGTTGTAATGTTACTGCATTACTGCATTGACATTCTGTATGTAAGCAAAAAAAAAAAAAAAAAAATAGGTTGCCCTGTAATATTCTATGCAACTCTTTTATGCAAAGCTAGAATTATCATAAATACCCCCTAACATGTTCAAGTCATTTTTAAGCATGGGCAAGCCGTGTTCAACAATATTTACTGAACATAGTTAATACCTGAAGCATAGTGAAGGCATGCTTTCCGTATTTCATAAAATGTCATTGTATTTAACCACTTGATCTTAACATTACCATTTATGCCTTAAATGAAGGAATTTGTTGAAGGTTGGTGCATGTAAAATGGCTGATGAAGTCCTCTGTGTGTAATGGGATTCACGACACTAATGTCTGTAGAAGAAAATTAAATAAAATGTACTTTTTTATAATACATTCTTTTACCATGTTTCTTAAATGCAGGTAGAGCATAGAAAACCGTGATACAGTGGGACGTACTGCACAGGGCAAAGTGCGTACCATTTGAGAAACAGGAGATCGGGTGATCCAGAGTTAATATATGCATTTCAAAGGTCACTAGAGAGATATTAATGCATATAAACCATTACATAAGCAAGCATAATTACACCGTTTAGTCTGCTAGAGGAAAAGGGGCATGCAGACCAGCTGGCCTGCTTAATTGGACATATTCATGATGAATATCAAGTAAACATACAGTAGTGATGACAGTAAAGCTTTTCCATTTCCTCATCCATGCAGTAATTCTAAGGAGCAATTTTAAGGAATGGGTTTCATCTGTTTACAGTATGTAGCACTTACAGAGTGATAGTGCAGGATGTTCACAGGATGATATACTCATCTATCTGGTTTAACCAAAGCTGCAAGTTTTTTTGATCACTTGAACGTACCTTTCTTTGGCAACTAAAATTAGCCACAACCAGCAGGGGAAAAATCATCCGCCCAAATTTGATGTTCCTCTCTTAGACTCCAGAGTGCAAATCTGTTGCCAAGTTGGAGAAATTGGTCATGCACTGAAGTCTGTCGTGACTGCTTTATGTCACACTGGAGGAGGAAAACGCTGTAGCCCACATCTGCTGTCAGCTGAGTTTATGATTTTAACACCCAGAGAGGCGTGTTAAACATAACAGCATTCCCACTGCAAGGGGAAAATAAGGGAAGGCTTCCTGCTGTGCTCAAATTTAAGCAGCCATCTACACAGAAACACAAACAATAAGTTATTTTGACAGATATAAAGTGTTCAATGTTTGTTGAATGTATAATTTTATTTTAATATTCTAACCCCCATTTAATATCATCTCTAAAATCAGAGGCATCTCAACAGTGGTCTTGGAAACACAGTCTACATAATATATAATTAATACTGTTTTGTTTGTTCTGCATTGATCTAGGAACAAACCAGTTCAGGTTGTTGGTTGTGCCTCGTTTTATTTGTGTTTTAATATCTGAAAACTTGCTAAATTTTAAGATGTATGAATTAATTACACCAAGGGTTGGAATGGGTTGTCCAGGCACCAGAAACGCCGTGACAACAGTGACTCCTACTGGGAAGAAACAAAATAAGTGCACAAGGTGAGTCACACTGTGCATCTACCACTCTAACTTGAGTCCACCACATCTGTCAGTTCATGACCTTGTTTCCTTGATAATTTGTGTCCATTTCAATAGCATGTAGTGAATCTCATAACCCCACCAGCCAGCCATCTCCATTCCTGGAAAAATTGGCATGTCCTCCAGAGAATGGCAGACATCTGGCCTTTATTCCCACTCAGGTATTAATTAGTTAACTGAAGCCAGTGATTTCAGGGAAACATTAACACCTGCTGTTGGTGAACGTTAGTGACTGTCAGAAAGGCATCTTGTGTTATTTCCATCTCACAATGAAAAAACTCTAAGCAGTTTCATGTCGAGGCATTAGTTACCTCCAAGAACTGTGGTTTCCTTTTCCTGATGTCAGACTCATTTAAGCTTTGATATCCCCTTGTACAGCCATGTTATTCAGACTGGATCCCAGCGAACCTTTGGCATTGTTCCAGCCTCCTCAGTTAAACTCCTGCTGGAACCTACTGTCATCTTTACTACATGAACTCCCCCCTCAATTCCAGTTTGATAACAGATGTAAAACTTGCTGGATAACAAACCTCCAGGACCAGAGCTAGGACCGTGGCCCTGTTATGGACCATCAGAGAACGCTAAACACTCGCTTGGCTAAACTTCTTCACTTGCTTACACCCTGCTGTGCCTCTACTCATTACTGAAACAGTTTCCCCTAAAGGGTGATCCACTCTCATTTTCACAAGGCTGTGATTGCTCAGCGAGACACAACCTATTTCGGAATATTTACGTGATGCAGAAACCACGGCGTGATGGCATTACCGTAGCCCCGTCCCATCAGAGTAACTGTCAGATCCAGTTGTTGTGGGAGTTAATATTGGCATTTTCATTGGGGTGGCAGAGCATTAAGTCCCCTTCACATGAAAGGACTGTGTGTGGGGCATGCTACAAAGGTGACTTTTAAACACCCACTCCTGATAACAGCCTGTCGAATCACAACAATGTCTATCCCTGCATGCAAATGAGCAACGGCTGAAACGTGGCAGAGCGCATTAGTCACTGCTCTACATGGCATGAGTGGGTGGGGTGCCTCTCATCATACAGTGTCTCTTTCTTTTTTACTTATCTTTGCCTCTTTTCGGTTTGTAGCCGCGCTTTGAGCAAATTGCGGTTGCACATACACAATTACTGACTGTAGCAATCGCGGTGACGGATTGCTTATTCGCAGCAAAACCCTCATGGCAAGGCATATTTCTTCAGTGTCCTTCCACTCACGCTATAGCCACAGATGCAATTGACATATCAGTGACATCCTGTAGCTTGCTTTAGATTTATGTCATTATGTAAATGTTACTGATTTTTCGTAGTTGTTTAATGTTGGTGACATTTCAGAGGAAGAGCAATACTTCAAATTAGCAAGTATTGACAAAACTGTTACAAGTATTGACTTTTGCTTTGGTGTCTAATTTTTTTCATGCAAAAATATTTGGCAGGCAGAAGTTACAAGGTTCCTGGACCATGGTCTACTTCCTACCATACACATTACTCTACTAGTTACTGTCAAAATTTCATTCATACAACCTGTATAGTCTTACACTGAAACCAGTAGTACATTTTCTTGTAACTTGCATGCTTTCATTTGTCAATTTTGAAAAACATGTTCAACATGCAGACAACACCATCTAGTGGCAATGAAAAAAAAAATCACATCCTCAGCAAGCGCCTTGATTTCCAGTTCCCCTGACATGAACAGTATGTTTTGACAATCTATGTATTAACAATCCCTCTGCTATAACCAACTGCAAACGACCATACGTTTCTCGTCTCTGTTGCCTCCTTACTTTATTACAACTGGAAAGAAAGGAATTAAATTGCAATTTAATATCAAATACAAATATGTAGAATGTAAACTCCAATGACAAACTCCAAAGAACTTCAGTATGCAAAATAATAAAAAAAAATAAACAGTGGGTTCTTTTCCAAACCAAGACAACCAAACAATCTCAGGATTTTTTCTCTAATTTTTCAACAAAATATTAAATCTATTGATATAACAGCTATTATTACAACTGAAACACTTGCATTTTGAACCATTTTTCTGTGAACTTTTTCCTCTTCTTGCCCTTTTTCTACACTTTTACAGCTTCAGTTGACAAATGAACTTCTGAATTACATTATAACTTAAGTGCATAACACATTGTGGGAAGTATTTTATTTTGAAGTACATTATAAAATTATAAAACATAATTTATCTTAAATGAACACATTCATAATACATTCCTAATCCATCATAACATCCATTTCAAATGTGTGTCACATACTTTTGTTTGAACATATTCAAATAACTCTTATGAATCATAATGACACTCTGCACGCTTAGGGACAAGAAAATAAAATGTATTATGTACCGCAATGCCGCAATCAGTTGTGGTGCCAGAATAAAGGAGTCCTGCAAATATTCAATGCCATATTACATGAAGCACACTAAGATCACTTATGAATCTTTTTGACCAGTTCATGTCATGTTAGTTCAAGGGCATTATCCTCCCAGACCTCATATTTTGAAGACTTAATTTACTTTACTTCTACAAATGAGCAGACAGCAGGTTTTTGGATAGATATGGCCAATCTTGATCAATCCTGGCCATAGAGTCAGTGCTTTCAAGATTTTTTCAATGTAAACTTTCCATTTCTAGACGTGTTCAGTAATAAATAATCATCACTGCAATGCATTGAAGGTACTTAAAGGGACAATTAGCCAAATGTACAATATAATCAAAATGGACATTAAGCCAACTTCTGACAACAGCAACACATTCATGGTGTGGATCAAATTCACTGAAAATATAATATATTTTTCATAACAAATAAGTGACACAATAATAAACCACAACACATTAGAAGTCATTTAAATATTATTTTTATTTGAATGAATTAAATTACTTTCAGGACTTATAGTACATTGTTGTACTGGAGCATTATGGAATTATGTTGCAGTAAATATATTTATGCATATCTGTGTGCATTTATTCATACCCAAGGAGAATGGTTTCTGGAAAGAGTAGAAATCTTCCACATTACACAGACGTAGTATTTAAACAGTAAATTGAACAATACATCACATGTATATATGTGTAAATACATCACATCACATTTCTCCATTTGCCAACATGTAGACAATGATTGTAGATATCACCTTGTAAGAGTTCTAAAAGAAAGAGATTACTTTGCCAGTACTGCATGTCTGATATTTCTTTTTCAGTGTATGTGCCAGCCTTGGAAAATGGTGTTACTCTGTCAGAGCTACTCACCTCTGTTTTCTCAAGGCTGTAATTCTGCAGTTTTCCCACCCTATTTAAATCACTAACAATGACTAACTGACTGATCAATGAATGGTTGAATCCTGTGCTGTCCTATGGTTTAAAAGACAGGCTATGTACACTGAGGCCTCACAGGAACAAATGTGCTAGATCTGTACAAAGCTGTATTAAAATAAATGTACATTCATACTCAATATTTGCACAACTTCCATAAGCCCTCCAAAGTTATTAGATACATTTTTTAAAATAAAACAGGGAAGGCAATAAATTCCAGTCTGGGAGAACTAGAATTCGGCAGCTTTAAGCTGATTGAGGCTAGTCCATATCTGGAACATCAGATGAGTTGAATTCATATTCGGATCATGACTTCAATTACGTGACTGAGTGCTGAGGCAGAACAACTGCATGTTCATCTACTGTATCATCTTTTACTACATCTAGTAACGCTACCCCCTGACCCCTCCCAAACACACGAGTTCTGTGATTCTCCCTCTCAAAACAATACAGACAACATGAGTCCATAGTGCAAAAGCAAACATACTGATGCGTATCGACTGCATCAGGCACGGTATGCATCAGTACGGTTTTCTTCCCAGGGCTTCCAGGATCTGCTGTCTCTCCTGCGCAGTAGGCATGTCTGGCTTGATTCCATCTCGTCTCCGCTGCACCATTATGTCATGCTGAACAGGGGAGAAGCAGTTACTGGACACAGTATGTTGGTGACATGGTCACCTCAATGTCAAATGTCAGCTCTCCTTACTGAAATCCAACCTCAGTCACACTTCCTCTAATTAGTGCATGAATGTGGTATTTTGAGTGATCCAAAGTAAACACCTGAATACCAGAAGCCCCATCAGGCACTTAGTCCTGGTGGTTTTCCATTTGGCTTCAAAGATATTAGGCTATCACTTGGTTTTAAATCGAAATGCTTTAATGATTAATTTTTTTTTTTTTTTTCCTGTGTGATTACAGACTATATACCTTCTCTAGGCTAAATAATCAAAACAGCAATCACAGTGATACAAGTTATTGTAAACAGTATAGGTTCAACACCAAAAAAGCTATGATAAACTGCATAAAACAGAGAAATTTAGGAATTAAGCACTCACCCAAAACTTCCTGCAGTTTTTGTACCTTATGAAATATGCTGAACACATATCTTTATTGTAGTTATTGGCATCTAAACATTTCCTAGAACCATCACTTTCCTTTAAATAAAACAGAAGACAGAAGTAAATACTTTGTAATTTGTTAATGATTCACATGTGCACATTCTGCATAAAAACACAAGTTCTTCATAATCACCATATTCACAAAATATTTCATGCATTCTGTATAAGGTGATTTACCTCAATACATGGATTGATATCATGGTCTCTAACTTTCCGTACATTTGACGACATCCTCTGGCACAATCACATTACAGTCTGAAATGAAGCAAATTTTTATTTTGTACAGCATGTCAGTAACGCTCCTCCTTCACCATGTACCAAAGCACTGGCCATTTAATTAGAATTAAAGTTTCTACATGGTAAACCTTAAGGTCAAATCAAAAAACAAAAAAAAAAAGATTAATTTTTACAATCAAATAAACCAACAAATAAAACATGCCATATGTTTAGGCCCAACATATTTGTTCTTTACTGATTTTCACCAAAAAGGACCTTTTTTAAACAGCAAATTGGATTGAACTGATTTTCACTCACATTTAAGGCACATTTTGCTTTTTTCACCAATTTTCACCTACAAGTTTTAAAGCACCACTGTGCAAGCTCGCAGTTGGTCTAATTAGTGCAACTATGTAGGTAAGCTAACAGTGCCATCTATTGGTGACATCATAACAAAGACTGCACACTACTGGGGGGGAAAAACATTTTGCTGCTGTATGAATCAGTGTCTATCAGTGACAATTCTTTTGACCTCAAACACTTTTCATGCAAGCATACTATGATCACAAAATAAACTCACACAGATTCTATATGAATTTAATAACTGGTTTTCACACTTAAAAAAATTCCAAATAAACACTGAAAGATTCCTTGATTTTTTTTTTAGAGGGGGAACATAAAAACTTATTATTAAATGTAAAGTATTGGGCCTTTCATATGCTGTATCCTACATCACCAATCACCAGTTTCCATCTTTGTTATTTCACAAAGTGAACCGAAAATGTCTGAATCTGAAATAACCAGCTAAATAAAGTTATCATTAAAAAACACCTTTCTCATACATTTACCGGTCACAACACTAAATGTGTTGTCAATGTTCTTTTTTCTGTTCCCTTTGTCCAAGACTGATATATCTTAGAGATCAGAATCATTAATAAATAATCAGTCTATCTAGGTCTAGGTAAGAGGTAAGAACCTTTTTCCTCTGAATTCAATGACCTGTTTTGAATTGCTTGTTTCACGGGAAATGTTTGAGCTATGCACTTAATACCTTAAAGTTTAACAGCTCAGTCAATCTTCAAATAATAAAGATGAGCAAAGAACAGGGTTTAAAATGATGGATAAGAAGCAGACATTTCATTTGTAAGTAAATTATAGGCCAAAGCATCACTACGAAGTCATAAATATTTACAAAAAGCTTGCAGCCTTCAGTCTGTTAGTATGAAAGCTGCGTTTTTCAAATTAAGACGCAGTGCCGCCGTGAGCTTTCAGTGTGTTACTAAAAGTGTTACTCATGGTAGTCATTCTGAACAGAGCCATGATGGTGGTAATCCACAAACAACTGGGATATGATGAGACTAACAAAAGAGGCACACAAGATTTCAGAGTAAAATGTTACTCTTTATTAAAATGCGATTTCTGTAAAACACACATTGAAAATCTTCAATGACACAGACTATATTGTCCTGAACTTGTCCTATGCATTTGCACCACTAACTTCAGAGACTGGGCAGAGGTACAACAGAATTACAAATTCCCCCAGTCAAAGATGAATACTCTAAGATTCTGAAAACTACACTACCTATAATACTGACTCTTTGTAATTTACAATATAAGTTATTTTGGTCAAGGAGATGGTTGTAAGATAGACCAAAATAACTGAGGTATAATGTTAAAGTGGAATTTTCTAACTAAATGTGCTACAGAAAAATGAACTTTATCATGCCACAGTATGATTTTATTATAGTAGGAAGCATAATATCCCCCTTCTAAACCTGACACCTAAATGGCATGTTTACCTGAGGTGTTAGCTAATTTGTTGACTGTTGATTCTATCAGCTAGGCCTGCTCTGTTTTTATATTTCCTGTTATGAACCACTACTGTTATTGTTCCCAACCTGCCACAATAAGAGAATCATCATTAAAGCTGTTAGATTTTATGTCTTCTTAAATGTTCTGTAAATCCCAAGTTGAACCTCAGGCAGCTTGCAGTCACTAAAAGCATGTTATTGAATATGGAATGCAGAAATTTAGTACAGTGATGGAAGTTAGGCTTCATGAACCTCATAACGTTAACGGATGCTACTACTAGTACTACTACTGTAGTGCTGTACTACTAAGTACTGACTCCGCTGAATCTATCAAAACACCCTGCTCTTCCCAAAATTTGGTTTATGTCAGAGCGGAACCTCACTGGTTGCATATAACTAATAGCTCCACCCACTTTCAGGCTCAAGAAGCCTCAAACTCCAGTTTCTGTTCCAATATCCATGGTGTGTAAAATCTATGGCCAGTATGTTGCTAGCAAGCGCCAAAACACCTTGCTGTGTCAATTTCAACATGAGCTTAAGATGAAGGAAATCGCCTTTTCGTTTTTCTGCATTTAGACAGCAAATCATAAAACGATATTGTTTATGGGTAGTTTCAGACATTTTGTTGCACAATAGTTCATAACCCTGGTTTGCTAGCCCCCTTATCTGCTCGTTGGCTACCTAACATTAGGTAGTAAGATGACAAGGTCAGAGCATTGCTCACATCGATCTTTTATGCTAATAAAACAAGTCCATGCAAGATAGCGAACTATTCCAGCTAACTTCTCAACTGAAGATGAACATTTCGTACTCACACGCGTCCATTCATTTGTTGACCTCTAACTAGCTCCCCAGAAGGTTGTAAGAGCATGCTTGCTAACGTTAGATAACTTAGGCGTATACATACGTTGCCGTAACCTCATTTGATCTTTAGCAATATAGCTAGCCACCTAGCCTTATTGCAGCTTTACTTCAAAGTAGGAATTCAATGGCCTGGCCTGGTGGCGTACAGGCTAGCCCTCATTCATTCCTGTGGCGTTAGATAAGTTACATACTAGCAGCGACTGCTCAACGTCGCACACATTTCGGGTAGCCGCCAGTTATAGCTATCTAACATGGCTAGCAATCCAACTATATTGCTAACATTAGCTTACCAGTAAGCTAGCCGTCACGAAAGCACAACAAACAACATTCACAAATACTACAAAACAATTCATTAGCGTTAGCTAACTAGGTTTTCCCCAAACGACGGGTCGCTTGCAGGTTAGACAGACAGTAATTATTTGTAGTTTCTTAACACGCCGCACACTTACATACCCACTCTCTCAGTCGCAGCAATCTTGCATATTCACGTTCATGCCAGTTGGGACGTCATTTACCAACACTGGACAACCAAACCCCAACAAGGACGCCTTTAGATAATTGAACGTTATACTGACCAATCACTGAACCACAAAGAATAAGATTGTGGTCATACAGTTAATTGACACGCAAGAAAACCAATAGAATTGTGAATATAATTGTCATAGCCCACCTTTTGTTGCACATAAAAGTAATACGACTTAATTGCGATTGACAATATAACTAGCGAGTTAGAAAATTTAGCTTAAAAAGGGGGACCAATAATGGTATACAAATGTGAAAATGACATGACGTTAAGCAAATCGAAAATAAGAAGAGGGAGGCATTCATAGTGGGCGTGGTCAAGCCCCTAGTTTGGTTGCACCGCAGCGCATACACAATGGCTGCTGGAAAGAGGGGAAAGCAAACAATTTTCAGGCCCGCCGCGTCCAGCAAAAAATATGAGAAAAAAATTATTAAAAATTCGGAAAATAGTTGAAAGTCAAGAAAAAGACCGTAGAAAGGATGTTAAGGCTCCCGCGGTAAGTTTGGCGTAAATTAAGCAAATTGTTACTTCCTTCTTGAATTAAAATATCGGGGTTATTCAAATTATGGGAGAGGGGTGAGCAGGGAAAAAAGTTTGTGTTAATCAGCCCCCTGTTTGGGACCTCAGAGAAAGCCAAAGGAAGACATAAATATGAAGAAAATTTAAATAAATTGTGTTAAAACTTAGTGTCATATCACGTCTCACGCAAATTCATGTCAACCATCAAGGGAAATCAGTAGTGTAGTAAAAAGTTGCAAAAAAGTTTTGGAAAGATAGTTAGCTTAAGTTTTTTGAATATAATAACAACACTGCTGACATCCGACGGGGAACGCAAACCAAAATAATTTTGGAAAATGTTTAAAATGCATTTTTCGTGCATACTATTTCGATTTTGACATATGTGTAGCTACATGAATAACAGCGTGTATACATACGTTTATCGATAGTAGCAAGTTGGCATTTCCCTGTCAGCATTAAACATGAAATATAATGTATGTCTTTTAATTTGTATGCATCTAAAACACATTTAGGTCAAAGCTGGCAAATGGGAAATGATTATAGAGTATGTCAGAAGATGTGGACAGCAGTGCGTTAGCTAGCTAAACAGATTAGTAACGAATAAGAAGTTGCTTGTCAATATCATAAACAACCAAAATGGAGGGAGAACTGAAGGGAAACTAATTAGGCTATGCTAAACATTTGCTTAGAGATGCGTTGCTCTCAAATCTTTATTTATCGACCCCATTATTGTCGTCGAGAACATGCTTTGATATAGAAATATTGTAGTGTTAACGATAATGTCACCTTTCCACCAAGAACAATGTCTTCCAGCTTTTTTGTCGTATTAATTCATGCATTAGCTGAACACGGCTCAGATCAGAGTTTGTGTTTGCAAGGTTGTGTTTGGAAACTTCATTGTGTTTTGATAGGACTGGCTTCTCAAAACTCGTTATCTTATATTACATCCTATATTATGAAGTTATTCTCTTGGTAAAACTGCTGTTTTTTTCCTGAAAGGCTTTGCACAATAGATTGCAGGTTAGTTATATTTTATGTATGTTCTTTGTGGTATACGGTAGGATAATCCTGTCTTTGAAGGTAAAATACTATGCACTGATTCGGAAAGTTAAGTAATCCCATTTTTAAGGGTAGTTAGCATGGCATGACACCATGTGTCGAGTTGCACGGTCTTTGCGCATGCTTTTCCCAAACAATACATATTTATTAACCTATTTTGACTACAGTTTATGCGAAGCAATAATATCGTCGATGCATAGGTTTGAAGTTAGATGGATGGAGAATTAAGCTATGGTTGTTTTGAGTACTTTGAAGTGCTGCCGATGTTGGTTTCACGTGGGAACGAGGAGTTTGGCATCTTAAAGGGACAGTAGCATTATTATGGCTGCAGTGTTACGGCTCATTCTTGTGTTTGCATTCTCAATGTTGTTATCCTTGGTATTATTTGACAGTGAACCAAGAAATGTAACCGCATTTCTGTCGTGTATATTTATATGGTAAGATGCTAAATATAAATGCGCGGGTGAAGTTGTATTGTCAGCGTTATGTCTAAAAATGTTTCGACGTGTTACTGTATAAGTGTTTTCACAATATGTGCAAATTTTTTAAACATAGAAATCGATTTGATTATTTCTGAAGCTTGCATTAGAACGAGTTACTCACCTGCTTATCCTTTGTGGGCTTATGTGTTCCTAATGAAGAAATGTCAACTTGTAAAGTCTGTGCCTTTAAAAATGCCATGTAGCAGGGTATAGCAATGAACCGCTGCATTAGTTTCATCCAGGCTAGCTCTTGACTCAGTTTTAGTGATGTCCCGAGTGATTAATGCAGTTGGCATCAGTCATAAATGTTTATTTTTCATGCTGTCCGGCTTCTTGCTTGTTGTGTCAGACTTCCACAGCTTCTCTCGTATGGGAATCATTTCATGAGTCGTTTTAGTACCCTGTTAGAGTTTTTAAAAAGATGTTGCTGTTTGTGTTGCTTAACTGACAATCACATGTAAACCAAAGGCTGAGCATAGAGTGTCTGTTCATGCTGTGTTGTATAACATGCTTTTAAATTGTATTTATGAATGCAAACAAAAAGATGAATGCATGTGAAATTTGAACATTATTTTCTATTTTACCTTTGCAGTAACATTTTCAGATTTATTCATTTGAAAAGTTAGATAACAGTTGCAAAATATATATTATAAATAGAAAGATTTGCCATTTTAAAAGTTTCATATATTGTTTTTTTTTACCTGATATTTTTGACAGTCTTTTCATACATTGTGTTGTGATTGCATATTGTCTTTGAAATGTCTGCACTTGTTGTGGTGGTGTGTGGTGATTGGATTGGTTTGCTCTGTGATTCAGTCATATTTGAAATATTGAATGGAATTCAGGTCTGTGATTCCAGAGTACTTAAAATTTGTATTTCAAGTATGTCAACTCACAAGTTTGTTATTTTCAAATTTCATCATATCTAAAGTGAGATACTTTGATTCTCTCAAGTGTGGTCTTTACCTAAATATTATGCTAATGACTGTATCATTTCAATTTTGTCAACACACTATGCTACATTTCATTTATTACTTATGATTGTAGCTGATTATTGTTCCATTTTAAAATAGTTTTGATCAGTAAAACATATTACATGCACTTACAAACAAATATTCACATGAACAATGAAATGGTTGGAACAAATAAAAAAGATTAAGATGCAGATATGATTAAATTTGGCATGTTAACACATGTGCAAAACAGGATGTCTTACAGTGAAAAGATTCATTCCAGCTATTTGTTGGAATTTATAATAGTAAGCCGTTTATGTAATGGTATGCAAATCCAACTTTAACTAGAGAAATTTTTATCAAATCATTAGGTGTTCCCTATAAGAATCAGGCTAACCATCACAGCATTTAGTTTTAAAAGTTTTATACTAGTCCATGACAAACATAAATTTTGTTAATCTCAGGACACCACAGGGGTGGTTTAGTTGTCCTAATATAGCATTAATCTAAATATTAAAAATAGTTTTAAGATTAAAACAATTAAGAGTGGGTAGTTTAAAGGCAACAGTCCATAATATCACAAAAATTACAGAGAATTTCTGGATGATCTTAAAGCACATAAGTCTAAAAAAGATTCATTAAAAAGCATGTCCAAAACCTATGTAGGAAACTTTTCAATTATGACACTTTGCAGTTCATTTTTAGGTAGCAGAAATTCGTATTTAATTTTTTTACAAATTTTTTTTTCAATGGTGTGCAATTTATTATTATTATTTATTACACAGTAATGGATCTGTTTTTTACAGTACATGAGCCTGTGTGTTAGTGTTCCTCAACCTTATGTACTGTAATAGATTATATGAATTGCTTAAATTATTGTGATATAGTAAAGTTTGTTTTGTGTCACCATGTGTTGAGATAATTATGACTTCTCATTAAGCATCCTTAAATTTGTTTAATCAGAGTGATACAGTAGTTACCCATGTTTACATTAAGCATTATTTTTGCAACTTTATAGATTTGTGTTTAGATTGCATTATTATAGGAATTGGGCAGTATTTAATTTCAATTTACCTAAGATTAGTTTTAGTGTATTTAACATATAAGTATTTTTCAAATAACTAGTGGCTTGCATTGTGCGTAGAAACAAATAAATTGCCATCCTTAACTTTATCTGTAGAGAATTAAAAGGACATTATATTTCATGAGTTTAGTTAAATCAGTTATCATCAATGTGAAATATTGTAAGCTGATGTTTGATACCTCAGTCTAGTAACAAAACATTTTAACAGTGAAGATGTTTCATAAATTCTGAACCAATTTATTGTATCAAGTACTGCAGCTGAATTTGTTACACTCAACACTAGTAATATTTTATGTGATAAAAAGAGATAATTATAGAAGTATGGCACACTGTTTTATAGACAGATGTAATTTACAAGTGTTTAAGCAATACAGTTTACTACTTGTTACATGTGCAGTAGTTAAATATAAGAATTGACATGGTTAATTTTATTTGTAAATCTAATAATGAAAATGCTTAATGTGCTTACATTTTTGCAACTTTTCCCTCTGTCTACGAGTAGACATGTTCATGCAGTTGATGTCCAACTTAATCATTTGAAACAAAATTAATTCGGACTAAATTCAACTTTCGACTTTTATTTATTCATACATTCATTCTACTCAGGATTAGATACAGCAAGATGAAAGTAAACCTGAACAAAAGCTTGTGAATAAATAGGTGAATTTGGAAGTACAGTAACATGGCTTGCATCATCTGGGTGTAATAGCCATGGTTTCCTTTTATTCTCTATTTCTTGGTTCATTATGTTACATGCTACACTTTATTCAAGGAAGGCCAGAAAGAGGGAAAAAAAAGAATTACTTTGATGCCCTCTAGGAGAGGCATGAAAGCTAAATTCTTAGTCATCATTCCTAACAAAATCTCC
Source organism: Megalops cyprinoides (assembly GCF_013368585.1). Classification (NCBI taxonomy): domain Eukaryota; kingdom Metazoa; phylum Chordata; class Actinopteri; order Elopiformes; family Megalopidae; genus Megalops; species Megalops cyprinoides. Next base: position 18,896,489 of record NC_050584.1, read on the forward strand.
ATGTTTTGTGTTACAGCATGGTTTTGGTTCTTGAAACAAACTCTTCCAGATCTGGTACCTTAAGGCATGTGTTGACATGACCAAAAGTGAATGAGCGGATACTGCTGAGTTGGAGTCATCAGTCAAGGGCTGTTCATGATGATATTGCGACTGTATTTTGCATGTGCAGTTATCAGGGAAACAAAATCTGAGCTGCAATCAAAAGATAGTTTGGATGTATTTATTTTTTCCTCTAACAAACATGCTGGTTCCATTCAGTTTCTCAGAAATAAAAAGACATTGTATAAGCCAAGGATATTGTTAGTGAATTGTTTTCTTTCAAGAAATAGATATACTCAGGTGTCAAGTTTGAATAATTAGGAAAATTTAAATTCAAACAGGTTTGATCTGATTGCACAAGACAAAGGAATGGCTCTCCTAAACTGTGGCTGTTTTTGCTGAGTTTACACGGGGTTTCACTCCAGCTTGGTAACTGGGTACCTGAAATACGGCTATGCATTGACATTCACACATGTGAAAATGTCTGCAAATTGTAGTATGGTTGACAAGAGTAGAATAGGCTTCTTGCTTGAGATCATTCATTGCAGTAGATTAGAAACTGGTTTTCAAGAAAGGTTTTGTCTGTTATTTGACAAACTAGGTTGATTCTGTGGCTTGTGGACAAGAGAAACTAGAGTGGCTCTAAGCGCCTAATTAACTCAGCACTGAATTAGTTACAGTGGAGACTCTCCAGCTTTGCTGACATCATGTTTCCAGGAAGCCAGTCTGTTGTGTCATTCTGATGTTTGAGATTTGTGTTTCATAGCTAAATGTGGCCATGAAATGGTTTCAGATACAGTTGCTATTTATAATTTTCTCTTCACCAAACAAAGGAGTTACATCTGAATGAACATCTCATCTTGGTGCCCTGTCTTTACGTGTTACATTAACAATGAGTAATGGAAATCTGCATTTTGATAATTTCTCTGTCTGTTTTAAAGGAGGCATTTAAATCACAAAGTCCATTTAAAATCAGAGCAGGATGAATAACTAGTACAATATATTTTGAGTTTTAAATATCCCTAAACTTCTCCAACCATCCACATTGTTTAACCATGGTCCTAAAACTGGAAAAGTTCCTTCCATGTGAAAAGCTTTTAGTTTACTTGTAAAATTCAGTCCAGAAAAAAGAAACAGACCAAAAAGAAGTTAACTCTGTGCTGGCATATCACAGTCCTACATTTCTTCCCAACACACATCTGCATAACAGTTTTTGTTTTGTTTTTCATAGATTCTCAACCATGGGAAGTATTATTGTCTGGTCATCTTCAAGTATATTTAGATGAGCACATCAAAGAAGAGTGCCTTGTTCTACCATCAGGTGTGCCTTAAATTATGTTAAGTAATTTCATTGTAGTTATCAATTTGATGTGGGTACATTAAGGATGTGTCCCTTGAAAGTATCATCTAGGCACTGGCTAAAACCCTTCATTAAACTTCATTAAGAGAGGGAGGAGTGTCAGAGGGCCATGTTATGTTAATAGCTATCTCTTTGCCAACAGTGATATTGCAAAACCTACTATACTGTCCAGTTTGAAATGGCAGATGCCTCTTTTATTAGAGTAATTAAGACAACATAATACACAATACTGAGTGATGTGCATACTGAGTGCATCTTGCTATAACTGTTCTATTCATTTCTGTTCTCTCTCTCTCTCTCTCTCTTCCAGGCCCCTCAGTGCTCCCAGTGTTGATCACATGAAACTGGAGAGTGTTCCCAAAGCACAAACATTTACAATAGCTGGGCAGAGCATAATTGTCCAACTAGTAGGCCTGCCTTAGGCTGCAATGGCCACGGTAATACCTGGGGATTTAGAAGAAGTTAAGGATACCCAGAGGGTCCTGTCTGCCACAGGGAAGCGTAAGAGAAGTGAAGGCAAACCCAGGAAAAATTTCCCCTGCCAGTTGTGCGAGAAGGCCTTTAATAGTGTTGAGAAATTGAAGGTGCACTCTTACTCGCACACAGGCGAGCGCCCGTACCGGTGCTCACACCAGGACTGCAGCAAGGCCTTTGTTTCTAAGTACAAGCTGCTAAGGTACTGCATTCTCTTTTGGGGCTCCACTATAGTTGCTAAAGCTTGATAGGCATTGGTGCAGGAACGCCATGAATATAAGTTGATGAACTTTCTTTGAGCAGCAGGTGGTTTATTCATTTTTATAAAATTGAATGAGTTCATTGTAATGTTAGCTGTGTTTTTAAACTTATGAATCAGATTGTTGTGCTACTTTTAAGAGTTGAAACAGAATGCTATTTGAAAACTTAATTGAAAATTAATTGAATATAGCTTAATTGCTATATTACTAAAGTGTTGAATGAACACAGCCGTGGACTAATGCTTTGAATTCATTCATATTTTATATGTTGGAAAGCTGATGTATGGGGTATTAATTATCCACTTTTCTTACAAATTACATTGTTATGGAATGGCATGGATGTTTTTTTTTAATCCAATAGTCCCTCATTGAATATATGATTTATACAGATTTTTAAACATAAATGAATACATTGCTCAAATATAACTGCTTACAGATTATATCTGTGTTTAAAGGCATATGGCTACTCATTCTCCTGAGAAAACCCACAAGTGTAATTATTGTGAGAAAATGTTCCATCGCAAGGACCATCTAAAGAATCACCTCCACACACATGATCCAAACAAAGAGGCGTTCACCTGCGAAGAATGTGGCAAGAATTACAACACAAAGCTCGGCTTCAAACGTCACCTGGCCTTACACGCGGCCAACAATGGTGACCTCACCTGCAAGGTGTGCCAGCAGACGTTTGCCAGCACGGGTGTGTTACTGGAGCACCTGAAGACCCACGCTGGGAAGTCATCAGGTGGGACCAAAGAGAAGAAACACCAGTGCGAACACTGTGACCGCCGCTTCTACACCCGCAAGGACGTTCGAAGGCACATGGTTGTGCACACAGGGAGGAAGGACTTCCTCTGCCAGTACTGTGCGCAGAGGTTTGGCCGTAAAGACCATCTCACCCGCCATATGAAGAAAAGCCACACGCAAGAACTACTAAAGGTCAAAACGGAGCCCATGGACCTGTTAGACCCGTTCTCCTGTAACATTACTATGCCAGTCAAAGATGAACTGCATTCGATGATGTCGATATCTTCCAGCGAGCTTGCCTCCAAGCCATTTGCCAACACATTGCAGCTGAACATCTACAACACCCAGATCCAGTCCATGCAGAGCAGTGGACCACCGCACCAAATGGTCTCCACAACCCTGCCTTTAGGAATGACCTGCCCCCTCGACATGGAGTCTGCTGTCCACCCTTCCCACCAGTTCTCTTTAAAATACCAGCTTGGTTCTACCTCGTATGCCATTTCCATGCCGGAAAAAGAACAGCCATTAAAGGGAGAAATAGAAAGTTATCTAATGGAACTACAAAGCAATATGCCATCCTCGTCAGAGGATACACAGATCGTGGCCTCGAAATTAGATTTAGAGTCCCACGTAGGGGGTCTCGACGAAACGTCAGAGGACGTTTCGCTGCCGAAAATCTCCGGAGTCGCCTCGGCCAGTGAATCGCTTCACTCCTCCTCCCTAGACTTCTCCCAGCTGTTCAACTTCCTGCCTTTGAATGGGCCTCCGTACAGTCAGTCCGTTTCTGGGGGGGGCCTTGGAATCAGCTACACCCAAGAGGAATCGCTCGCGCTCTCCCAGCTCCCCTCACAGTCCCAGGAGCCCCAGGACCCTGGGAGTGGCGTTTGCATCAGCCCCCTCCACGGTCTGTCCTCATCTTTCACATCCAACCTAAACTCAACCACCACCCTGCCTCGCTTTCATCAAGCTTTTCAGTAACAGTCTGGGGCTCTGCCACAAAGTGTATGTATCTGCCAAACATGAAATTTATATATTTTTGAAGCCAGTAACATATTCTGTCTACACAAATGTACAACACACACATTAAGTATATGTATGTGTAAACACATATATATACAAACATACCTATGTGTATATTTAAATGTCTTTGTATACATATATTGATATTTAGATATCTATATCAATATATATCTAAATATGTATTGATACATATATAGGCATATATTGTTCAAAAGCAATAGGAATGTGGTTTGGCTCAACCACATGGTACAACCCAAGAATATCATTCAGCATTTTCTGGAAAAATTCATTTCATTTCAAAGTTTATTAATCATATGCGGCCACCACTATCATTTTCATAGCATGGAAACACCTGTTAAGGTATAGCTCACACAATCAAATGGATGTCATATTTAAATAGGATTTTAGAGTTGGAGAGGTTTTTTTTAAATAAACATATTTAGGAATGTGGTTGCAGTGATATTAGCACAACTCAACCTCCCTACCTTATAGTAGTTTGAGTTTAGTACATAGGTTTTTACAATGTTTTAAGATAGCACTTTGAAATTATAGTGAGGTCTAAATCCCATTACACCTAACAATTTTAAATGTTTTATATGAAAATTATAAGATTTGTTTTTAAAATCACAAGGTACTGAAAAGATTAAGCCCCGTGTGACATTAGTACTTACTAGGCCTCTTCAAAACCAAAACCAACCAAAAATATATTTAAGAGCCACGTAGAATGTTTTTTTTCCTGAAATATTGTTTTTATATGATGCTGCTGCTCAGTTCCCTCTCTAACACGTATAACATGACATCAGAAAAAGATATTGTTGCTCTGCTTACTTTCAATACGTATAAAGGGACTAGAAGACAAAGAAGATAAGTTCAAAAGGCAGAAACTGCTTGTTCTGTTTTTTTTTGGCACTCTAAAAGAGTATACATGAATCCCCCCCCCCCCCCCCCCCCAAACAAGGGTAGACCTTTTATTTTCAGCAGATGAGTAATCATGACTGTGATCTACTCTTTTCAATATTCAGAGCACTTATTGCCATTGATACATTAAATTGGGTGAACGGTAAATGTTGCCATAGGAAGGTGAGATGGCAACCTGTTATCAACATCTGGACTTTTGTCATGAGGCAACCATTAAATGTATATTCACCTTGTCTACTGCATGAAGAAGGTAGCCCACCCCACTAATACTGCCCATCATTTTTGCTAGTCCAATATGTTTTCAAACTAAGCAGTTGTTGGCAAATATCTGGACTTTATAAAAGTTGTATGTGTATGCATATTTGTGTGTTAATGTATTTTTGTTTGTGTTTAGTTGAAGGTTGTTAAATGTGCAAAGGAATAGAGATTTATCCCACTAAAACTTTTGGGAGAATGTGCAGAAGGTTGCAAAATTGTGGTTTGGCCTATCTATAGCTCTTAGATTACCTTGTGTGTGTTTTACCTGTATGAGTGTTTGTGTGAATGAAGGAGATCTGTGCTTACATATGCATAAGTGGTGATGATGAAGTTGGCTTATTGTTATAGTCTATGTCTAAAAAAATGTGATGTTTGGGTAATACCATTATTGCAGCTCTGAGAAGTGGCATTCCTTATATTTTGTCACTTGACTACTGCAATACGGAGGTGTCATGGCATTGACTCCCAAAAGATTAATGATTGAAATTACTGGAAGAAAATGAATGTCATGATGTGGCTTAAATAAGGCGATCTACTGTGAAACACCAATACCATTATTGTTTGACTGATGTTAAATAGGCACAAACACTTTTATCTAATGCTGTAGAGGGAAAGTGTAAAATATTTGATATTAAATCAGATTATTATCATATTACAAGTACAAAGATGTCAGACATCTTGATATTAAAAAGATAGCATAAAAGCACTTTTTTATAAGATGCTATACACATTATTTGCATGTGCCAAGCACATTCTCATGCCATTACATTTTCATCTGTATTAAAATACATGGTTAAAATAAATCATTAATCAGACTACCCGGACCCCTGTTTCTCCGTGGTTAAAGTCACACAAACAATTACATCACTTAAAGACCATATACCATAACCCAATCAGTTAGTCCTGCAAGGAAAGAGCATTGTTGTTAAAATATGCCACCAGGAATCAATAAGATGCTGTACTGCTACAATCATAACCCTTCATCACCACAAATTCTGTTTCTGTTTCACCGACTTGCTTATAATAAAAAGGCCAACTTTATGATCATTCAATGCAGCAGTGCTGTCAATTGGAAAGAACTCACTGAAAATATAAAGGGTCTTATTTTCTCTCAAGGTATCTTAACCAAAATGACCAATTTTGATGGCAGAATGGCAGAGAAACATGCTTTGATGAAATTTTAATTCAGAGGGAATGTGGGATCTATTCAGTTCTCCAGCTTTGAATGAACACTGTTCATTAATTACATAATTACATAAGGTTAGCAGTTGCTAATGTTAATGAAAAGTGTTAAATGAAAAGTTAAATAATGACTAATATTATGCCTACTTAAATTTGTTTGTCAGACTTATGGATGAACCTCAAAGCAGGAGAGCTGACAAGGCCCCCACTGTAAGTCTGTATTTAACTGCTATATAAGCGGTCAGCTAGGATATAGCATGAGGGAGGGGTGTGAACATTATTTTGCTGATGACAGCTACATGATCTGCAAAAACATTTTGTAAGGTATATTGTACAGTGTGTGGTTTTATTGAACAGATGATTGCTCTGATTTCAACTGACAAATCCCTGCAAATGATGAAAAAAGGTGAAAACTTCAATATTTTCTATCAAGTATTTATGATCAGAATTTTAATGTCTGTGGTCATTTACAGGGTTTTGTAACTGTGTGTATTTAATGTATCCTGAAAAGAACACAAGGACTTAAACTAGCACTGAAAATGCCTTTTGTGACATTGTAATGGATAATTAAGTAAATCTGTTTTAAATCTCTTATAATACTGCTTGATAAAGAACCAAATGACATTCCAGTGCTTTTCTGTGCAAGATACTGTAACTGAGGAATGTTGTAAAAAAGATTCTGCCATCTATACGTTCTAATTAGACATTATGAGGTCAAACTGGTTAACCGAGTTTCCTCAGGTTTGATCACCTTGAATTTACTTTAATGTCAGAGAAACAAGTACTTCAGTTAAAAAATACTTCAAATCGGCACTAAAATGTATAGCACTGTCTGTGTGCATATGTGTGTGGATGTGTTTGTGTGCATGAATGCTGACCGCTTGTGGATTTTTGTGATTCTTTTGCTAGTTTATAGCACTCAGAAAAGTTTTTTTGGCCTATAGAATATTTTATTTTTAAAAAAATACTGTGCAAGAAACATGTTACTTTGAAAGAATGGAATCTTTTTTTGTAGTTGATCAAGTTCAACTAATCATTTAATTATGAACTGTACTACAAAACCCTAGTCCCTGAAAGTTTTTAGCTTGTGTAGCTTGAATTTGGTACTGTTAGCTGATTGTTTTGTAGTAAATTTTCCCACTTAGTTCCATGGCCTGTTTATGCACGCTATTTGCCAGTGTCTTAGCCTCATATAAAGGGAGATTGTTTTGCAGATTGTCTGCAAGGAAGGACCTCACACACAACTCTGAACCTCATTCACTTTAGTGCAGTGCCACCAATCAAAAGCAATCAGTGTGTGTCTAGTGTTTTAACCAAGTACGGGAATTTGGCAAAGACAAGCTTTCTTTCCTTCCTTCCTTTCTAAGATGTCCCTTTTCTTTTTCCTCTTCACCCAGAGCCATAAATTATTTTATACACATATACTGTAGGTCACATAAAGGAATTCTTTCATTCTCTATATTATAAATGATTTGCAGTTTGTTTGCATATAATCTATAGTAGCATTTGAAAGAAGCAAAATAAAAAATTAGCAGTGCCTGAACTATACTGATTTCTTTATGACAGATCCGTTTCAGAAGTTTTCACCTGAATAGTCTTGATACACAGACCAAAATGTATATGTGCATTTCTGTAATTTATGACTGATTTGAGAGTGTATCCATCTTAAAATTGCTCCTGATCATTATTCCCAAATCATACACTCCTGAAAATGTATTACCATTTATTTCTGTGTATTTTATAGACTACAGGTTACCTCTTTGCAGCAGTTTTATTCTATGCTTTAAGTGTTCCCACCACCTTTACAAATCATATTTCAAACAGTATATATTTTGCTCAGTTATGATGAGGATTATAATCGGCAATCAATGGGTGAGAGTTTCCCTTGAGCTGATATTTGCCATCTAGCCCTTGTACGCCCATATGTCCTATTTCTTAATGTAAGAAAATGCCTTGAAGAATTCCCCCTTACACTTTTTATAGTTTCTAATTAGGTAATTGTTTCGGGAGATAATTCTAATATATCATGAGCCACATTTCGTGTCATAGGAAGGTGTTGAATGTCTTTTTTTCTTTGATATTGGGTTGGAAATGTGCTATAAATGTATCTTGAAGGTATGTGGTTTTATAAAAATGCTTGGTTAGCCTCTGTATAGGGCATATTTGAATTATAGCACTTTCTGAGATCGAATGCCTTTGTGAGTTTTCTCAAACATTTTGTTGTTAAAGAACCTTTATTATAAATGGTATGTGCCTGTAGATGTCATATTTAGCTCTTTAGAGAAAATGTTAACGTGTATATACAATGCTAAAAGTTTCTATTTTTACAGGTACAGTTTTTACAGTGTTTTTACTATCAAAGTGTCATTTTTGCTTTACTTGCACAAAACTTCTGTGTCTCTCACTCGAGGGTATTAAGTTAATGTTGAAGGTTTTCTTAAACTTGGCCATTATCAACAATTGAAACCACAACATTCCTTGGGATGTACAGTATTTCAGAAACTGTTTTGCTATTTTGTAATGGAAGATCCTTCATACCATATGTCCCCTTATAATAATAAATGATCAAACTTGTCACTAAACACATATTACAAAAGTCATGCTTTCAGAATGCTGCACTAATACATGCGTTGCAGTGCAACAGTATTTTTTTTGAGAATAATCAATATTTAATTTAACCCACTAGACACGTTAACTATATCATTGATTTTGTCTCTGTCGAGCTTCAAAGGTTTAAACTAATTTAGCTTACTTATTAAAATACATATTGAGCACATATTCTCCCAGAGTGAATGGGTTTCTGAACTGCAGATAGGTATTTTGGCATAACCAAGGTCAGCTGGATCTTCAGAAAGTTCAAAGTTGATACATTACTATACCCTAAAACACAGTGTGCAAGCCGGAACAGAAGTGAAATGTACTGTTTGTATTTTATTGCATTTAAGTAAATTTTTTCTCAATTTAAGAAAACTGCACATTTAGTCACACAGAATCCACAGAAGAGTTAGCATGATTCACACTTAGCAACTCCAACTTTATTTCATTTCATAGTGGATGATGGCTTTCTGGAATTTGCAATCCTTCAGCGAGAGACACAGACCTTTAGCAATTCATGTCAACTTTCAATATAAGCTTCAGTGGTACAAGAGAACCATATTGAATGTGTATGTTAGAAACACTCCTGCAATATTTTGGTATTGGATCAAGCTGCTAATGTATTCTTCAAAAAAAAAGCTCCTTATGGTGCTACAGACCTCTTTTTTTTCTTTTTGTTTTGTTTTTTGTTTTTTACAAAATATCGATTTAAGCTGAATGGACAGAGATTGTGCTTAGTTGTATCATATATTTTTGTACTGTGACTTGTGTGGTCTTTTATGGACTTATCTGTAGTATCACAAGATGCTCTGGTGCACTTAAGACGGTGTCTGTGCATATACCCACTGTCTGTAAGGTGGGGAAGACCAAGTGAATTCCCTGTCGAGCGCAGTTTTCAGGAGGGAATGGGAATGGGGTTACTTCACTTGAGAATGCCTTCAAAATGACTGAAATGAAAATGTTGAGAATGGGAAACATCTCTCCTGTTGGTGTTGGACATGATTGTGAGTACAGAGCAATGGATTTGTTCAGAGGGAAACTGCATTCCAGCCGTGTCGTCGTCGTTGTTGTTCATCACATTTCAGTAATGCCATCCTGTGATTTTTGGACTCATGTTGCTAATCATGTATATTTTACTTAAATGTATTTTACAAACTACTGTTGTATTTGTATAAATATAGACAAAATAATTCATATATATCTGTGTATAAGCTGTGTAAAATAGAAATTACTTAACGCTGCAGCTTTCATCAACTTCCTAACATTTACATCATCCAAAGAGACAGATTATTTATTGTCTGGCAAATAACATGATTTGTTTTTTTTTTCATACTACTTTGCTGCTATTAAACAATAGAGCTGCAGTTTACAGCCTACAGTGTTATTACTGTGTAAACAGTATATGAAAAGTTCAATAAACGTACAAGAAGGATTCAGTTCATCTGATGTCAGACCTGGCTGTATTAACCCTTTGTGTTTGTGAGTGCATGCACTCTGTCTGTGTATACCAATACATCATAATATGAACAAGGTTAGGGTTTGGACAAGGAAGTGTATCCAGGTTTTTTTTCCTTTCCATATGACCAAGTACAAATGAAGCCCATTGTTTGTAGGTACTAGTCTAGTCTACAAGTAAATCATCGTGTAAAATGAATGGGCCTGTACAATATATACATACCTTGCTTCCTAAAGAAGGAATCGTCTCCCCAACCTAATCTTTGCAGATTATAGATAATCATCATGTTATACTTGTTATGATTATATAATGCAAACTGAACATTTCTCTGAAATAGGCATACTTTTATCAGAAATCCCTAAATCAAACATTACTCCTTTATTTGATAAGCCTACGATAGATATCATTTAGATATCATATAGCTATCATTCATCAAGTCCATCACTTGTCGAACACTTGTATTGATTGTCTATTCATTTACAGTTACACACAAAAATATTGAAGTAAAAAACAATTTAGTTATCACATTTAATGTAAACCAAACAAGAGCTAATCTGAAAACTACAAAATTGTGACACTACACAATATTGTAACCTCTGCTACTGCTCTCATGGTCTCAACTGGCAAACATACAAGTTTGAGCTCAAGAAAATAAAATTTAACCAGTTTTTTTTTTTTTTTTTTTTTTTTTAAAGGAGGTAATATTGTGTTCTTTAGTATTTGCATCACAAAAATACTTGATGTTTATTTTTGACAGTTCTGAAACATACAAACATACTGTCTTAAATTAACTGGAGAAAAAAGGGGAAAAAACTATACTCCGTGCTAGAACACAACATAGCCTCAAACATGCAGGATACAAACTAGGCTAGGTTTTTAGTACCAGCTAATGAAACAATTTATTGCTCCTTCCATGTCAACTTATCCGGCATTCAAACTAAACCCCGAAATACCCCCATCAAACAAGATATGACCAGGCTTTTTTCAAAGCGGCTGTAACTACTTTCCTGGACAACAGCAGAAGAACGTCATTACACGGGGCGTCGACAATTTGGAAAATTCCTCCTGCAGATCTGGGTCTGCGCATGTTCAATGTTTTGTATGGATTCTCAAGTCGTAAATCACTCGCAAGATAGCTGTCATAGCTAGCAAAAATCTCGCATTTTTGGAGCTGCGAAGAGACACTTGTTCGCAATAAGCTAGTTTGCAAAAATGTTAAGAAAATAATACAAGATAACGCAAGCGAGAACCTTCCAGTAAGTTATCCCAAATAAGATAAAATAATTAGTGCGAAATTCACTGACCATATGTCTTCATAGGGTTTATTCAAGTTACCCTGATTACCATGTGGAGTTTAGCGGGTGTCGTATCTCATGGTGAATATAAACAGCTTATTCCTAATATGACCATAAATTGGGTCAGGACCATTACCCGCAATACTGTGTGCATTTACGCGTCAGCGAGAGATAGGAAGGGTATCTTTTCTAGAGCTGTCTTCCAGGTGCATCTTACAACAGTTAGAACTTTTAGCAATGGTTTTCCATTTTAGAGGGATAAAGAGCAAAGCTTTAGCTGATGTGCTGGAGTTGTGATTTTATAATGGTTGGTGGTTCAGTGTTTGGTTTGAATACCAGAGACAGACATAGTGTTGAGTCCCCACAGGTGTTTTCTCAATATATATATATATTTTTTTTTTTTTAAAACTTGGGATTCGGGGTCGTACAGTTGCCATAAGATTGCAAGCTACAGCAACAGATTTCCTGACAGTGCTGCGCTTAAATATTCATGGGCTTGAGTATACGTCCATGCTTCTAGATAAGACCTTTCAGGTCTATTACAAAGAACAATCAGTTGCATATAACTACATGACATGGTTTCAAGTTCAGAACCTATTAAGGTGTTAAGTTTTGAAGCCACTTGAGTATGCCTATTCATTGTTTGAGACTGCTCACTACAACCCTCAACTCGATAAACATTTCCTCCCAGCCGTTGATGACATGCTAACCTGCATTTTAAACAGCATGCAAGTCAAAAATGTATCAGGTTTATGAAGTCAACACATCAACAAACATCAGCTCTTCTCCTAACAAGCCGTCAAACGCGTTTTTTCCTCATTTTGTTACAGAAACGGCAGTATTATCTAGCCAGAACAACTACGTACCTATAATGCCATGGCATTTTTTAACAAAATGCTTTGGCTGTACAAAACTACTCTAAGTTTCAAATGTACCGCGCCACTGAATACAAGAAGTATGTTTCAGCAACACGATCAACGGTGAAGGATAAAGCAGGCTATGACGTGTCAATGTCCTTTGAATTCTCAAAATGAGTTTTTCCCCAAACTACTTTGATAGCCGGCTAACGTTACAAAGGCACGATGAATATTAGATGGCTAGTTTTTAAAATTTCCAATCACCTAAAAATAACAGACGTCTCGACAGACACTGAAATAAGATACAAACTGAGAGGGAGAGATCGAAGTATGAAAGATGCTACTGACAATGTCAATCATTTCCGTTAGTTAGCTTACTAGTATCCGTTAGCCTAAATGTTGCTACACAGTTGCAAGCTAGCTTGCCAACCTAGTTTGCTAGTTATCTCGTTTAAAGTATCCAGCCAAGTCAACAATCAGCTAGTTCCTGGTTTTAAGCACAGATACAAGTATGAACTAAAATTACAAGGAGATATCAAGCTAGCTACCCAACTATGAAACTTGCACTCAAATCATGGTTGTAGCCTAGCTAGCTAACTTAGCTGACTTGTTACTGGCGGACTGACGCCGGAAAAAGACGTGACGACGTGGACTCTGATTGGTACTGCAGAGAACGCCATTTTGTGCCAACAGATGCCTACATGTCTAGATTTGTGTGCCTATATATAAGCCAAAATTGACTTATACTGAAATATTAAAATAAAATATAAGACTTAATTTATTGCACAAGTACCCTGTTTGCCACATTCACAAATACCGTGTGGAAATGACTCGTAACATATTAAGAGAATTGACATCGATTTCAATATGCCTGACGCACAATGCCAAAAGATTTCTACCTGCGTTCCGTCTTTACACTGCTAGAAAGGAGATTTTCTAAAACAGTACTGGATGATTGCCTCAGTCAGTGGCTTAGCGTTACAGCAGCAGCAGCAGCATAAACGATTTGAAGAGTTCTGCTACAGTGTACGCTGTGGTTTTTATTACTTGTTCCTATTACCACTACACGGTGTTGACCTACTTACATGAAAATACAATGTCAAGATTAAGAAATCTTGTTACAGGTTTCAGTGAGGCTACATCCATCTTTCTTGTTGTTTAGGTAGTGTTAATTCATGAAGATTTCAAATATTATTTGACTGTGTGTAGTGCATGTTCAGTGCTTATTGGTGTGCAGGTTTGAATGTCACCACAGTCATGAACTGTAATCATTTTCAGTGTTGGGTAGCCTACTGTTGCATTCTGCTCAACAGTAGATGACAAATATTCTTACATGCCCTTATAACACTTTAAACTCTTCAGGCAGTTCTGCATTGCATTGTAATTGAACTGGGCTTACATCTGCTTTACTCAGAAGCATGCTACAATCTATGGCATTACATTGATCATTTGCCATTCATTACTGTACAGCCAGGTCTTCCATGAAACTAACTGTGCTAAATAAAGCTGAGCAGTTCCTTGAAGTGACTGAATATACAGCACTTCATCCTTATCTAAAGTTTCCTGTGAGCTGGTTTAGCTACATAATACATAACTGGCAATATTAAGTAAATAGGTAGTCCTAATATAAACTACTGGAGACAGTGTAAATCCACCAATTTTCTCATGCTTATATGTTGTATTTATGTGTGTTATGGGTAAAATGTTTCTAATCTGGCAAAAAAATATAAGTCTTATACATATTTCATTGTTGAAAGCATTGTCACACACTGGTCACACCAATACTTTTTCATATTATTTCACAGATGCCATGGATGGATATTTAATCATATTGATGGATGGATGGAAATATAGATGTAGAACACACCAGTAGGCCTATACTATATTAGATACTGTAGTACTGATCTTAAACCACCATTGTCTGCCCTCTGCACACTTAGTGATAAAATGTTATGCTATTTTACATTTCATTTAAAGCGGCAAATAGTCAAATTATTATAAGGCATAAAAAGTTATTTAAGCTAGGCAAAAATCAATGGCATCCTCAAGAGCTACAGCATCCAAACTAGGATAAAAAGAATCCACATATTCCAGGTTGGATGCTTTGTTTTTAATTTACTAATATTAATAACATATCACCTGATAGTGTTATGTTCTTTATATATTCAACTTATCAGGGGGATGGTTGGGAAGGTAATTACTGATTTATGCACATTACTGTGAGGTTACCAAACACTGGTGCCTCCAGTCGATCTTGCCGCAGTTTTATTTTAATTGTTTCTTTCTTATGTAACTTGTTTTGTTGCTTTCATAAAATGCAGTTTCTATGTAATGTCAGACAGAAAATAAGAAACACTTCCTTAAATTCATGACTCAGAAGTTAAGGACATCTGCATTGTGCACTGTGGTGAGGTTGAATCTGGGCCTAACTGTTATTCGCAATGACAATTAAAATGATATACATACGTTTATAATTTAGTAACAGCGGAGAACATTGTTTAAATAATATTCTATGAGTTTGAGGTTTATAGTTCCTACCGCCGGCCCGTGGGGAGATCAGAGACTTTCTGTTACTGACTAAAGAAAGTCTTGGGCTTTACATAGTAGGCTATGCAAATATGCATGTGTTCCGTGTAGTGAGTCTTTCTTAGGAATTATAGTAACTTTGCAACATACTCACAGTTCTGTTAAAGCCTAGCAAAAACCATCCTGGGATAGTAATTGAACGACTGAGTTCTCAACAATGGTACGTGTAATCCTTGAGCAATAGGATGAAGATAATCATACAATTTGGCATTCATCCTTGGGCTAGTTTTTGCATATTCAATCAAAATCTGCATATTCAATTCATTGAAAAGTAATCCGCCCATCGTGCGTAGATACCATTGATCTGGAATGATCCGGCTGAATTCAAATTGAAAATAAACAGTCTACATGTGTGAAGCCAAATACTGTAGCCTGATGATTACTATCGCAGTTAACTAAAGCAGTGAATTGCGTTTCCGGAAAATATTTCCCCCAAGGTGTGTCAGGTGGTGAGCAAGCACTAGCAGGTGCAGCATATCAGTAAATTGATATCCTCAATCGTGTCTTTTTATTCATGCATTTACTGAAACAAATTAGCACGTCGTTTAGCAATTAGGAAGGCTCAGCCGTGTTCAGCTGTGAAAAATAACTTAATGCCGTCTGCCTTACTTTGCCGGAGATCGCACGACGGCAAACGCAATGCCTTCGCCAATCCCACTGACTCGGTTGCTGCCGAAGAAGTTTTATCCATCTACTGTTCTGGGAGCTTGCAGTAGTCCACTCGTTAAATATGCGAAGGATTCAACTTTACGAGTGCCAACTCAGAGCTTCCACGGCAGAGATGTACACAGAGTGTGTTCGTCTGTCATCAACTGGAAAGAACTGCGGTCTCTTCATCCCATTGGCTCAGGAGGCTTCGGCGCAGTTTACAGAGGGTTTTACTTCGGAGAGACGGTTGCAGTTAAGAAAGTGAGGAAGTGGTCAAAGAACAAGCTAGCATCGAGACAAAGTTTCTGGTCTGAGCTGAATGCAGCTCACCTGCAACATAAAAACATTGTTCGGATAATAGCAGCCACAACTTGCTCGCCTGCAAGTAAGGACAATGAGGATAGTATTGGAACCATATTGATGGAGTATGTAGGATGCACCAATTTACAAAATATAATCTATGGTCCAGCGGATGCATTGGGAAGGGACAGGTGCGTGAAATATTCAAAGGACATTGCAAATGGGCTCCTTTTCTTGCATTCCCATTCCATCGTACACTTGGATCTGAAGCCGGCAAATGTACTTGTCTCTGAAAAGGATGTCTGCAAGATTGCCGATTTTGGGTGTTCCCAGAAATTGGAACTCGATCGGGACTTGTCTCCTGTAGCACCCCACAGGTGTCACATTGGTGGAACGTACACGCACAGAGCACCTGAACTTCTGAAAGGTGATGATGTTACCTTGAAGGCAGACATTTATTCATTTGGTATCACCCTTTGGCAACTGATCACAAGAGAGCAGCCGTATGATCAGTATGATCGACAGCCGGTGTTGTATGCAGTCGTTGCGTATAATTTAAGACCTTCGTTGACAAATGAAGTGTTTCATAAGACTGCCTGGGGACAGGCCTGCAAATCCCTTGTCTGTGAATGTTGGAACGGCGACCCACGAGCAAGACCCAGTTCTAGAGATCTCGTTGTACAATTTGAAATTATGTAGTTAGGCCTGTTCCTTCCTTGTTTGCTTAGGCTTTTATATAATGAAAGCATAGCTAATGTTCTCAATATACTTATTTCATTTGGATTGTTCTAAAAAATAATGAATTAAAGTTTGTTTTACGTGTACATTTTAATCCAGTAGGTTATAGCAAATGCAGGTGCAGTATAGGTTATACGCTTCTTCATAGCTACCAACTTGGTGCCTGCCCTGTAACCAGCGCACTACCTGAAGATGATACGCTGTGATCCGCTAGGGGGCGAAAAAGTCTGGACTTTAGTTCAAGAACTACAACCCATGCGCTGAATATAATGGTTCCTTGGCTATGAGGCTAGAATGTAGTATTTGATAAACTAAATTAACTGGTACGAACGTTAATATGATCACAGGGAAAATATCAGTTAAAAATCTGGATTGAAATAGCTCAGGAACAGCGTTTCCCAGCCCTGTTCTTTGCTTGCATTTTACTTCTCTATCCATTTAGTCACTCCTAAACTGCTGTCAGTGCGTTTTTAAAAATCTGTTGTAGGCTATGTGCCGTTTAGAAGATATTGATCATACATTTGCTTTACCTTTTTTGTCATAGTTTTGATTCTTTAATATTAATTTAAATATAAAGTAAGAATTTTAATGTTGCATATGTTTTGTAATCTTTGCTGCTGATTCTTTAAAATGGTGTAACCCTGTTTTACCTGTTGTGTGAAATTTAATTAAAATGTATTCCAGTATGTCTTGTGTACTGTAATCAATGGGGGGGGGGGGGGGTCTTGCTGGCACATTAATCATTGCTAAATAACACCAGTATACATTCAGCTGAGGTAATTATCAAAGTGTTTTGTTATTAAATTATGTAGGGTTGTCACATTATGCTGATGACAGGGCCATTTTGACACAGTGTGGGACTATACATTTGTAGCCTGTATGGTCTGGGAAAAAATAGAGGAATTGAGAAGGTGATCTCTTAACTGAGGTTTTACATTTTCTGTATCAAACCCACATGTATTTTACAAGTAAACCCACAGCTGTTAATGTTGAAATGTGTGGTGTTCCTTTTGTATGCTCCAAAGTTTTAAATAGCTGGGTCTGAGGTTTCATCGTAAGTTATCCAAAGAATATCCAAAGTATTAAAACTGACACAATTTAGGAATTTGTGTGAGATGTTTCTCAGGGCCTAGCTTGGGAGCTGACAGTATCTGATATATGCATTATTCCATGATCTGACCATGTTTTAAAATGAATGTATAGGTTTCTGGCCTTGTTTTGGCAGGCTAAAGCACAGGCTGTGGATCTAAATGGGGGAATCCATGGACTCTAAATCAGGTAAAGTATATACATAAGTATATGTATTAGGCATTAATGTGTGGAACTATATATATAATATATATATTGCCTGATGGATTATTTGTCAACATAGCTGAATTCATGCATCTTGTCTTGGCTCTGTGGTTGGCTGAGGAGGTCAGGCCTCAGATTCTGCAGCAGTGCTAATCAGATTGACCACCTTGGGTTTCTGTTGTATGGACCTGATAATTCATGTATTTGTGTTACTGTAGCAATTTCATACCCTGGTTGTTGACTTATGCCTTCCCTTGGTTCCAGTGTAGAGTACAATGGGGAATGAAATTTCCAGGAGGGCCACATTGCCTTTAAGGAGCAGAGTCAGGCAGATTTTGTTTCCATGGGTTGAAATGCTTGGTGGGAACTGGTGCTTATGAATGCCAGGGCCCTATATAGAACTAGGTATTACTAATACATTTTTAAAATGTTTCTTTCTATATGACAAAACATTCATCTTAAACTCATTTTAAACCGAGACAGAATCTATGCGGTTAGACATACTATCAAATTTTAGGATACTTTGGGGTTCGCTGGTGAGATGAGTGTCCACCAAAGTTTTGTGCAGTTTATGTTTTTGTGCATAATTTGCATTCTAGCAATGGCTTTGCCGATGGAACAAATAAATCGATACTTATCTCTGTATGGATTGTGTTTGTAATGGCATAAAACATCAAAACCCTCCGATAAAACTGTTAGACGCCCCTCACAAGCACTCCCACTGAACTCACTAAAACAGAGAAATCTGGGAGGGTACTCGGAACGTTGCCGTCACGCTGTCGCGAAATCCAATTGGTGCTTATGGTATGGCGCAAAGGTCGCACAGTACCCGTATGA
Organism: Megalops cyprinoides; assembly: GCF_013368585.1. Taxonomy (NCBI): domain Eukaryota; kingdom Metazoa; phylum Chordata; class Actinopteri; order Elopiformes; family Megalopidae; genus Megalops; species Megalops cyprinoides. The sequence goes on from NC_050584.1 coordinate 18,915,352, forward strand.
GGAGTATATGTGTTTCGCAGCAGGCCTAAAGCGGTCCTTTTTGTGAAGTGGTGAGAGAGAGGAGTGTACTTCCTGGCTCACCGCTGTTCGCATCCAATCCTACGAATAAGTCGGTCAGGAATACTTAAAAATGGTGAGCGTTACAAATGTTGTTAGCTATGTAATATGGGTTGCTGGCGAGCAAACTATCTCTATATTGTATTTCGAGCGGGCCGCTGTTGACCGTGTCAAGAATGAGCTTAGCTAACTAGCTAACAGTACCGCACGTGTCCGTGTTGAACTGAAGCGGCCAGTTTTAATGAACGGTTCTCTGGGTACTTAGCAGAATTGTTTCAGAACAAAATAAACGATTAGATAACATACGAATTCGCTAGGTACCAGGCGATAATTGATTCTGCCATGGCAGTTCAACCAAATGACCGTGGCTGAAGTATTTTCGGTAGCAAGCGGCGGAGCTAGTTAGTCGTTTTGTCATTGGTTAACTAGCGAACTGGCTAGTAAGACGTGTGTCATAATGTCAGTTTGTTCAAGACTCTGAAGACATTGCAGATCTTAGATTAACTCGACTAACGATTGTTGTACATTCTGTCATTGCAGGCATTTAAGGACACCGGCAAAGCGCCTGTTGAGGCGGAAGTCGCAATCCATCGCATCAGAATTACTCTGACCAGCCGCAACGTCAAGTCCCTGGAAAAGGGTAAGATGTTTGCCTGCCGAGGGGGGTCTGCATTTCATCAAAATCAAACCAGAGCAATAATTTCACAGGATTGTCTGTTTACTTCACTGGCTATGAGGATAACATTTTGAAATGAAAAAAATGCTGATTTGTTTATACGCTATTCTGAGCCATGTGTATTAAACGAGTACATTAGTGAATTTTGGTAAGCCTACATCTTACAACATATCCCACTGTGCCAATTTTACACCCACAGTGTGTGCAGACCTGATCCGTGGCGCTAAAGAGAAGAACCTGAAAGTCAAAGGGCCTGTCCGCATGCCAACCAAGGTAAACCTCGCCATCCAGGCATCCCTACTGTGAAATTGTGGAAATTGTCAATGGCATAATGAATTTGAGAATAGACTTGAAAGGTGTTGATAGGCTTGTTTGGACCAGCACAAGATTTGGAAGTTTTAGTGCTGCAGCATAAAATATTAACTTCTAATGCTCATAAAATGATTTCTGTCTCTCTCACCTCAGACTCTACGTATCACAACCAGGAAGACTCCTTGTGGTGAAGGTTCTAAAACATGGGACCGGTTCCAGATGCGCATCCACAAGCGTCTCATTGATCTGCACAGCCCGTCTGAAATTGTCAAGCAGATCACTTCCATCAGCATTGAGCCTGGTGTAGAAGTCGAGGTCACCATTGCAGATGCATAAATGTATTTTTTGCCACTGTAATAAATGGTCTGAAATGACAAATTGTTTTTCTCTCTTAAGGTATTGCAATTGCTGTGTCTGTTATCTGTGGTTTAGTCATTGGAGTTCTTTACACTTAACACAGCAGTGCAGGGTTTCTAAATGTAAATGTATACAGTGGAGTTGGGAACTCCAGACCTTGAGGTTTTCAGTCTTTTCTGGTTTTTGGTATGATGAAGCACCACGCCAAAACACTGGTGGTGAAAGTGTGTGTGTACTGGATGCCATTATGAAGTGTTAAAATCCTCTAACTTCTGAAACGCCACAGGAGAAATTTAGATTTGATCACATTAGCATAAGCAGAGCTGAGAACCTAAATCTAAAATGCTACATGGGATATCATCAGAAGTTTTCACTTGGCAGAAGGATGAAGCGGTTTTGCAGCTAAGGTGTATTCCCTCCTGTGGGACATCAGGAGTGAATTCTAAAAACTTTACTTTAGTCCTTTAGGACATAAAAACCCTACTAATTTTGAACTGTGTTTTAAGATGTAAAGTGGTCTGATAAGTTGTTCCCATTGGCTACATTTCAGAATAACAGGCATTTTTACCTTGGTGTCCCAGTGATCTGGTTGATCTATCAACAGACATTGAAACAAGCTGTCAGATTAGCCCATAGTTCAGACTTGTAACTAGCATGAGCACCAGAAGTCTGTGATAAACACTGAAACATTTTACATTGGTAAAGGTCAGCATAGATTCAACGTCAAAGATTGTTTAAAACACTTCTCAAACTCAAAAGTGGAGGGAACTTTTCTCTTAAAATTCTTGAGCAAATATGCCTTTGTGTAGTTGCAGGTGAGGGAAAAGGGTAAAGGGGGCTTGTCTTGAAAACACGTCAGAAAACCTTAAGTAGCTGATCTCGCAGATCATGAACCATGTATAGAACCCACTTGAGAATGTAGTTCTAGCACTAAACATCAATATTTGCCTTATATGCGTCTTATGTTGAAAGCTTATTCCAATTGTGTTCCTTACAGTTACAGTGGTAAGGCATTGCTTTTTTGACAATCAGAACACTTCATAATTAGTAAGGATGTTTGTTAAGTAAGAAATAACATTATACCTTATGTAAAAAATATATTTACAGCATTTTTCCCCATTTAGGCACTGATGTGAACCAACAGCAAATCTTTGTTCTTGAAATTCATTTATTTTATTTTGACATTGTGGGAACATTGTTTGGCATCTATGGCACATTCAGATCAATAGTGATTTATATTTTGTGCATTCCCAACATGATGTGCTTTGAAAGAATGTGTGCCCTGACCAAAGGAGGTTTGAGAATTACATATTTGGGAGATACTACTACATTCTTTGGCCCTGATTGAAAAACCTCGACTAGACTCTTGTGTTTTTTTTTTAGTTGTGCAAAAAGTTGTATTCAACAGGTCTGCCGATTTCGGAAGAGGGTTACTCTTTTCATCAATATTCTGACTAAATGCGAAATAGCCTTTTTATGTGAAGGTAGTGAAACTAGTCTCGCAGACTAACAAACAATTTAGTGATTTTGCAGTGACAGCTTATTCAATTACTTGTTCACCGAATAAAAGATCAGTTGATATCCTTCCGTGTACAATATTTCCTTAAGGCACTAAACGCGCTATTTTCAAAAGAAAATAAAGGCATGGTTAGCAATCAAGGAAACAGCAAGACTCACCTGTGTTAATTAGAGAATAATAGGCAGGTGATGCTGGTACAATATAGGGCTAAAGGGAACTCCTACTCTTAATTCAGCCATAGTTGTGTTGTTTCTACAGAACTCCACAGTCATTGTGCGTCTTTGCTGTCTTTCTGTGGGAAAATAAAAACAACCTTAAATTGCGTCTCCCTCTCCCCCATCCACTGTTTGCCACAACTGGTTTAAAATTTGGCCTCTTTTGTTCGTAAGTATAAGTTACGTTTTATGGATGTTCATTTGAGAGGGCTAGTGTTTTGTAAGACGCAGGCTGTCTTGACTGCTTTGCAGAAATGTCGACTATAAACGACTCGACGAGTGAAGGCACAGTTCTCGTGCACCCTGATCTGGATGCGATGGAGTCAACGCGTAATGAGCTACATCTCGGTAATTCGCATAAGGGAGGGCTGTCAGACATATCGACGATTTCCTCAATTGTTTCAACTCAGGTACTATTATTTTTAAAACCTATGTTTCCTTTCTCCTTTTCTTTAATCTTACCATAGTGTTAAATAGCTAGCAATGGCAGTAGGGTGAAATTAAGTATCGGTTCAAATTAACGTGGAATAAACTTGGTGATATTATTACATGGTTTCTGTTCTGATTTCAGCCTTTCTTTTTCAGAGTGAGACTATTGGCAGTGCAGAACAGCATCATCTTAAGGTTTACCTAAGGGTCAGGCCATTTTCCAAAGACGAGATATCTAACGATGAAGATCAGGTAAACATGACAGCCCTTGTCACAGTTTACATGAAACATTTGTTGTCTAAGTACATTCTATTTATGCCCCTCTCTCTCACACCAGGGTTGTGTAGTTTTGGAAAATGCCCAAACTGCCTTGTTGCAAGCTCCAAAGGGATCAGCAACTCTGAAGAGCTGTGAGAAAGGCATTGGGCAGGCTTTGCATAAGTTCACCTTCTCCCAGGTTAGGTTGTGTGGTGGTGATCATTTTATGGCATGTGACTTTGCCAATCTGTCTTTTTGGAAATACATTTGCCAATGATGCTAAATGGACTAGATTTTGTAAGTTTGGAATGGGTGATACATTTTGATCATTCATGGCTCAGGTTTACTCTTTGTTCAGATCTTTGGTCCTGAGACTGACCAAGCCAGCTTTTTTGGAAGCACTATAAAAAGCCAAGTGCAGGATTTCCTAGAAGGCAAGAATGCCCTCATCTTCACATATGGAGTGACAAATGCAGGCAAAACCCACACAATTCAGGGTGAGTCTGTTGGTAAACCTTTTGTATGTTACTCACATTATGAATGAACATTCACACACACACAGTTCCTTCCTTTAGATATGTACCATAACCCTTAACCATTTTAGTCAGAAAAACCTAAACATTTTTCAGGTTCTCACAAGGATCCTGGTCTATTACCCCGAGCAATCAATGTGATCTTCGAGCATATTAAAGGGAAGCAGTATGATCAAATGGATCTGAAACCATATCTCAGCAGCGATGTCCAGTATCTGGATCCTAATCAAGTCAAACAAGAGAAAAGTGCAAAAGCTGCTGTGTTTGCTTTGTTGAAGGAGGTTAGTGTGTAAAGTTTGTACTTAACTGTCATACATGGCAATGGTTCAATCTGGAATGAAGGGGGTGACTTTGTTCTGAAGAAGGTGCTTGCAAAATGGTGCCATGATAATCCTGCAATGCTGAATTAAATTTGAGTTGCTCTCCTCCATGCAGCTGTCAGATATTTGCATTTGCTCAAGTTAATTCGTGCTGCTTAATGTTGTATAGGGCATCTGACAACATTCCAGTAAAATTTGGGGTGGTCTTCCAAATAGCTCCATACTACTTCTGATAAGTGCCCTGTTCATCATGCAGAGAGTACTGATTTGCATTCAACAAGTGATTTAAATACCCATACCGTTATGGCATTTGTATTCCATATGATTACATGTGGGCAGGCATGGTTTACCACAAGTAAAACGATGTCAAAATGTAATTGTTAGAAGATAAAATGTTTTAATTGCAAGAAGGATTACATGCTCTAGTGTATTACGTTAGATGTAGATGTAATGCTTTAGAGTGGTGAAAATGTTTAAGGAGTAGAAGCCCTTGCGTTTTACATAAAACTAAATGTCTCAAACAATGGTTTTTGCAATATGCAATGCTGCACTGGTTACAAAGCTGTACTAGGTCTATCTGTAACATCAGCCAAAAAAAATATTAGGTGGTATCCTGGAATACACTGACGATCTGATGTAACCCGTTAACCAAGAATCTCATCTTATAAAAACGTACGGCTATGTGGGTAGGCATAAATGCTAGCTTTGCTAACTCTTACGTAAATTTTAATAAGCTAATAACTGGTATGGTACCTTAGCTTGGTGAAGTGTATCTTGTACCTCAGTAAAACCGAGTAGTTTCATGTTGACTGTAATCCATTTTAAGTCTTGTTACCCATGGTTAACCTTGCTTCACATCTTCCTCTTTCAAACAGGAAACCGAACTACATGCAAAAGCAAGCGGAGGTTCGGCCAACACATCAACTTCTTCGGCATCCAGTTTGTGTTTCTCATCAGTATCCTATGATCAAACAGGTAATCTGTGCCCTCTACAGGTGACATTAAATGGGTACTGTACTCTTTTTGCACTTAAACCGAAGTTCAAAGACCATTTTTTTTTCCTCATCAGTTGACTGCACTGAGACAGCCCCTGAAAAGGAAAGGCACCAGTTTTCTGTGTGGGTGTCTTTCTATGAAATTTATAATGAGTCCGTATATGACCTGCTGCAGCCTATCCCCTGTGCCAAGAACAAGAAGCGCAGTGCCCTGAGGGTCTGTGAAGACAGCTCCGGAAATTCATATGTTAGAGGCAAGTCCTGCATGTGCCTGCAATTCTGTGCTTGGTGACATGGGGAAAAAGAAATTAAATGATCCGGAATCTGGAACGGCATACCTTGAAGTTGAAGTCCTGTACAGACGAAGTTTATATTGTCATTCAATCATGGATCTTTAGATATTTTTTCTGTTTATTAATGAACAAGTATTGTTTTGTTCTCAGATTTAAAGTGGATCAATATCCAAAATGTGGAGGAAGGTTGCAGAATTTTGAGAATTGGCAATAAAAACAGAAGTGCTGCTTCCACAAAGTTGAACCAATCGTCAAGCAGAAGGTACAGATTGCTTATCCATTTATTTATGGGTTAAAGGTGTATTGTGCATGTCACTAGATGTTTTTGTTTCCTGGTTTCGGAGACAGGTATCATGAAATGTTGTTCATTTTTAGGCTCCACACAATTTGAATTCACCTTTTAGTGTGCCTCCAAATTCATTACCACAGACCTTGCATACATTCAGAACGAGTATTGAGCACCCTTGTTAGTACAGATTCTTTTTTGACTGTACTGTACAATGCAGTTTTGCTTTAGTGTGTTCAACCTTGGTCCTGAACTGTGCAAGTGTGTCAAGTCAATAAAATGACTCCCCCATCATACTTTGCAATCGCACAGTAAGGAGGAAGAGATGTATAGTTTGTATTCTAACCCCATTGGAATAGAGCTATTAGCACTGGCATTGAAACCTGATATTGACTAGGCTGACGTGAAGAGTTGTTATTAGTTTATGTACTGAGACTGATGGAGGATTGAGGGGAGTTGCAGAAATGAAGCTGTGTGTGTAGTTAAAATGGTACGTTGGAAGAAGGTGGTGATTGGTGATATTTCCTTTTCTCTTTGCAGCCATAGCATATTTACCATCAAACTCTTGAAAGTTGAAGGTCCTGAGGTCCAGAGGATATCAGAGTAAGTTTAAAATCATGGCTTGAATCTGAAACGCATGTTCTTGCTAGTGTTGAGCTTTGCTGTGAATGTTGTTTAAATCTAGACCCCTTGATCACATGGTATTTTATGTTGTCAGACTATCTCTTTGTGACTTGGCTGGCTCTGAAAGATGCAATAAGACTAAGACATTTGGGGAGCGCTTGAAGGAAGCTGGAAACATCAATACCTCCCTACTCATTTTGGGAAAGTGCATAGCCGGGCTCCGCCACAGCGACAGGTGGGAAATTTAGCTATAGACGTGCTTTGTGGGGCAGTGATAAGTTGTCAGCATCTCATTTATTTCACTTCTGCAAGTCTTTGTCCATTTAATGCCTGAACCCGACTTTAAAGATCTGTCAGCTGTAAGAACTAATGTTTTAAATTTATTTGATCTTACAAATGTAGAAGAGTTTACCCTTAAATTTAACATTGACTGGTCACATTGTAAGAAATGTCTTCAAATGACATTACCACTTAGAGCAATTATGTTTGATCTGAACTGAAATGTCTTTGTGTTTCCACTACTGGAGGAGCTCAAGGTTTGTACTTTTCTCTGGTTTCTGTTAGAATAAAAAGCAACTACATTCCCTTCCGTGAGAGCAAACTGACCAGACTATTCCAGTCTGTGTTCTGCGGGAAGGGCAGGGCCTGCATGATTGTCAACATAAACCAGTGTGCCTCTACCTACGACGAGACTCTTCATGTCATGAAGTTTTCAGCTGTTGCCAAGCAGGTCTGTCACAGTGTCAGCCAGTAGTCAAATTTCATCAACAACCTGGGATTCCATAGGTTTCCTGCAAGGATTTCAGAATTACTCAGTTGGACCATAGAACTGAAGTTCATGCGGACACATGTCTTGTGGCTTATTTGTCCAGTGTTCACTGAACACATGCCACATTTGCTCTTAATAATGAATTATGCAAGTTGAGATGAATTGGAGTTGAGTTTCACCAATGGCTTATCACTTTGGAGTTTTTAAAAATGTTATAAGACAGTGGTTTGAAGTATTTTGTATGTTTGTTGGTACACCGGGTCTTTACTTTTGGAAGGCACATGTGCATTTCAGGTGGTCCAGATCATACCAACAAAGTCCTTGGAGAGCCTGGCCCCTAGACTGATGGGAAGGGATGGGAAACCCTTTCTGAAGAATGGGGTAATCGATGGAGAGGCTTTGGACAGTTTCCTTTCAGAGGAAGAGCTCCTGGATGAGGAGGATGAAGCAGAGATGTCCATTCTGCCCCAGGAGGTACTGCAGAACCCAGTTCATATATGGGCCCTCACCTTCCGTTTCACACACAAGTGCAAATATCCTTTATTTATTTGACTGTCCTCCCATGGGCTGGGCAGGGTGGCTATCAAGGGAGGTCATTTCTCAGCCCATTAAAACGCAATCCCTCCCTTTTCAAGGAGCTCCTGAACATCATTGAGAATCTAAAAGAGAAGTTGCTCACCGAGCGGCGTAAGAACCTGGTCCAGGAGATTGAGATCCGGAAAGAGATGGGCGATGCCATGCTGCAACAGCTGATGGAGAGTGAGGAACTGAGGAGGTGCGGGTTTGGTGTGTGAGAGCGACTCTGAGCTGTCACTCTCTCTCAGGAATATGCTGAAGTGTAGCATAGTGGTAAGGAGCAGGACTCGTAACCAAAAGATTGCCAGTTTGATTCCCTGCTGGGGCACTGCTGTTGTACCCTTGGACAAGATACTTAATCCAGAACTGCCTCAGTAAATATCCAGCTGTATAAATGAGTAACATGTAACAAAATAATATATAGCGACTTACATTAGAGTCTCTGCTAAATGCTAATAATGTAATGAGTAGAGCTCTTGCTACCAACCTTTGAAAGGAGTATGGGCGAGCACAGTTTTAAAGGGCCAGTCTTTGCTTCAAAAGCCGACAGATAGCAGAACTGAAGGAAGGCTATGAGGAGAAGCTGGAAAACACCTTTGAGCTCTACAAGGATGCCCTCAAAGAGCATGCCTACCAGTGTGCACTTGAGCAGATAGAGGACCAGTACGTGCCTGTGGATGAGTTCTTTGCTGAACAGGAAAAAGTTGAGGTATGCTTTAATTCTATGATGCATGCTTGTCAACCCCTTCTGTCTGAAAGGCAAATGTTCCCATTATCATTAGCAAACCAGGTTAAAATGTTCCTGAGTATAGCTTGCTCGGCTCCCCAATATATGTGCACATTACCAAGTTGGAGTAAAAAGCATAGGATTTCATTTCCTCCAGCCGGATCAGTATGAGGCAGGAAGTTAAAATCCCGAGAATCTCGCACACTTAGGGCCATCCAGCAGGTGTAGAGTCACGCCGTCAGATGGTGACACGTAGGAATGTCCTCTTCTCCGTTTTGTGCTTCAGGAGCTCAGGAGAAAGGTGATGGAGCTGGAACAGAAGCGCCGAGGTTCTACAGAGGCCTCGTCTGTGGCTCTGACTGTGGAGAGCGCCGTTCAGTGCTCCCCAGATCCCCCAGCACAGGAGGCGCCTCAAGGTCTGTACATTTGTTTGTTGAACCGTATCCACTATACTCATGTTCATGTTGGCAGTTATGAAGAATATATAAGGATCATGGAAGGTATTTGTTAGTGTACTACTATAGCTTGAGGCATTATAGCATTGTGAGAAATGTATATTTTACAAACATTTAAATTGCATTAAATTTAATTTTTTTTGCTCTTTGTGGTTGCGCACATAAGAGGCTGTAAGAGAGGAAAATCTTTTTGGCATCAAAATTTGATAAAAGCAAGTTGTGCTCAGCACTAATGAGACCATTAGTGTATTATATTTGTCTTCCCATTATCTTATGGCACTGTCAAAATCATACAGCATAACCTTGGGAGTACAATGCATGTAAATGGGCAACTCTGTGATGAAACAATGAAGTAGATACCAGCAGCCAAGTAAATTAAATTAGAATAAAAAGAACTGTACTCATGGTTTTGTTTTTTATATATATATATATAGATTTGGAAAGATACAAAGCACTTTATGAGGCAAAATGTACTGCTGAAAATCTCTGCGAAAGAAAGGAGGAGGTAAGTGTCTTTGAAATACAGATTCTCAAAGTACATGTCTTAAACAAGTGCAGAACGCAACATGGCAGGTTTGTAATGAACTGGATCACTTTAATTTGACAGTGATTATGTAGCTGGAATGGACAGTTCTCTCCTGACATGTTCAAACCTAAGTGATGCTTTTTCTGTAGACTATTCAGTCATTGGAAAGGAAGATCGAAGAGCTGACAGAAACGCTCCAGGAAGCAGGAGAGAGCTTTCTGGAAAAATCAGCTGAAATTGAGACTCTCAAAAAGAGGCTAGCTGACCAGGTGAACAGGAGATGTACATGTTGCTTATGCTTAATTATTTCATTGTATGCATCATTAAAACTGCAACAACACTAAAAGCTGCCAACACATGTTTGGTTATAGTTTTAATTAAGTGATTAATTGAAAAGTACATCAGTTAGGGTGCCACAGAGTTCTTCCTTGTGTGTTAAGCTGTTTGCCGCTTCTCACAGGCACATGAGATGGACAGACTGCAGAATGACTTGGCTGAAAAAGAAAGTTTGGTTTCCTCTCTGAGAGAAGAGCTGACAAAGCTTTCAAAAGAGTCCTCCAGCCAATCGAAACCCAGGAAAGGCCTTCTGGCTAACATTAAGGAGTCAGTCACATCTCCCCGGAAAGGTCCCCTCAGCAGGACCCTGAGGAAGTCTGTAAGGGCCACTACCCCTTCCACCCTGAAGAAGAAGCCCTGCCACTGAGAAGTGGGCTTTTTATTATTTGTATTACTTTTTAATGTGTAATATGCTTTACTTGTCAATTTAATAAATTTGTAGTGTCGATTTTAAATTTAATTTATACTGTTGCAATTTTTACAGGTCCTTTTTGAAACGTTTTGGTTCTGTTCATCGGTTGATGTAACTGCATTTAAAATTTGATCAGTATTGAGCCACAATGGGAGCTCTCAGCTACAGTACATGATTTGACTCGTAATCCATTCCATTACATATCTGGTTGTGTTTATGATTTGTAAATTGAATGGGACAAAGCACTGGGGTTTTCTTTTTTTGTAAAACAGAAACACTGCACTCCTAAGTGGGCTTGTATTGAAATGGAGACACGAGATCACTGATACCTGAAAACATTTCTGAACCTTTTCTTTAATCCTTTCAATGTAGCATTGTTTGCATATTTAATTGTAGTAGAGGGAAAAAAACATATACAATAGGTGGTCTAAAAATTTAAACTGATATAAATTATGGCTGACACAAGAACTACCATTGCTCTCAGCAAATTGCAAGACCAAGTTTAGGTCTCGGGGCATTTAGAATAAACCTTGTTTATTGCACAAAGCTCACATTGATTATGCTTCTTATGCTCATAAGAAGTGCGATATAGAAACTAGAACATAAATTGGGTTTGTCTCCACAGTAAAACAAAAGTATGCAGATAAACTCTACCACATGGCAAACCTACAGGCCTTAATACCTACAGTTAATCTGTCAGTGTTGTAAACCAGGTTATGTCCATTTATTCAGTGTAGATGATGTCATGTCTGTCTGCAATGCATTGGAAAAGGGAGAATCAAACATTTGTACTGAAGGTTGCCTCTTTTCAACTAATTCTTCTGAATAGTTGACTCCATCCACACAGAGGAAAAGATCCCCAAATAATCAGTGCTGTTGAATAACCTATTTGTCCATATGTTCATATATTTCTGTACATGTTATCCAATGACAAACACTCATTTAAATGAATCAAAATTACTGTCAAATTCCCTTACACACTCAGAACTCCATATGCTTGCTTCCTTGGTGCTGCTTATTGATGCTTGTTTTCCAAAACCTGCTTTCACATATGTACAAAATTGGCACCAATTGTCTTCACACACCCGAGTCCAAAATGGCAGGCGTTCCACCCTGTTCTTCCTGGTGTTGAAGCACTGAAAGCTCCCGCTGTGATGCTTTAGTGAGGCCGACAGTCAGAAATCCTAGTTTTGTAACAAAGGCTTCACTGGACCACAGAGGAGTAAGCCGTTGGGTAAAAACGAATGATGTTTGGATTGCTGGAAACAAGCGACAGGACTTTTTACCAATGCAGAATCATTGTCTTTTTCTGTCCATTATGGAAGTGGATCTAGTCCAGATGGTGCTAGAGATGTTCCTTAGGATAAGCTGTCTTCTCCTATGGCTGCTGCTGGTACTGACCCTCAGTGGCAGTGAAGAAGTCATCCAGCACACTCTGCATGTAGTCAAATGTGGGCCTGTCATCTGGCTTGCTCTTCCAGCATGTGTTCATAATGTCATAAAGCTCACTGGGACAGTCTTCGGGACACGGCATCCGATAACCTCGCTGGACAGCCATCATTACATCACCATTACTCATCCCTGCGGGGGAAAGAAACATTTCCAATTAATTCAGATTCATCAATAATGAATTCACATCCTTGTTCTACCTTTGCTAGCCTGAAACAGAACGGAAACTTAGCTGTGAATGCCTCACTTCTCTCTTCAACTGAGTCAGAGGACCATAAAACATAGTAACATTCCACACAACAGTGAGGAAGAGCACCAGCAGCACTTTATGGAGCACATTCATTGCCATTTAATATTTTTAGAATACATGAGTACAAAGTCAGTCACACAGGTTCAACGAAATATACAGTGCTGGCCAAAAGTATTGGCACCCCTGCAATTCTGTCAGATAATGCTCAATTTCTCCCAGAAAATGATTGCAATTACAAATGTTTTGGTAGTAATATCTTCATTTATTTTGCTTGCAATAAAAAAACACAAAAGAGAAAGAAAAAAAAAGTCAAATCAAGTATCAATTTACACAAAACTCCAAAAATGGGCCGGACAAAAGTATTGGCACCCTTTGAAAAATCATGTGATGCTTCTCTAATTTGTGTAATTAACAGCACCTGTTACTTACCTGTGACACATGACAGGTGGTGGCAATCACTAAATCACACTTGCAGCCAGTTAAAATGGATTAAAGTTGACTCAACCTCTGTCCTGTGTCCTTGTGTGTACCACATTGAGTATGGAGAAAAGAAAGAAGACCAAAGAACTGTCTGAGGACTTGAGAAGCAAATTTGTGAGGAAGCATGGGCAATCTCAAGGCTACAAGTCCATCTCCAAAGACCTGAATGTTCCTGTGTCTACCGTGCGCAGTGTCATCAATAGGTTTAAAGCCCATGGCACTGTGGCTAACCTCCCTAGATGTGGACGGAAAAGAAAAATTGACGAGAGATTTCAACGAAAGATTGTGCGGATGGTGGATAAAGAACCTCGACTAACATCCAGACAAGTTCAAGCTGTCCTGCAGTCCGAGGGTACAACAGTGTCAACCCGTACTATCCGTCGGTGTCTGAATGAAAAGGGACTCTATGGTAGGATACCCAGGAAGACTCCACTTCTGACCCAGAGACATAAAAAAGCCAGGCTGGAGTTTGCTAAAACTTACCTGAGAAAGCCAAAAACATTTTGGAAGAATGTTCTCTGGTCAGATGAGACAAAAGTAGAGCTTTTTGGGAAAAGGCATCAACATAGAGTTTACAGGAAAAAAAACGAGGCCTTCAAAGAAAAGAACACGGTCCCCACAGTCAAACATGGCGGAGGTTCCCTGATGTTTTGGGGTTGCTTTGCTGCCTCTGGCACTGGACTGCTTGACCGTGTGCATGGCATTATGAAGTCTGAAGACTACCAACAAATTTTGCAGCGTGATGTAGGGCCCGGTGTGAGAAAGCTGGGTCTCCCTCAGAGGTCATGGGTCTTCCAGCAGGACAATGACCCAAAGCACACTTCAAAAAGCACTAGAAAATGGTTTGAGGGAAAGCACTGGAGACTTCTAAAGTGGCCAGCAATGAGTCCAGACCTGAATCCCATAGAACACTTGTGGAGAGATCTGAAAATGGCAGTTTGGAGAAGGCACCCTTCAAATCTCAGGGAGCTGGAGCAGTTTGCCAAAGAAGAATGGTCTAAAATTCCAGCAGAGCATTGTAAGAAACTCATTGATGGATACCGGAAGCGGTTGTTCGCAGTTATTTTGTCCAAAGGTTGTGCTACCAAGTATTAGGCTGAGGGTGCCAATACTTTTGTCCGGTCCATTTTTGGAGTTTTGTGTAAAATGATAATTGATTTAATTTTTTTTTCATTGTCTTTTGTGTTTTTTCATTGCAAGCAAAATAAATGAAGATATTACTACCAAAACATTTGTAATTGCAATCATTTTCTGGGAGAAATTGAGCATTATCTGACAGAATTGCAGGGGTGCCAATACTTTTGGCCAGCACTGTATACCTTTCATTATCCTAAAATCTTCTAGCAACCAGTGCTTCAAACAAATCATGCAGTGCTTGTTTTCAACCAGCAGATGTCAGTGGACTATTGACTGTCATTTGACAACTTCAGATCATCAATCTTCAGAGCCTGATGCTTTTTTTGTTACCAATATTTTTATTAACAGAAGTTAATGAACTATATACGATAGGGCTTACAGAAAAAGTGAGTCATAGAGGTAGGCATGGTTTGCAAAAGTACAGAAGTTAGGATCAGAACAGAGCACAGAAGAGAAGATTCAATACAATAAAATTATTCTTCAGTAGATCCTTCCTCTAATTTGGTAGCTATACATTCAATAAAAGTGGTCCAGGGCTTTAAGGTTTTTTTTCTTTTTTTCTTTTTGCTTTATTCGTTTTTGCTGTAGGGCATTCTAATAAAACAATATTTTGAAATTCAAAAAGTCATGTTATTTCCATTGGTCGATTGGGTTAAAACCAGTGCCATTAGGGCAGAATGTAAAATCCATGTCTGATTCAGGTTGAGATGAAGACAGTAATCATCACTTAACAAATAAAGACATGGGACTTTGATCATTGTCATACCGCTGATATTTGATATCACTTCTGTTACATAATCCCAAAACATGTGTAAGTATGTAGTATGTATCCACTGCACCAGAGTTGCAAAGTGTGCAAGCTGGATTGGGAGCTCTTCCCATTATACATAGCAGATACTGTGTAACATATGCTTTATAAATTAACTTAAAATGTATGAGCTGATGTGCTCGATTTTTTGGATACTGCTTGAATGCCCTCCCAAATTCATGTCTACTTCAGAGTACAGTTAAATTTGACTAGCTCATGTTCCCATAAGCCAGTTACTCTGTGAGGAAGATTCATATGAATGGGATAATAAACTTTCATTAATTAAAGAGGCCACTAGAGGGCATCCTGCCCAGCCATTGGGATGAGAAGCAGTCATGGAGCCCCATGATGCTCCATAGGCACAGAGTGCAAACCATAATCTTAAGTACATAAACTATGAAGAACCTGGTAAGTTTATTTAATGTCCTGGAATGTTCTAAGACTGTGATCACTAAATATGTCTTTCAATAAATGAATGCCTTTTTTGAAACACTGACATTAGATATGTCTGTATGTGTAGTGGCGTGTATTTGTTGGATTGTGTTAGAACCTTTTTTCAGTGCTCTTACCTGGGTAAGGGATTTTTCCATATGTGACAATTTCATATAGAAGGATTCCAAATGACCACATGTCTGATTTAATTGTAAATGATCCATAATTGATGGCCTCCGGTGCTGTCCATTTAATGGGAAACTTGGCTCCTGTATGAAAACATTTGTTAGATTCCGCTTCCACCTTCAATCCCTGCCCCCTAACACCGGATACCTCTAGTATTTGATACTTTTATTTGTAGTATTGTGATGCATTTTGTATTCTGTGTTATAGGGACTGTTGTATCGTAGTACACTTGGCTTCCATCAGATTGCACAAGTTAATTTGCAGTAGGGCTCGAATAGTATTATGCTCACACTCACTGGTTTTGGAGTGCTGTTAGCCTGGTCTGACACTGTTGCTCAATTAAACAGAATGGATACACTTGTTCTACTGTGCTGGAAGTCTGTCTGGATAAGACTGTCTGATAAATGCATGTAATGTAATGTATGTAATTCAATTCCAGTTTTTCAACAGAATTTTCCTGGTTGCATTTCAGCAACTGTAAGATTTGGTGTCTGCAGCACACTGACACAGAGGGAACAGAGTCACAACTGGAATAAACATTCTTCTTGCTATGTCTGTCTCTATTTGTCCAGCATCAAATTAAGTGACAAAAACGTAAGTGCAAAATCTGCTATTCCTGAGTTGGTGGCTTTGAGTGTGTAAGCTTTGACAGGCCTGGTCTATATATAGCTTTATGTACTACACTGGAATGCAGAAAAAAGGATTATGCAACTGAGCAGAATATTGGCTAAATCAATACCACAGCATATTCATTGTACACTTCTTAAAACGTGATTTCTTTGCATCATTAATGTACAGAAATTCTTTTAGGCTGACTTGTCTTAGTTAACAACCGATTGAATGCTGCATACTAGTATACAATAACCTCAAGCAGCTACAACAGGGCAACAATGAGACATTGTGTATGAAAGTGATTGGTCAGCAGGGACGGGAAGCCCACCTTCTCTAGCTGTGTACTGATCATCCTCAATGACTCTCGCGAGGCCAAAATCAGCAATCTTGCAGAGCAGGCTCTCAGACACGAGAACATTTGCAGCTCTCAGGTCTCTGTGAATGTAGTTCTTTTTCTCAATGTAAGCCATCCCCTCTGCAATCTAGAAACAGGGTAAAAGCCCATTAGAGATTACATTCCACATTGGGAATGGTCTAAATCATGTTTAATATGAAAATAGACTCATAACTCCTGTTTCTAAACCACATATACTACTATCAACTTTGCACCTCACACGAACACAGTAGGCCATGTCACATAAAGTTACTTAAATGTGAAGGGTCTCAGTGTAATACGCTTTACAGGATACATGATCAATTGGCACAGACTACAGTTTTACACAAGACTAGAAGGACAGATTACAAGTCTTTTAAATGCTAGTGAAATCTTCATGCTAACCACACCAGCAGCACTGCACATGATGGCAGTTGCTTACAGATTAGCTATGCACAGCGTACCACCAGCTGTGCTGGTGGTCTTGACAATTGAGGTGTGGTATCTCTCCTCCATTAGACCATACATCCTCTCAGTCTTGCTGCATTGTTTCATCTGAATTAAGGTAGCACATTGCAGGTATAAATGATTGTATGATTTCATGTTTATTACAGACTTAAGTGTTAAAACTTAGCCAAAAGATCCACTGTTTTTTAAAGGCAACACTGAGAGAGTGATACAATTAAAATAGATAATTAACATACTTTGTTCCCTACAAATTACTTTAATAAATAAACTACAGTAATACACATTAACAGTAATTGAATGCTATCACATTATTTTCTCAAAATTCCCATTGGTCAAAACAGTAAGAAACAAAGTGTAATGAAACGCTGAATGTACTGAAGCACTGTTACTCACACTCTGTCTGAAGAGCCCTGACATAAAATGACAATGGCAACGATTGTGCAAGATGTAGTTCCCTTTTTGAGGTTACCAATGGAAAAACTGACATCACAGAAATTTTTGCACTTAATAGCACTTCTGTGGAAACAGGCTAACAAAAAAAGGCATCTGTAAAAAATACCTCTTTGAAACATCAATAACAATAATTCAAATTTATGAAAAGGAAAGAAGTCCGCCACCCACCCGGCAAGTCCGCACAAATAGAAAGTAAATACTACTAATAAAAAAGCACTTTGTACCTGGGCTGAAAAATCTATTAGTTTGGGTAGCAGCACTTTTCTGCCAGCTTCACTTTTTAAGAAATCCAGCAAACTACCTGTAAAAGACAGAGGAATGCCAATATTACCTGAACAATTAAGAATGTAGTAAAATGCATTAAATGCATTAAATGTATTAATATTAGAAATGTAAATACCAGATTATTAGTCTATTAGAATTACTTAGAGATGAATTTTGTCTTAAGCTTGACACTAAACTGTTGATGCAAACCTGAATTTCATTTCAATTCAAGGCCATCTCAAATACACATAAATAGAGCAAATGAACAAAAAACAGATATGAAATGGACAGGACTTTCAGATATGAAACGAAGCAGTATTCCATTTCCCCATCCACACTCCTTTGCAGTGGTGTAACTAAAGAATAGAAAGAATAGAAAAAAAGGTATGAATTAGAAGGTCAGATGTTTAGCTACCGTTGGCCATGAACTCGGTGATGATGTAGATGGGCTCGCTTTTAGTGACCACGGCATAAAGTCGCACCAGTCTGTCATGCTGCAAGGTCTTCATCAGGTTGGCCTCCTCCAGGAAGGCCTCCGCAGACATGGTCCCAGGTTTCAGGGTCTTCACTGCCACTTTGGTGCTGCTGTTGTAGAAGGCTGGTAAAGAAATCCGCAGAGTCTCAAGTACTGCTCAAGTCCTCAGTGGCTGTCCATGGTGAGTGGTATATCGTACAAACAATCAATTTATACAGCTGAATATTTCCTGAAGATAAGGAAGCTATCTTCCACTGATACGTACAGGCTAACACACCCCTCTGAGCTTCCTTTAATGGCAGGACATTTGAGGACAAAATGAGAGATGTAAAGGCACGTTGAACAATGTAGATACACAATATAGACATACATTGAAAACAACAGAATTTCACAGGTTGTGGTTAATGAATGCTCACACTAAGTTAAAAACAAAGTTAAAATGCTATGCTAGAATGCCAACACAGCAGTCAGTGTTGTCAGTTTATGGGACCATATGTGATGCCCCCATCGCAGAATGCAGCACAAATGTCATGTACTAATGTCATGAAACCAGCTGTCATTAAAAGGTAACCTTAAATCCAATAAGCTGTTCCTTACCTTGCTCTTCAGTAGGCATACACATTGACGAGAATGAAAATCATTTTAGTTTCCAAAATATACTGTACTGTATGAAAAAATAAATATAATAAATTAACTAAATATACGTACCTTTTAGATATCAAACTATATACTACTATTGATACACTACTACTACTAAAACTACTACCTGAGTACTTTTAATACAAAAAGCTGGCGTTTGACAAACTGCAAATTAGATGGTTGCCATTTTTCCATGGTAGGGTTTATACCTACTGCAGGGTTTTACCAGTTAATGAAAGGGTGTGTTAACCCTAAAGATACTGATCTTTAGTGGTACACACTGGTTTGGCATATTACTTAAGCAGAACAGGTTGTAAGGTCTGGTATATGGGGGCAGTGCTACTGAGACATAGAGAACGATTAAACGTGTCTCTGAATATCAAGCAATAGGAATGGTCATGAATGCAAACTGTACAGCATAGAGGCTGGATTGTGCTGTACTGAAAAAGCAAATGCAAATGTACATCTCTAAACTTTCCTCAGGGCAGTTATTGACAGATACTGTCTACTGACAAGTAAAGGCAATGCAAATGAAGCACAACATAGAGTATGCAAATTACCAGAACAAAAACAACATGCAAATAAACAGTAATACCTATCCTACCAATGCATATCTCAAAGCAATGCCCATTTGCACTTAATGTTTTGCAGCTGCCTTTCAATTCTGACACACATCAGCCATATTGTAAAACAAGGCACATCACATATCTTGGCATAATTCCATTTTCGTGCAGTGAATATGGAAAGTTTATGTTGTCTCTAACTTTGCGACAGGTGTTTACTCAAACAGAGATCTCAGTGAGCTCCTTATTACTCATTGGTTTTGGTATCGGTAGTGAGAGTCAGACAAAATATCTTTTTGTTAGACCCCATAACCCTGCATTAAGGGGAAGTCATCAGCTGGACCTAACGCAAAGGCTCTTGTACACAGCCCAAGAAACTCCTTGCTATTTGGCAACCTAAGAAAAAAATATACAAAAATACCAATGAGTCTTTGACTGGCTGAATAAAATATTAAATAATATGCATTTTCTTTATAAAAAACAACTTGTATTACAACAGAAAGGCCTTCAGCAAACTGACTTGTGCCGTAGGTTTAATAGGTTCAAATGTTAAAACTACTCCTAACAGGGCTTTTGGGTGACTATATTGCCATGCTGTTTACGGTAAAAAGACTCTCACAAAGGGGTATGAAAGGAAACGTGCTGTAGAACGGTTCAATGGTTTCCTCACGGTGTCACAGAGGAAGGCATTTCACTTGAATTTTGCGTCAAGGAGGCCGCATAAACAAGGGGAAACATCTTGAACTGAAGAACCCCCCACTCCATTTGTATATCTGTAAAGCTGGGTACTTCCTGGAATTCACGGCCGGCATGAATATAGGAAGTGCATGAATAATCATAACGATGCAAATTCTGCAGCGAAGGGAGGGAGCCTTCCATTCCCCTCTTTGTGCTTCAAGAGCTACGGCTTTTGCACGTCCTCCAGTACACACTTCACCCACTATATATCACTGGTACTGTGAAATGACTTGCTGCAGAATACAATGGTACAGTCGCACAATAAATGGGCTATTGTACAAAAGATGCAATCAGTTACTCTGCACCAACTGATGTGTTTAACCTTCAAACAATCATATAAACAAAGGTTTGTGAAAAGCTTACAGTTAGGATTATACATACATATATTCTCATAGAATATACTTTATCATTGTAGTATAGTGAAGTATAGTTTCATTATGTTCTTTGTCTTTACCACAAATACTGAGAAAGTATCTAGGCTTTCTTACTTTGGGTCCTGCTACAATACAGAATAATGAGGTCAGTAGAGTGCAGCACAGTCCTTTTTCTGTATTCTAAATAAGGACAGAAAGCAGAGGTGGTAAGACTCACCCATCCAAACTTCACCAAACTGTCCCGCCCCAAGCTTTTTCACCATCTTGATGGACTCCTTTGAGATTTCCCACGCGTCTTTGTCCCATGGTGTCTGGGCTTTGGGTTTCACACAGGGCTTGTCCAGTTTTCGGCAGAGCCCATCTGCTTGCTCTGCACAGCAAACAAACGTTTCATGCCTCTTGACATTTTGTGTTGAATGGTTGTTGATTCCAGGGGTCACTATTAACTATTTACTGGCAAATGGTTCTGGTACACTTCCAACCAGTTTTTTTAACACGTTGTTACTGTTACTGTATTTATTCTTAAAATTAATCGCCTTATTAGTCAAGAACTTTAGGCGAAGTCACAGGGCACAAGCATACAGACAATGAACAGAATCTATATAGTGAGTGGTTAAATTTCACCGGGCTCAGATGACAATAAGAGTAACATTTTACTCTGGTACTTACTCTGGTAGTGCTTTATCATGCTGTTGATGTCAGAGAAGGTGTTTTTAGGAGAGACGTAGTAGCCTCCATTGTCCATTGTGCGGATCTTATAATGTTTGACAGTGTCTGCACCCTGGTCATCTATATCCCTGATAGACAGCGAGTAACTTCCTGATAAAAACAAGAACACAGAAACACACATCTTCAGGCTTGAAAGAAATACTATCCCACTGTTCTGGTACATACTGTATCCTTTGATTAAACAGCTCTTTACCTTTTCAAAAGGTTTCTAATACTAATACTAATCATACTTTTCAAAAATCCAAACTGGTTAGTCATTTATTTTTCAAAACCTTTTCAAAACCCCATCTGGTAACTAATTCTTTCAACTTTTTTTAGTTTACATATTTGTGTAACTCTTTTTGAGAACCTCTCCAAATTAGAGTACAATTACAGTTCATTTTTGTTAAAAAGTAAAATCAGCTGTGTATCTTTAATTGTAACTCTATTCCTCAAATTCTGTTGGTGACTTTTCAGAAACAGTCTGAACTTGTACTACAGAACTTAGTATAAATGTTGGTGCCGCAGACCCAGGTTTAAATGTTGTTGCTACTACTCTCATTCTAAATGTTTTTGCCACAGACCACAGTCTATATTTTGCTGCCACAAACCCTAGCATATTACAGTATGGTGCTGGGAGGATGACATCTGCGTAACTCAAGTACACTGTACCCCGAGTAAAAACAGCTTCTCACGAGCACATTTTAGTAGCATATTTTAGTAGCATGTCAATACAATGCTTGAACACATTATGCCAGTCTAGGTGACAATATTTCATTATGCATATGTACCTTTGGATGTCTCACTCTCTCGAATGAGGAAAGATCCTGGCTTATTTGCAGGAGCCAGCAGTTGCCTCTCTGCATCTCTCCTGGTAATGTCTTTAAAGAACCAGCTGTGTAACACAAAAAACAAGCTGCAAATCAAAGCCTTTCAAGAAACGAGCCCATAGGCATACATATATAAAATTCATCTGCATCATCATTATTCCTTCATCATATGGTATTTTATAATAATTTCTCAGTCTGTTATGTCTGCCATGTTATTTGTGAGGTGGCTTGTTAGTTAAGACAAAGGCAATGCAGCTGAGGGTACAAGGTCAGTGTTTATATTTGACATGAATGATGTGTTTGTAGTTAAATGTACAGGCTTACTCTTCACTCTCCACTGTGTCTGCTTGAGCTACATAATTACTGGGAATCAAACCCTCCTTCTTGGTCATAAGAGACTTTGCTCTCCACCATTCTCCTTTCCTGGAAGGAAACAAGGCATGCGTGAAACAAAGGGTATGGTTCTATGTGACATTGCTGCAAATGCATGCCTGACAAAATAAAAGAGGCTGAAAAGTTATGTTAATTGCCGGGAAAAAAACCTCTCTGTTAGGTTGTTGAAGAAGTCTATCAGCTTTGATGGACCAGATTTACAAACTTTGTATTTACTGCTACAAAACTATAAACACTTACAAAACATAACAGAATGTACTTATAGTCCTGACATAACACAGAGGGTGTGATAAATCATACACTTTTCCATTAAGACAAAAAATAAATCAACTTACTCTTCAAGAACTTTAAGTCGTTCTCCTTTCTTAAACGTCAAATCTCCACTGTGTACTGCTTCATATGGGTACAGTGCAACCACTATTTTCACAGACCCATTTTGCTCTGTAACAGAAAAGCAGTCTTACTCATGTCCTTATAGCTGCCCACTTTAAAGGTGACGTGAAAAAGGGACAAACATACCCTCCATTCTTTGGAACACTTGGCCAGGAAGAAGACCCCCTTGAGTTGGCAAACTCTATGGCAACAAATAAACAAAACAAAATATGATTATTGCTAACAAATGATAAACAACAAAAGAAGACATCAGTGTACTACAGTGCTTTTTAATGTGACCAGGTGGCATCGTTATTACTTAAAAACTTAAGAAAAGCTATATTATTGTGTATCTTCCTTATGACCTGTGGTTTTATAAGATTTCTCAAATTATACTCTTTGGCTCTTAAAACTCAATGTAATATACTTTCATGGGTAGATTTGGCATCATATCTATAAACCTAAAAATTTCTCAACATCTTTATAATGTAGTAACATTGCAGACATTCTAATCCAGAGTGACATACACAATCTGCACATGTTATCTATTCTTACAACTGGATATTTACTGAGGAAAGTGACTTTAGGTACCCATCCCAAGAGCACAAACAGCAGTGTCCCACTGGGGGGACTGAACCATCAACATCTGGGTTACAAGCCCTGTTTTTGCAGATGAATCAGATCCAGTCACTGGTAAATTCAATAAATTATGTTGTAATATTATATGGAAAGCCAATGAAATTGGCTTTAGTATTAAGACATGGGCACAAACTCAAATGAAAAACACAAATACATCTCATATCAGATGTCTGTTATCTTTCATATGCAGAGTATTACGATATTTGCAATTTTGGAGATGATTACTGCTTTGTCTTTCTGTACATTGGATTAGGCATTCGGAATTTCAAATTCCTGGTGATAATCAAGATACATGTCAATCAGCCAGTAAGACATATGAAGCACCTTCGTACTACTCTGACTGGCACTGTGTAATTGTTACCGCATTGATGGTCAGTGAGCTACAGATAGCGGAGAACCTGACCTTATCTAATATCTGTCCAAGACCTGTTTTGATAATGTTGCTCACTCAGATCACTCAAAAGCAGCTGATTCATTTTAACTTATTTAACTAGTTGCATTTAATATAGTACCTCTGTCCTTCTATGAAATGATAGTAAAGATCTGTCCCAAAAAAAGTCTGTTTTGCATAAGTGGAGTACTATTATTAAAGAAACCTATGTAACCTCAAGGAGGAATATATTGCACTCACCCTAAAAAGAAACCCACTAAGGTTTCAAAAATCCATTTTAACATTTAATTAAAAATCATGTCTGAGCACATCCTTGACAAAATGTTATTAAATGGAGGCCATTCTCTTTGTTACAGTATGACTAAATCATTTAATGCAAAGGTAAAGGTATCGCATTCAGCACAACAGTAAGAAGGAAGAAGGAATCATTACCACGTTAAAGCCACTGTAAGTTTTCTGTCTTGCCTGTTTGTAGTTCATTGGCTGCCACTGACTCGTTGATACACACAGTGCTAGACCACTACTTTCAGCTTGCATTACATCAGTTATTCAGCTTTAATTCTTATTTGAGCAACTGGCTGATGTATTATGCAGTTTAAATCATTAACAATTATAACCACTGTGGTGGCAGTGTAGCATAGTGGTAACAAGCAAGGTACTGCTGCTGTACACTTGGGCAAGGTACTTAACCCAGAACTGCCTCAGTAAATACCCAGCTGTATAAATGGATACGGTTGAATAATTGTAACCTATGTTAATCACTCTCGATAAGAGCATCTGCTAAATCACAATAATGTAATGTAACTAGACCATGAATGAATCATAGACTCCAACTCTCAAACATGATCAATTAATAACTATATAATGTAAAATAAAGTTAGGAGAAAAATGACAGCACATCAGCATGTCCATGCAAACCTGCTAACCGAATAGACTAGTGCAGAAAGCCACTTTCTCTGGGTACCCCCCACTACTTACTGGCCTACTGGTGGTGGGGTCTCTCACATATCTAGTTCGGTCGGTACGTACTGGTTGGTTTTTCGTGTGAGCACGCGTATCCTCATTCCCGCCATTGGTCAGCTTGGATTTTATACAACCCATATTTTCTGTTAAAAGGGGAGGAAAAAGGAAAAAAAAGCATATGTGATTTTGCACCCTATAAAAATGACAGTGAGGTTAGACTACAGAGAAACAACAGGCATTACATGTGTTATACAGCATTATTTTTTCCCAGATCATTCTGCTCACAATGACATCAGTATTGATTTGAACTTAGTGAAACATATGGCCATTATTCTACTGGTTAGGTGCCTAGCAGGGAAGAATATGATAAATAGAAGTATAATGCATACTGTTTTCATGCAATAAGTCTGTTTTTAATGTGCAACAACATTTCAGTCCATGTGTGTCTTGAAAATAACACACGTACACTCATCAAAGGGTTGTTTATGAGAAAAAAGGTGAGGAAATGTTTCACTTTTTAATATTGTCATTTATTTGCCAAACATAAAGCAGAAGCCTTTTGACAAATTTGGGTCCATCACTTCCATCTGGCTCTGTGCATATGGCATATTGTTCAGAGCAGAAGCCACATGGGTTTCTCTCCATTAAACCTGTAACACTATAACACAGTGCCCACTTGATAACCCCAATGATATACTGGTATCTATACGCCTAATTGTTCTCTTGTAGCACAATGGTGCATGCTACCTTGTAGATGTTTCAGTGGCATTGGGCTCGACTGTCTTAGCTGAGCAGTTATCCTGTTTTTATGGCACTTTGTGTGGTAATATTAAGTAGCCTTCACACACCATTTACATTACTCTATTCAATGGTTTTATGAACTCACTCCATTAAACCCTTAACACTATAACATAGCCTTTACACAGCATTTACACTACTCTATACAATGGATATACTGTATGTAGAGACCACATACAGAAAGACAGAAGGAGAGAAAGTAAAATGTGAGAGCATGGTCTATATTTTTCCAACCTTTAAATATTCAAATATGCTGCATAAACCATACAGACACACAGATGGGAAATAAATACAAACATGGACAACATAATGAGTAGTTTGTTCCCCAGTGATCTTTAACCTTTATGTTTTTTCACAGCTATGCACACAGAACCATTCAGGCAAGACCATCAGTCTATGAGACAAATTTAACCTATTTTTAACCACTGCTGAAAGGATTGTTCCGCTGTTAATATCTTGACAGTACGATAACAACACTGAAAACAAGATAACTTGTAAAAATCATGTCCTATATCTAATTGCATCCTCTGCCAACACTGACTGCAGTCGTCAACATGCCCTTTGAGTAGTGTGATAATAGAGAGGTCACTTGTGCATTCGTGTACACTATATGGCCAAAAGTATGTGGACACCCCTCCTAATTATTGAGTTCAGGTGTTTCAGTCACACTGATTGTTAACAGGTGCATAAAGTCAAGCACATAGCCATGCGATCTCCATAGACAAACCTTACAAGTAGAATGGGTCGTACTGGAGAGCTCAGTGTCTTTAAACGTGGGACTGTCATAGGATGCCATCTTTGCTATAAGTCAGTTTGCAAAATTTCTGTCCTGTTAGATCTGCCCCGGTCAACTGTAAGTGCTATTATTGTTAAGTAGAAGCGCCTAGGAGCAACAACAGCTCAGCCACGAAGTGGTAGACCACGCAAACTTGCAGAGCGGGGCCGTCCAGTGCTGAAGCACGTAGCATGTAAAAACCGCCTATCCTCTGTTGAATCACTCTCTACAGAGTTCCAAACTGTTTCTGGCTGCAACATCAACACAAGAACTGTGCGTCGGGAGCTTCATGAAATGGGTTTCCTTGGCCGAGCAGCTGCACACAAGCCCAACATCACTATGCGCAAAGCCAAGCAAAGACTGGAGTGGTGCAAAGCACGCCACCACTGCACTCTGGAACAGTGGAAACGCGTTCTCTGGAGTGATGAATCACGCTTCACTATCTGGTAGTCTGAAGGGCGAATCTGAATTTGGCAGATGCCAGGAGAGCGCTACCTACCGGAATGCACAGTGCCTGCTGTAAAGTTTGGTGGAGGAGGAATAATGGTGTGGGGCTGTTTTTCAGGGTTGGGGCTAGGCCCCTTAGTTCCAGTAAAGGGTAACATTAACGCTACAGCATACAAAGACATTTTAGACAATTGTATGCTTCCAACTTTGTGGCAAAAGTTTGAGGAAGGCCCTTTCCTGTTCCAGCATGACTGTACCCCTGTGCACAAAGCAAACGTCCATAAAGACATGGTTTGACGAGTTTGGTGTGGAGGAACTCCATTGGCCTGCACAGAGCCCTGACCTCAACCTCACTGAATACCTTTGGGATGAATTAGAACGCCAATTGCGAGCCAGGTCCTCTCGTCCAACATCAGTGCCTGACCTCACAAATGCTCTTTTGGCTGAATGGGCACAAATTCCCACAGACACACTCCAAAATATTGTGGAAAGCCCTCCCAGAAGAGTGGAGGCTGTTATAGATGCAAAGGGGGGGGGGGGGAGCACAACTCCATATTAATGCCCATGGTTTTGGTTTTGGAATAGGATGTCCAATAAAGTTGGTGTGATAGTCAGGTGTCCACATACTTTGAGCCATATAGTGTATATATAAGGAAAAAAAATACAGTTCATTCAGTACATTCATTTTGACTTTCAGGACAGAAGAGTCCAAAAAGGAGGCAGGGCTTCAATTCTCAAAAAGCCAAACATATATTTCTTTGATTTATAAGAGAAGTGTACTGGCTACATACATTAATTTCTGAGACTGGATTTAAGGAAGGACTGGATTCATGACCTTTTGTTTGTCCTTAAGTTTTTTTTTGTCTTTTCAATACTCATTATGGTCTTAAAATGACAATTTCTACCCAAGACATCAAACAGATGATGCCAAGGGAACAGAAATTGCCAGATTGTGTCTTTCCATTTTTCCACCACAGAATATTTTTATAAGATGAGAATATTCTGGCTTTAGTTGCTTTCGTATTCAGGCAAATGTCATAAACCAAGAGGTGTGAACGTGAAATTGGAGTCATTACCTCATTGCAACAGTCTACATCAATGCCATTTGTATTAACTGTGATGGTGGCACTCAATTATAACAAGACATACTAATTGGATTAAAATGCATGTGAGTCACTCCTTGTCAGAACAGTTTTTTTTTTTACAAAGTCAGTTCATTTCATCAGGTGTCAAAAAAAAAAACAACAAAAACACAAAGCAAACAAACAAAAAAAAAACGCCAGACTTGGCCTGGATTTAACCTAACCACGGCATTCTAAAGATCTTCATCTTTAATGTCTTAATCTTAATCATGTGTTTTTTTTTTCAGTAGTTTTAAGATATAACACCAGGTGCTTGGCAGTCACTGAAACAAACAAAAAAAAGTTTCTCAAACTTTAGGAAAAAGCCAGCTGTGGTTGGATTGAACAAGGGAAATGATGTAACTGGTATTAGAAGAACAAACTGATTTTTTTGCCTGTTTTCAAACAACAATGAACAAATTCATTAAGATTTCACAAATCTTGTGTGCAGTGAAATTAAAACTGTTAAGATCAAAGACAGCAATGCCCTGCAGTAGTTTTAACAATCACAAGTGAAATTTGCTGTTGCTCTATGAAGAAAGCCATTAGCTCTAAGTCAGTTCTCTTGTTTGGGCTCAATGAATAGTATACTAGGGGAATGCCAGTTGGGCCAAACTGTAACAAATAAACCAATGAAAGACTGCACACTCATCAGATATGCTGTAAATGCTGCATTGACCCTTTGCTAGCAAATTATTTTACAATAGCAAATGTGAAACATTTACATGAACAAAATATGTTCTATTGAAGGAAATTCCCTTTACATTTATAAATTGTGATGTCCTCAGGCAGAGCAAATGTCTGAGACGATATTATCAGTGTTTGACCAAATATTTTCCTTCCCAGTGGATACACTACGCTGTTCTTTCTGTGGTATTATTTCCTCAAACACTGGTATTTGAGGAAATGTTGAACAGTTTTGCTTTCAGGCAAGTTTAGCTGCCCACTAAGGCCCACTATGCACAATTCCATATGCACAAACCCCCTGACCCCAGACAGAGGCAACACATTTTTAAATCATGTTTCACCCAGTTGTTAAGGTGAAAGGAAACAGAAATATGAAATGTGCTATCTTTTAACCTCAGAAGGATGACATTAAGAAGGGCTAAATTTAAACAGGAAAGAGAAACAAAATTCACTTTCTGCACCTGCATTGCATAGAGCTAGTATCATTTTGTTGTAGTTAAGATCAAACTTAATTTTAATCTACACAACAACTGAGGTAATACAGTCTACAAACCCATTCCCCTACAGTCCATGTAATATGTCTACTAACAATTCAAAATATAAGGAGATCTACTATTTTGCTATGTATAAACAGCATGGCTAAAACTTCAATTCAGTTCTCATCGTTTTATCCCAGCATTCTCAAAAAAGCAAGGTTAGGATAAGTGGGTTAATTTGAAGAACAAAACTATATTACTCCGACACGATATCTCTACCAACCAAAAGAAACATATTGTGCGGATATTTTGCTGCACAAATATTTAAGGGGAAAAAACACACCACATGGGTAAATAAATTGTTGGCGATTATCCACTTATTTATAATAGAATACTTAATACTTAACAAGTTAAATTCACAAGACATAGTGCTGCTGGGCCTTCTCATTTTGAGAGAAGCCAGCTGTCATGTTACAGTATTTTTAGGCTTCTGACAGGAAACTGGAAGAACTTTTTGGTCAGATTACCGTGATGTGCCCCACTTCCTTCAATAACCAAAGGCAGGCGGAGCCAGAGAAAACCAGCACACAGCAGTCTGGTTTCTAATGCCAAGCAGTGTATTTCTCTATACACATCCCGATGTTCATGTGGGTTTCCAAATTCAGGTTTCATAATTATCCTTGTCAGGATGTTCAACAAGGCATAGACTTGAAGATTAGCATGGAGTCTCAACACTGGGCTGTGGTCATCCAAAGACACAGTCACTGCCATAAGGGGTGTACAATCAACACAGTCAGTTCTGTTATGTCTTATGGTGACTGGCAACCTATGGAAATTACCACACTACATCAAGAACACCTCCTAGCACAAGACGTGCAACTGAATATGTCAGATAAGAAATATAGAAAGATTAAAATGGTCCTCTGTACCCAACTTTTACTAGAACGTTTTAGTGCTTACCACCAACAAAATGTCAACATGCTTACGATTCTGCAAATAAGTGAATAAAGGTATTGTGACAGAACACACATAAATTACTTGTAAAAATATGGAAGCAGAAGTTGCTAGACATTTATTTTGTACTGTAATCCCTATTTGTGCTGGAGACAGTTTTCTGCGATCATTCTTCCAACCCTGCCAAACCTGCTCTCCTGTGGGTTAATTCACATGTTAAATCCTTGCATCCTTCACAAACACTGTGAGGAATACAGAGTGTGATTTCCCTTAACAGATAACCTTTCATAGCTTACCATTTCTGTACCTTAAAAATGATTTTTGTATGTGTATAGATCAATATAATTACCATGATGTTCCCCAATGTAATGCTACGGAGTATATGATTCCAATCTGAACAAGGGACAAAATTTACCTGGAAACTTTAATTTGAGACACACATAAGCAGTCTAATTACACACTGCAAATGTGTGATCACAAGTCTTTTACTTACCCACAAAAGTACCATGGCAACCATAAAACATTTGCCATAATCTCATGGAAGCTAACATTGATCATGCCTGACTTCCATTATAAAGATTGTCTGCATTTGAGACAGGGCATAGGCAAGCAGGGCGCATATAGGTTGCATCTGCTTAAACAACTAACTTTATTCAAGAACTTTATTCTGTCATGCAAAAGCAGCCTTGGCCATTCAGGTTACTTGCATGCCCATGTTGAAACAGAACAGCCTATGCATGTAACTCCAGTAACCTGAGCTAAGATTAGGCTACAACAGAGGCTGGATGTTGGTAAATTTTCAGGAGAAACTTCCTTTCAGCGCATGGCTGAAATAGCCGATAAATAGCCTAAATCAATAAATTGCCGTTCGACAATGCAAACAGCGGAAACTATAGGATCAGTGTTTATTTTATTCACGAAACGTAATTTATTTTAATTAATTCGTTATTTAAATCTAACAAAGTCGTGAAAATGTGAAATGCATTAATAATACTTAACCTAATCGCAACATAATGTCAATATTCAGATCTAACCGGTATCATCATCATCATCAATATGACTAGAAAGCTAATAATGGTTTGGACAGAACAACACAGAACGATAACTTGAGATGACAGGCCACAGCATGAAACAGATAGCTGCTGGCAACTTCTGGAACGCTTCGTCAAAACGACAGCACCTTACATGTAAATAAGGCCAATCGTGTTCAGCTAAAACGATCTCATCTGTTCACTGACACAGGCAATCCAGAAAAGCAATTTATTTAAATACAGTATCAGAAACACCTTTAGTGGTCCATTTACGATTAACAAATGAAATAACAGACACTTCGGGAAATGTACAAATGTGTACAACTTAATAAATATGACAAATAATTAAATAGCATACTTACTTTATCAAAACGGCTATAAAACGTTCCGATGCTGTTCCAGTACACAGTAAATCGTAATCACTGTCCGATTTACTCACCAATTTTACCAAAGTGAACGGTCCGGCTGTAACTTCACCAGCACCATCCACTTCACAGAATGAGGAACTTGATATTCAGTTGGTTGGGAGTTTTTGTTGCCACTTCCTGGTGCACTGTCCAAGGCGTTTATAATTTTATTTGCATAATAACACACCGGCCTGGCTCTTCAAATAGTTAAGTCTCTGGAGACATTCATTTCATGTCTGTTAAGCCTGTTAACTGTACTTACAGCGTTTACAGAAACCTCCATCTCCGTGAATGTGCCATTCTGCATTAGCAACTGATTATGAATTGATGAATGTATAAACACGGAGTCACCATCGCAACTATTTATTTTCTTTGAGGACACATTCAAACTGATCTACTCCCCCCCCCCCCACACACACACACACACACACACACACACGCACGCACGCACGCACGCATACACACACACACACATTTCATGAAATGCTAGTTCCATAACATCCGCACAGACCATAATTTTTTACTTAACAGAGGCTTTTTCAACAATGCAAAAAGAAGTATGCTCTTTGCCAAAGATGGCAAGTATACTTGCTTAAAGCCATGAGGTGAAACATTCCTCACTATTTGGACTCAGGCACACAGCTTAAGGTAAGAGCCACATGGCCTTAATTGTAAATACGAAGCTCTTATAACACTGGCAACAGCATGGGAAACAGTAGAGTCACAGATGTGACGAAAGTTTATTATTATTATTATTTTTATCCCCCCCACCACTGCCACACACCCACACAGCACACATATACATACACACATGCCATAGTCTGTTTCTTCAGCAGCAGAATTGTATTTTGAGCATCACCCCAGAGTATTTGGCTTCTGTGATGAGTGTGTGTTTAGAGATGGATTTTTCTTTTAAATGTGACAATAAGCAGTCAATGATTATTCATCAAAAATCATTCAAAAAAGTCTAACAAATGCATCCACTTGCCAGTGACCTCGTCTTGCAATACATTTAGTGATTCTGAAAGTAACAAAACAGGAACTATGCACACAGCCTGAGTTGACACACCAGCACAGAGAATAACAGAGGTTATGGTGACATCAGTTTTCCGCATATATGAACTGTCATCATAAGCACACAGTGAGCCACTCTCTGGGTTCCACCCAAAGCGTGGCATTGTAACTCCCTTGATTAAGGTGATCATTGACCTTTTGGTATCCACTGATTCTAGTAGTCTTGACATGGTTATTTTGCTTACATAACTGTGATACAGTCAGTCATGATATTTCACTGAACAGACTGTGTTGTCTTGGTGTCACAAGACTGTTAATTGGTTTCAGTCTCACCTGAGTAACAGGAAACAGTTGATTCCCTTGTATCTAACCTGAGAGGTGGCATTCAAAGAGTTCCTCACGGCACTGTGTTTGGAGCTTCACTCTTCACCATGTTGCTTAACATGTTCCTTAACATGTTGCTTAACATGTTCCTTAACATGTTCCTGCTATGCCATATTGCATGCCTTTTTGAATTTAGCTTCCACTTCTGCATGGATGACATGCTGATTTGTCAGCACAAAATTACTCACCAACTTGATGGTAAGTCTGAGGTCATTATTACTGCATCCAGCTTAGAGCTAAGTGAAGTCAGTGATTTTGATTTGAAATCATGATTATATGGCTTCCCCCTTTCTAATGATCAAACATTTTTGAATCATTTTTGATTGTTTTTTACACTTTCAATATAATTTTGAACAACAACACAGAATAACATAATGGAAAGATATTTTTACACAAGAGAGGTAAAACCAGACATAGGCCCTCTCTTGCACGGCATGATGCCGAGAAGCTTCATGTCTTTGTGTCCATAGATTTCTACATTACTGTGATGCCACAATTCTGACCCATGCAAAGTATTGGACTCACATTACATCCATTTTAAATGGCCTTCACTGGCTATCAGTCAAAGCTAGAACTTATAGCTACTACTGATAAAGTATTCTTGCTAACTTGGAAACTGATGAATGGCCTTGCACTTTCCTATCTTTTTTTTGACCTCCTGCATCCATACCAATGATTATGGTCATCTTTGCATCCCACAACCAAGCCTCTATGGCAATGCTAAAGCAGTGTTACCCCTTGGCTCTAAAACTAACTCCCAGCTGTAGCCCATTACTCAGAATCAGTCGACATTCCAAAAACTCAACTCACTTTTGCAATTTGGCTTGTACTCAATTCCTTATTCTATAATACACTGTATGCTCTTTTTCGGCCTTCTTGTTGTACTTGTTTCAACTTGTTTTGATTTTTTTTTTTATTTTTCGTTAACCTTTTGTTTTCTTAGCCACTTCCCCAGACCTGACATCTTTGGCCATTTTATTATATCTGGATTTCATTTGATTGCTTTGTTGTTTTCAGTTGCTGTTCTTGTCCACTAATGTTTGTTAAGTGCTTGGTGTTCACTTTCATGCTCATGTATTGTTTCTTGTTGGTATTTTTACTCGTACACAGCATCTTTTAGTTCTTGATAAACACTCTATAAATTAAATTAAATAATATGGATTATTACAATGACAATTACAATGATATACACATCGATATTAGTTATTTCTCTGCAATGCATTTTCCATATTGAAAATATATCGATTAGTACATTGGAAAATCCCTGCAGATCTTTACAGTTAGATGGTTGTAACAATGTTCATAGTGTTCTTTTGTATGAAAAAAGAAAGATATTCTGCACATGAATGATTTGACTTCCTCTTTTTCATTAATTAGCCATGGAAATATTCAGTGTGATGAGTTGTGAACCTTGAAACCTGAGCACAGAAAATAAGATCATTTCAACATGTTTTGAATTGTCTTTTTAAAGGCAAACGGTTTGTTTGGTTAATGTAAGGAAGACTGGCAAAAAACATCTTAAAAGATTTGTGTTTTTAAAAAAACAGAAATAAAAAATAATCCAAATATCATGTTTTTTGTTGTTGATAGAAATATAATTGGAGCTGACTGCAGTAGATAGAATCTTAAGGAAAAAAAAGGTTTTCAATGTACAAAAATAATGCCAAATTACTAATATGATATGAGTAATATGTACTCATATTGAGATACTCCTTCAGTGTATAAACACCCTCCAAAATAGGCCATTAAAATATCATGCCATTAAAATATCATGATACCTACTTGGGCTATATTACTTCACACTAGCTGGAGAAATACTATTTCTAAGCAACGTTCGCCAGTGTTTTTGAAACAGCAACTGCTATTGTCCCAGAGGCTCCAAAATAGTAATGATTGGTTTGTATGAAAAGCTGTTTCCCAGTTTTGTACAAATAAATTCGCTTTAAAGCTGCCATTGTAAATTGTTTTATGGACTGAGGGCTTTAGGTCATTTAGGTTTTATCTGTAGGAAACTCTGGAAAGGACCTAACTTGTGATGCTGTACAGATAAGGAGTGTGCATTGCTGTTTGCTGTATGGCAAAGAGAAAATTGACTTTGATATTTCGTTTGCACCCTGTGTGGATATGTGGCCTATAATGGTAAACCTTGCAATGAAGGAACAGATCCTCCACAGTATGCCACAGGTCTGTTGGATGATCTACAGACAGCCAAACTGAAAACCCTTTGCAGAGCTGCATTAGGATCTGCTTGACAAAACCACTGGCAGAAATGTGTTTGTAAAATACTGCTAATTTATTGCTCACTCTTCTGTGTAGTTATATCCTTTGCATATATGGATAAAAATTAGTATTAGTAGAATGTGCCCTTAGTATTACATGCCTGTCCAATCAAAATGCACTGTAAACCAATTATAAAGGATGACAACAGACAACAAGAGACAAACGATAATTGAATGCAAAATTTGGTGTGCAGTACTCTTAGAGTAAAAACGACACAAGGTGAGAGTGGTAAGAGAACAAATGTAACAGGACATCCCTGCTATTCTGATATAATCATTAGACAGAGGATTATGCAAATGAGGCCCCCCCTTGCTTTCAGGTCAGATAGCATTTCAGAAAAATGCAGTCATGTTTATTCTCTTCCTGGTAAGCCCATGTTTCCTGGAGCAGTCGCAGGCAATAACCTCCACTGCCGGAGCGTATACCGTGAAGCCCCAGGACACCGGGAGTGAGACCTGAAACTGTCTAAACTCTCTCTAAAGGAGAAGCGTGGGAATTCCCAACAACTACAGAAGACGGCTCACATCAGTGGCTGTCAGTGGTTCACTTTCCACATGTGCCACACAATGGCAATAAGGCAACTCTGGATTCCAAAAGGACACACCTCTCATGATAAAATACAGCCCTGAACAGATGGAGACCTCAGATCATCACCGTATGTGACTCACAGCATGTGTGAGATAATGAGGACCATTCATATTTCACTTTTACTGCGTATGTTGAGGATGGGTGATTTAAATACATCAGCAACTTTACTGCAGACGTCTATGTCATTTCAGAACTCCCAGCCTCTGCCAAGCAAGAATGTGTGGCATGTATGCAAGGAGCACAATATTTAGTTTTTAGTGTGCAAATAAACAGGAAGACAAACCATAAACACAAGGGGGGCATTTCCTGCTCAATGTTTGATGTTTTGGGAGTACCCAACACAAATGGTAATTAACATTATCTCCAAATCTCTTGATCATTTATCTCAAGTAAGGTTATTGGCCACTCTACATTTCAGCACAAAGTAGCGCATGCGGCAGTAAGACATGCTTTAAAAGGTTATCATAAGGAAGTTGATAATTCATAAAATTGTTTTAATTTTCTTCAGTGTAGCAACTTGTAATACAGGCACCCCGCTTCACACAGGCCTTGTCAACATAATGTACCCCAAAATACACAGCTGAAAACAAACCCCTGAGACAGAAGCTTTATTCAAAAAACAGAAAGCAAAGCGTTCGACTCTGACATATGAGTGTTGAGAAGGAGCCATCCTGCAACATCAGAGAGCCTGAAACCCCAGGTCCTTCCATGTAAACCACAGTAATGTTCCCATAACATTTACCCTCCCTGTGCAATTCCAGTTCCTTGTTTCAGTACTCTGTGTTTTCTTTATATAACCTGCTGCAAAAGTAGTCAATGTCTTAGTCTGTCTCTGTGTAATGCTAGCAGTATGAAAACCTGCTTATTGCCAGTGACCTAGATGTAGACAAGAAAAAAATAGCACAGGGCACCTACTTCCTCCTGGTTGCAAAGCTGCATTCTGATCTGTTGTAGTTATAAATTATGCCTGTTGAAGCCATTGCCAGTTCCTGCAATCACATTTAGCTTTTCCTAATGCATTAACTCATTGTTCTTTGCAGCATACACTTAAACACGGAGTAAAAGAGTTGCACATATTTGAATCATATAGGCAGAAGTGAAAACACAGGGGAAGAATGGTAACAGTGCTTTCCCTTTATCCATTTTTTTACACAGATTAGCACACAGTTACAACAGGCTTTCTTACACCTGTTTTGAAAGCATATAAAACAAAACATAACGCACAAGAGAATGTGCTGTCACCGAATGTGTTTTTGTGGCAGACAATGATTTCTCCAGTCAGTTGAGAGTTGAGGTAATTTGCTTTGCTCGCTTTCTGCGTGTGAACTGCCAGTGAGATCACACATCTATACGGCCCCAAGTACAGTGGGCCTGCTGGGTGTTTATGGCGGTAGGAGACAGAGCTGTGGTTTCCAAGGGCATGACCACATCAGTAAGTTCTCGAGGCTCACGTTGGTCTAAGACTTACAATGCCACCCTGAGCTCGCACCTAATTTATATATTGTAATAGATTACAGCAACGCACCACAAGTTATTAATTTAAAGATGAGTACGCTGAGTATTACAGGACATAGAAGACCATTAAGAGAACAGGTTACATTACATTCATTTATCAGATGCTGTTATCCAGAGCAACTTCCAGCACAAAAAAAAAAACAAAAAACAGAAGTGAATCCATTCAGCTTGGACCAGGAGCAGTGTCAGACCAGGCAAACAACACTTCCAGACCAGTGGGTGTGAGCATAATACCATTCAACATTCACCCTACCACAAGCTAACCTGACTAGAAAGCCTAGAAACTAAGGGAAGCCAAGTGCACACACTACCATACATCACAGTCACTAGATCACAGACTCCTTAAAACATAATGAGCAAAAAATGACCTTAAAGTTTGTCTTTATATATATTCCATCTTGTATTACCTGAACAACTAATTATAATCGATTATCCATTTCCATTACAAGTTCAATTCTTTGCAGAACAATGTTCAATCAGATAAATGGCGTGATGTTTTTCAGTACCTAGTAATGAATTATAGCACACTCTTGTGGCAAAAGGATAGGAGTTAGGAGGATAAGCTTAGGTAAGAATCACTCTTATCGTACCTGAAATTTAAACTTGAATAATACAAACACAATTGACAGTCATAATGAGGGTTGGGGGCAGTGGTTATATAATAATTCAATGCTTTTTAAATACCAAACATCAACTTTTAATGGAAATAAAACACTGAAAAAAATTCAAAATGTAGGTTGTAATATTAATGTAATGGCTTTCATCACAGCAGATGAAAGGTATCTTATACATAAAGGATGGAAAAGCATAAGTAAACATTAATAGTTAAGAAGTTTGTAGTTCCTATTTCAATACAAATAGCTATAGGGATGGAAATCTGATGTAAGCAACATTCATCATCTTATAAACAATAAATCCTAGGACATTCAGCAGACAAAACTCAATAAAAGAATAAGAATGTTGCCATGGGGGACACTGATTTTGACACATGGAAAGGCAAAAAGAATAGCTAACGAAATGAGGGTGTTCTTTCTCATCCCAGATCAAAAGAGAAAAGAAGAGCAATATTTGGGTGAATACAGTTGGAAAAGAAAACACTTCCCTAAAGTGTACATAAAATCTGTCCATATGAGACATGGTCAGAACAAAAACAAATGTACAGCACTTTGCTATTTAATAAAATATATTGTTAAAAAAGAAAATAAACAAAAAAAAATTTATGAATGTTCATGTTTATTCAATAGCTGCCCAGATAACGATATGGTTTCTAATTAAACTTCAATTAAAATAAAACTTCTCCTCAAGATAAACATTTGTCTTTAAATTTAACCGAAGAAACACACCAAACCGTCCCTCACACTGGAATTTTGGAAGGATAAAATCCAACAACACATGTGTTTTGTATCAGCTGAAAAATCAAGCCTCAATGGCCAGAGGATTCACAGCTAAAGGCGGATAATAGCAATATTGCATGAGCTGTTATGTATGAAAAGGGATTGTTTCCTTATTTTAACACCTGGAGAAACAGAAGTGTGCTGTAACGTCTCCTTAAAGAAGAGGCTCAACCTGGTATTAATGTGATCATGTATGTGTGAGTAATAGCTGGGAAATTTTTTCTAAGAAGTCTGCATGGCGAAGTGGAATAAAACCTCTCCAACACATACTACAACTCAATGGTGCAGAAACATAAACTAAAAATCTGAGTGATTCCCTTTGTTTTCCTAAGTTAAACAGTTCTGTGCATAAACAATTTATATAAATCTTGAAAATGCTACACAAACATGTGTGACATAAGTATGTATCTGGCAGTATCTGGCAGTATTGGTACGTTCTAACAAGAATGGCTATTGGTCATGCATTTGAGGCATTTGAGGCTTCTGAAGTGTGAATGGTAGGAGAAATTTATTGGCAGTTCTGCCAGCAGGGGGCAGCTGGCTCAAGAGCGTGCTGAGTTTGCAGTGTGCCTAACACAAGCTCATTTAAAATCTTATTCCATCACTCAGCTATCTCAACAACAATGCCACAGACCTCTCAACAGCGCTGCTATGGTGTATAGTTTCTTTTCAAGGACCAGATCAACCTCCGAGTTACTCATCTCATTTAAATAATGGTAGTGTCCCACCTATACAGAAAGGGCTTGTGACATTCCTAGTTTAATGTAGCTTTAACAAAAACGTTAAAACCATGTGTGAAGCGGACACAATATGGAGTTATGGTAGTTTCCATAAAACAATATAATTAATCACTGCCTACATTACATACTCACAGAAAAGTAGTTGTGTGTGCAGATTGTTAAAAGATTTGATTGTAATCCTGAGAAAGAAATGAAAAGATGGCTGTGGCTTATCTCATCTCTACTGCACAGCGCAGTAGGAGCATGTACACTCAAACAGTTCACCACGTAACTAGGCAACAAGCACCTTTTTCCTCTTTCAAGTTCTAAATAAAAGGCAATGCCTGTGCTCTCTTAATCAATAACACTTGCTCTCTCTTCACAAGAGACAAAACAAATGCCATTAGGGCCAAAGATTTACAACCTAGTTTTAAGTCATTTACTTTACCATTATTCTTTTTGTTGAGTCCAGCATTTGAATGCACAAACAGAAACGCGTAAAAAAAAAAACCCCACTGTGCTCCAGACACTTGTTGTCACTGTTGCTCAAATTTACTGGGGATTTTTTGTCTTTTTACAGAAATAGCTGAACATGCTTGAATACACTGCACATCAGCAAAAATGAACCGAGAGCAGCGTTTGTCTCCATCATCTGCTGACGGCTGAGTTTCACATAATAAAATAATGCTGGCTTTAAAAGGGGGAGCTGCTGACAAACCTAACGACTCTCTGAATCAGGGACGCTTCACGGACTGCGCATTTTTTCTCTCCCCCCTCCTCCGTCCAGACTCGTACCGTCTGCTTTTGAATCCTTTTCAATCTTCTCGCCTGTCCGATTTTTTTTCGCGGGCTGTGAAGAGGAGACACCTGCTGGAGCGTCCCGTGGGAGGCCCCTTCCGGTCACCAGACACTTTCCCAGGTGAAACTGGAGCGTGTCGCACGCGGCGGCTTTGATTGATCGATGCGGGGCCCTCCGGTCAGATTTCCCCCAACCTGCAGAGAAAGCCCAGATTCTGCATGAGGAGGATGTCCCCACTAATGACTTGAGGGCAGAGCAGAGGAGGCAAGGCGGCCCTCAGAGCCCGATTAGACCCCAGTTACACACCCGTCATTAGGGTGTTTGTGGCTATACTGTAAATATGTGCACAAACATTTGAGAAAAATCTCAGCTTAATGAGATCATCAGGTCATCAAATTGAAGCTTTTAGTATGCAGGACTGTTGTGAGAAAAACGCAAGACAAAATTACTGTTTACTCTATAAATGCAGCACATTTTTCCTTATCATGCATTACAACAGCAAACTGTCCAAAACTAAAACCCAAAAGTCAGTCCCTAGGTTCCATGTGTGCAGGACCGCAGTATGTTTATGTTTGATTCGCAACATAACC
Source organism: Megalops cyprinoides (assembly GCF_013368585.1). NCBI lineage: Eukaryota > Metazoa > Chordata > Actinopteri > Elopiformes > Megalopidae > Megalops > Megalops cyprinoides. The sequence continues at coordinate 18,956,003 of NC_050584.1, forward strand.
CTTTTAGAATATCTCAGTGGCGGTTTTCTGGACCTGTTGAAATAAATAATCAGTTCTGATGCTGATCATTTTCAAACAGAATTTTAAATACATTGAATTATGATTCTATAGAGACACAAAACCCCACACCATTCTATTGATAGCATAACCTTTAGAGTGCCAACTTTTTTTTAACTAGACAGTTCCTTTAATCATCAACTAGTTCTTAGGAAGTCATAGGTCAAAAAAATACTTGACATCCTAAAAGTACATTCATCACACCAGACCTTGAAAGTGAAGGATGATCGCATTAAAGCTGAATCAAAGGTTGCTGCGTAATGTTGAATCTAAAATAGGAGAAATTACTTCAAAATGAATATATTGCAAATTTTATGAAGGTTAGACAGTTTCCTCAAGCAGAAGATTTTATGGTTTTATAATGGCACAGAAAATTTACTTCACAATGGTCTATAATGACTGATAAAAATTCTGACAAACACACACACACATACACACACACACACACACACACCCAGAGCTGTGAAAACTATTTCAGTGCTGGAGAAGGGGGAGCTGCTCCTAGGAGGATAGAGAGAAAAGCTCTCGTGACACAAAGACTTGTGTTCTTCTGCTGGGAGCTGACTGTCAGTTAGTAGGAAGTATGAGGCGCACTGTACTAACGTCAGCGCTTTTCCCCTGAAGGAATCTCTCTTCTCCAGCTCGTGCTCCACGGACCTGTATAAGCATAAAAAGAGCTTTCTCATCCTCTACCCTCTGACAACAACATGAAGGCAGTCAAATTTTTTTTAAAAGAGAAGTTTAGTCAGAATCAGCTTTATCCTGGACCACAAAAAACAACTTGTTTTCTCTTTTCATTGACCTGACATTTTTATGGTCCATTTGCCATGTGCGGCGCTGCTGTCAGTGTCAGAATTAAATGTTCTTACTATTGTTGAACCTTGAGAGAGAAGGCAACACTTTACCATACAGCACTTTTGTCCAGCAGAGGTCATCATCTTAATAATCAATCTGGTGCACGGCTACATTTGTTAAAGGAATTTAGTCATATCATGCCGCTAACTTCACTTAATGAGTATCCATAACCACACCTAGACACAGCTCTGGAGTCCTGGGACATGTTTTCCCATTGATACTGTGGAAGCAATATTGTCCCTTGCAAGAACTTAACGGATTTGCTAATAGAAATCCAGGTATCTTCCTGTCATCCCAGTATCTGTGGCAGCATCTTTCTGTTTTAAGACATTTTGAATCTGGAATTATAATGTGAGAATGGACACTCCTATTTGAAAAATAGCTCATCAACAAAAAATGATACTTGACCTGGTATTTGTGCATTGTGTTGATTACCATATTCTGCTGGGGGTTTGATGCACCACACTAAAATCTGCCTGTTTCTTCAAAGACTGTGGGTGACCAGATTTTTTTTTTTGCAATTGTCTGTTGATGCTAAACTGTTCTTGCTCCAGCTGAGATCCATTTTGTTAGTTCCCAAGGAGAGATCGATATCATAGTGCTTGTGTCTGCTAGCTTTGTCTAATCACAGAAGGAGTTAGATACAGGCTCTTCAATAATTTCTGAATCCAGTTAAATCCAGTTCTTCATTTAACACTGAATTTCAGTTACTCCATCTACAGTCCATTTACAGGAATGGAGATTAATTGGTGGCTATGGTCAGCAAGAAAGAATCAATAATAAAGCATTTGACCTGCAAGGATCCAACTTCTTTTTGATAAACATAAATGTAAGAATTTATTTGTTGTTGCACTGTCTTCTTACAGGCAACTGGCTTTCAGCATAACAACCTGGTGGAGTAAAGTCATATTACTTACAACTGGTAATGACAAAAGACAAAAGACACAACTGAGAGCTTACTGAACTCTTGCATGACTAAACAACCAGATGATTTACATACCATAGCAGCAGCAAAGACAACCAAACAGAGGTCATTATTAAAATTCTGTATTATAATTGGCCTTTCATTTCATCCTACCTTGCTGTTGGTTTACTGTAAAATTGCTCTGTGGGATGGACTGGAATTTATCAAAACGACGGATCAATTGAGAAAGGAAGTGTAGTTTGTGAGTGTGTGTTCATGTGTGTGTGTCTGTGTGTGTGTGTGCATTCCAGCCTGGAGCTGACAGAGGCCTTGTTACTGCAGTCTCCTGGCTGTGTTCCCACTCCTCCCTGAGTTAGACATGAGGCAGACTTTCCAGACAAGACCCCCTGTGGGGAAACGAGGGCAGCGATACCAAAGCCTTCCACCTGACACACATTGCAGGGCCGAGTTCCGTACAGCACGGTCGCGTGCGCTCACATGGCTAGGACTCGCCTATCTCAACAACGCAGACCAGAGGGAGCATTGCGACATCATTTCATGGGGCTGGGAGCAAGGTGTCTGTTTGTGTTTATTCAGGGTGTCAGGTTATCTCAGAATAATGTCGCTATTGTAACAACCACAATGCTGCAGCTGGGATATGCAAGGTCGGTTTTTCCTAAGATGGAAATGACAAGTCAGAGCTGTGATGAAAATTATCGAAGACCATGCAACCGCATATGTATGTGTGTGTGTGTATTTGCACAATGCATTTCTTTAGCAGTCCCCTATCATATCATAACATGCTGTAAAAACTCTGCCATCAAAACACTGCTGTTACACATTTGCTTAGGGACAGTTGGTATTTAAGCGAACTGTTTTTAAGAAAATAGTTAAGAAAAATGATGGCAATTCTCTGTTGTGTCTTTTAGTGCTAATAAGAGAGAGGGAAACAAGACACATATGTTTTTATCAATTCCCAGCTGTGAAAACGAGAGTTGCGGATCTCAGCTGTTCACCATAATTACTGGTTACCAGCAACAAATTCCTGGTTCTGTAATGCACACATCATCAAAGGAGCTGGTGAGCTAATAATACCGCCCTTATGTTTCACATAATAATACCCATGGTGTAATTAGTTAACTAAACATATGTCACCATTAGCAGGCTACTGTCAGTGTCATTTCAGATGTTTGAATTTAAAATAGCTACTTACTTTACGATAAAAATGATAAGCTTCTTACAGTAGTTAGCTAACTAGCTGCTGAGGAATAACCACTGCAAGATCGCTGGGTGGCTAGCCCAGTCTTTCCTTACATGTAGCCAGTAACTTTGCCAAAACCGTGTTTCCTTTCACACAATATTATCAGCGTGGACAGAAAAATGAAAAATTTTCAAATGAAACATTGCACAAAACTAAGGTAGATGCTTCAGGCTACACATTTTTTAAAAAACAAAATCTATGGCATTCATACATTGTGGTCAATGGTGAACAAAACTGAATTTTGTTCCAGTATGAACGCTACGTGTTTCTATGAACCTTAATAGGATGCAACTGGGAAAAATAATGAAGTGACTGACCTGTATCAGCAGACACACAGCAGTTATACACAATACTGTGAAGCCAGCACTCAATACTTCAGTACCACACAATTAGCCTGAATTTCATTACCCAAGGTTTTACAGTATATTTACCTTCACTGGACTGAATGTAAAATGGCATTTTTCAAAAAAAAAAAAAAAAAAGGCAGTCTGCTTTCAAACAAGTAGATGTTCAAAAAATAAAACTGAGCCACACTGGGGAAGGTTTAGCCTAGACGCACCATTATTTCTCTTCTCTCTGTGTACAGAAGAGGTGTTTGTTTCAGTTCTGGACTGGCTCTGACACACCTCAGAGCTTCCATGCCCCATCCTTTTGTGATACAGGCCAAAGACTTGTTTGAAGATCAGAAAGCTTCCCAGTACAAAAGGGAAAAGTGCAGGAATTCAAAAAAAAAAAACTTGCTCTGATTTTTTCAAAACCTTAAAATCTTGTTTGTCATCAGATTGTACTTGCTTTCTGGCATGTTGTCTTGCATCTTAAACCTTTGCAGGCCACTTGTCACTCTCTCATATTATGTCATCACAGCTGCAGCAGGTATGGAAAGCATCATGTAATATTGGAATCCCCTCCAAAGTATAAGTAACAGGCAAATCAATCAATTGATAAATAACCCATACAAAATGTTTTAAACAGTGTTCAATGCCATACAGAACATCTGAGCATTCAAATTGTCAACACTTTGGTAAGCTGTTGAGCTTTTCTAAGCCTCGCAATTAATACACATGCAGTGGGATTAGTCTGTGTCTTCCTTCAGTTTAGATTGGCCCAGCTTGACAAATTGACACATTCTGTCAGGGATCCACTGAACTCAAACAGCAATTTTACATCCTAACATTTTACATACAAAAATCTCCTACTCAATGTCTCACAGAGTTTGATTCCATATAGTGTGGCAGAGTAACCGGTTTAATGAGAAAGTCATACATCACACATTGTCCTATCTTAAAGAATAACTTTTGGGTTTCAGTTAGATTACAGCTTTGACCCACTTAGTGACACAAACATAGTGACAGTATTGTTTCACTAAAAAAGATGTTTGATGGTACCAGATGTGCTATTTTAGATCATCAGATGGACAGGTGGTGAGGTCATTTTTTTGTTTTCTTTGATAAGAAGATGCAATTCTTTTTACCATCTGTTGTAAAATGTGGCATACAGTAAACTGAAAGCTTGTTCTACAGGAAACATTTTTTAAACATGATCCCCTTGAGCACAGCACAAACAACTAGCATTTGTTGCAAAGAATGCATGTGTTATATAAGTACATATGCATGTACATATGTGAATTCTTATCTTACTATTTTAATCTTCTTCAGTACATTCATTTGATCTCTAGAATGTAGTAGTTTGCTTATACAGAGCCATCACATGTCACTTTCATTCTAAATCAAATAGATTACAGATACAAATATGTAAAACTGTATCTAGGTATGTCAGAAAAGTCTGCAGCAAAAGAAAGAAAGAAATGATACCTTCAAAGTGACATTCACACCCCCTGGCTGCCTCTCTCTGTCTCTCAAACTCATAAATACAAATTTGTGTGGCCTTCTTAAAGTCACAGTAATGTCACTTTAAAACCTCACACTCACTATGGTGCCTGCATTAAAGTTTATAAAACCAGCACTAGATTTATTGGGAATATCAGAAACTTGAAGTTTCAGAGACAAAAAATCTGAATTGATCACCTTGCAGATAAAATGTTATGAAAGTGTTATTCACTTTGGCCAACAAAAAAACGGCCTCATGCATGCACAACCACTTTAGAAGAAATGGCCTCCTTTGCTGAACTTCATTCTCAACCTCCAGAACCCTGTGGCATGTATTATTTACTCTACAGCAATATTTAACCAGAATGAAATATCACAACCCTTTCTGTCCATTTAAGCAGGCCCTTGAGGAGAGCAGTTTTAATGACAACTCTGCATATTTTACTGTATAAATAACATTTTTAGGTATTTATCATTCAATTTTTTTCAGTCCCCTAAAACCACATTTTGTCCCTATATTCAAAGCAAAATTGCTTTTTCACCAGATCCGGGGCAGTGGAATATAATGCTGAAAATATACAGTTAGAAAGAAAACAAAACAGGAGCAAAACCTCCAGTTTCAATGAACTTCTTAAAGACTTTTAACTTTCTATATTTTTTAATCATAAAACTGTTAACAAGGAGCTGTGCTGTAAGGCAAATTAACTTTTTCATTATTTTATTATTATTATTATATAAAATTGTTAAAAGTTAGGTTTTGCCACAATAAATGTTTTCATGCACCATGTTGTAGTTGTTATGTTGTAGCGGAAGGGATACAGAAGTAAAGAGAGCTGTTAATGAAGCATGCTTTTGTGAAAACATTAAGTACCGTAAAAGCTATAATGATTGAGGAAGAATTGAAAGATGACATCAAGTGACATCTCAAACACTGCCGCACCATTAATTCCTTCTGACATTCAAAAGTAACAACAGCTTGTTCACATTTTATCTATAGCAAGCTTGACTGTATTTTGTCTCCTTCATGTAGATGGTCTGTGTTTAATGTTCATTCATACTGCTGGCACAGCTGCAGTGTGTCCAGTCAGTGACCTGGCTGACAACACACAGCTCTGTTTAATCAACACAAAATCTGGAGCAGGGAGATACTGACCCTCTGGCTCAGTGCAGCTGCTGACAGGGGGGACAGGCTTCAGCAATTACCTCCATCACAAAGACTATTACCATGGAAATGGGGGGACGTCCTGGAGGTCACAGTCACTCTGACCCTCTCCCTAACATGCCGTTGGAGTCCTTGAGCGGGCAGGTCCTGGCAACCATGATCTGATCCAAGCTAATGCCTACCCAGTAAAATACGGACACATCGCCATGCTGGGGTTAATTTAACTCTACCCACTCTCCAGCAGGAGAACTGCGGGACACCTTGTCCCTGAGACACAGCAATGACACTCTCCCCAGCAGGAGCAGTAATGGGTGTGGAGGGCTGTCCCAACTCACACTTCCTGCCTGGATGGCCCAGGTAGCTATTGGTGGGCTACTGGAGAATTGATTACAGACAAAAATAATCAACTCCATGTTCTGAAAATACAGTACGTTACTTTGACAGTAGATTTCTATCTTGTAAATCGGTGAAGTAAGCATCGCATACCCCAGTACACAAAATTGCAACACAGTAATCAGATGGATCATGTGTCTATATGAATAAATAAATATGCAAATAGTTTATGGAAAGATGTCCTCCTGCCTTAAATTCATTACAGTGAATGCTCCATTCCACATCTGAAAATAGCTTAGGTACAGCAGAAAGAATACACTCTTATGGAAGTATAGTTATAGTTATAGTTATGTTCCCATTAGCTGATCAAATAGGTGTGCAGACTTGCGACTGCTCTCTGGAATTTTTTTTAATGGTCAAATAGTTGTACTTCCCAGGATCATAATGATATATTACAAAGATGAGGGGAAACTAGGCCATTAATGGTTAAAGTGACCATGCTGTAAGACAGTAAAATTCACTGGCAACATGACACCATCAATACAATTTAGAAATGTACCAGATGAAGTCTGGTCTGAATCAACTGATGGAACTTATTTTAAGGAAAACCGTCTCCCTGATTTTGAAAGTTGAATGTAATTGAAAAATTGAATGAATGAATGACACACAGCAACAGACACAGAAAAGACCCATTGCAATGTCAGACAAATCTAAATAACCTAAGATCTTGAATGATGAAACTTTCAGATAACATTTATGAGGGTTAACCCTCAACTGATGTTGCTACAGTGACGCTTCTTCTACTTAAAAATTTTAAGATGAACAGAAGTATGCGGCATACTATTTCACATATTTTCAATAAATCAATACACAAATGCAAAGTACCAAATTTTAAATCATAGTTAACTGACACTTAACAGACTTACTTTATTTTACCCACAATGCATGTGATTAAGTTCGAAAAAGAACAGTTTCTCTATACAAATAGTTGTAAAACCGTACCTCACTACCTGACTTCTGGATCTGAATAACCAAGCAACACTGATTCTTTTTGTGGTTGTATAACCATGAGGTAAAAGTCAGTTCTTTATCAAAGAGAGTAAATGGCTACCTCAGTACTTAGCTGCATGCATAGACTTCACTTCTGTTGTTGTGAAGCTGTTTGTTCCATCTTTGTTATGAAAGCCAGAATTTGTCATGCACAGTAAACTGTTGGGTCCGGAGTCTGGCACAAAAACAGTGCCCACCCATGTCATTTCCATAACTGAAAGAAGTTTGAGTAAATGCTTTGTGTAATTACTCTCAGGGTAAAAATAACCATGCATATGGTTGTCCAGGTAGTGAGTTTCACACCAACGCATTTGGTAATCTGATATGAAGATTATTTTTCTCAGATAAAAAAAAGTACATTTTAGAAGCCCTGCACCACGATAGCTAACTGTTCTCACCATCACCATCGTCATCATCATCATTATCAGTAGCAGCACCAGCATAGCTCTAAAAATTTACCATTAAGTTAGTACAGCGTTATGTGTGAACCACATAAATTGGTGGACAACAGTAGCCAACCACATGCGTGGGACCTACAAGGCTAGTCATCGGTGTATCACTTTGAACAACATGATCTACACAGGTAAAGAAAGTTGGATGACAGTTATTCATATTTTGATTCATTGTTTCTAAGAGTCATTACCTCGTTCTCCGTAGATCATGCAGGTAATACCTTATATCATTCAACATGAAATTTTAAAAATGGCTACACGAGTGATTTTAGCTGGCTTGGTATCTACATACCCCACTTTTAAGTTGATCAGTAGTGTAAGAGAGCTGAACCTAAATGAATGATTTAGCTAGCTAGTTAGTGTAAGTTACTGGTTTAGCCAGCAAACTAACTGAATTGTGTGCCAGTCGGGTACCAGTAATATTATTCAAACTATCTAGTTAACTACCTTATATATATACACCGGCGAGCTAGTCACTGGTGGCAGTTACTGCAGGGTAATGATAGCATGAGTAGAATAGCGCCGTCCAGATGACAGGGGATGACAGGGAAACTGTAAGACTAGCTGATAAGACTGTGCTGAGCAGTTAACGTTAGCCACATGCTGACACGTAGCTAACACTGGCAGTCGTGTCATGTAATTGTGTTAGTAAGATAAACATTCTGAATGTTAAAATATACTATGGATTATGTTGTGAACTATATAGCCAATGGTAGCTAGCTAGCTAACATAGCTAATTCACAGAAATGGGTTGGATTATGCTTGGCTGCAACCTGAGGTTTTGGTCTAATTCACTAACCTGCGCCGCAATAGCTGCTTAGCGAAGTAAGCTTATACCGTTATCTACCTAGCCAGCGAGCGGTTTTATGATTTCAACGGTACGCATGCGAAATAGCGTCATCGGGTGTTAGCTACCTAGCCTAGCGCTGAGCTTTAATTAGCAAGCGAGCTAGGTAACCTTAGCTACAAATCCAAAAGGTTTTATACCTCCCCTTCGGGCTGTGAAACGCTTTCACACACCATCATGGAAGGAATTGGATTATCAACGTTCCCTTTTTGTGTCACAGTCTTTGTAAACCGGTCGGACTAGGAAGACAATACACGACAGGAAAATCAGGGTTCCCGATACTGTATCATAGAGACGGGATGGATGTCGAGTTCACTGAGGTTTGGCTTCACCTGTCGATAAATCAAAATAGTAATTCGGTAGCTTCTATTATTAGGTACAATGTCGTGATCCCGGTGTAACCAGCCTGGCAGCAAGCCATTGAAACTTTTTTTTCTATCTCGTCTTATTTAGCTACAAGGTCAATTTGTTAGCTAGCAAGCTATCAATTCGTCAGAACACAGTTAATACTAGCTGACCAGCTATTAGCTAGCTGGTTAGCCGTTTGTTTTTCTCTGCGTTTGCTCTGGCACATTTTTGACCTTTTGCTTTACTTTTTCAATATGTGGTACTAGGCACCTGCTATGCTGTGGCGCTAGCTAGCCAGGTAATATAGCTTGTACATGCATGCACTTGCATGAATAGCTGGCTGTCTAACGTTAGCTGTATTGTCTTACAAACTAGGCATAGCTGGCTTGCAAAGTGACAAACATTATGTGAAAGTTACGATTGTAAATATTAGCCATTCGATGTGACATTACTGAGAGCTTTAACACATCAGTTTATATTCTGTTGTTGACTAGCTAAACAACTTAGCTTGCTATAAATTGCTGGAGAGTAGCTAGTCCAGTTATTCTGACAGTCGAGGCAGCTAACATTAGCTAAATTAATTATGCTGGCTGAATCTGGTGAGTTAAGTAACGTCAGATAGCATCTGCCTATAGGCGACTTAATAGATAGTTAATATACATTAGATCGCTATGTAGCTAGAGAGCTAAATGTCTGTCATCGAAATAATTTTGCTTTAGCTAGGAATTTACCATGGCTAGTTAGCTATCAATGCAATGTCAGTTACTTAATCAGTCAAAGCAAAAAGTAAGAGTTTATATTGTAGAGCTAATTGGAATTTAATCTTGCTTTGTGCTGCACGCTTCACAATGCCCCAGTAGTTTCGTGTTTGTTGGCTAAAAATTAACCAGTGAGAGGTGGAAACTGATGTACTTTGCATTTTTGGGGGGATTTTGAAGTAACGTTTCCTTTGAGACTTAAATGCTGACAAGGACAGCCGCACTTTCAGTTAACGCTTTGTAGGTTACTAACTGGTTGTGTTAAAAGTTTTAACAAGGGGCATCTTCTTAAATTATAGGTCTGGTCACTGTCAGAAGCAGTCCTGGTACAACTTTGATGTCTTTCTTTGGGAGAAGCTAGCAGTGTGACAGGATGCCTCATGGGAATGAGTCCTGCATGAAGGGACATGAAACGGCCAGCTATTTCACCTGCTTAATTCACCTGTGGGAGGAGTGGGCTGGACTTGGATGTCTGGAAGATTACCTCAGCTACCTTGATTACCTGGTTTGGGTTTTCACCCCCTTGGCCATTGTGTTCATTCTACCCTTCTTCATCCTGTTGTTTCTCTACCTCTCCATCCTCTTCCTCCATGTCTACAAGCGTAAGAATGAACTGAAGGTGGCTTATTCCAACAACCTCTGGGACTGCGCAAGAAAGACACTAGCTACCCTGTGGGATGGTCATGCAACCATATGGCATGGTAATTCCTGTTTGTTGCTGTAGTTTTGAGATCACATATTTCAGGGACTTTATCTTAAATGTATATTTCTTTGTCTGTTTACTGACAAACTTGTAAATCAAGGTCAAAACATAGAGTAGCACCCGCAGCAATAGTTTAGCATAATACTCTATGTTCATACTGTGTGGAAGGATCAGATGGATAGATAGGTGAGCCCTAGCCTTATGAAACAAACAAACAATTTAAAATATGGCCATAAGGCAGAATAAAACACTGTGGACCTATACACTTTCTAGCAGAGGAAATGTATTCTGTGTAAACTGCAGAGGTTATGGAAATGAAATATGTTGTTTATAGATTAAGAAGCATATATTTTTTTAAAATCTTAGGCTAATTGATGAGTGGTTGCATTATTCAAGCCATTTCAAGCGTGTACTGGTGTGTGTGCAGGTAGACTTAGATTAGTTTACTTTTCTATGCCTTCAGTATTCCTTGGAGCAGTATAGTCTCTGGGTTTTACAAGTCATTTTTGAATGAACTGTAAAAGTCCAAAGAGGCTTTCCTGTAGAGCCATGTCTTTCTGTACTTGCATGCCACATCTGAAACATGGCTCTGCAATAATAACCCTGACATTATGGTTTCAGTGTGCCATTGAGTTTTAACATGGGGTTAGTTCAAGACCCATGAAAAGATTCATGAAAGCATTTGTGTAACTTGAAATGGTATTCAGCTGATGTAATCCTGAGGTAATGACATGGAGGGTAGTGAGGAACAATTCAGTTTTGGATCCATTTGAAATGGTATATCATGGGTGTATTAGCTGTATTTTAATCTATTGCTGAATTGTAGTGAAATACATAAGGTAAGATTGGTTTTGGCTGAGTAAGCCCTCAGTGCTTCCTGACAGAGTCCCTTAGCTTTGTCTGTGTGCAGTTTAGTCTATATCAATGTTCATAAATAGGCTGACGTTCTTTATGGTCACAACTTGCACAGAATGGAGACAAGACAATGAATATCAGTCCTTTTAGATTAGATATCTTGGTGAAAGACCTCTCTGACTGTTAAATAATCTACATGTCCTGGATGCTCTTTGGGTTGATGCGTGGCAGTGAAGGCTATGATATACGTAAAAGTGAAAGTTCATTGTATGGAGGACTGCTGACCAAGCACTTACCAGACACAAGGTCATTCTGAACTGGAGTTTTTCATGAGGCAGTAAGTACAGCAGATAGTCTTAGTCATTCCACATTGATAATGCAATACTTGTGTAGGTTGTTAGCATGGAAGTTTCTGATAGCATTCAGTATTTTTCTCACACATTTTTGGGCAGTCACCATATATTTAATTAATCTATATTCCATTGCATGCTTTCTTCCTCTAGTGTACAAAATGCATTTGTGTAGCGTGTATGTGTGTGTATGGGTGTATCTGTCTGTCAGTGGTTCACAGATGGTCCCCAGCTTTCAGTCTTGTATTCTTTAAGTGACCATACCTTAGATTTTCGTTGTTGGACAATATCAAGTTGTCTTTTAAGATTTTCAGTGACTTTTTTTGTACTTTCACACTCCTCCTGAATATGTGGATGTGTACGTATACAAGTGTAGCTCTCAACCAGTCACTATTTTTATGACACACTGCTTGCCTGGAATCCTTGTTATGAGCGGAATCCCATTGTCCCACAGATGCAATGTTCTTAGTGGGGGTTATGTTCCTGAACATGGGCTAGAAATCAAATTTTTCACACAAAGGAAAGGCAGGAGATATATGGGATTTGGTCAAATTTAGCAGTCAATTTTTAGCAAACTTTTATCACATACTTCGTGTGAGGCTTCAAGAATGATAGGACGTGGAGAAGGGCAAGACCTAAATTACGTTCTGTGGATGAACAGGTGTTTATTTCTGAGCAAGTGTGACAGCAAATAAACTCAATGAAGGACACAAATAAATCTCTTTTAGCTCCCTCTCGTAAGTTCACAGAATGAAAACAAGCTAAAATAAGAGACAACACAACAAGGTGAAACAAAGACCCAAAAAATAACTTTTTTCTCACTCCACAGGCTGGGAAAAATAATTAATGGTGGTATTTTTATATATTTCATTAACACGGATCATTGTAAAATGGATTGTTGTGAAACTGCCTGTGTGTGTATGTGCTTTACACACTGTCATGACATAGCTAATTCCATTTTCAAAAGCTGAAGTAGCGTCTACCCCAAAGCCGTCAAGATGAGCATGAGCTTGTCTACCTTGTTACCTCTTCAGATTTCAGAACAGTTGAGCTCTTTATGTTGGCCATTTTATGAGAAAATTGAAATTTTCAGCTAACATTATAATGGCACTGTCACTAATGTGCCATTTTGCTGAGCGCAGACATAAAGAACCTTTACTAATTTGTGGTGTCTAAATGCTTGGCTTTTCAAATGCACTCTGCTGAATGTGACTCCCAATGTGGTGTCAAAGTACATTTAGACGGTTCAGTTTCAGCCTCATTGCCTTTGAAATTTGCTGTTTTACACATGGCTGATGCTCTGCTTAGCAGCGCACCACAAGCTGGAGGCATCTGGCAGAGATCTGATTCTCTTCCTCCCCTCTCTCGACAGGTTATGAAATACACGGCTTGGAGAAGATACCAGACAAAGGCCCGGCACTTATTGTTTATTATCATGGAGCTATTCCCATAGATTATTATTACTTTCTAGCCAATGTCATCATTCAGAAGGGGAGGACGTGCCACTCTGTTGCTGACCACATACTCTTCAAGATGCCAGGTACATAATTTTGTATGTTGACAATGTGCAGTGAAATTGTTATAATGTTTGTGACCTGAAGAGAATGATATCTTAAAGATCTGAGAAGAGATTTTGTGGGAAAAGGGCCATCTGTTAGATTTTGTATCTCCTGTAAATTAATATTAGTGTAATGAGGTATGAGGTAGGATTAGTCTAACACGCAGTGAAATCAGAATACACCTTGAACCGGAGGTCGGTCACCATGCTCTGCACCCCATCACCTTTATTGTTATGTTTGTCCCTGTGTGAGTTGACTGTTTATATCAAAGTTATCATGTGTAATTGACCCCCTCCCCTGTGTTTAATTAAAAACTACTTCACCATAATGTTATGTATGTCTGTCTCTTCATTTGCACTGTATACTGGCTAAATAATTTCCATTGTAGTTGTTGTTGGGTGACATCTACAGTTTCAGTGATGCGTGAAGGTCAGCCGTAAGTTTTGGAGCCCACAAAAGGGGTCATTCTAAACATGTACAGTATGTTCCCTATCTTACTATTTTCAGGGGCAGTGTGCAGCTGTTGGTGTGACTTTATATCAGAGTGTTGGATCCTTGGTTTCCCCCAGCAGAGTAGTCTGAGAGCCATTGGTTGTGAACAGCTGAGTTGCACTCTGGAGTCTCTGGGGCATTGCCAAGTAGAGTCACACTCCCGGCTGTGTGACAGTCTGCTCAGGCGTGCCTAGCCCGGGGTGCGGTGGCACATCGCTGCACGCCGCGACACACATCCACTTGGAAATGTACATGTCTGAAATGGATTTGAGGGACTGGAGATGTCCCTGGACCACTTAGTAGGATCTAGTGGACATCTAATACGAGGTTGCCGGTCACGTCCGGTTCTCTGGGTGCAGCGCACCAGGGGTACAGTGCACCTTGGAATAAAGCAGTAAATACTAAAGAAAACACATATTCTGAGTCTTGCTATTGTTAAACAATGATGCAAATTGGAGTAATGTGCTTAGAGTTGCCTGCTGTGGGAATAATATGTTTGGGTTTGGTGCCTTTGTTATGAAACTGCATGGAGTAGAACTGGCCTTTCACCCAGAGAATGGCAGGTTTGCATCCTGGGATTGGAATCCAGCTGTACCCTTGAACAGGGCACTGAACCAGATTTTCTTTAGCCATTATTCAAGCTGTATATATGGATGGCACTTAAATTATGTTCAGTGCAGTCACCCTGGATAAGGAATGTTTAAGAGGTTCTTCTGTAACAGTAATAAAAAAAAGTTTTTAACAGTGCGTCCTGATTGCTGACCTGGCAGGGTTCAAGCTGTTGCTGGAGGTGTTCAGCGTGATGCATGGGCCCCAGGAGGAGTGTGTGAAGGCCTTGAGAAATGGACATCTCCTGGGCATCTCTCCAGGAGGAGTGCGGGAGGCCCTGTTCAGTGACGAGACCTACCCGCTGCTGTGGGGCAAGCGCAAGGGCTTTGCTCAAGTGGCTATTGATTCCAAAGTGGTGAGTGGATTAGCAGTTTCAAACAGAGGTGCCACGATATTCACTAATGTATGTACTGAAATTGAAGTCGTTTTGAAATCTGGAAAAAATATATAAAATATACTTTTTTTTTCATTCCAGCCCATAATTCCTATGTTTACACAAAATGTCCGGGAAGGATTTCGATCTCTTGGAACCTTAAGTAAGTTAAGCACAAAATTATGTGTATGTTTTCAGCAAACATGTTGTAAAGTGAATGATGTGGCAGTTACACAAATGTAATATATTTAAATATTCCTCAGATGAATATCAGTTCTTTAGATGTGGTACTAATATTAGGGCTTGATCTGAATGTGATTTTTTTCCGTTTATTTTTATTAGGGTTTTTCAGATGGGTGTATGAGAGGTTTCGATTGCCAATTGCACCGGTGTATGGCGGTTTTCCTGTGAAGTTTCGCACTTACTTGGGTGATCCGATTCCATATGATCCTAATGTAACTGCAACCGAATTAGCAGAAAAGGTATTTTCACATGTTTTCAATTACATTCATTGCTCTTTCCCTTGTCAAGTTCAAAAGCCTTTGGATTGTGCAAAATTAGGGAGGTCGTGTTAAGGGGTAGATTTTCAAAGCAGTGGCTTATTTGTCTGGACATAAATGAACTTGAATTTGTGCAGTTCAGGCAGATGCCGTAATCATGCAAGTAGCTATTATTGGAAGTGCAGTTCTAAGCTCTCGTGCCAAATTTCAACTAATATGTGGTTGGTAAATGTTTCATTGCCATATGTAAAGGGTGTAAGCAGATATGCTGTTGCATACATGCAAGGTTAAGTTTTCCTGGACTTTCCTGGACCTTTTTGTTTGCTGATCGAGTACTTTTTCCAATCCAGACTTAGCTCAGTTGTAGCAGTTTTATTCCCCTCTGTGCAGCCAGTTTAGTGCAAACACAAGCTGTACAGCTCAGCTTGCATTAAAGGCAAGCACCTTAACTACTGATCTGCTTGGCAGCCCAAAAAATTGATTGTTGATCTATTGGAATGTTTGTGCAGGCAAATGCTGTAGTTAAATGTAATGTTTAGCTTGCAGCCATCCTTTAAGTACCTGTCATCACTATGAGCCCTTTTCTCTCACATGCCTTCCAAATGTCCTGTGCTGTTCAGCATTTTAACCATTCATTTACCAGTTTAACCATGTACAAATAATTACAATGTATTAAACTATGTAAAGAACTGTGGGAGATTTACAGACTGTTAGAATTTTGCTAATGCATATCAGGAAAAGTGGGGAGAAACTCGATCCCCCAGTTTACAGAGTGCACCCAATGATACAGAGGTCAGGTGATGGAAGTCACATGTCATAAACTGACTTAATCCTGTTATGGAAATACCAGGACTTAAGTTTATAAACCGCTCTTTTCAATTTCAGGCACAGCAAGCTGTTCAGTCTCTCATTGATAGACACCAAAAAATACCTGGAAATGTTCTTCGGGCCCTTTTAGAGAGATTTCACGGAAGAAGCAAAGAAGAATAAGATTTTTTTTTTCCCCCTTTTTATGGTGAAGCCTCACACAGTTTAAATCTTCTTTTACTATGTTAAATGGGCAAAGTGATAGTATTATCAGAAGTATAGTATTATCAAAACAATATTTTTGCTGTTGTCCAGATTCAAGCTGTTGTCCAGTGGTTTTTTTTACTTGTGTTTTCACACAAAAGGTTCCAAATAAGAGAGACTGCACTCATGCTGTATTTGTCACTGAACTTCATATCATTTGTAGTGGAGTGAAGATTAAATTAAAGTGAAGTGTATGTGAATACATATATATATATATATATATATATATGTGTGTATATTTGACTGTCTATGCTTCCTAAATTATGTATTGTTAATGAATAAAAATTTTTAAATGTACTGACACTTTTACTTGTTCAGAAGGAAGCCATGTGAAGGGTGGATGACTGTAGGGGATAAGCATATCCTAACATCTGTGGTGTGCAGCAGATTTGTACTGTATTACAGGTATACCTCCTAGACAAAACCAGCACATCATAAGGCTTTTACTAGTGTTTCTAGGATGACTGGGCTAGAGGTCGAATTTGTTACCCTCCGGTTAGGGCGGACACTATCCAAAAGCTTCTGAACCAGTTGAGATTGACACTGCCAAAGCCTTTTAAGGTTGTCAGTTTAATATCCACTGCCGTAGAATATCATCTGCATGTGTTCGACATTTTGAAGGAAACAAGTGTATGTTATTAAATTATCTTTTGTAGTAAGGAAGAGGGCAGAGGAGAAGAATCAGACCCACCAACACATTAGCAACCAAAAGAATGAATCTTTTCTTGCATGCCCTTTTTAAACATCTACAGTCTCTTCAGGACTTACAGGGACATATACAATAATTCTGCAGCACTTTTACAACAGATCTGGTGTGCTGTCCAATGGAGATACAATCTCTTTTGGCAGATTATTTTACTTTGTGGTTATTTGTCCCAAAGTGCTGAGTATGTTTCAATATGTGAAGTGTCCAAATATGATAGAGAAATTGAGTTTCTTTGTACTCTGAAGATTTCTCCTTTATTCAGGTTCCCTCAGCATGACCACAGCATGCCAGTGCCTTTCAGAGTCTGTCCCAAATAGTTATGTACTCTAGAGGATCTGAAAAGAGATGGTGAAATGTGTCCAGACTGTTGTTAAGTATAATGGAGTATCTGTTGTAACATACTGTGGATTTTTGTTGGCTATTTGAGTTTTACCGGGAAAGAACTGGCTGTGTAACAGTGGCTTTGTAGGAATGCCCTCAGTCTAAAAGTCTTGAAATAAGCCTGTTCTTCTCCTCCTCCCATCTTGTTTTCTCCTGAGCACAAATAAACCAAACGGAGCAGGGGACCGTTTGGGTGTCTGGGAGCCTCACAGATCACTTTAAAATGTTATGGATGTAGAGTCTAACTGAAATTTATTTTAAAGGTCTTTGAATTATGTTCTTAATCTTGTACAATAAGCTGTTTGCACATTGATTTTTGCACTTGATTCTTGTACTTGTTTTGAAAATTCCTGATTCTCTGTAATTTGAGTGTAAATGTCAGTTTTAAGATTTTTTTTATCTTTTAATCTGATGTTACTCTAAATCAATGGCTTGAAAACACTTAACTAATTCAGAAATGCATACACCCTGACAAAAAAAAACAGAAAACTTTAAACAGGATTTTTTAATCATCATTGTGAATCAGTCAAGTAAATTACACCCTTCTAATCTGAATTGTTCCAATCAGCTGGTTGGTAGTAGCTGGCTTCTAATGTAGTTCATTGACACCCATGTCCTGTTCATCCGTGTCTGTTTGGATCATTCTCAGCTCTGAAGAAGCACAGCCAGTGAAATAAGAAAGGTGGCAGTGCACGTGAAGGGTTTGTGTTGACAAGTAATTATGTGCTTCTGGTTCACCAGTAATATAAACATTAAATTCTCAAACAATAAATTAAGATATCTGTCAACATATGTGTGTAAAAAATATGTTGAATGTCCTGGTATACAGGTTTTTATATACAGTCTGTGAGTTTGGGATACCATTGATAATTTTTTGAGATGTACATGTACAAATTCATGGCAGTATGTCTGTGTAGTGTGATAAATACTATGTTTGTGTGAAATGTTTACTTTTCTGCTGTACTCAGAAACGTGTCTCTCATGAATGCCTCTTTCATATGGGTCTGGCAGCAGCTATGAACAAAAGCCTGATCATGTTTGCTTTGAAACACACTCACACACAGTACATGAACAAATAGACAAATGTTAAAGTAATGTTATAGGAAATTTTCTGGGCCACGCTAAGGCAAGGACAGTGGGTATGTGTTAGTTCATGGAGAGCGTTGATCTAAGATCGAGGAATGAGGGATCATTCCTCAAAAGTTTTCTCAGGAGAAATACATCATTGCTTATTTTTTTATCCCCTCTATGTATGGTATGTGCATACTCACACCGACTGCTAATGCTAATGACTTTACATAATCATCATGTCTGTAAATTAAATGTTAACAATGAATAATTCTACCCACCCCACTCTCCAAATACTGATGCAAGCCTAGATCAAGAACATGTACACATTTGGTATTGCGACACATGTACAATGGGTATGTCCTCAGTTTGCTGAACCTGAATCAGTCCATGGGGGCATCCTCTACCTACAACACGCCTCCCGAGGAATGCTTAATGCTGATACAGCACCCCCTGGAGTGTATTCCACATTGAAGTGTCAGTTCTTACAAGCTTCATGCTACAATCTTATTGAACTACTTGTTGTAAATTGATTTAAGGCTTACACTTGCATGTTAAACAAAACAGCACATGTTATCTGAGATGCAATACCATGCCATGAGCACTGTGATGAAGGATGGCATGGCGGAACTGGGGCTTGGGTTGTAAACTCTGTTTAATGAATCATTCCTTGTTGAATTGACATGTGCTTCAAATGCTAAAATAAAGAAGAAAAAATCGAAGTCCATGTGTTCTTGATTTTGTTTTTCTTTTCATAGTGATTATTACTGGGTGTAGTTATGTGTTGTATATGAGTATATTTTCTTGCAAAAATTGTAAATTGTAAAGCACTGCATCTTCTACATTGTAAGTACCTAAAATCATAGGGAAAGTAAACTGCTCTCAAAGGGCAGAAATACACTCATATGGAAAGCCATTATAGGATATCCTTATATGTTGCGCTGTACAACTGATCTCTAATTAAAGGATGCCTTTTCTAGCTTTGAAGTTTTCCACATTTAGCTCCTAGCATTGTTTTAACTTTACTCTTTTCCAGTCGTATTTTTTTTTTTTTTTGCATTTACTTGATTTGGCCAAAAATAGAAAATGTAAGATTTAAGAAGTGTCTTTTTGAAAAGAGATGTGAAATTACAGTCATGCCAAGGCCTGTTACAAAGTGGCCTCTGTTAAGCTGAAGAGACCAAACGGGAAGTTAAGAGATGAGCCTGCTAATGAACTGACATGAACAGAGCGGCATAATGTCTAATTATGAGTTCTGTCTTGCCAGTGGCGCCCTGGTGATTTTTGACGTACTGCGCATCACTGAATTCTGCATTGGGAATGAACACATTCGGGAACAATGGGAACATGCCCTCCTAAGTGCTATCTTTCCTCAGCGCTTCTTTCAGTTAATCGAAACATTAGAAGGTGGTTTCTATGAAACCTATAATCATGGATTTGGGTCTATAAACCTTGCTGTTTCCAGTGAAAGCAGAAAGTAACACTGAACAGAGAAAAAACCTGGATGGAATAGGTAAATACTTTTCTTGCACATGATATAATTTGATTAACATGTACAATTTAAATATTAAATGGTAAATCATAATAGCAAAAGAGGCTGATAAAATGACCACAGTGTACTTTATTAA
Organism: Megalops cyprinoides; assembly: GCF_013368585.1. Taxonomy (NCBI): domain Eukaryota; kingdom Metazoa; phylum Chordata; class Actinopteri; order Elopiformes; family Megalopidae; genus Megalops; species Megalops cyprinoides. The sequence goes on from NC_050584.1 coordinate 18,976,151, forward strand.
ATGAATTTGGTACCTTGTGTTGCAATAAAATAAAAAATGTACAAAAATCCAATATATACAAAATTTTAAGGTTCTTTTGTTTTAAGTTTAATTTTACAGCAAAATGAAATAACCAATTGAATGTGTATTTAAGCACAACTTCAGACTTTCATCACAAAATTCAACTTACTCAACAGACCAAAAAATAAACATGGTATTGTTATTATTTTTCTTCTTTTTTAATACATCACATACAGCACACTAGTTTAATCTTTACTATATCATATGTAGCTGTCAATCTTGTGGCAGCAACCTCTAGTCAATAGACACCCTTCACAATCAGGACTGATAGGAATGTTCTTTTTTAACATTAAATTTGCATACATTTATATACAGTTCAAATATTTTCAACAACTATTTAATCTTCCATTGCAAGTAAAATACCAAGTACTTTTGTACATCATGTTTACATCATGTTTAAACTACAAGCAAATTTGAATGCCATTGTTCCCATGTTTATGAATAAGTTACTGTGCTTGTACTACAGAAGGTTAAAGAAATGTATCCACAGTTAATATTCTACAAGGGTGTGCACAACCTCTTTACAAAATAAACATGTAAATCAGCTTTGTAAATCAAAATGCTTACACACGGCAGTCAAACTCACCAGTCAAACATCTCATATCCGCTGTTCTCACCCTGAGCAGATCATTTTAAGATACAACCTTTTCCCTTTCAGCCAACTGAAACAGTATTTGGTCAACAGTGGGCAGACCAGCAGTCACCTTAGTACTTTCCTGACTTTTTTTTAAATGAATACTGAATATAGTGGCTTCACTGGGATGCAGTGTTAGGAAGATGTAATCTTTGAACTTAATGGCTGACGAATGGGCAAAGACATGTCTTTTTCATTCTTCTCCTGCCACCTAACCCAGCACATTTTATGTTACATGCAGCATGACTTCTGCGGAGCGCTGCGGAGCACTGCCTGAAACATTGTTTGGGCCCCTTAAATGCAGCACACAGTGAAGCAATGCTGTGGTGAACTACAATCTTTCATAGCTCTCTTTCTACTCCCCCCAAGCCCCTCATCATCTGGATGTGGAAATGGACCATAGTATAAACACAGTAACCAACCCGAAGCGCAATATCACACTGAACAATTTCACAGTAGACAAAACAGAGAACTCCACTGACTGGTCCTATTCCGCATAGAGTTCAACATGCCATTGGGGATACTTAAAAATGTGTAGCACAAGACAAGAAGAGAGACAAGAGCACAAAACTAGTTTAAGGCAAATGAAACAGATTGAAGCAGCTTATATTGTAACAACAGGCGATTCCTTCTAACCAAGAACTGATTCGTTTCCTGGTCTTTGAAATCTGTTTTTGGATGCACTGACTTAACAACAATATCCTCCATCATCACAACCCTGTAACCCAGTTTCTATGTTCTGTCAACATTATCTTCTAAATCACAACGGAGGTCAGTACCACATCAAAGAAAATGCTATTGAGAAATCCCTGTGGTTTTTGTATATCGAGGGGGGAGGGGAATGCTCTGTTACTGCAAAATAAGTTGAGGTAGTTAAATGTACAATATACTGTTTTAAAATCTGCCCAGAAAGAGAAAGTCAGACAATATGATGTAACAGCTGTTACAGTTTGTTTGAAAGTAAACCTTGTATAAAATCAGTGCAAGGACAAGAAGCATTAAGAAAACATAGGTTCACATATTGATGAAATGATTGTAATTTTACTAATACACAGGTTCTTTTAGAGGTGTAAGTGTTCTGTAATCCAATGAATGGCATGATTGCCGTTGATAGCTTACAATGTGGAAGCTACTGTAAGTCAACTGTGGTGACATGCACATTTAAGTACCTCTTTCACATGCCCTAACCTGTAGCTGCATTTCATCCTGTTAGCACTTGATTATTTATTGCCATGCATACCAATTTGAGGGTAACAATTAAAATATGTTTTCCCATAAGCCTCAGATTTCTCCTTAGCAAAACATAGGCCTAGTGTTTCACAAAAGATAAAACAATTAGGAAGTTCATATTAGATGCAATAGGCATATCACACTCCTAGTAAGGCCTACAAGCCTTTTTATCATTTTTGTCAGTAGTTTGAAATTCAAGCAAAGGGCTGGTGAATGAAGACATTTCACCACACCTAAACAAGAAATATATCTATATATCTAAATACAGTAGACTTTTGATTTAGCTTATGCACACACACCCGTATTCGATAAAAGCTGTATAAGATTTCATTTTTGCTTTAGATCAACAGAGAACCCCCCACCACCCTCAATTTATGTTTTATTTGAATTCTTCCAGAATATGCTTGGGACTATGAATATGAATTAATGTTCATAAACCGAACCAAAAGTGTCATCACATAAATTAAAATAAGGGCACCCTATAAACATCTCAAAAGCTATTCTTCAGGAGTCTGTTTAATGTGGATTACATAAAATACCTACAAATGTATTTTACATCTTTGCAAAACCCCTCACTTTTACCTAAACAATCTACAGAGAAATATATGTTTATGTCAATGTAATTCATTCTGCAAACTGGTTGCACTTGTTAAGCATTTCAGTGGCTAGGAAAAACAAGGCAGACATAATATTTTAGACCATTGTGCGGTGGTTGTTTTGCTTTAAAAGTTTAAAAGGAACAAACTGAAAAGTAAGGATGTCTGCCAGTGAAAGAAGAAAAGGTCAAGTCAATGTTTTCTCAAGAGGCCGTAAGTGACAACAATTTATTGGGAGCACTTGAATGATGACATGCCACTGCATTGTTTATTTTCTTTGGCGTATATACATAACTTAGATTTTGACACATTATCCATTGATACTGCTGCACATTTTACTGCAGCAATTCAAATTAAGTGCCATGCTGTATGGTCCAAATGCAATGCCCCATATAGGAATCAAACCAGCAACTCTCCCTGCTTCACCAGAATTATTCAAATTCAAGAGAGAAATTTTAAGACATGCAGACTGATGTTAGAGAATTAATGCAGATTCATATTAGTGTTTGTATGGACAATTTCCCCATCTAACACAGGCAAAGAACATTTTTTCTCCAATGTATCGATGCCATCAATTTTATCACTCCCTGGCCCTTTTACCAGGGATGTGAGGTAAATTGGTTGCTCTCCTGATTAGACTGAAATGATTTTGTATCTGTGATTATGTCAGACTTTATGCGATTTTTACATTTTTAGTGAACTGTACAGTCATCTGTGCTCAACAGTTCAATTCTGAAAAGTTCTCAAGGAGAAACTAAAATCAAATCTAAAAGACAATTCTTTTTGGAGAAATGCAGATCAGCCGAGTAGATTTCTGTTCTTGACATCAGTTTGTCTCTGTGCTGTCTTTGAGCATCATTATCGACCAAAACTCTGTGCGGAGAAATCAGCTTTTTTCACCATAGCCTTGCTTAATTGACAGCTATGCTTTGTAATGTTCTGTATTACTGTGTTTAGTTTATGAATCTTAAAAATGACAGACCGAACACCTCCCAATGAAGCAGGTATATTAATTATGAATATTACGAAAACATGAGACAGACCTTTTTAACAATTAAATCTGGAGGCATTGTGATACGATGAAAATCAGTGGCACTTCCTGAAACGCAACATTTATATATGATTGCTGTACTTTTAAGAGGCTCTTTCTTGCGGGTGTGTTTTTTTTAGTCTGAACTGATTTCACTCACATCAATATTTGAAAGTTAATTTGATCATGAAAAGAAGAACAAATTTTGCCTCACCTTCTTACCACTACTTTTATGAACCCCCAGAGTAGCATATAGCACGTTTAGTTGCATTCTTCCTGTGCGAGTTTTAGTGCCTTTGTAATACATGTCATTTACTGGAGAGCTTGATGAGCAGGCTAAGCCCTCACTATACAGTAGACACCAAGCCCCCAGGCAAAGCGCATGGCATGTCCTCATTACTGGAAATCTATCAGCTCCATTCATAATTAACACTGCACGCAGAGTGCAAAAAGTATAATTACTTTAATTAACCAACTTTTTCCTCCTCCAAAATGCAGAAATCACCAAATGCTTCACAGCAAAGTAAGAAGTGACTAGAACTTTACAGACCATAGTTGAGACAGCATGGTGTGTGATACCTGCCAAAAGGTTTTATAGAGTAAGATAAATGCTCTGTATGGGGGATATTTAAATCAATTAATTAAAGGTAGTATTTTTAGCTGTTATACATTTTTGCTGTCGTTAGTGTGGTTTCTGACAGCCTGTATGTCCTACTGATGATCTGCTGCAGAAAGGAATAATTGGCTTCAGCTTCATTTAATTATGGCATGGTGACTCATCCCTTGCAACGTAATGTATTATAAACCGTTTAGAATGAAAAGAATATCAAACATTTCAAAACACCTAATGCAATATTCATCTGCGAGGAAGAAAAATGCCTTCAACAAAGTAAACCATTGTTTATATATTTATATAATAATTAGCCACAAATTACCCACTGAGAAGTGTTTACTCGCAAACATGTCAGGCTGCAGTCTACCGACTGCTGGCAAAACCTGACAAATAGAGCAACACTTCACAACAGGTGATTTTCCCCAACACGGGAGATTGATTCAGTCGCGGAGCGCTGGTGAAACGCAATACGGGCCTCTCAGTTTTCCCCGCTCACATCCACATACACCACCGTCTCATTCACAATGTCTCAGCTCCTCCCTCCCCCGATGAATTTTCCATGCATAGGGCTGGACACGCATCGATGCGGCTGGCACTGCCAAACAGCGACGCCAAGCATGATGGGAGGAAACACAGCACTTCAGCACACAGCCACATTTCTCTTCATTAAAATGACGAACAGTTTGCTCAGCACGCGTGCGTCCTGAACCTCGCCAGGTCTTAGCTGCTATCCTCTGTGAATACAGTAAGTTTGGGTAAGAGGCCCAACCACCTGAAAACATGTTACAAACAACACATTAGGAGCAACCAGCCCAGCTGCATGTGGAATATGGAAGTCATGCACTTTAGCAGGTGGAGAGAGGCAATATCTGTACTGCAAATCAGCTGTTGAAGTCTTACACCCGATTTCTGCAGACAGGAGTCTGCATTGAAGCTCTTTTCAAACAGCAGCAATAAACTCGGCCCTCATCAGAGGTGTCTAAGACTTGGAGAGACGGCGCTGGATCATTCTTATTCTGCTGAGAGTCTGCTTGTTTGCTCGGTTTTGTGGAGAGGACCCTTCTGCCAAGGTGATTATACACTGCAAGCTAAAGCCTATCACAGGAGGGCCTCGTTACACGCGATTATGCTAATGTCGCTGCTGCAGTGGCTGCTGCTGGAGTGTTTTCCTCTCTTGGATTCATCCTTGCATTACAGATGTCTGACAAGAGCCTTCATTATTTGTGAAACACCTGCGCATTAAAAAACCTATGGAGGCAATACCCTCGATCCAAAGGGGAGCTCAGTCCTGCGTTTATGCATTCAAACTGATCAACTCAACCTGCCAAACTCAACATGCACAATGAGGCTGGGAGTAGAACTCCTTATGGGTGAACTTTGAAACTTTTTAGTTTTTGAACAGCATTTTGTATTCACACGGACACTCTTGAATTCATTATTCATGGAGGAAGAAACAAAGAATCAAAATACACTGTGTTTTTTTTTGGGTGACTTTCACAAAATGCCAACCTATTCTGATACAGAGTGCACAAAATTTGAAAGACAAAAAACAGTCAGTTTGAATGTATAACATATGTTTCTGCAAAGTGATAATTATGACATTTCTAAATGTGTAATTGTATTATATATTTTTCTAACATGAATTTACTTATTATATGTGCCATGATGAGCAGACCATCATATACAGCTCTTCCTAAACTGCAAGCGTCACTTCGGTGTACCAATGATTTTCCTGAAGTAAAAAAAAAAAATGAGGGAGGAAGGAAGTGGATGTCATTAAAACCATTTGTACCTGAATATCATCAGCGATATGAGATTTATGTCCCATGATAACACTACATTAAGGCAATGCTGAAAGGATTTGAAAGGGTAACTTACATACAGTAAAAGAAAGAGGATACATTTTTGTTAGTAAACAAGGCATTAGGTGACCAAATTCCATAATATTTATATTCAGGTCTTTTGCTTCACCAAGGTCACAAGCATAATCAGTGCTTCAGCTGTGTGTACATCATATTAATTTCTCCATTTAACACTCAGTTGTAGGGAGCAAAATATTTGAGAAAGTTGATTTCTATAACCTGACGACTGTTGTTTGATTAGAACTGTGTTAACAGACTTGGAAGACAACAGTAAAACAAATGAAAAATCTGTATGAAGCTTTACCTGTCCTGTGCAATGTCTCAAAGAAAAAGATATCCCCTCATTAAAATATGAACTTTTATAGAGAGAGTTATTGTGTCATACAGGATATTCCCAACTAACAGATAATATTCTTATACTAAGGACATAATGCAACAAAACAACATTGTTGACAACAAAGTTTTCATAACTAACATTCTGTTTGATCCCTCAAGTGCAAATGAAAATGTTAGATATACTTACTAACCAATGTTCCTTAATTCAGCCAATCATGATCAGGTTTATGCCATGGTATACATTAAAATTAAAAAAAAAAAAAATAAATAAAATTCAATAGGCTCAATGTAACAGAGGGTACATGGATCCATGTTTGCTTCTGCCTCAATAAGTGACTGTTATACGTCAATCAACCTAAGGTCTGTGTTCAAAGAATTGTCTGGAAAAGTGACCCTCAAGGCATGTTTAAACAGTGGTGATGAGATATCACATGGGTTACACATGAATTTCTATCCGACAGTGTGATTCTTGAAGCTGTTAATAACTGGCCTTGCTGCCAGAGGGCCATGACAGTTATTGTACAAAATGATCCTCAATAATATGTATTCTTAGTGAACAGTGAAATATCACACATCTTGGAAAGTGGCTATATATAGACACAAACCCACAAAAGAATTCATCATAAAGTAATTCTCCCCTGATGAAATTTCATTAATCTGCGTACATACAAGGCACAGTTTTACAGCTGGATGTTCCCAAGTACAGTAATGTAAATTACTATGGTGGGTTCATATTGATTATTTTTTACTTCCTAAATGGGAGCTTAAATTTGCCAAGTTTGTTATCTTAATGGATCCAACATACTCCAGGGAAAAAGATTCTTCCAGAGACTTGAGAGACCAAACCTAGCTGGAATCTAGTGTTATGTGGGGTAAAAAACAGTGGTTTTTCTCTTGATCAGATTGCCTGGGCTTTGCAAAAACTAATATGCAACAGAATCCTCTTTCTAATGAATCATTTAAATGGCACCGCTGTCTTAACTATGTTTCATATAGACAAGTTATATTTGTTCAGCACTATGCATTGTAAATGATGACATTGACACTGAGTTTAAGGCAAAAGAGAACTGACAATTATATTCTTGACTGAAAGTATGTCAAGAATAAATAATCAATGAATTCACAAATTACCATTATTATTATTTTCTGATGTTGCTGCAGTGGTCATTTCTTGCCCTCATCCCAAAGGAAATGGGTGACATACATTCTTTGAGAATGAATGTGTATTTGCACATATTTTGAAAAGGAGATACTTTTTAGATTTTCCATATGTATTTTTGTTTAACTGTAAAAGAAACATTCATATCTGAAACAAAACATTATTAAACATTATTGTTATATAAAAACAATTATTATTTTTACAAATTTTTCAAAAGACAGGTGAAAGCTACAAAATTGCACAATGGTAAGAAGAATAGCTTGAACCAAAAATCACAAAATTGTGTGCAAAATGAAAACAAACAAACATCAAACTGCTGTTTTTATTTTTGGTTAAATCCCACTTCCCCTTTTTGTGATCCATTGTCCCTCACTTTATTGTTCCCCCCTTAAAAGAGAGCAAAAAGAACCAACACAAAAACTACCTCCATCTATTTTAACATCTCATAAGTGGATACAAAAGAGAACATGCTTCTGTTTTTGACATTTCAAGTATTGAAAATTGTACCTAACCTGCCTCTAGGATTGTTAATAGTAATTCTATATACATTTGCATCTACAGTGACTCTGTTCTACATAGTACACTTTCGTGTTTTAGACCTAGGGAAATGAGGATTGTTTCTACACAAATAACAGGCTTTTATGGAAATACTGTATCTGACCATCCAAAGCATAATGATACAATAAGAATCGCAGTAGGACCTTAATCATTACCAACAACAGCTGCAAGAGATTTTGATCTTCACTCTAAAGTTCGTGTCTAATTTTATTTGCTCTACCAAGGTTCCTCTCTATGATGATATAACAGCTTTTTTCTCAGCACCATAAAAGTCAAAGCTGACCCTTTCCAAACAGTGAGATGCTATTTCAATTAGTGTTCTTAATGTCTTTCAGTTTTGGGACAGTGAAACACAATGGATTAAAGTAATATTAAAAGTAATATTCTGAGGCTCACAGCACAACTGTCACTGAAACACTACTGTTTCCACGGCTCCTGGGATTTTATTGGCCAACAGAGATTCCTCTATGCAAAGAAGGCTGGCATTGTCTGTTCTCTTCACAGAAAATGGAATGCAGAGAAATCACTGAAGCTGCACATACATACTGGACACGCACTGGACAATTTCTCACAAAAATACCATTTGGGACTGAACAGGAGGGAAGTTACATTTATTTAACTTTATATTATGATTTATTCTATGGTGATTTCTCCCCCTTTTCTCTCTTTCGAATAGTACAATAGTACATTAAAACAATGTGGCCTGTAGTGATGCTCTGGTTATGAGTGTTACAAAATGCAAATGGCCTTCAATAAATCCAGTCTTCAATAGATTTATAACGAGTCCGGATTTGAGTGGATACAAATTATTGATGCTTAGATGTCAGTTTAATTGGATTTACACATGGTAAAGCCCCATTAACCATGTTTTACAAAAGGGAGGAGTTAATTAAAAATGGTATGTGCTTGCCAATTAAGAGGTACCAGGCCAAAAAATCCTTTTTTACAGCTATTTTTGTCAATTTTCAACAATTTATTCAAAACTATGAATGTTTCCATTTAAACTGAGTTTGACATGATATGTAAAAATTGCAGGCATATTGTGCAAAAAGTGAATAAAAGTAAAAACTAAATGGGTTTTAGAGGTTGCTCCTCTGTAGATTTACTAGAATACCTGGGGCAAAAGAGATTGTATATCAGACATATGAATATAGGAACAAGACAGTATGTGATGATGTGATAATTACTGCCAGCATCCACTATGGATGAGAAAAAAATACATACATTTTGTGAAACAGCAGCACAAACAAAAGTAAAAACACAAGCAAATATTCTCTGATAAGCCATTATTTGTACTCTGAATAACCAGTTATATATAACAATTTAGCCAGCTAATCAATATAATTATAAATCAATGTGTATAGGAGGTGTTACATCACATATAACTCATTTAATAGCAGGGGGAAGGTATTAAGTCTTTTTTTCCTCTTTCATGTGTCTTCATGTAATGAGGGAAATGAAAACTCCACCAACAGCGCAGTGATCTTTCCTCATGACAGCTTTTTGTGCTTGCTTTTGCTTCCGCAGTTTACCTTTTCATCCTTTTCAAAAGAGTGGGTTGTGACCTAAAACTGGAGAGGAAGGTAACAACATTCCTTTCTGTGGTGAATCCTTCACCAGGATTAAAGACACAGTATTCATTTTTTAAAAGATATGCCGTCCAAAGTAGTCATGTCTGAAATTTTACTCAGAACACTTTCAGCGCTATTTTTTCAGCCGCTGTCAAGTCCCGCTCAACACATTTGCTTTTCATAAGGTTGGCTATAGGCTGTTTCAATGACATTACTGGTTTAAGCCCTTACTTGGTCTTGTGTAAAGTAGAGCAGCAAAGTGCACATTAAGTGCTTCAAATGCATAAGATATCATTTTTTCTTTTTTTTTTTGTTTGTACTGAATGGTAGCTACAAGTAAACCAAAACGCCAAAGAAAGCAGAGGTTAACCCAGGTACCCGTGTCATTTTCACACTCACGCAACTAGTCACATATCATGTAAAAAGGAATGCTGCATCTTTAATCCTAATGGTGGAATGGCTCCATGTGTTGTGATGTGCGAGTTTGGCAGGAAAAATGCACGGCTGATTCCCTTTCTTTCTCTGACGCGTTCCGCATGTGTCCAAGTGCAGCTCACAGACTCGTCATCAGCCTGAAAGCCCACATACGAGGCTGTGTGCTGAAGCTGCCAGAGATGGGTTTTCCGCTGCCGGTGTTCTTCCTCCCGGTGGAAAATTTAACAGCAGAGTCTGACCTCAAGAACCTCCACATGAGCGTGCCATTTTGGGTGGCACAGGTGAGAAAGTTGACCAAGCACTTTTTTTTACCCCCCTCAAATTCAAGTAAATGACAATCTGGTTACTGCTTCCAGTTACAGTGCTTGGCGGTGACCCAGAGTCTGTGAGACGCAACAGTAACTGAGCTTTTGGCACTAAGAGGGAGATGGCTGACCGTAACAGCGCACACAGGCCCAGCTCTTATTATCCTCTAAACTTGCAAGGTCACAATTGTATCCTCTATATTAATTACAGCACGTAGGTCCACTCATATTCATCTCAATTTGGTCCCCCGTTTGACTCAAATAACAGGTAGAATTTTGTTTTCGCCACAAGAACAGTGATACAATATACCACAAGACAGTTGTGTCTGCTGTATCGAGGAGCAGGCTATTTTTATGGATGTGTTGTTTTTGTGAACTATATCCGGAATTGTAATTTCAGTGTAGGGAATCACTGAATAGCCAGCTCAGATAATTGATTGAACATTCTCAACCTGAGGTCACAAAGGAAGCCTATCTATAGTAATTTTCTGTACAGGGAGATGACTGGAGCTGCAGCCACTCTGCTAAGCCATGGCTTGTCTTAAGTGGTCACAGTTGTTCAAAGACCCAGGGAAAAACTGTGAGATCAGCCTTGTATTTATCAGGGGGTTTCAGTCGGGTGAAAATGTGGCCTTTTACTGGTTAAGGTATTCCCTGACAGATATAAGATAAAAACAACAACAACAACAGCAACTAAGTTACCTAAAAAATCATTAAAAAACATTGATAAATCATTTCATCAACAAATAAATCGTGCCTACTTTTGTCCATGACAATCAACATCATGGCTCAATGCTATTTATAGAGAGAGCAACTAATTTATTGCCACAGTCCTGCTGTTAACCCAAATTGATCGTCTAAATTTTTGTATTTATATTCATATATTTCCATAACAGGTACCCCCCACGGGCTACAGCGTGGTCTCGTACTCCAGACGCTCCTGGACCAGAGCATCATCTTTGTACTGGAGCCGGGGAGGAGAGGGAGAACATTCGAAGGCCAGGATGGCCTTCCGTATACTTCTGTCCAGCACGTGCCTCTCCCACGCGGGATACCTGTTCCGGAACAGGTCTATCTTAATCACCGTCTCCTCTATCCGCGGCGCACGGGAGGATGGCGTGGAGGGGGCAGTGGGCCTCACCTGAAACACAGGCACGCAGCCGTCCCTCTCCGTGAATTTGGGATCCCTGTCCGCCGCCGCCGCCGCTGCCACGGGAGTTCCCCGGGTCTGGCCGGCCCGCAGGGAGTTGGTGGCCCCCTCGGCGGGAAGGGACGAAAAGGTGACGGTGGTGTCCTCCAGCGTGCAGCTGGGCGAGTGACTGAACCGCGGCCCGTTGGGGTGAAAGAAGGCATAGTACATGAGCATGAAGACTATTCCAGTCAGGAAGCTGCTGAAGATGACGCAGAGGGCGGGGATGGCGAAGGCGTCGGTGCTCGGGGGCATCCGGTACAGGTACCAGAGGGCACTCAAGGCAGTGTTCTCCAAGAGGATCACGAAATAGTAGATGAACAAACGGCAGCGGGTCCGGCCCTCTTTGACGTTGAACCAGCTGAAGATGTAGATGATGCCCACCACCATGTCGAAGACGATCTCCTCCCACTTGGTGATGCAGAACTCCGTCTCACAGTGGACGATCCAGAAGGTCATGATGCACCAGTGCAGGACGATGAAGATCCCGAAGTAGAGCTGGAACACGGAGGCGAAGAGCGCGAAGGTGATGACGCGGGCGGCGATGGTGAAGAAGTGCCAGCAGAACTGGATGATGACAGCCAAGTAGCTGATGGGCTTTTTGTCGTCTCTGGAGTCACGGAGGGCCTTCTGGTATGAGGCCAGAGCCCAGGCCAGTGACACCAGAGAGGCGGCTGCCGTCAGACCTGGGGAGAAAAGGCAAGGACAAACCGCATTTAAGGTCTGTGAAATCTCAGAAATGACTCGTTCTGTGAATGTCACTGATACATCGGTTATAAATGTATAATACAGTACTTAGACTTCTATAACAAGCATGGGTATTGTGCAATTTAACGTTTTGACATTTCTATACAAATGAAACCAGCACAGAATTAGAATATTACTTCTAAACTGGGAGACAGGATTTCTTTCTTTTAATATATAGTATAATATAATATAATACATATGATATTTATGATATAATAGTAATATATCTGCTGTGGCTGTATGTATTTTTTGCATTACAATTAATTTAACACAGCTTCAGTCCGCAACAAGCTGCCTCTAGGAGTTGTCTTAATAGTAGTAGCTAAATTGACTGGCTTCCACAGAGAGTCCTGGTGCCACGGTTACAATGATGTTTTGCAGCCTCTTCCTTTGGCAGGGCTCCCAAGTCATCAGTGGGAGAGCAGGTTCACATCTGAGGTACCTCTTCGCAGGTAGCTTTGCAGGACACCACAGATTCAATAGCACCAACCCAAAAGTTACAGGACACAAACACTCACATTCAAGTAGAAATACGTACATACAGGATGTAAGAATATCTCCTATTGTTTTTCCCCTTTATGCAACCCTATTTTGGACTTGCCCATTGGAGAGGTTTTGCTCGTCTCACCACGGCAACTACTGTTCTTGTGAAGGAGTAATAGGGAGTAGCAAATACAATCCTCCTATACACTCACATACCAACACACACAACTGCGACTTTTTTTTTATTTTTCACACTGCAAGTCACCCAGCACACAACAGTGAGCTAATAGCCAATTGCCAACCTGCAGAAGCCTGATGAGTCAAAGATTGCCTGAGAGTGGCGAGATGAGCAGCCCCTGCTGATATACCCACCGCTATTGCTGGTGAAACCAAGCCAATTTGTTTTTCCAATAAGGTCTCCTAGTCATTACTGGCTGACAATCAAAGCATGGCTGTAGAGCTCAGCATGTACACAAAGACAACACCTTAACCACTAAGCTACCAGGGAGCCTATGTAAGGCAACATTTTAATCAGGCTATTCAAGGGCAAGGTCAAGGCCCTGTATGTGGGAATTACAAAAGCAAATTAATCTCTGTACACCAGAGATAGGGAGACACGTCCACCCTGTAATGAAACATCATAGCCGTACAGATCTATGAGCATCTATGTCTGCGTGGGATGTTTCAGCCCCTGTCCTTCTTGGGACAGAGATGAACTGACTAACACAGTGCATTCAATACAGGGCTGAATACAAATTTCCCATGTGGGTATGTGCGAGAGGCTGACCCTGAGCATGTTTCGCCTTGGCTCAATGAAAATGAAATTCAAGAAATACGAACATTTCCTCTGCCTCTTTCGGCTTAATCTGCCATTGCAAATGCTGCATTTTTGAGCTCAGAGAGGCTTATTGTCTGGGCCATGTAGTTTATCTATTGCTAACAATGGCTGAGCACAACAGAGTTGCCTATTACCGTGCAAAAAAAATCCATAACAGTACTTTCATTAAATGTATACAACCAAAGAAAAAAAAGATCTATTTGTTATGCCGGTCAAACATGCCAAGCTGTTTCCGTCTGAATCCATTGAGGGAATAAATGATCTAAGGCATGCGAAAATATTCTTTGTCACAGGCCTTAGATCACAGGAACACCGTGTCAAGTCAAGAATAATTAAACGTGATCTGTTCGTATCAACACAGCTGGGGTTCTTTTGAGTCTAAATTGTGTCAGCCGTGTCTCAAAACATACAGAACTCATTTTTCTTCAGAGGCAAGATAAGATTACTTAAAGCCCATTGTTCACTAACATAAAACTACCCCTGTTTAATTGAGCATACAACCAGTTTCTAAACTGAAGCGTTTATGCACTTTTTCTCTGTGATACAGCAATCTCTTCATTTGAAGGATTGCTATCAGCAGCTGCAGAAAGCAGTGGGTAAACAGGAGGTTTAATTACAAAACAAACACTGCTTGAGGCAGAGGAACTAGACCGAACAGGGAGCGTAAAAAGCTGAAAAATCACATCAGCAGGGCGAGATTTCATTCATTGTTTCATCTCACATTAAAACCTGACGGATTGAGACCATGCCCTCCTCACTCATTTACTTTGAGATATTGAGCTCTGAAATCCGTTTTTCAGACGAGCAATCAGTCAGCGCAGGTCAATAACTCACGTTTGTCATTTTTTTTTAAAAAAGGGTGTAATATGAAGTGCAATTTATCGCGGTAATAAACAGTGCATCCGTTACGCTTCCACTGTGCTAGAAAGGTAGGCCTCCCACTTAACACACAAATACACTCCGTCTTTTATTCACCTCTTAAGAGCATGGGGAAAAGCACACAGAGGAAATGAAAACAAGTGGAGCTGTCACTCCTGACCCCGGTTTAGCCTACTCCACTTCACCATCAATAACCCCGGTGAGAAACTCCTCATAAATCTTTATCCCGCCGCCTGCCCGCATTACAATCCCAATGAGACCATTTTGGGGGTGAAATTAGAGAGAGTGATCCCTTTCATTGATTGTTATTACAACAAAGCTCCACTCGGCCTGTCTGTGATGCAAGACGCCTGAAAGATGCTTGCCTTGGCTGCAAGCAAAGCTGGATGATGACTTTTGACTTTTGAGTGTAACCACCCCCTCTTCCTAAAACAAGAGCAGAGCCTCCCTAAACACCTGCTGTGAGATCCTCACCTTTGTTTATGGAGTAAACTGAAAAAATAACACTAAGAAGAATAATGGCAAAAACAATAATACCTATTGTCATTGTTTATGTTATACAAGCAATAATGTTGGATTTCATATTCTACAAATGTAATGTCTGTGACAAGAAACATGCAAACACTGTATGTGGCATCACTAATTTGCTTTCAGTGTACAAAACAGACATTCTCTAAAAATGGTGGCAAAAATAAGTCTATCATTAAAAATATTGAAATGAAATGTTACACTGAACCAGGGCTGCATTGCGCCCCCAGACAGACCACAGAGCACCCCCTGTTGTCTCCTTATAGTATTTATTTTGTTTTTTTTTCAGATATGACGTTTTGTGCCCCCCCTGGATTGCAAGAGCACCCCTCTGTATTTTCTCCGGGCACCGAGGCTGCACTAAAGTATTTGCAACACATCACGTAACACCAACATGTTACACCAACTGATCAAGGACTATTCCAAAGGAATAATACTAAATTATGTAACCAAGCCCTCAATGTAATAAATTCCCCAAAAGGCTCTCTCTGTGCTTCATTGGAATGGAATCCTGTAACTTGGCATGTACTAGTTCAATCCTGTAATGAACATAATGAAGCAAAATTCCCAGTATATATATAAAAAAAAACACTTACTATTTCATCAAAGGATTTTTTTTCCAATTCATAGATACAGGACAGCTGATTTGAGGGTGCTAAAAAATAGGCAATAAATAAATAAATAAGTAAAAATATGATTCAGTTATTTCAGGTCTGAAATAACTTCCACAAAGACTTCCTAGATTACATCTGATGCACAGCGAGGGCCACTCAGAATTCAGGCTTTGTCAGAAAAGAGTACAAAAATGATCTCCAAGCGACAGTGATTCAGTCAAGTAACAGGATCATTTAATATCGTTCTTCTCCGAAGCATCAAAAGCTGATCTCTCCAAATAAGCTGCTATTCAACTGATTGCACACAATATCATACTAACTGCAGAGAAGCAAGAACTATTATCTTAAAAAAAAAAAAAAAGTCATAAGAGAAGAGGTTAGCTGTAGAATAGCTATTCCATTACAAAGCGGGATAATTACACCCAATGAGGAGAGTAATTATAATCTACTGGAGTGCAATTAATAACACTTAAGAAGCAAATGGTTAAATGCGAGCTATTTGTTCACAATCTATGTAATATTTTGATGAATTAAATATTCGCTTATACAATAGAGCCTATATATTTAAAAATCATACTGAATTTAATTGCAATTAACTGGATTTTTGTTTGGTACTAATCTTTTACATGAGCTACAAAGATTTTATTTAGATTTTTGGGCCCTTAATTAAGAACAAAAAACTATTTTAGGATCAGAAAACAAACAGCAAGAAAAAGAAATAATTCCCTTGACAGACACGGGTAATAGATCTTCAGCTTGTCCTGTGGCCCCTCTAAGCAGTTTTCACTGAAAACAAAGATGTGTGTTTCTTGGAGGGAAGAGAGCAGAATGTAATTTACGAACAGCGGCTGAGAATGAAGATGACAATTCAGGATAGTAAGCCTGTTAACATGGTAACACTTAGGGTTTAAATGAGGCAACTGACTGGTATAGAATATAATGATTAGAAAAGTATCTACCGGGACACAATGGCTAAATGACTTTGTGATTACGATAATAACCAGCGGGCACTAGGACATTCATAAGAATGTTTCTACACACATGTAATAATTCATGTTTTATTATTGGAGTTATTATTGGAATAACCATTTTCAGAAACTGAGACACAACTGAGACACAAAACGATGGTGGCTTGACCAGAGACATGTAAAATACTTCATTTGTTGCAGATTATCTGCAGGTTATACGAATACTTAATTGTGCTTTTCTACTGGTTTATAACCAGCTTGAATTCTTACATCTATAAGAAGCTCTCCGATGAAGTTATCCAAACTGGGACACGTGCAACACTGTGTCTGTAAGCATGAGAAAGTCAATAATTTGTGGAAGCTGAATACAATTTCAGTCTCATCTCCTGGTTCTTGCCCTTTAACATTGGGGACCATTACAGTCAATTACATTGTTATCAGACTTGAACATGTGCTGACTGTCATGCTCTTTAATTACTTTCACTTCAAAGCCATATTGGATGGTTTCAGAAAAACAGCTTTCCCTTTTCTCTTCAGCGCTGGTACATCAGAAAGGACAGAACCATTGTGTGCCTTAGTTATCAAAGTTGGCAGAAAATCAGTCTTGGTTTCGTCCTATTTGCCCTCATATTGTACAAATCTGTAAACCCTCTTACTCCCTCCTTTTAATATATTTAATGAGCAGGAACTTAAATAAGCAGAAACTTTGCTGGAAAATGTAGAATGACACATTTGGTCAAATATGCATATATGTAAAAACTACTGTCATCAGGCCCTCACCGATTAACTGAGCAATAAGCTCCCATTAATCAGTGAGTACCTCAAAAAGGGACACTACCATTCATAGAGCCGCTTTCCTGAATTAAAAACAAATAATCAAAAATAGACACATATAAAATTGAAAAAGTTGGTCAAGGTGCTCCAATGGTGTAGTTGACCATTGTGTCCTGATAGTTTTTGACAAATACTCTCACACAAGGCTGACACCAGTTCTATGCTAAATTGTGAATGACAGGCAAATACTGTAATATTCAATGGGGGGCAAATACTGCAATACAGTATGTATGATATACGGTGGTGACACACTGTGGCTTTTCAACCCACGCAACCCACATAGAACTTATTTTCAAATCTGGACAAGAATGTGTGAGAAATCCAGAAAATTAATAACATATCTGGCCACCAAGGATATATGTTTCATTTGAATAGGTGGGGGACCCACAAACAGTACATTTTCTATTGTCGGGGACAAATATGATGCAAACATTATAGGTTGGCTAACAAATTACCTTTCCCTCTTACCACTGTGACATATGGAGATAAATAGATCCAACTCACTGTCAGATTCAAAGGAAGGTGCCACAGTCCGACGTATAATCGGCTTGACCTATGACATGAAGTAGTTGATTTCATATCCCGTCTGTCCTTCTGTAAAATATGAATGTTTGTATCTCATTACGTTATTGTCATTCAGCAGATGCTCTTACACAGAGCAACTTACAATGTTATGCCTTTATATGTAATTATTAGTTAGGTACCTTGCCCAAAGGTACAACAGCAGTACGGCAGTGTGGAATCGAACCAGCAAGCTTTTTAAACTCATAAAATATACTCAACGTCAGAGTAATATATCTTTTGTATAAAGATTACATATACATTATGATATATTGTCTGCCCATTTTATATTTCTTTACTTCAATTACACACAGACTACCAGACAACACCTTGTATATTCCACATGATTATACCAGGCAAAAAATGCATATAAATATGCAATCATACAGGAGCATAATCGAAGAGTTCTATCTCCTAGCCTCACACTCACAGTTTGTTATTTCAGAAATTTCAGGACCCAAATGCTCTCGTAAGGGTTGCTTCATGAAATGTGCAAGTGAATCTGATTGATTCATGGGGATTTGTTTTGGCATATAAAACCATTAAATTAGATAATATGGAATTTAATATTGTGAAACAATAAGGGCAACTGTCCTCTATGATGGATTAGTCATATTGATGTCTGGAAATATGTAGACATCTACTTCATCATCACACAATATTCTGGATGCTAAAAAGGAGCTTTTAGAAGAGTGCACTGGCTTAGAAAAATTGATCTTTGAGATATATCAGTCTTTACTGTCAGGAAATCTTTATTTGCTGAATGGGTTTTTATATAACTTATTCTTTATGAAATCATTTCATGGTCTAACTCAATAATAGTAATCACATTAGAATTTACATGAAAACAGGTATATGATGCATGTTAAACAGACACATGATTTTACTGTGCACAATAAGACTGGAGTATCAGGTAAAATAAATAAATAAACATATACCCATGAGATACATGGAATGGATATTGTATGCACATTCATCATCAAAACTTCAAAACTTATATGTTGAGCCATACTTCCATGCTGAAAATTTAAACTATAATTCCTGCCTGAAGATAAGCAACTTTTGGACAGTTCATTGCCATCAAAAACACTGAAAATTGTGTTATACTGTATCATATTTTCATGTCTATATGAAACAGGTGAGCTCACAAAAGCTCCTAATATGATATTTAATCTTTGGTGTCTTTTGACACTTTCACATATGCCCTTCATTTATGCTCTCAGGCTCAGAACAGCTTGTCATTTTGCTAAATTGGTTGTGCATGTACATGGTCTAAACTGTGGATTGTGCCAATTTGGCATGTTTCCAAAGGCATTGCTGACAGAGTTGACGGAGTTGGTCTGCTATATAGGCAGGAAGCAGCCCCAACAATATGAGCTGACTGCAGACTCTTTATCGTTATCACAATAACAACAGCAGGAACAGAAAGTAAATAACCTGGAGTGTGTGAGCCACTTTGTGTTCTGTACTGCTGTAATGAAGAATGAAACGAGCAAAGCCTATCCCGTGTTCAGGGGAAAGACGTTTTTAAAAAATGCAAAGCACTGGTAACGGTAAGGGCGGGTGAGAACAATGAACACCAAATGCCAGCCTGAGTGCCAACCTACTCGGTAACATTAGCCTTTTTGAGCTAAACAAGGTTCCGGTGTTCTTTATTACTGCATTTAAGTATAAAAATATTCCACAGTAATGGCGGTTAAGTGCAGAGCAAAACCAAACACTTTTAGCAAGAAGGAATTGTGAGCTAAAAGTGTTTTTAAAAGTGTGAAGCTCAAATGTTAGCTATCAGACAGGAACACAGGCTAGATAAACACAATTAAATAGGAAGAAAAAATCTCATTACTTTGAAAACTATGCCAGGTTTCTTGTGCGCGCGCACGCACGCACGCACACACACACACACACACACACACACACACACACACACACACACACACACACACACACACTTTGTACTGCTGCTGTTATGAACAACACAAATCTGCATTCTATTTCTTAATAGTGGTGCAGGTAGCACTACAGGGTACAGTATGCATTATCATCCTTCATTCCCTTCTGGATCCATCCAGTATGCACTCGATTCACTGACACAGCGATGTTCACAACCTTCTGAGGTTTTTACAAATGTGTGTTTTGACTGGAGGATATACCGAATGCCTCAATTTGACATGTTTATACTGTTGAGAAAACTAACCATGAGTAATGCTAGCATTATTTAATACAATGAAATATTGCCTATAAACATTTTGAAAGCACAACACCTTACACCTCATGTAAGTCAGCCAGTTCAATTAGAAATATTTTCCTGTGCTATGTATTGTTGTAGCTTAGAATTTCAGTATGAAGTTAAATGCAACAGATTCAAAGAGGTCACAAAGAATAAGTTTGTGTCAGAAGATGTTAAGGTTGAATAGAATCTATGCATTTAAACTCTGAGTAATGGTGGTTTTCCTGTAATTAATAATGTGTCATGTATGATTATGACAAGAGAACAACTAAGAATATAATAACACATAAACAATAACACATAAGGTGATCTTTGGTAAAGACAACATATTAACAATGTTGCCTCGAATGTCATCTGCATTTTATTATTAACATTGAATTTGATATATACAGTAGTATCTCTTGATTGTTACTATCAATGTATTTATCTTAGGTTTAGCCATTATTTCTAAATAAATGATTGAAGCTGGGACATTAGTACATTGTGTCATGGGTCTAGATAAAATCCTACTTTCGCAGGTCACAGACATTAGGATTTAACACACACAGTATGACAAACTATGAACCACAACAGAGCATCAACCCTTGGTAAATATATTGAATGGTTCTTTCTTCTTTTTTTTCCAACCAGTTAAATTATAGCCAGCCCATTAGGTGGTGGAGCAGGATAAAAGGATTTAATCACTACTTTCTGAAGTGGGATAATTAGCTGGTGGAGCAGAACAGTGGCAGGAGACTAGGGCTGTAATTCTTATTCCACGGCAGTTTCGCCTCTGTGTGCGTGTGTGTGTGCATGTATGTGTGTGTGTGTGTGTGTCCGTGTGCGTTTCTCTGTGTCCGTGTTTGCTGGCTCCCGCGAGGTTTTGAAGGAACCTGCCGTGAATGAGTACCCAGCTCCTGGACTGTGCAGTCAGGAGGTGATGTAACGCTCTTCCTTGCTTCTTTCTACAGAGTCTGCAGTAATTCAGGAGAGCGGTTATGTAAACCATGGCAAACCGCAGCCTCATGTTGACCTCCTTGAGCACCCTCAACCACGATGGCCTGTGAATCGCCACAATGGGAGGCACTGCCTTTGCTGTCAGAATCACGGTAATGCCTTTTCGTGCCATACACACCACATGCAATTAAACTTCGTATTTATAAGCCCACTCCAGTGACTTCTTTATTTAAATGTTGTAATATTCTAACACAATTCTAAGCATCTATTTAAACAGTTTTTACCACAGTATTTTTATATTAAAGACAATACTGCAACTACTACTACTATTACTACTAACAGCAACAATGATAATGGTAATATACCTAAAAGAATTGAATATGTGTTTGATGTCTTTGCTTGAGTCTTTACAATATGCATATCTACAAAGATTTATTAAACACATGCTGCCTAGAAATGGACTGATTGCCCTCGTCCCCAAAACCTGTGAGACAGTTGGTAAAAGCTTATCTCAATTTGCCTAGCAACTGTCCTAGGAATCATACTGAGCAGACGTCCACCTTGGCTTAGTTATTGGACCTCTTTAGTTCTCTTTGTACCTTATTTTAGGCTTCCAAAGAGAGACGTAAAAAACATATATCTTAGGTCATAGATTATAGTATTACTACTGTTTGCGGCATTGGCATTTGGCATACCGTAAATGGCAAATGCCAACTGTTTAATACTAGTTCAATTGTTGAGCATTCACTTTCAGGGCCTGATGCTTACTGAGAGAAGTGACAAGCATCTGGCTATGTGTGTGCTCTTTTAACACCCTCTTTGGAAACCAGGTAATTTAGCACGTCCAAATACACAGGAAAGCATGCCTGCATAACTTACTTAAAAAGTAAATATCGCTAAGTATTCATATTACCGGACATTTTGAGTTAAGTTGTTCCTTAGAATTTGATACTGGCATGTAATGCTACCATGTACATGCACATTCACATACAGCGTCAAAGAGTCCAGGGATAAAATGAAAACCTGTTCTGTTATGAATGTAAATTGATGGCTTCATTCTAACACATGGCATGGAACCTCATGGCATGGAATCCTTGCAAGCTGAGGATTATGTACAAATCATGGCAACATCATCAAAGGAACACCTTGCAAGACTGCAGGGGTTGGAGCAAAATCTGTAAATTGTTAGCCAGCCAAAATGATCTTTCAGCAAAGCAGAAAACAACCTTGTGGAAAACTGATACAATAACCTACAATAATATCTTTCAAAGCGGTATTATGTGTTACCAAGGAGTCTATCCAACCTATCCACAATACAGAATCCATGGTATAACATGAAATGTTCTATCATGCTACTTTAATCTACTTTAATTTCATTAGGAATTCATAAATATTTTGCTAGAACCCTTTGCTTTGGATTAAGATGAATAAACCTTTAATAATAGTATATTTTTCACATTATACGAGGTGTAGATACATTTTACTAATAGTAATTTTTGGTATGCATTTACACAAAGTGTGTGAAAACATTCCTTGAATAATCGTTTTCAATTAAATACATCTACCCTGAAAAACATGAATACACCCCAAACTGAAGTTAAGTTGAATCACTGTGATAGAGCTTCCCCACCACTGGGTTTTTACAGGGTTTAAAAAAGTTCAGTTAAAGATTGCCAGTTGGGTTTTGCACTGTTTTTATTGTTGTCATAAGTCTCTGTCCTTCTGCTGTATGACCACTCAGATTGGATTGACTTCTGATCTGACTTCACAGGACATGCACACCTCTACTCTCTACAGTGCATTATGTACTACATTACATTACTAGATCAGCCAGTGGTTATGGACTAACCATAATCTAGACCTGTACTGTAATACTGGTTCGAAAGTGTTGGGAGTTGTGTGAGTGTTGCCATTTAAATGATATGAAGAAAATGAAGAAGATTTTTTCCTCTGTAAAATGTGATGACTGTGAAGCTGGGCCTAATTCATCACCCAGTACGTCAATTCATCAAGAAGTGGCCAATAATGTAACTGCATTGTGAAAACATATCAATCTACACTAAACACTATTGTGCTGTTTTTTATCAGTTTGTTAATTAACTTAAATATTATTATTTTATTTTAAATATTGTACTTAACATGCACGCTGCACTTTCTGTAACAAAAGAATGGTGCTGGGCTTTGCCCAAACATATACAACTGAAATACAATGAATGAATTATATAATGAATGAATGAATTAATAACGACACACCCCTGTATTACTTCTTCACTCATCACCCAATAAAGGTGACACACATTATAAGCTATTACATAATTCATTTGGTCATATATAGGATGACTCGCCATGTTAACAATTTTACACTAATGACACTTACTCATCTTGTTAATTTGACTGATTTATTCATGTAGAACTGTGGTTGGGGATTGTTTGGAGTTGTATGGGAAACCCTGGCAGTGCCTCCAACCAGGACGCAAATTCAAACGATCAAACCAAGAACAATACAGAGGAGTCGACTTAATCATTTCAACCCATTTGCAAATGAGCTGAATGCATTTTTGATTTTGGTTTGCTAAATTAACAACAACAACAACAACAACAATAATAATAATAATAATAATAATAATAATAATAATAATAAAACTGGTTACAACCAGGACAAGCAAATCAGAAACCTATAGCAGTGCATTTGAAGAGGGAAAGTAAGAGTGGATTATCAGTTAAAACTGTATGCTTGGGGCATTCAATCAAACCATGATAGCCCTTTGCCCTCACATTTGAATATACATTTAAACAGCTATTACTATTACTATTACTATTACTTTTTAATCTCAGTGACCACTGTAATTGTGAAAATCAAAATTCAGGATAGTTACAGTGAATACCCATATTACGCCATTATTAATTCAATTCAAGAATTCAGGTTCAGAAAACTGAAAATGATGGTGGTGAAAAAGCACCATTAACAGCAGCTAGTGTCATAGCAGCCAATTCAGTTCGAACCATTTGGATGTGGCAGTGTTCTCCAATAGTTGGTCTTAGTAATGTGATACTCCTAACTTGCTCTGTCCTTGAGATTATTTCCGAACATTGTGCTTCAACTACAAGGCTACTGGACCTGGAGCCTGGACCATCCGGCATGGACATCCCACATTTTTACAGTTTGCCATGTGGTGGATTGGCCTCTTGTGACAGCACTGCATGCTGTGCCACTTGGTATAATGGTTTCTGAGTCACAATAGAAAGCCTGTGCTTCACTTACATTAAGCAAACTGCTTTCTGCAAGCCCCAAATAGAAAGGACTCAAAGACGCTTTGGAGAAAAGGTGAGGCCTGCAGCAATTGTGGTGCAATTGTAGCAATTCTCTGACTTTTGGAAACACAGAAACATGCACTTAAGAAACATTTGCTTAATGAAAACTTTTCCATTCTGCACACTCTTTCAAAGGGCAAATTCTGACAAGATGATCACATCAACAACTCAACAGCAAGGAGGTAAGTGAATATGATGTTCCACAGTCCATTTTGGCAGAGAACTCCGCCTGAGACAGAAACAGAGTTTTCCGTCTGAGAATTCTGAACTGGAGGTACCATGGTGCCCAGACTGCAACCACCACCATCACCACCATCACCACCTCAGATCCTCAAAACAACACATTACACAGATCCCGCGTTGCAACAATGATGCAACGCTATGCTGACGACACGCTGATGACACGACAGGGTGTTTTGCAGCACTTGGGGTAACAGACACAGTGAGGCACTGAGGTCTGACTCAGCCACGTGGAGAGGCGGTGGAGACCTCTGTGCTCTAAGAACTTCCTCGGGGGGAGGACAAACAGACCTGGCCAGCCGAAAGATAAGACATGAGCATCTGCGTTGGGGGGGGGGGGGGGGGGGTTGCCAAATAAGATATTCTCATAGGTCTGGAAGTCAAAATGGTAACATTTTTTTTTCCCCTGTAGACTTAAGAGAGAGGGAGAAACACAATGGAAGTCTAGCTGACTCCTTGTGAAAAACAACTGTCACCATGGTAACTTCACGAAGAGATTAAAAAAAAAGACTCTTGAGGAATTAGCAAACCCAATAGGAATATACATGAAATGCATTGTGTTGAACGCTGCCTGACATCAGCTGACTCATGACAGTTAACCACACGTTTGTTCCTCAGCTGAAAATGTGCAAAGTGACAACATCAAGGAGAGCAACGCTGCACAAAAACGCAAGCAAACAAGTAACAACAACAAAAAAAACTACCTCAGACTTAATAGCTGTCAGCTCAAAACACGGAGTGATAAATGAGTCAGTGGGCTTTAACTGATCAGACTAGCCCAGGTACAAGCGATGCGTTTTCAGCTTTGGTATTCTCTCCGCGTCGGAGCCGGTCTACTCCGGTCTGCGGTCGCGTATCAGGGACACAACGTGTCCGGCACATCACCGCAATCTCACTGGAGGCGCATCCCCGAAGACACAGACAGATCTTCAGAAGCAACACAGGCATCAAAGAGAATGAAGAGGAGGATTTGCTCTTCTCCTTACCGTTAGAGGTCTAGAAATTCCCAAAGCCGATCTCTTTTTGCCAAGCAAGTACACAAGAGAGACACAACACCCAGCAAATACCAGCATGTGGTATGTTTTGTTTATTTATTTATTTGTTTTTTTTTTTACAGTTTTTTTTTTTCTATTTCTTGTAGCTATGGTGTGGCTGAGACTTGAGATACAAAGTTCCATTTGACTAGTTACAAAATGAACTGAAACAGAGTAAATCACCTGAATATGTATTTATGATTCAGTTTACAGTTCATTGAAATTCACACCCCAAAATATAATTTAAATATAATTTAAATATAATTTAAAATATAATTTAAGAGGCCACGCCTTCCACCTCTCCCTGCCTGCTGTCAGTATCGACTGAATCCTTCCCAAAGAAGTGCCAGGTGTATATAGTGGAACTGAAAGCAATGAACTTTTTTTTTTTCCTTGCCAACAGGGACAGAGCAGCCCTCAAGGCCCAGGTACCTCCTGACCTTGTCTGCTCCATAGAAACAAAATCAGCCATGTGGGGCAGCAAGCAGTGGCAATATTTAACAACAGGGTTCCGTGTGTCTTACAGACAGCTGTTAAGTAAAACTAAATGAGACTAAGTGGTGGGTCAGACCAAGGTCAATGACACCACACAGCGTGGTGAGTGTCCCTGCCTCACTACTAATCCTGTTGAATTTCCCCTCTTTATCATCACCCATATGGAAATGGGCCATTGATGAACAGACTACAAAATTTTCAAGGCAATTAACTTTTTTTTTCCTCTGACCACATTATCCTGCCACAGCATATTTCATGCAAATATTAATTTATGGATGTCTGAAATAGTTCCCTCTTTCTTCCCCTCCTGAAAAAAAAAAGTACAGGAAGCTCAAGACTCTCATCTGCATTGTGCTGTGCAATCCATGACAATGAGGGGCACTGAGGTCCTGGCGCAGGGGGGTGTGTTAAGAACTGGGTGTACCTCAAACGCTATCCTCGAGACCTTTACAACTCCGTGAACTGAGGAGACCTCGTCTGGTTGACGGGGCCGCACAGGCGGTGCCATTCAGTCCTGCGGAATTATTCAGCACAGCTCTGTTTTACAGAGCAAAAGAACATCTAGTTTTGTGCGGAATTTTATTCTCAGGGGTGCGATGGAAATGGAAGCCTCCTTTCAAGCGAGGCTGGGATTATCGCGCAGCTGAAAGATGGCTCCCCACTTGTAGGATATCAGAGGGACACACGCGCTACAAGTATGTTATCACACTCAGCGGAAAAAAAATGTAATCTCAAAGCTAAAGCAGCGCGCAAAAGCAAAAACATGTTCATTGCAATGCTCCACCACGAGATAAAGACAGAGCTGATCTTGGGCCAAAGTGCCTCGCTTTACCTCTACAGGACATAGCAGTGATCGCTGTAAATTGCTTGCTTTATGTGTTAACGGTGCTACACTTAAACTCAATAGTACAGAGGACAAAAAAAAAAGAGATAAACCTGTTCTACTACAGTAACACGCCTGACTTGCCTCTTAAGTGCAGACAAGCCTCACAGTCCGGCAGATCAGCAATCCAAATGAAAGGCAGTCATGTGGTGGGAACAGATAGAGGATGACACATGAACAGTGGAAGCCAACAGCAGGCCTGGAAGCTCCCCTACTGCTCTGACAGTGGCCGGACCCACACAGCCAGGCATAATTAAACGTGACTCACTGCTCCCCAGTGGGGATACATTCTGTGTAAAACGTGCGGTGGGGCCATACATTACGGGGGCTTCAAACAACTCCTCACCAGAGATGGAACTCATGCTGCTTGTTTTCAGAGAAGAGGTGAAAATATGATTAATCGACCAAACCATTGTACAAACCTCTTTTTTTAGGAAAAAAGAGACAAAAACAAAAAACAAAATACATGCTGTAACCACTACTGCTGCTACTACAACTATGACTACTATGACTATTACAACTACTACTACTACTAATAATAATAATTATAATAATAATAGTAATAATAATTGTAATAATAAAACAACATTTCAAGGATAGGTATAACTAGGCTTATTTCGATTAGTTTAACATCATTTCTTCTTCCTGGAATGTAGGAGAAAGATGGCCATTTCTATACGCCTGTGGTGAATTAAAAAAAGACTTACCAGTGAATTGATTTATATTCACGCTCCCTCTGGCTTTGAGTAAATGATTACACTTCTTTGATTGTACACTCTTTGGTTGTCCCCTTCCAATTACCTTGTCTGTGAGAGGCTACATTCCAGATGACAACAGCTTCAGAAACAGGCAAGTTAGAAGATAGTTGCAGCATGTTAAGCTGCTCTTGACCCCCTCCCATAACTCCCAGGATGAGAACCCAACATGGCTGCGCGAGCCTCGGAGGCAGGATTGCTCTCAGATCAGCTCGCTCAACTCTTTGACAGGTCAATCTAATCCACAGCTGTCTCTGAAGCATGCTGCTTCAAAGAGAGGATTCACTGAGCCTCCAGCAGCATAGTGTTTTACAGGACCAATCCTTACCCAGCTAATGGACTTCAGAGTGAAAAGAAAAAAAAAACACGCTGAAAAATACTTTTAAAATACTTCTAAAACAGCAATACAGTGTTCTGTGGATGAATATGTGTATGCTTTGTGTGTGTGTGTGTGTGTGTGGGGATGGGAATCGAGAACCGGTCGGAAGCGCATGCCTCCGAGGTTGTCGATTTCTTTTATCGATGCAGGCATGTTTTTCTGTCAGTTGCGCATAGGTTCTTTGCATATGACGTCACAAACCAGCGCGCTTTCCAGATGGAGGGCTGGCAACTGGAGGCAGGTTCTGAGGCAAGTTGGCAACGACCACTAACACTGCAGCAATGCCTATGGTAGCAAAATGACTGTAGCCTTACCTTTCACAAAGTGGTCACTGCATACACGAGTATTGTCGGACTCCGCTCCACCAGACTTAAGACGGAGGTTTTTGATCCATGTCTGTCGCAGTTTCTCTGTGAGTTTTTTAAACTTCTCCCCTTTGTGTACCACTATTTTCGGGACTATTGTTGCCCTTGTTTTTTTCCCGATTTGATCGGTTGGAACAGCCGTAAACAGCACAAATCATAGGCATTGCCACAATGTTGGTGGTCATTGCCAACTTGCCTCGCAGTTTTAGTTAACTAGCTAGTTAGAACTGTTTACTTTATCAGTCAGTTTTATATTTGTTTTGCAAGTTACATCCTTTTAAGAAAAGGAGCAGTGTAATTTAACATGTTCAAATGTTATTAGGCAGACATTCTACACTGTGTTCAGACTCAGAGATAATTATACAGCTGCGTTGATGCTGAAAACCTGTGTAGGCCTACTTTTCCACACAGAAAATTGATCAGTGTGATTATCTACATGCTTGTATTCCATGTGTCATAAATGATGAGATAAGATGGAGATTTTGCAATTAGAGTCTTCCTACTGAGCACCCCCTGGAATTCTGAGGCAAGGTAAGTTTACTTAACTGCTGGGCAAACCTCTTGCTTAACTTGCCAGCACATGTCCTTCGTGTTTCATAAGCGGGAGGGGCTGGCACTGAACTAGAGTGGGGAGACGTCAGAATAGATCACCGCTGAGGAGGCTTGAGCGGTCTCGGGCCCGGCACTCTTACCTTGAAGGGCCTGCAGTTTGTGCGTCTGGATTATAATGCAGAGCTGAAGCACCAGCTGAGGAGCACTCTCCAGGAAAGTGGCCAGCAGATGCAGCATGCTGACGTCTGCGTACTCGTACACCATCCGCCAGTAGAACCGCCATCGTTCGTGTTCGCTGCTCCGCCGACTCCGTATGCCCAGGTAGATCGTATGGAAATACCTGCAGGTACAACGAAGGCCCCAGTTCAGACCCCATGTCCCCGACAGAATTTAAAGCTTTCCTGAAGCCCGTGTGGTATGTTTTGCTTCTCCATCTGATTTTATTACGCGTGCACTTCCCCCCTCCTACACTGGCAGGGAGTTCTTTACGAATGGCTGAAATGATAGATATCTGTCTGTCAGGTACCAATGATGCCCTCAGTTGGAAAAGGTGACCTGTAGAGAGAGACTTGACAGCATGCGTTTCATGTCAATGTGTTGACATGTGAAGCTGAAAAAAGATTCACTGCAATTGTTAAACTGGGTATCTGTGTGTGTGTGTGTGAGAGTGTGTGTGTCTGTGTGTTTATGTATGTGTTGGTGCTTGTACATGTGTGAATGTGTGTCTGCGTGTGTGTGTGTTTGTACTTATGTGTTTCTGTGATTGTGTGTGTCTCTGTGTGTGCTTGTGTGTGTGTGCATGTGAGCCTGCCTCTTTGTGTGCTGTATGTGAGTCTGTATGTATGAGACATTAATGACTTCATCTGTCAAACCGTCACTTAACCAGTGCAGATACCTGACAGATACCCTGACGGATAACTTGAACATCTATGCAGACACATCCTAAATATGGAATAGAATATTCCTCTACAGACTGTATGACAAGAAACCTGAAATAAACAAAGCATAGGTGGTGGAGTAGAGTGCAGGATGTCCAAAGAAGGAAAATATATACTTATGAAACTGAGCAACTTTTATTTATACATTTAACTTACAAACATATTGGTACTGCTGAAGTAACACTTTGGTCAGTGCGGATGTACATTTCTTTCATTAGTTTTCAGGAAAGCTTAAAATTAATTAATGAACTACAGACCAGTTTGTCAATACATGTTCCAGCATCACCCCACAGACACCCCCAAAAATCACACTCGCACACATTCCCCAGACAGGCCACCAACCACTCAACTCCCCCACTTCTAAACAGCTTTTTACTGACACATAGCTGGTTATTGCTATAATACACCTACATGATTTATGAGTCCCAAAATGTATCTTCACACTGTAACTTAATGTTAATGAATGCCGTTAAATTCTGGCCTTGAGAGTCCCATTAGCTGGCATTTAATAGACCTAAATTCCAGCTTGATGACAATATTGACTTCTAGGTAAAGCCCCTTAGATGATCTCTCGGCTGTGATAGGCAATCAATTCATTTAAACTGAGAGGCAGGAGATCCACGCTTCTTCCACCAGAGAGCCTGTGCTTATGTTTACTTCCATTCTTTAAAATTAGAGTAAATTAGAGTCTTGTTCTTTATTAAGAAATACACTATTTCATTTTATCCAGGTTTGTGAATTTCAGGAAAGATTCTGCTATTGCAAGGTTATTGAACTGGGCAAGTAAAACTTGGTAAGTAAAACTGGGTAATTAAATAACTGCGTGTTACAGGAAATCAAAATTAGACTAAAAGCAGGTTAAATCATGATTCTGATAAACATAAATTTTATTGTTGTCATATTCACTCAAAATCTTTTTTTCAGTCATATTCTGAATCATTTCAGAGTGATGGATGCACTCTGTGAAACAAATAGTGCCACTGTGATTTATATAAATCATGCCAATACTCAATTGAAAAATATGCTAGCACATCAGCAAATATATTTATTTATCAATAATCATCTTTGAATCATCGTCACATTGTCACACATAATTACAACAATAATTCAAGTCTCACAGACGCAGGCCTAAACATGCACAACAACAACGACATTAAACAGGGGACCTGCCAGAGATGTTTGTATAAGAAAGATTAATAACAACGCAGCCGATGCAAATGTAATGCACAGTGACGCTTAAGCAAAGCTATTTTTAGTCTCGGGAGCGCAAAGACTGAATTCAGCTGTGAGGCTTACGGACAAGAAGCACTCATTTCAGGTGATTCTAAATATACTCTCCATGCCCCACACAGAGATGAGAGGAGCGTCTCTGGGCTCAAGCTGTCTTGAAAGCTCTCTTCCTGCTCTCCTGAGCCTCTCTGGGCTCTGAGCTGGAACAAATAATTAAAAGATAAACTGGAACATACAGCTCCTTGAAGGTCTAGCGTGCATGTACCATTCTCACAATCTTCAGCACCACCGAAGCGGACACCACTATCTTCCCGGAGAATTAATTAAAAAGGAGGTTTAATTGACGGTGCTTAACTGACGCTCTCTTGACGTTATGTGTCTCCTTTACATTCTAGTGGCATGAGGATATTTCAGAAGTGCCGGTATGAAGAATCCCCAATTCTAAGAGTGGTGTTTTGTATTGTTTTTAATTATGCTTCTATTATATTCTTTTCCTGAAGCTTACAATGTGTACTGTTTTAGTGTGCTCAGCGCTAAAAACATTTCTGATACTGACACAGTATTCATTTAAAATGAAAATTATAAAATTAAAATGAGCAAATGAATAATACTTCTTCACACAATAGTTTTGTGACTGTCCATAAGACCAATTATGACTGCATCCATTTGATTGAAAATGTGTTTTCGAAATGTGACACAGACATTTAATTAGCCATAGCCATAACAGAAAGGTGCCCATGTGAATTACAAAAAAAGAATTCTGCAAGATGAAAACATTGCTTAATGTCAAGAATCACATACATTTTCAATACCAAATTTACAGTTCTTGCACTGCTTCAGCACTCAGTATAAAAGCAATATTTGTGGCATTCAGAAATGATTAATGATTTGAATGAAACATAAGCATTTGAGTAGTAATATTCGTGATGTTACCGAAAACGATGAATGATGTACATGAAACATAAGCTACTGGTACCATGGAAGTACTGAAGTTCACATGAATTTGCCACTGAAAACAATGAACAGATGCAAGCAATTACACAGATAACAAGCATCAATCAAGGTAATGAGCAGATAAATCTACAATAAAATTTTCTAATCAATCTTACCGGGTGATAATACAGTACCACACTACCGCGCACCATTAAACTATGTTCGCTTCCAAAACACAACATCAAAAATATTTTTGTGACATGATAATTGCAATGTAGCTAAAATGTAACAAAGGAACAAAGCTTCTGGCTGTGTGCCTCTAATGTGCAGTGCTACTGTTATGATAATAGTGTAAGAGGGTGGCTGTAACACAGTCAAGTGTTCTATTTCTGAAATGCCACTGCCATGTCTTTCAACATCAGCATGCATATCCACCTTTTCTGGGATTCCTTCTGTAGCTCTCACCCACAAGCAACACATTAGTGCCCACAAGCACCCTTTGATAGATTAAAAAAGCTATAATAAAATAGATGTACAGAAAGTGATAATCAGCACAGGACGTGAAATGAAAAATTACACACTCTAAAGCGATAAGGCAAGGGGTATGTAGAGCAGACTGGCATCATCAACATAAGCTAGTCATATTCTCTATATTTGAAATATTGTCCACTCAATAGTTTTGTTCCTTGGGCTGGTTTGATGCCACCTAATGTGGTCTCTCTAATATAAACTTCATTATGATTTTGCTGAAACTGCTTGACTTAAATTAGTGCAGGAAGACCCAATGTTTTAAAGCATGTGAGTTAGGAGTGGACCTAAATCATTTAACTACCGGGCTCACTGACTCCAGTGCCAATTAATTAACTAACCTTGAATCCTGTCGGGGAGAATGAGGAGGGTTTATTGGACTCCTGCCCCCACCCACCCCCGAGCTGATATTAGAATTCATTTGCTTCTCATTTTAAAATGGAAACAGTTTTGTTCAAGCTGCTAGCTATTTAATGCAAATCACCTATATTTGCAATGAATTTGATTTAATTTGAAAGAATGAAATAAAAAAAACAGCTTAACTTCAATACCTGATGCATACCTTTACAGCTGAGGAGACAAGAAATTAGGTGTTTAAACACTGCACTCTGCTACTCACCCAGCAGTGAAAATCTGGGCAACAGCCAAGACAGAACCCCCAAATATACTCTACTTTATCCTGGGGCTATTTGAGTGCTGCAAAATGGATAGGATAGTCTACGCCATTGAATCAGAATGTGCTTAGGCAGGCTACCAACTAACACTGGAAGAGAGCAATTACTGCTTCTGTAGTTAGGGGCTTTTATTCTATTTAATTTTAGATAATGGTTCCTTTAACTTTCATTGCCTATTGGTGGGAACACTGTCATGAAATGGACAAGCTTGTATCCTCCCCCAACACACACATGCACGCACGCACGCGTGCACACACACACACAAACACACACACGCACGCACACAACACACACACACACACAAACACAAACAAATATGTGCATGGCAATGGTATAACATCTGCAAACTCACTTGGAATTGATATATTCTGATATGTTCAGATAACATAACATCCACTTTATTGAGATCATAGATCTATAGATCTATAAAATCAATCGCTATTACACTCATTTAAGCTAGCAGTGACTGCTAGCTGGACCTGCACTACATTTTGGTTCTATTATGTTACAGTGTTTTTTCACTTGTTTGCAACAGGGACACTATTCTTGACATCTCCCACCAGAAAATCGAATTAATGGTTGTGTTAACATTCAATCCTGTCAGGTATAATATGTTTTGCAGTCTCCGGGCATTATACATACTGCATGACTTTAAGCACAATGCCAATTTATCTGGTTACATCTGAGGGAAATCAACTTCATGCACTGAGCACTGAACAGTTGGGCCCTAAGGTGATTGCAAGTGGCTCATAGGACAAATTACAGCGGCCCTGAAATCGGTCTTCAAATGGATTACTATGGTAACTAAAAGCGGGTTCCTTTGACCGTAAATCCAAAACCTGCCCAGCAGAAGGTGTCATAAAGAAACATGGATATCATTGCTGTGAACTGGGTCACTGGTATTGAACGCTTCCTGAAAATGAAAACCTGTTTTCCAGGGTCACCCCATGGCTTTGTCTCTGCTGGTCTGTCAGTGCAAATGTCCGTGAACGTCCCACACAGCAGATCTTAGATCAGGATAGGCCATAGTCCTCTCACTGTGCATCTAGCTCCTGTGCTGTAGCAGATGACGCCAATCCTTGTAGTACCTCCCTGGACTGTGCAGAGACAAAACTCCTACCTCTGATGGGGTACCAGTCAGCAGAAGCCAATATTATATATTTTATTCCACTAGTACGCCATCACAAACTCGTAGGATCTGTGAAATCTACAAACCCTCTTTAAACATCCCAAATCAACTTTTGCAATTACTTTTTCCATACTGGCTCCAAGGCCCATCAGTGCTGCATAGAATGTGCTTTGCTCATCAATATGTTGCATGATTTGAAAGTGTTGTTTTTTTTTTTTCTTAGTGCCTAAAAATGTACTGGTGAAATCTCCTGAATTAAAGGTGCTCGGATATATAGCCTGTCGGTCATTCTATGGGGTTCTTTTCCTTTTTACTATTTACAGTATTTAGTACTGTATTACTATGTTTTGTTCTGTAATCCTGTGACATTTTTTGTTGGATCTATTGCATCCTGTCTTGCACCAGAAGATGGATGGTTTTCAATCATGCACACACACAAACACAAACACAGACACACACACGCACACAATATTTTACACTATGTAATATATAGTTCCCTCTAAAAATACAAAAATATAAAACAGCCCAAATGCACATGACATTCATGCGGTGACTGTCAAGGGGGATAGAGAATGGCACTTCTGCCCTGTGGTGCTGTTATTCAACGACAGGGGAGTGTTCCTACGCATGGTTTTGAGTGTGCATAAATTTCCATGCAACCTTCTGTGTTGATAAATCATATACTTTCCATGACAATGTGATTAAATTCGATTTAGAATGAAATTTGTGTGTGCAGGGGATTCATATATAAGACCCCTAATCCCACTTCAGTATATCTGTGTAACATGTACGTTAATCCATTTCATAAATATCCACCAAACCTCTTCAATACGAGCTAGTAATAATTTTTTCTGCACTATATGTATTTTCCATACATTGTTTATTTTTATTTAGATTTACCCACCTTTCATTGCAAGGTCTTTATAAGATGAATTATAACTTAATTATAGATTAATTGTATGCCATTTGACATATTGTATCTATTACATACCCTTATTGTTGAGCCAATAGCCATATTACAGTCCATGTTGTGTGGTCTTGTGTTAGTCCAGCCCAATGACACTACTGGTGTTGGCCCTCTTACAAGGGAGCTCTGGACAAGTTAAACAAGCTGCATAAATGTGATACTTCTGTCATGGCTAAAAACTGAACTGACCAAGAGGCAAAGGAAACAGTATGATCATTGATTACACACACACACACACACAAAAACGAATGACAGAAGAATATAGGGATATTAATAGAGTATTTTTCAGGAATATTTTGAACTACAATGCAAAATACAAGCAGTTGTGCCTATCTGGAAAAGCTTTCTGTGTGATGCCATATGCTATAGCTCTGATTACAGGTAATCCAATGGAAAACAATTGTGCAGCTGCACAGGGGGAAATGAGTATAATGAGCCAGCCTGGTTCCAGCGGAAAAGCTCTGTGGAAGGATATGGCTGCTCTCCTCTGCACCACATCTTCTATGCTACTACTGCTACTGTGCTACCGTTTCTTCAGTAACTTTCCTCCTCTCATATTGACCGGAATGACTAACGCAAACTCATGCAATTTCCTTATTCATCACTGGCTTTCATGTGTAAGGAGACCTCCTGCTAGTGCAGCTCACCCTCTCTAGTGTGACCAAATCCTGCCATTCTGCAGCTGTAACTCCCAACAGCAAATTATTCCTATTGTGGGGGACACATGCCCACTGATAATTGTTTTGAATAAACTGTTTCTGCGAAAATTTCAGTTCAATTGCTGCTTTTATATAGTAATAGGATTTGCCCAATTTGCAACAATTTACAATTACAATATGTGGTCTGTCATGGATTCAAAGGGATGAACAAGCCTTAAAATGGTGGCCCCAGTGCAACTCATTGCATTTCTTACTGAATTTAAGACATGAAATAATTAACTTTAATCTGTCAAAATGGAGCTTTGTGTAATAAGAGGTTAGTTTACTGGCCTTTCCCAGATTAGTGCTGATTACTGGATTTTAAAGACATATCCTCAGTTGTATTAAACTAAACAGAAGGTAGAAACATCTGCACTATGAGTAACACCACTAGATTCCTGTTTGCATGGGGCTGCTGGATATCTTAGAACAGTTGTGTAGGTTTGCTTGTGGATTTCCACAAATGGTGTCTTATTTAATGAATTAATCCTCATGCAGACTGTTATGCGAGCATGTTTTGTAATAACCAGGTCAATTTGTTGCACATCTCAGCTCGAGGGTGGGTGGGGGGGGGGCTCCTCTATTGACAAGAGGCGGGCTGGCCTTGAGACGATGGGAGCAGAGATTGACACTGGCCATGCTTTACGTTCGAGCAGTAATTACTGAATCACTTACCTGTGCATTCATCGATACTTGTGTGACAAAATTTAAGAGTACACATGGCAGCAAGTTGTTAATTCCCTGTTCCTCCCTATCCAAATGTATGTCACATAAGGAATTTTATTCCTCTTACTGTTAGTGAACATATATCTATGACATGGTAATGATGATGCAGATCTTATAAAAATATTGATCTGAGCTAGTTCTATATTTTGATACCCTTGGTAAGTAGACCTTCACAGACCTGGCCTGTGAAAAGGTGACATTGCTTAAATGTTACTAAATGCTACTCATTACATTATTGGCATTTAGGAGACACTCTTATCCAGAGCAATTTACATCGGTTACGTTTTTTTTTTTTTTTTAACAATGTTATCCACTTATACAGCTGGATATTTACTCAGACAATTCTAGGTTAAGTACCTTTCCCAAGGGTACAACAACAGTGCCCCAGCTGGGAATTGAACAAATAACCTTTCGGTTTCGAGTCCTACTCCTGAACCACTCTAGTACACTGCAACCCATGCTACTCTATGATTCCCCGTTTTTACAGATGTCCATGTAACCATGCAGGCAAAACTGGCATCGCTAAAATCTCTGTCTTCTCCTCCATAGAAGCACCAAGGACACTGTGTATCAGCACAAGATACAGTGGTCGCCAAACTAGACAGGACTACAGTGTCGTCATATTCATGGTGTGCAATGAATCAATTTCAACATTATACTTTACCCTGGGTAAAAAAGATGAATCACATTATGTCTTTAACAGATGAAATGTAAATGTATCCTGTGAAGAGCAGAAAGGCAAATTCTGAAATGTCTAAACTAATGAATAATGCAGTGCTCAGCAGACTGCAGGAAAGAAATCATGAAGTTATCAGACATTACTAACACAAGGACATTTGGGTACAGTGTTTGACGCTGTCACAGCATTAAAACCAACTGTAAAACCACTGTCTTTATCTCTGGTGTCCAGTGAAAGCAACTGATATAATGCAGATAGCAACACTTTATCTGTTGCTCTCAGTGTTCAAAATAAATGCTCTTACTGTATGCAGGCACATATTTCCGGAATTCATATGAAAAGGCATGCTGACTTATACACTGTGATCTTGAAACAATACATTCCGACATTACTGCTTACCTCATTACACTAACCCCTGTTGTTCTGAAACAAATTCCACAAAGCGCCAGTTAATATTTCAAAGCCCAGGTTATTTGAGATAAGTATGATTGAACCTGCCTTAAAAACACCTCATATGAGAAATATAAATAAAGTTGCATTTAAGTACAGTTTGGAGTCAACGTAGAGCAAAAAATGTCATGTTATCTTTGAATTCACATCATTCAAGCAATGGTCTCTTTTCTTGTTCCTGCACGTACAACCAATTGCACAGTTTCAAGCTGTATCTGATTTGCATAAGAGGAATGCATATAAGAATAACTTTTTGTTGTCTTAATATTAGTGTTGAATAAGCGCTGCTTAAGAGATCCAGCAAGTATTGTAATATTATATGACTTACAGATTAAAATTGACACTTACAGAGGAAACACATTTTAAACCATTATGTTTGCTGTAC
The DNA here is from genome assembly GCF_013368585.1 of Megalops cyprinoides. Classification (NCBI taxonomy): domain Eukaryota; kingdom Metazoa; phylum Chordata; class Actinopteri; order Elopiformes; family Megalopidae; genus Megalops; species Megalops cyprinoides. Next base: position 19,014,696 of record NC_050584.1, read on the forward strand.
AGCTAAATATGCAGTCTACCCTCGATTATAATCAAACCTGAACAAAGCTCAATTTTCAACATTCAAGTTCAGTAAAACTGAATAACCTTCATGGTGTAATGTAAACTGCAGTCAGTCGCTGACTGCATTCTCTTAATCAAACTTGTTGTGCCAGTCCCTTATATCTATGCCAAGCAAGGGAGTCTCCATGTCCTTGTTGAGCTCAGTCTTTATTTGTGTCTGGGAGAAATTAATTTTCCTCTTTCCCTCCTTCTTCTGGAGACAGCATTGAGGAATTAAAGACAGGGAGGGCTGAACCAAGATGTCAGGGAGCTACTGCGTCAACACATCTGAAATTCTTAGAAATGCTCTCATTTGCATTAAGTAGCCATTCTGGAAGTGTCAGAATAAATATTCTCTGCTAGATTTCCTCAGCTTCTCCCTTAGAGTTTTAACACACACAGCAATATGCAAATATTAACTTTTTATACCAATAAATTTTTGGGTCAAATTAAGAAGTTACATATACCTAAAGCACCGTGCAGTGTGATCCGTATAGGAGAAGATTGCACTAAAGCAAAAAGCTGTTCATAGGCATCAGCATGCTTTCATAACATCTTCAAATTATTTCAAGTCCGCTACATACATCAATGTTGTGCAAGTAATTAAATTAGTAGCACTGTAATCAATTTATTAAGTAAATCTGATGAAACCTGAAAACCATTTGACTGACTCAACCCCTTGCAGCTGTATAAACGTAATCAAACATGCAATGCAATATCAGTAAATCCTTGTTTCCTTAATAGCTATGTTGCCAGTATTGTATATTGTTGAAAAGACCATCAGCTCCCACTATATGTGATATTCTTGCTGTTATTCTTGTAGTTTTGGAAAGCTTCCTTGAGATAATCTCCATGACCTTTGTCTGAACAGCTATTGTTTTCACAGTGGCACTGAGCAGCATGCTGCCTTTAAGTGAAGTTTAAGGTTTTGGACAAAGGGGCATTAGGCACATACAGTGGTTAAGCTTTGCTTGTCATGAATGGCCATGTCTGTCCAAAAGCTTCCAGATGACCTTATGTGAGAGCAGCAACCTACAACAGCGCGCAGAGCCTCTGACCAAGGGCATGCACTCATGATATCCCAGCTACTTTTTGAGGCCCAGATTTCAGAGAAACCTTAAACTGATTAATAACATTCTTGTACAGAAGAACAATCTTGCAACGGATGGCACTCGTGTACACAATAACACACTTGTACACAACAGCACACAGAAGGATAACACACTAAGCTGTAATTCCAGACTGAATTTATTAGTTTTTATTTAAGATACATGATAATGTATCTTAAAATGTTTCTTGTTATTATTATTATTACTTGTAGTAGTAGTAGTAGGATGTGATGGCATTTAAGGAACAGCACTGTGCAAGGCCTGGTAATGGCACAGCATAGGCAAAATCTCATCAGTGCAAATGGAATAAACCTGGAATTATGTACTGCATAAATGCTGTATCACTAGATATAACCGTAATTCATGCTGGATGTAATATAAAATCAACAAGAAAACAACAACTCCAAAGCTGACAACCCACTGACTAATTCACCAGATCCCTCAGCTCTGAATATCTAATAAGGATAACCAAAACCCTGAGAGGAGTGGGTTTGGTCTTGATGTATGTAAGACCAGCAAGACAGATGAGAAGTAACAAGGTTTATCTCAGACACAAGCCTTTTAAATGTCCAGATGATTACAGAAGTTATGCTGAACAAGTGAAAGAGGAACAGCACAACTTGAGCAAAATTACAGCCAGAGATGCAATTCATTTGCATTTCAGAAAACGTGGGAGAACAGTCTGAGCTGATTACAGCGAGATCAGTACTGAGATAAAACCCAGATACCCTTAAGATATAACAGCTTTTAGGGCCAAATTACACCTTTAGACTAATATACCATTGTAATTATCCACAATTATTCAATATAATGGGACCAATGGAGAAAGAGGAGTATAATAAACTCAGCAGGGAGCTGGAATGGAAGGGTGAATATACACTAATAAGCCAAAATGGAGGACATTGCCATGCAGTATGATGATAAATCTCCAGGAAGGATAACAGGGCCCATGGCTGCAGTGACACATAGAGATGTTCTTATCTGCATGTTTGTGAAAATTATAATTGCACATAGGCCTTGCACATATGAATTTTAGTGGGCAGCTCAGAAATCTGAAGGGAATTGAAGGGAAGCTAAAATTTTACCACCACATTTTTGAGGTGCAGCACTCAAGAGAGTGGCCAAGCTTGAACCGCTGCCCCTCAGAGAGCGACACCTTCTCAGCGGTCTAAAAGGGTAATTTGTCTCCGTGTCATGTTAATTTGCACATTTAAGAGCAGGGGCTCCGAGTGGAACTCTGATAAACATCATTCAAATGGGATTAGACAGATGTTGATGCGCATCCTTCCTTTGATGGGATTAGATGTGCAGCTCTGTTGCTCCCAGCCTGGAAGCTGACCACAAAGTGTACCGTGCATGCACTTGCATAACAACACGGAAAATCCCAGGGCTGTCGGATCAGCAGCTCAAATCTCTGCCGCCGTTAGAAGTGCTACAAACGCGTGTGAATTCTTTTCCGGGTTTTGCACAAAACGCAAGGTGGCATTTGTGAAAGGGAAGTTATTCTGGACAGAGTGGGGAGTGGGGGGGGGGGGGGGGGGGGGGGGGGGGGATGACGGGAGAGCAAATCACCAGATACGTGCCACACGGTAAAACCGCCTGTGAGGCGTCCTTTCAAGGCCAGACTCGGCAGTGTGTGGTGCTCTCTCTCTCCCTCTCGTCAGAGCTGCTTTGCCAGCCCCATCGCTGTCACTCCCCGGCCTTCAGCATTAGCTTGTGAAGGAGAGGAAAGTGCGACCTGCGTCACCTTTCAATTTGTGGGGCATCTGCGGGTTGATCATGAGCCCCCAAGTCCTTTTACTGTCTGAGCCACTCCAGAGCTCAGAGTAGATTTTTCCTTTCGCTTCCAACCTCTTGCCATAGGCATTGAATGCAAACATATACAGTATAGCAATGGTAATGGTAAGGAGCAGGGCTTGCAACCGAAAGGTTGCTGGTTCGATTCCCTGCTAGGGCACTGCTTCTGTACCCTTGGGCATGGTACTTAACCTAGATTTGCCTCAGAAAATATCCAGCTATGGATAACATGCAAAAATTGTAACCTATGTAAGTTGTTCTGTATAAGGGCATCTGCTAAATGACAATAATGTAAAGCAATGATTGGTTCTCTCATGAGAAATCCTGACTTCTTCTCAGCTTGTGTGTGACCAGGAGTTCAGAGTGATGAAGGCTTTTGTAGACCTTAAGCCCAGAGTTGACACTCTTTCCTTCTTCCAGTAACAATGCAGCAAGAAAACGCAAGAGCTGCCCTTTGTCTGCTCTCTAAAGCCACACAAGAAAAAAATGTCTTTACACAGATGACTGGGAACCACACCGCAAGGATAACCTTGGCAACGAGGTGCTGACTGGCAACTGCCAGCAAATAATTTAAATATTCGGATATAGCACTATCTATATCGTTATCTATATAGCACTATATTGATAATAATGGTCTATTGATTAAAACAGGAAATATTACCACATTTGGTTAATGTTGAAGAAATAATCCAGGTGGAGCAGTTGTTCTGATTCAGAGGAGCAAAGCCTTATTCTCTTACCCGGGGAGAGTTAACACATGCACGCTAGACAGGTGATGCAGTCATCTCTGATATATTGTTAGATACATTCTCTTATATAGGGTTTTTCCTTCAGGAGCATACATGATTTACTATGTGATTTATGACACACATACATAATGTGACTTCATTCTCATCTTCCTGTTTTGGTTCTATACAAGTGCTCAAAACTGGTTCTGGATCGCAGGAGTCCCTGTTACCAGGCAGAGAGACCTAGATAATGCTAGCATACACGGTTAGCTATCTTCCCAGCTGGGAGGCACCTTGCTAATATCAGCAGTACATTCAGCTACACAAAACAGGTCTCAGGTCAGCAACAGGCTACATGCAGCTTCAAGAGAGCAAAGGTCATCATTTCATGTTCTTCATGAACCATTCAGCACTCACACTCACATTTTTCTTCCACAGATAATATATTCTTGAATATGCTAAACTGGTCATCAGTGTATTCCTTTCCCACAGCACAAAAGTTTCTTGTTTAACTAAAGATTAAGAATTAAACAACACACCTTTCAATTTGTCATTCAAAATAGGTACATGTAGCAAGACTACATCCGGACAATATGTTAATATTTATTTAATGTATTTACATTTGTCAGGATACAGCTTTATAGCAGTAGCAGACAGCTATAGCACAGCTTGGGCAGCTAGGGGCTCACAAACCAAAAGCATTTGGCATTTTTCATTTTCATGCTGTAAGACAAGACATTTGAAATATTGACAGTATAAAACAGTTGTCATTGATCAATATTAGTCTTTTTTTCAAAAAGTCAAAATATACAAGGATGCAAAAAAAAAAAAAAAAAAAACATGGAGCCTGGGCGATCAAGCACTCATCAGAAGAAGAAAAAATGAAATGCTCAAATTCATTTTGGACAACAGGCTTTGCCAGCCTTCTGGTGCTTTAAAAATATCTCTACTACAGTGGTAGATTCACACTGAGTGACATTTACAGTACTTCAAGGTGAGAGTGTGCTTTGACAGCACTTGACCTGCTAATCGTGGCTGGAAACCTAAATGGTCAGCAGTACAAGTCTTTGCTTTTACACTGGAAACAGCGGTGGAAATAGCCTGCCAGGAGACCAGACCACAGCAAAGCCCGGAGAAGAGCAGAGGCACATACAAACTTGTCTTTTCTTTATGCTTTCAGTTGCTAAGCAACGGGAGCTGCTGAGTTCGAAAGGAGTTATATTCAGCAGAGAAGCAATTAAAGGAGAAATACTGTAACCTGCACTGTATATAAATCGGAAAAGGCAATATTTTCCTACATATGATTAAAACTTCCACAAAAAAATTCCACAAAATTCCAATACTTCCAAAGATTCCATTGCCCCCAAAAAAACATTTCCTGCACTCAAAAATCACTTTTGTGCCCCCACATAAAGAAAACCGCGCATGACACAAGGATCAGTGCACAATGAAATTATGAAAATACGGTTTGATATTGAATTGAAGGCATACAAATTTCAGCCATGGAGCACCCAATGGCCAATGATTACAGTGAAACCAGAAAGACATGTTATGGCTCAAAATTCCAATTGCAGGCCAACATATTACACTGCATGTATGGCTGCTTTCCTTCCTTGAATGTATTTACTTGACTACATACCACACATTTTAGTCATATCTGCACAGCACAGCATACCTATGCTGACTAATAGATATTTACTGCATTTCTGACCCGGGCCTGAGCAATTACTTGGAAGACAGACATACATAAATCTCAGTACTGCTAAAGATTTCTTGATTTGATAATTTTTTGTAAAAAAAAAAAAAATCCATCTATGAAAAAGTTAAATATGTATAAACAGAGCAGTTTATTAATGTATCTTTCCTATCTTGTTTCTTGAAAATAGCACCAACTGTTGCAATCCGTCATGCATGAGCACAACCACCTGCAAGCATACTGGCATTGCTGGGAAGCTTTGCTAAACTAAGAGAGTAATAAACTTAAATATTATAAATGGCTTACCCAATTGCTAAGGATGAGGGCAGGAGTATATTTACAAAATCCTAATTGACTCATGCCCCTGTCACTCTGTGTATTGTCAGCTCACTGCCTTGATAGCCGCTGATGGTCATACCTTTGTCATGGCTTGATGCATACTGTAACCATAATTTGGGTCTCATTACAAACCTTAAAATCCCTTGTTAGCAGCACATATAGATGAATCCTGTTTGCCTTTTTGTTCACTGACCCATTTTGCTGTCCCGAGGCTCATTTATCCTGGGGCTCAAACATGGATATTTAACCCAGGTTCTGCTCTCCCTCAGAGAGGCACATTACACAGGAGAGTCAGTGGCGGTTATGTTCTTACGACCGCAAGGACCTCTCAGGCAGTGAGCCTTGCGGATGATGAACGCCGCAGAGACCCTGCCAAGCGGAACCGTCTCATCCAGAACCAACTGATCCTTGTCGTTTAGCAATTAGTAAGTTCAGCTTTATTTGTGCGTGATGCAGATGAAAGTCAATGGGATACGCTGTCATATATAAAGTGAGAGTCGCATAACACTGGGAGCTACATTCTTATCATTGATAGGACTGAAGTTAAGGCGCTTGAGTCCTCTGAGAGGAGTACTTCATTTTCAGACAAACCTTCGCTTGATTGATAATACCAATCAATAGAGTCGCGCATCAGAGTGACAATGACTGAGCAGCTTGGTGGGAACACTGGTTGATAATACAGTCTGTGCAAACCTTTATCTTAGATCACTTTCATAAAGGTGGCAATCAGTGTTCTGTTTGCGTTGTTCATTTGATCAGCCTGCACTTTTTGTGCTTATCCTGTTTGAACAAAATATTACATCTGACTCATACTGTGCGTGCATTTGATGGTAGAGAGAACACAGGTTAGGAGCTCATTGCAACCAGAAGCTAACTGTTAACTATAGCATGGTCAATCACCACACTTCTTAGACGGAACTGATGATTTTCTCTTTCAGTCTCTCTGTAGGTGCAACAGTTATCTCGGCACTGGATACAAAGGTTTTTATTTATTTATTTACTTTTCGAGTGGGAAGTTGGGACCGACTAACAAGTCGTAACAGAACATCGCATTCATGTTTTTTTTTTTTGGTTATGAGCGCTTGCTTCAGACACCCTGTTCTCCTTTATAAATACAAGCGTCCAGCCGCTATTTACAGAGGGCCCCAGGCAAGAGAAGGCATGCACGGAAGCGTGTTCTCCCAGGGCCAGCCGGGCTGCGACTGGCCGTGTTCGGCGTTCGGTAGCCTACAGATCTCACTGGTGTGTCACGTTGTGTCAGGCTCAGCCCGGGTGCCCGCGACTCTTAAAGTGGGCTCTGACATTATTCTCCAGCAAGCCTCAAAGCTCTGCTTCTCTTTTCTTTTAAAAGTGGGAATCAGAGAAAAGAGCTCTCTGCTGAGGCCCAGCCTCCTGGCCACACTGACTCAACAGAGGCTGCATGGAGTGGAGAGGCTGCTGGGAAGGCATAATGTGCCCCTCAGTAGACACGTGGAGGGCCTGTCCCCTCACTCACATTATTATTATTATTATTACTATTGTAGTAGAAGTAGTAGTAGTATTGTTGTTGTTTTTAGTAGTAGTATTGGAGGTAGCTGTTGTAATAGGATTGGTTGTAGTAGTACAGATGGTCTCGTTATTTTCAATGTTTATTATTATTATTGGTTGTTGGTAGGTTTCCATAATGTGTGAAGACAGCATCAGCAATTTTCCTCGGACAAATTTCTGAGTGCAGCATTACTGGTGTGTAGCCAGTGTCCTATTAGAGGGGGTCAGAGAGGCATATCTTTCTAAATTTGTCATTCCCCTCATCAAAGTCTGCTTTCTGACAAGCTGAGATTCAGATCAGGACATATTTTGATTAGGATTCTATGCACACCCATACAATGTGGATTTCTTCAATTTTATAATGTATCCAATTAGGTTAAATGGCAGGACTCAGTATCGGATATTTGATTCCAGAGGGGTCCTTGATTGTTCAAAGTCAAAAACTATTTTAAAAGGGAAATTGGCAGTACCAAACACATACCAAGGGTATAACTTTTGCAAGAAAGCCTTATGAATGCTTGTATGTACAACCAAACACAATCCCTGAATGTTATTCTCTCATAGCACCGCAGTAAATGCCTTTTAGCTCATCTTCTGTTTGTTTGGGTATTACTCGGTCCTACCAGTACATATATAATCCTTTGAAGTTCAAAAGGAAAAATTAAATAACACAGTCCCTGTGAAGAAAGAAAGGAGCAATGTTTAAGGGACATAATCCTATTTTGTTTTTGTTTTTTATTGCTTTTCCAATAGGATGTAATCTGTGTGGTTTCCTTGTTTTGTAAATATTTGCAAAGCATATTTTGCTAATCCAGAATACAAACAGTTCTGAAATATAATATTAACTACATGAATTAAATAGGAGGTTAAGAAACTGTGTGAAATGAGTGAATATAAAACTTGACAATACTAGCAGACTATCTCATTTGAGAACGACTTGAGCAAAATGTACAGTATGAAACAGAAATAATGAAGTATGACTTAGATAGTGTGACCTCGGTTGGTATGTCTTGACACCAAGCTGCATTCCCAGAGGTTTCAGACAACCCACGCCTGGCTCTCTGATGACAATGATCTGTGTCATTTCATATGTAAATATTGTGAAATGTCAATATAGCTGTGGATTTTTTTTCCATGATTATTCCTCTCATTATATTGCTATTTAAATTTAAACCAAAAAACAAAATGGCTGGTTACAAGAGCCGCTGCTGTTCAGACATACTTATCTGTATGTGCACATGAATAACTCTTGTTTCAAGAGAGGATGTTACATTCAGACAGGATCAGTGCCAGGTCACATAACAGCATCACATGACCATCGTTCTCAAATGTGATTGGCTTTTGGCCCTAATGTAACAGCCAGACATGTACCTATCTCAGATTCATTTACAATTAAAGATTGTAAATGCACATTCGTTTACATTATTCATGGATTTTGTCAATTGTTTATGTATAATTTGCATTTAGCTCTTCATGTTCATATGAAAAAGAAAACACATCCACATAGTATGTTTTATAAAAGAACGGCCTTTGCACTCCCATGCCACAGATGTTCATAGTGGGTTTCCAGGTCTGTTATACAACATACTCAAAAAATTCATCATGAATCAAGTCATTATGTCTCTAAAATTCTTGATCAGTTGCTGTCTAAAGAGTCCCTGTAGTAGGTCACCCCTTGTGTCCTTCAGTCCACATCGGCTCAAGGCTTGTTTATCACAGATTTGAAATAAAAGCAAAATGTTGTGCAAGTAATGAAGAAAAAGTACCGCGTCCATAAATGTGTTGTTCAGCGCTAAGGCCAAACTGCAAAGCGGATGGGACTGAATTCCACTCTCAGGGGGGGAAGGTGAAGGGGACCGATCTGAAGGAGTTATGGTCCTGAAGAAAACTCCCCTGGAACCTGGCTCCACTGTTGCGCTGCCGTGTTTATGACAGCCATTTATCTGCCCCTCAGCGTGGGGCTGCGGTGAACGGTCCGCAACACATGTATTACTCCTCAATGAAATCCCATTCCTTATGACAGCTGTAACTGATGAAATAATGGCAGCTCTTTAAAATAATGGATACAATTCCCAAACTAAATAATATATGGACACCGCAATAATAACACCTGTATGTCATGTGGTTCCTGGGGTGTCTGACTGTTGTTGCCACGAATAACACCGATTCAGTCCAAAATTCATAAATCTACTTTACAGGTCAGGTCTCCAATCCAATGACTATGGTAAAACAGGGCTTGCTCTCAGCAGTGTAAGCCTAGATTCAGTCTATGGCATTTTTTTCTCACACAATGTTTTGATAATATCAGTGCCACAGGTGACAAATGTTGCAAAAACACTAGGGCGCTTAAATTCATTTTTTAAATTCTCAAATTTGAGGACATTGGTGGTCATACTGAATGTGTTTTTTGTTCACCAAATGTTTTCACATATCATGGCAATGGCAAACTGGTGATCAATATTTCAGCATGCTTATTTTGTGAATTTTGCTCATTGTCAGTGCTACCAAGTATAGTGAAAATGAGTGGATATGAATTTTCTGCAAACACATTTTGTTTTCCAATACATTTAGAGTAAACCTAACCACTGAAGAGCAGGGGTCAGGGATGCATGGCTGGTGGACAAACTTCAGCACAGTTCAAATGGTATTATACACACCTGAGTAACTGACAATACATTTCATTAGAAACAGGTAATATGTCCCATTCTGCTGCCCCTATTACATGTGAGTTCCCTCCTTTTGCATTACATCCCATTGTGTTCATGGCCTACTGCACATGTTAGCTCTTCAGTGTGGGACCAGACCACATATTGTCCCATCACTGCAAGTACCCTGTACTACAAGCACTGCTGCCTCTGAGCAACCCTGAATATGTTTAGCAAACCATGAATGCTGTGATTTCTTTTTCCACCTGCATTTGCTTCTCTTTTCACAATTACAATGAAGTAGTGTAAAGTGTAAAAGAAGAATGACCACTTGTGAAAGGATTACATTTAATATGCAAGATGATGGTCTGGAGAAAATGTCACTACAATTTATGATTGCTTACACAGATCACTGACTTTAACGTGTGCTTTAATGTGTATGGTGGTGTGTGTGTGTGGTTGGAATTATACATTTATGGCCGGCTCAGCAGTAAAACAGCTGAATGATCACTGTTGAGGGGATAGACATGGCATTACCCCTGGTTCTTCCCACCATACCTAATCAGAAATCTAATCTGATACACAACACATTTCTCTCTAGGACATTGTTAAGGATTTTTACGTTGCAGTGAAGACTGCTGCCAACACTGCTTAGGAAGGCACGGGCAATCATTCTTTTGTTAAATTAGCCCTACCAATGAACAAGTTCTTAAACATCAAGAAGACAGATTTAAGAACCTCTACACTATGATTTGGATAAACTTGGAGCCTTAAACCAACCTGTGCCTGCACTATGGAATGTAATCACTACCAGCCTTCATGGAGGGAGGCACATATCATTTTACCACAATATTTTAAATGAACTGTTGGTAAATTTAAAAAGTGCCTTTATCACAGTGTGCGAATATCTGGTGCTTTCATACTGCCTGATGAGGAAAAAAAAACAGCTGAAACATTGCGTGAAAGGTTTCTCTGTTTTCCATGCATCTATCACGCGAAAGTAGGTGTGACGACACCGGGTCTGATAAGATGCTATAACGTGAAGTGACGTTCCGAGCTGACCGGAGGACTACAGTGACACAATGTCATGTTACCTGACCCGTGAAACATCTAGCCCACAGCTCTCCTGATTCCAAGTTGCTCAAGGCAACACTAATCGACAAAGGGAAATAATCATTAAAAAAACCCTGCTTTTGGACACAATTTTTAAATTTTTTATTTATTTTAAGGTAAATATAAGGACAAATGATTGAATCAGGACATGAGCATGCTCTGCTTTCTGTGGCTTTGGCCATTATGACCCATTCACGCATACGTGGCTTTGAAGGGGCTGTGAGCAAACCGGGCTCTTTGTAACTGAGACAAATGCCTTGCAACCACAAATCAGATCAGACTGGTTTGTCTACTACTCCTGTGTTATCAACATTGACTTCATTTTCCTCACTCTCCTCTTGCCTGAAGCCAGATGAATAATGTCTCAGAAAACAATTTGACATCCTAGCGCTTGAGTATCCTTGAACTTAACATTTTGTTGCTTACAATAGAAAGCAGTCTGGCTGCTACATCAAACTGACTTATTTATTGGTCTAGACAACCTTTTGACAAAAAAAGCCTCCTTTGAAAAAGGAGAAAGGTCAATGACACTAATCACCCAGCATGTGTTTATTTATTATTAACACTATACTTTATTAAAACCTAGATAGTCTTTGCAATATTGAAAAATGGAAAGGTTAATGACACAAATTCCTCAACATCTGTTTATTTATTTATCATTATTTTGCTTTATTTTATTAGTTCTAAATAATCCAGTCCCACCCTAATAATACATGTGACTACATTCCTGATTACTGGCAATAACAGTATTGATTATGGTTAAAACAAACCTGACTGTGATTCCTGCTTATAGTAAGTATCATAAAGTAAGATTATTTGCTATTATATCCACTGGGATACCAACATTTTGACTTAACATATGTTATTATCTGTCATTCTTTAAACTTCAGTAAATTGGCCCTTTTACCCTCACTAAATGAGTCAGACACATTCACATATGTCCAATTCACACACTAGAAGAACAGCAATTTGTATAATAAATAAAATTTATTCTGCTGACTCATTAGAATAATTAGCAGTCAACACCTGTATTTTTCCATCTATCAGGCTGTCAGAATCATGTCTCTCAACTATGGTGCCAAAGCTTGCTGATATTTCAATGGTAACATGAACTGTATGTGATTTAATTAATGCATCATGAATTAATTAAGCTGAGGAAGAGACTGTATGGATATAAGATGGTAAGGCACATTGTCTGGAGCTTTTGATATCATTCAGCATGAATACTGTATGTGTGAGACATACAGGCGCCTAAACATACATACACACATACATGCATTCATACACACATACATACATACATATATACGCATCACTGGCAATAGAGCATTACTGCAGATGCCTTGTCATAGTCTCTTATGGCAAAAAAGGTGAGCAGATTGCCTGTTCTGGTCCATCGACGGACTGCAGAGAGAGTGTAATACATTACCTACAATATGATGCGTCTAGAAATCCAAAAAGACCAGAAAGAATAATCATATTTTAACGGTTCAAATCTCTCCATGCAGTAAATTAAAACTGTAGCTGCAAAATACCCTTCTATTGTTTTGTTTTCCTGTGGCAGGTTCCTTTTCATGTTCAACAAGCATGCTGACTGACATTGATAAAACAACAGGACACTTTGGGGTAAACACAGAGGGCGCATGCAAGGTCTTCTTTGAAAACCAAAATAAAGCAGAAGAAAGGGTACAGAAATGTTGGATGTGTTCCGTTCCAGACAGCCAAACACTGGCCATGGTAAGCTGTAAATTTCTTCTATTAGAAGGATGCTGACTGGTGCCTACAGGTACAAAGATGTTTGTCAGTTCTGTGGAAAACCCTCAGTAAGTCAGTTTGTTGACTTATTTATGGATTTTTAATGTCTCTCAGGGCCTAATTCAATCTAACCACAAAGCGTTGAGCCCGTAGCTCAATGACTCAGCGCGCTGTGCTGTAAGTTCTGTTGCCTTCTGACAAATTTATAGGTGGCTCATCTTACAGCCTAGTGCATGAGGGGACTCCCCACTTGGATAATAGCATCTGAAGTAGTTTCCAACTGGATGTGTGTTTCTCCTGACCCAACCTGGCACAGAGCAGACAGAAAACGCATCCTGGGAAAGCATTTAAAGCCATCACCTCAAAGACCCTGAGAGAATAAAGGTGAGGAACAACTGCTGGAAATTGAATTAACAGGTGTACTCTTTCCATTTGCGGGCCAAAGACAGGACTGGAACTACGCCACGGTCTCGCAAAGGTTAGCAGGAGAGACACAATGCAGCATTCGCATCTTTGGCTTTCTGAGTTTCACAATGAAATGAAAACTAAAACAATTTTTCTCAACTGACTATCTTTATGGAGTGTGGCGTCAAGAGGAAAATCACTTCCAGCTAAAATCTGGCCTATTAAATCAAACGCTTCCAGGGCTTGAACACTTAAGACCATTTCACCATGCAGGTCAAGATGTTCTATTTCAGCTACCACAAAGAAATGTCATCTACAGTCTTTCACTTTATTAATTGCCAATTTCATCTTTAACAACAGTCACTTGAATGATCGCTTTTGGTTAGCCCATTGCTGTTTCTTACTCTAAACTATACGAGCACTTAGGCAACAGGATGTAGTACACAGCAATAAAATGGCAATGATAGTCCAGTGCAGTGAAGTAAAGAATCATTACATACCCAAGCTACTGTTTTAAGACAAAATATTATGGCTGTTTTTGTTTATCCCCGCAAACAGAGGGATTTTGCTGAAATACATACCTCAGTTTGATGTAATGAAACCACTCCAAGGAATTTGTTTTTCTCAGGAGCATCACGATGGAGGCTCACGTTACAGTAGCACAGCAGACACTCTTATGCAGAACGACATCCACAGCTTACAATTTTCACGTTACCTTTATCCAGCTGGATATTTACTGATGTAATTCAGGTCAAGTCCCTTTATTAAGAGTACAGCAGCAGTGGTTCACTGGGGAATCCAACTGACAACTGGCCTTTGGCCTTGAAGCCTTGTTTCTTACCAGTATCCCACGCTGCTGCCCGAGAATACATATCTACATTGAACTGAAAATGTCTCCTCTGTGCTATCAGTGTGCTTAAAGCAGCTGACAGACACACAGCATATGAATGGCAGTGGGCCTCCTGCTAGAACATGCAAAATGGCCACAGATGTAGATATTGTGTGAAACCACACATTATGTCATGGCTCTGCAAAATACAGCGATACAAAAGATACTGAAATACACACTCCGCCAGCTCAGCCAACCAGCAATTCCACCTCTAACAGACTGCAGTCTTCAACTACCCATCGACGTCTGCTCATTTTCTTTTGATGGGGAAAGCCTATAGGCGTGCATCTGGAGGTTCCGCAGATTTTCAGAGGTAATGCGTTTACAGGCGTGAAACACAGGCAGTGACATTAATATGTTACCCACATTAAAACGGCACCTGCTGTAATTCCTGACAGCAATAATCTCTGTATTGAAATGTATTCATCTGAAAGTTAGAATTCCCTCACGGCATATCCAGGGCTGAATGCGTCAATCCTGTGATGTAAAGAGCTTAGAGGAAAGTGGCATGAAAGCAGCTTTGCATTGTTTACTGACCGTCTGTGATTGCTTTCTTGGGGTGTTTAAAAGTATCATATCTGACATAGGTGCTTTCATGTCTACAGCTGGAAAAATATGCACATTCTTATCAAATCGTTTTACCGGTACACTAACACTAACTGTACATTAACTGGTAGGACTGTTATATATATACCATCATACTGAGGTATACCACCATACTGAGATAATATTTGTACACTGTAGGTTATTTAATTAATTTATTACTCTCCTGCATAATTGCCATAGTTAAGACTGTATGTTGGCTGGGTCTGATTGAAATCATTGTAGACTTTACATGTTAATATCACTATATAATCTCCCAGATGTTTATTCTCACCCAAAATGAGTGTTGGGATTACTTGGTGACGAAAGAATAAAAATCTTACAACTTCTCTGTACATCACCAGGATGGTGCAAACGTCTCCAGTTTTTCTGGCAACAGAATCATCCAGGTGGCAATGCTGCCTGTTCCCTTTTCATGAAGAGCCCAGATTGTTAAAATGCTTTGGATCTGTGAAAGGTGCTTTACAAATAAAATGTGTTTTTATGATGACTGCAGTTCATTAAATCCGTTCTTTTTATATATTGTCCATAGGGCAAGGCTGTTTTTGTCTTTTCCATAACATGATTAATATGACTGTAGTTTATTTACTGTTTTTTATTAGATATTACATGGTTGTGAACTGTAGGAGCTCTTTTGCTGTTTGATTCGTTGAAAGTTTCATAGCTCGTTTTATTTTTATTTGTCTGTATTGACCTGTACGATGGCATGAGATAATGGTATATTTGCATTATTCAGTTACTTTTCTGCGTTTCAATTTTATCCCTTTCAGCATCCAAGCACCTCCACTACCCAGAACTACACCTTTGATATTATGTGATTTTTTTTTAAAGACATTAGAAAGCATGTCCTAGAGTGTAATGTGGTTTGCACAAGGTCAATATTGTTTACTGCAGATAAGGCAGCAACCGTAGGATTAAAAATTTGCCTCATTATCATTCAGAGCATTGACCTGCTTAATCAGGCCCAAAGCCGCCAAACCGTGATGTCATGTGGAAGCATTGCTCGCTGGTTACCAGCAGAGAAACACTTCTCCCATTCCAGAGAGAGAAAAGAGAGCAGACAGCTTTTCATAGCCCTCCAAGTACATGTGAGATTTTCAAAAAGGGAATTTCCCCTGTGCACATTCCACATTTATGAATCAAATATTAAATACGATAATGAATTCCAATGAAACATGACCTATATTGTATTTTGATGTTTTGTTCACTGCTTTGGTTTTTTTGTTAGTTTTTCAGTTGAATTGTTAGTGAACACAGGTGCGCTGATAAGTTAAAATTTTGTTTCACACACAGGAAGGTGTCCCAGGCATCCCAGAAGAAAACAAGTGCTTAGAGATTAACAGACAAAACAGAAAAGGAGGAGAAAACATACTTAAATTGGATAAACCTAAATGGTTAGTCAGGGGATTAGTCCAAGTTTAATGTATCTTATATACTGTACCTTCATCTGAACAGAAGAACCATATGAATCAGATCAATGAACCTTATCTGCATGCAGTATCGACAGGAGAGATTCCAGTACACGTCTTCCATTTGTTGAGCGCTAATTTGACTGCTGAAAGATATGGCTGCGGCTCACCTGATTCAGCTGCAATTACTTGCTGTCTGCAGGCAGACTATGCAAGAGGGGCTCTCTCATGCTTCCTGTCTGCAGGTTTGGTTGGAATAAGCAGCTCCTGGGTTTCAACACGCAGCGACCCCGAGGCTTCCGCTCCCCTCCCCTCCTGTGACATTGGGATCCTCAAGGTTAGGAAGCCCTGCGTTCCCATGGCCACTGCGCTCGGGGAAACTGATGTCACTGCAGTGCTCCAGGCCAATCTGGCTCCCAGGACGCCGTCCGTCTCCGAGCGCCGCGCGCGTCGCTCACACAAAACCCTGCTGACACCACAGTGCGGCTGACACACTACACCGCTGCCCGGCCCACACAGCACAGGTCCATTCACACAGCACAGTCCAGTAACATATGACAGGGAGGGCCCGCTTCCATTCCGTGCTGTTCCTGTTTGCACCTTCCGCAGGCTAAGAATCAGAAGCACTGTCTAGGAGACTGCAGGTGTGATTTTTCAGTTTTGCAGCTTTCAGTGCTATTTAAAACTCCTGCACGCGTGTAAAGAGTTGCCTGTAAAAATGCACAGTTATGAGTAGTTTTGATGCAATATGCTGCAATCTACCTTATATGCTGATGGTCAAATGGAAAAAGCAATTTCTGCTTACTGTTACAGTGGTTTGCTTTTTTATCTTTGGGTGTAGACTTCAAACGGAAGTGAGGAAGTGTGGATGCACATTATTGCTTCGGATTCCTCTGTCGCTGCCTAGCAGTGCCTTATTAATTTAGGTTAAAGATCGTTATTATGCTTTTTTTTTTTTTTTGCATTTGCATTTGCTTAACTTGCCAAAGTGTTCATTTTGCATGAGCTGGGCCACAGAAACACTGGGCAAATGAATTATGTACTACTACAATAGAAAATAGAATTACATTTCACATATTCATGCCCTCAAGGGAGACAGAAATGAGCTGAGTGAGACGTGTCTTTCTGTCAGATTAAGAACACCTATAATCAAAGACATTCCATTATGTAATCAAAGCATGTAGCTATTGCCATGGCAACAGAACAACTCCCTGGAAATCCATGTTAAAGATCACAGACTAAGATAAAAAAGAACTCCAACAAACTCACCATGAGAGCAAGTATGAAGGCAGACATTTTAAAAGATGCATTTAGTTCAGAAATCAAGCTTTTCATACAAAGTCAGTGGCATCAGTGAGGAGGTTCACTCAATAGCGACACACAGAGCATTGTGTTTTAACAGGTTGACTGTAATGTCACACGGAAGGTAATCTATACTGCATGTCAATCTGACCTTTAAGCACTTAACCTTGATTATTCTGAATGCGGCGTTTGAACCAAGGGGTGGTCTATTCCTGATCTCACGAGAAAAAAAAGCAAGCCTTGCACTTTCAATGAGTCACATCCTTTGAAAATATGTGCGAGTCATCTCTAGTTTTGTTCTAGTTTTATAGTCTGGCTTTTGTCTAAACATCAAAACAACGGAGTCTTCACCATGTACAAAACACTCATTTATACGCTCTGTACGTTCCCATGCTTCGTGGTTTCTGCAGGCGATAAGTGAGAAGTGCATGTCCATGGAAATATTTGCTACTTTTGACAGGGTTTTGGGTTTTGAAGTTCTTCCTTCACTGTGATGAAAGTCCCTAGCTGGCAGCAAGGCTAGTTTCCATCATTGACCAGAGGAGGAAGGTCACGTTACAGACTTACGGGGTGTAGCTTGGAATGATCAATCATGCATGCATGTTCTTGACTAACCTGTCACAAAACGCCTCATTTTTTTATTGTATAACCACTGCTTTCATTTAAACAATGTTTAATAATTGCTTGTGTTGCTTTAGGAAGGTGAAGTCTGTTATAGATCTAGCAAAATTATACCATATAAACTAAATCTAAGTACCTACATAGCAACAAAAACATGTGATATGGCTTTTTTTCCAGAGTTACAACCTATACACGAACTGTGATAAAGCTGTTTTGCGGTATGGTTTTTGTTCTTTAACATTCACAGTAGCAGTAGTAGCTTGCAGAAGCCAGCTAGCTAACAGAAGCTGCAATGGAATAGCACTGACAGCAACCACCAGTGAGACTGCTGTCACAAAAATGCAAACACCCCCCCCCCCCCCCCCCCACCACCCACCAACAACAACACACAGTAGGGCTGGGTCGTATATTGACTTTTTAAGTCATATATATGACTTAAAAATGAGATATACAATGACACAATACCGTTTATATCGATATAGTTTGATGTTGCGTTACATAACCCGTTTCTTCCGTAAAGTCGTGCCAGTGTTTGGATCTCTCCTCTCTCACACTTTTCACTCAAACCCGCCCCCACACTCCGTGTCTGCACGCAAACCCAGTGTTCTATGGATTTGTCCTATCTTATCGAAATGTCCTACTGTAGCGTAGATTGATAGTCATATCTGTCGATCTTTGCTACCGTATCGGAAAATACTACCGCAAGTAGGTTGTGCTACCTTAGAAGCCAAAAAAGGTTGGTAATTCATTTTTTACCTAATCAGAAAATGGTTCTACGCTAATGACATTATTGTTTTCATTAATTCATCCAACAGAAATTTCGAAAATGCTGTCAAGTAAATTTTAATAATAGGCATAGCCTACTTAGGCTACAATTTATCCATCACATAAACTGTATGTATTTCGACAGTCTACTTCACATGTTGACATGTAAATTTGTAGTCTAGTTTGTCCATCAACATGCTCTAATCAATACCAACGAAAAACTTTCAGTAGCATATTTTGATATCCTAACCCTATCATAAAAGACTACCAGGACTATAGAATGTTCTAATAGTCTGAATTACCTTATCAGAAAGTGCTACCAACATAAACCTATTTTTATTTAATATATTCTATTTATTTAATATATTTTTTTCATTTACATAATGATATATTGTGCAGCTGTATATTTTCAAACAGGGTAGGCTTGTTTTTATTTTTGTTCTGTTTACATTTTTATTATTTGCACAGCAGTGTGTTTTGTTAAGCAGGAGAGGAAAACCTTTTGTACTCTATGTTAATCAGTCTGTTGTTGAAAACAACTGAATGAGCATTCTCAGAGATAGCCTATATTAAATAAAAATAGCTCAATTTATTTTATAAAATTTTTCTTTTACATGTTTTGCAGCTGTATATTTTCAATATCCAGGGAAGGAAACCCTGTCTTAGCATTTTATTTTGATCACAGTCTGTTTTAATAAAAGTGCTTGTGACATCTCACATGTGGCTTTGACTTACAACTGAACATTTAGCCCACTTCATAGAAAAAACTGAGATATATATCATGCATCGCCATTCAGCCTAAAAATACAGAGACATGATTTTTGGTCCGTATCGCCCAGCCCTAACACACACACACACACACACACACACACACACAAACATCCTTGCAAGATGCCTTCACTCCAGTAAGTAAAACCACACATCAATGGCAAAAAAAGATATTAGACTTTATGTGTACTGGAAAAGAGGTATCACCCTCTCCAAATTCAAATTCCCCTTTCAATACTTTCAATCTGTGAGTACATCATCACCAAACAATACCTTCAACACTTTGATCTAATTTGTGTTTAATCATCTCCTAATGTGAACGGACACAATGACATGGTTAATGATTTATTGTGTGACTAGATAAAGTTAATGACTGTAGAAGCGATGTTAGACAGTACATAACGAAGCCAGATATATCTAAATAATTAAAACTTTTGCAGAAAACAAGGATTCTTAAAAAGAGCATCGTTTTTTTGGGGTTTCACGTTTGTTTTCTGCCGGTCACTAATGTCATCCAAATTTGCAACATGATTGCCGTTTGTCTTTTGATATGAAAATTGGGTTAGCTAACTGAAAGAAGATGGTTTTTTGCAGGACAATCCTCGGCCTCACACAATCGGCTTAATCCAATATATTCAAAGTATTGCTTGCTACCAAATTACCCCAGTGAAATGGAAAATCCTCCATTTTGAACACATTTTAATGGAATAGTTCTGGGTTGTGCCAGTGCTATCTAGAGATCAGCACTATAAACCTGTCTTTACTGATGTGTTTCAGAAACTGATCAGCCCAGCAGTCACAGTATGCCAGATATATCACAATAATTTGCCCTGAAAAGCACTGATCAGCACAGATAAATTATCTACAGATGCACAACAAAGAGTAGGATTTTTGAGTGTATACAGCAACTTAGTGCTTGCCTCTATTTTATGTACTGGTCTGCCACAGAGACAAAAATAAAGGTTTGTAATAATGGGCCTATAAATGGAACTGTGTTAAGAGTAATTTAACATAAATATTTGTTTGGTATGTGTGTGTGTGTATGGAAAACCTTAAAGAAACTCACTCTGTCAAGTTGTAGCCATATTTAAGATTCAAAATTAGCAATGACAGGAAGGCTAAAATCTATTTTTCATGAAAGGTCACTCCGGAGAAGAGCTTCTTTTTGGGCCTGTGCCTAGAAAAAAACATACTTGTAAATTTGCTGCTTCGATCATACTGCAAATGGCCAAGCGAGCTCAAAATTGCTGATCACCCACCTTTGCCAGGACCTTGGCCTCAAACCACTTGCTTCAAACAGACTGGTAATTACAGAAGACATCAGGGTCAAGCCAAGCTCTACAAGTTTCAGTCATATGGCTCCTTATAAAGATAAGAGGAGTTAGGTGCCTTCAAACTGTGACCAGATATTATAACATAACTTGTAACGCATAACTGGTTGCTCTGCTGGTGACGAAACAGACAACAGTGTGTAAAAGCTGAGGAGGACTGAAAATAATGGAACCTGTCTAAACAGCATAATTCTAGCGTGCTGCTGGTCCCTTTATCCAGCAGTATTTAACAATATTTCATGCAATGTTCAAAAAAGCCTCACACATATTTTTTTTTCTCTACATCATTCATACAGCAGTGTTCTTTCAAAGTGCCAAGGAGGAATAACATGATGACGTTATTATCATAGACAGTGAACATGTCATATATATATATATTTTTTGGGGGGGATCGGGTAGACAAATGTGTAACAGACAGATGCAATGTTCCAGAATGGTGGACAGATCGGGATAAACTGGCAGCCAAGCTGGTAATTAATGTTTTGGCATAGCTTTGGCCACACTAGCAGAACGAAAGCCTTTTCGGCTCGGAAGGCCAGCTGCTGTCCGCAGGTTACTTCAATGCCAATTTCACCCTCTGACAGACTCGCAAATACAGTCCCCCAGAATGGATCTTTGTGAACGGCGTACCCTGCTGGTCTTTGTACAGCAGCGTTACTGCCTTGTAGTTTGGACATACATAAAGGCTGTGTAGACCTAATGTTTTCTCTTTTTTTCCTGTATTAGATCTGAATAGGATGAGAGGGTGAGTCCATGACAGTGTCATGTGGAAGCCAGAAAGACAGTGTCACCCGAAGAAAGAAGTGTATCCTCCAGGCCTACTGGGCCCAGGTGCCCAGTGAAACTGGAGCTGCTGCTGTTCTCTCTGGCCTGCTCTGAAGTGGGATGTGGGAGAAGGGTCTTGGTTAGAAGAGCAAATAAAACCTGACATGCTGGTTATAAAAACTGTCTCAACCTGCTGTGCATTGTCTGCTGTTTTCCTAGTTTTTCCTAAAGACATCCCCCATTGCTTTAAAGTCACTACACATGGGCACGTGCACACTCACACACACACACACACACACACACACACATCCACACTGCACACATACACGCTGCACACGCACCGCTTTGGCAAAGAGCTTTCTCAAGTGGACCACCGTGTTGAAAAGATCCCCAGGAGTACCTCTGGGGATGCAGAGCTAAATAGAGTCTCGTCCTGGCTTGCATAACTTTCATTGGCAGACCGTTAAGCCTGCAAACATGAAAATGAGCAGGCGCCCTTCAATTACGGGGAGGGAACTGAGTGGTTAAATAATGCATACGATGGAAGGCACATCTCTCATCGCAGTAACACGGCACGCAACACTTAAACATTCATTCAGCCAGGGAACTACCGACACAAGCCACAGAGGGGTTTATCTGCGGCCAGGGCAAGGGGTTTTCATTAGGTTAGGTCACATAAACACTCGTCTTTGCTGTAATTGAAACAGTTACGCCGGGACCCCCTCCCAATGCCATTAACAGAAACTATTATTTGTTGATGTTATTTATATCGAACATCCTGTCTTATTACTCTTGTCAGGTGTAATGAAAAGGTGGGGAACCAAAGCCATAAAAGGAAGGGGAAAAATAAAAAGAGAACGATGGCAGCGTGTGCCACAGACAGAGCTGCACTGAGAATAACTCATTTACGATGTACATTTGACGACAGAGGTGAAAATGTATGGGACGTATAGTCAATAACAAGCTCTGGCTGCCTCCCCAACCCCCCCTCCTCCCCCCTCAGGGGAGCGTCGTGCGGAACAGAGCTCCAAGTACGCTCTTTCGCGGTCGATTATCGACTGGAGATGCTCTTGTTCTCTAGCAGCATAGCCGTGCAGGACACGCACACCGTTCACAGCCTTAGAAGAGTTAAATGGAGGCCACCCCCGCCCACATCCACGCTGCTCCGTGACTGCGCCCAGCCGGACGCCAGCCGATGCTGGATTTGCGCTCGCTCAAGGTGCTCAAATCCACTCTGTCTCTCTCCCTTTCTCTCTCTCTCTCCTTTTCAGGCTGCAGGTGGAAAGGCAAAGCCTCTGGATTTAGCAGAGGGAAACAGTGGTCCTTACAGAAAAGCAATACTTGTTAAAATATGAAATAAACCTTTTAAAAATGTCTTATGATTTATAGTAATTCACTTGGAAGTACTTTGTATTATACAAATATATAAACTATTAATATAACCATAATATAATTTTGTTCACATTTATTTTTTCCCTTCTACAACATATATAGTGTATATGTATGTATATATTAGGGGTGGGAATCACAGAGTAACTCACGATACGATATGTTGCTGATGGTATCACGATACAGTGATTCTGCCATACTCAATACATTGCAAGGCAATCATCTGCGATACATCATGATATCTGTGTAACTGAAGAAAATACCCACGGAAGGCGTCGGAAAATGCAGCCATTGTGTTACATATTTTGTGGCAATTAAAGTCATTCAGTTCAAGTCAGGAGTTCATTCTATATTTTACATTAGATGTTTTCTGTATGGCCTCCGTGTGTATTGAAATAGGCCTACAGGTGACAAGCAGTGGTGACTGGTGAGCTGGAAACAGGGAAAGCCCGAACACTACCTTTAAATCTATCAGTCCTTTCAACCTGTTCCCCTCTATCCGCCTTGATTAACAGTAAAACAAATAATTCACTGAATAGTCTAATCGACACCAATCGCGTAATTAGAATAAATGTTTATGCTCGCGAAAACCTGATTGTCTGAACTTTGTGTGCTATTGCGAAAGCTACAGCATGAGATTATTTAAGTAACAAGGATGGCAATTTGAGTAATTAAGTGGCAAGTAATCCCAAAGCTTTCTCTTAAGTGTTTGACATTATAGCTTTCTTTATAGCACGCAAACTACAGACAATCAACGCAATTTCGCGAGCTAATTTATCTCAGTTAAGTCGATGCCCTGTTTTCATCAGCCCATGACATTAGGCTATAGCTAGCCAACGAGCTGACGAGCTAGTTGAACGTACAGTTGTTACCCTACATCTTTATGGCGGTCAGTTGTCCGATAATAACATAACTAAGTAGGTCATCAAATTAACCATAAAGCAAGTTATTAAAATGAACGTCTACAAGTGTCAGGATTATGCAACCTGACGGTTTAAATTCGCGAACTAGACGTTAGCTAGCTAGTAGCCTACCACCGGGGTGTTGGTCTGGAGCTACGGTCAGGGTGGTCAGGAAAAACACTGCGTAACGTTAGTTAAGTAATTGCTAACGGGAACCAACGATGAACTTGATCTTAGACTGTGATGCTCTAACCACTGTTTTTTGGATAATGTTAGGTAGATAAGCTTTTGTTTAAATGCCTAATCACGCAGAATAGGCTACTAGCGATATAATTGTAAAGTACCTTTCAATTTAGACTATTTTGTAAGTAGGAGTTACCTAGCTAAGTTGGCTAACTACTCAACTGAAGCCAGCTATGTATATAAAACAACAGTCTCTGCCATCCAAACCGTTTAGTCAGCGTTACTTACTGGAATTGAGTTGAACAGGTCTCATTTCCAGGGAGGACTGAGAAAGAGAAGCTGTGCGCATTTCATCACGCAAGTTTACCCTCATTCATTTCATAAGCGCCACTACGAGGAGTCATGAAGTAGTGACTCTGGTAAGGCAAATTGGCGGGGGGAATCCGTTTAGAGCGCCTGCATGTTTTTTTTTTTTTTTAAATATCGATATATGACGCCAGTGTATCGATAACGGATCGCAAAAGGAAGTAATACGATATATTTGCGTATCGATATTTTGTCGCACCCGTAGTGTATATATAATTGTGTGTGTGTGTGTGTGCGCGTGCGTGCGTGCGTGCATGCGTGCGTGTGTTTGCGGCGCGTAAGATTTTATTTCTTCATAAACATATTCCCTAATCTCAGATCCATGTGAGGTGAAGGCACTAGCCGAGAGTGAATCAAGGCTTCGTCCCCACTAGATTACTACAAATGACAACCTCTGCGCTGAGGGATGACGACTCTGCTCTGGCAAGATAACTGGGACAGGCTGTAGGCAGAAAAATGCATAGCCAGTCACTGTCATTCTGCAGGCTGCATGCATATCTGCTTCAAGAATAATGCAGTTTATAAAACACCCTACGTCAAATGTGATGGAGATAAGTGCCATCAAAATAGAAATGATAACGACACTGTGTGTTGTAGAACAGCCTCTTTGCAGAGATAATGATATTTTATTAGGTAAAAATAATGTGTTAGGCTCTTATTTTCTGCTCATTGAGCCATTAATATTCTTTGTGCTTTTTGCTGTATCGCATATCATCTTGAGAGGCGCATTCTACATGTATTTCTACTTCTGCATTTAGCACACTGAATCCACTGCCTCCACTCAGACGATGTACAAATTCAAAATGACACCGTGAAACAGAAGGACAAGTTGATTAAAGTCTAATATTATCAACAAAATCATGTGTGCTGATTGATTTATGAGGTCGATGCAACAGCATATTTGGCTAGCAAAGGGAACGGCAGGTCCGTTAGTGACAGATTTTAGACATGAGGAGGGAGCTAACCAAGGGGTTCTGCCCAGTGTGAACCCGGTGGTAAGGAAAACGGAATATAACTATGATACCACAGAAGGCCAAGATCTACAATGTGTCTTTTTATGGCAAATCCTTTAAGAAAATTCTGATCTGAAGGAATGTGTTTGTAATAATTACAGTCCACCGCACTTGCAGGGAAATATCATTATAATGATATTTTCAAAAACAGAAAATTAATAGTACTTAGTAATTGATGTGTTACTAAAAAAGTGAAAGAAACACACTAACTGATAATCTCTGAAAATATTTACTGTATTGACCATATTTGACTTATGGTCAAATATGTACTCTATACATTCTCAAAATCAAACAATATGTGCATTTTAAGGGAGACTGAATTCACAAAATTTAAATTTGTTTTAGCAATGTAGGGCTGCATCTGTGAGCAATGTTGTAGCACCTGTGCTGCTCCTGCTGCACCACAGTTGTACTTTACAATGTTTCTCTGCAGCTTACATGCTGTGACATAGTGGTAAGAGACAGGAGCAGCTCAATTCCCTGGTCAGGCACTGCTGTTGTACCCTTGAGCCTGCACCTACATACCTAACCTGAACTGCTTCAGTAGATATCCAACTATATAAATGGAAGACAAGTTGTTCTGAGTAAAAGCATTAGCTAAGCAAATAATTGAATGTATTTTCCAAAAGATCAAAAGGATAAATATGCCGTGCATACACAAAGTATGCACTGGCTCTCCAAAGTTTGGCATTCTTTGCTAGCAGCACTATTAAATCAATAAAGCAATTCTGACTTACTCGCTGCAATAGACTGATTATATCTTGAGTTTTCACATTTAAAATGATGTATTATTGCCAATAAATGTTCAGACTATTCCTAGAGCTTTTTACATCCCAAACATTCAGAGGGAGCTCATTTCAAATGAAGGGTCATATAACTTAAAATCAGACTCACCTGAGGTTAACACAGTAATGTATTTTATTCGTCTCTATTTAATCATTTACCTTGTTTTTATCAGGTAGGTTTGCTTTAAACTACATTCTTTCTGGTGGTAACAACCTTGGAGGGAGGTGGAGAGACTCAAGGGTTTACATGAGCATTATGTTACCTTTCTGATTTGGGTGGGACACAGGTGAGAAATTCCCCACCCTTTGAAACAATAGCTATGGACCATGACCATGATGTAGGACCTTAGGAAAATCTCTTATTCATCTCATATGTGGCTCTCAGACAATTTGATCACATTAAGAAACAAACCCTGAGTGGAACAGCAACTAAACATAAAAGAATGTAGTTTGAGACTGAATGCTTAAAAACATCATCATCATCATCACCATTATCATCATCATCATCATCTTCACCATCGACATCTCCATCACCGTCATCATAATCATCACTGTTGCACTTTTTCTCAAGCCACGCAGTGCCACGTTACATAAGCAGGTGATGCCCCCACAACCTGTGCATCGTCTTGTTGCTGTAGTAACCATTCCAAAGCTCAGACTCAGAAACCCAGAAGAAAACGGTCGAAGCAAATCTCTGCCTGCGTCTGAATAGTGCCTGTGTCCTTTCCCGGGCATGCATTTAAATATACTCTCTATACTGCAGCCACTACTCTGCACTATTTTTCACCAACTTTGCACTTTTTAGACTGTTTGCTTGTGTGTTTGCCGCTTAAATGAGTCATTCTCTATTCTCAATCTATAATTGTATTTTGTACCATTAATTAAAGAAAGGCATTCTAATTGCAGTACTTGAAGAAAAAGGAACAATCTGTTAACTACATGTGGCAATTAGGAGCGAGCGGCACCAGTTGTTTCTGCTTGTTTCTGATTTCTTTGTGAGGGGGGGGGGGCGACCCATCTGCTGTGATCCCCTGAGCCCCCAACTCCATCTCTCGTCATCCTGTCACTCTCACTTACACAGCCCAACCCCGAAGACCTCACATTGCCGAGATGGAGAAGGGCCAAGAATTCTCCACCACAGCAGGCTTGCATGCTTTCATGCTTCTTTAAGTGGACGGCAGCCCAGTGAGTGGCATATTTCCTCAGTGAAATAAAAAATGCCAAAACACAACAAACAAAAAGCACCAAAATCCCATTTTCATCACGACATGAACTAAAACATCTTTCCAGCGCTATAGTAGTAATTTCCACATTGACCCCAAAACACACCAATGTTTTCTTAAAAATATATTTTATTTTTATATCAGTATTTTTAGGGTCCCCTTTCATTTGAATATATCCTATATATTTGGTGATACCCTTTACAGCTACTTCTATATTGAAAGAGCAAATCACAAACCCTATGCATACCTTTGGCAGTTCCAAGGTTGATGGTCTAATATTTACAGCAAACACCACTCACAGTGTTATTTTAGGGATTTCTACTACAGACAATAGTAACAGCCTGCGGAAACTCCAGACTACTGCTTTTTAAAGAGAAGTTTGTGAGATGTGTGATGCTGCCCTGCTATGAAATGTAAGTCATAGTTTCTGGCAAGACATAAAGCAGACCCTGCTAACAGCTGGCCAGAAGTTTCAAACCTAATACATCTCAGAAAAACAACCTTGAAGACAAAGACAGAGACACTGCATTACATACAGTATATAGTACAGCTATTTTCCCCAGAGGACTGAAATGACAAGATGTGGAGAAAAAAAAAATCTACAGAAGGTCTCTGTAGAATATGCTGAAGGCTGGGATTTTGACTTGGCATTTCTCCATCACTGCTCCTGATTGGATATGACACATCTGACACTGGGATCACTCTCATTGTTTCTACCAGTTAAATAAAGTCACGAAATGAAACCTGCTTGTAGCTTCCATTAGTTGGGATAATATTTAAGAAATTATTTAAACTGTGCTGCAAAACAACAATATGCACGCTTAATGTGTTATATGAGAAATGTCTCATATGAATATCACAAGAAGCAGTTTTTATCATATCATATTTTAATAGGACAAATAAGATGTTAATTGATTACTCCAGCAATGACATTCCACATTGGTAATTCAAATAAATTGGCCATATTTAAACTGAATTAAGGAACTGAAGTAGCACATCTGTGTAGAAGAAGCCTCTTCACATGATAAGTACAGTGAATGCTGAACGTGCTGGCGTACAGCGTTTCCACCACTAGTTGTCTTCGAATTGAATTATGTTCAAATGATCTCACCAGGGAATGTTCTGTGTACCAGTTTAAAGGCTGTGGAATAAAACAGAAACTGCAAGGAAATAACAAAATAAATTCTACCCTTCTGGACCTGTCATGTAAGTCTTTATTGTGCGGCTCATAGAAATATATGTATACTGACCAGATTAATGGGGCGAGAGGCTTTTTATTGTTTCACTCATCAAAAGGCGTTTGCAATAATGTTAATCAACACTTACAAAAAATGGGAATACATCATATATTGAGTCTAATATTTCATGTAATTGTGATTAATATTTGCCTTAATACCAGGGGGTTTTGGGTTTGACTGATTTACAATTTTTATGTCTTAAATTTTTATTTCATCTGATTAGAATAAAGCTCAATGACATTGTCCACACAGACCATCTGAAAACACAAAATAAATTTAGATCATTTTCATTAAATTTTGGGGCGTTTATTTAACTTTTGTACATCTGTGGTATTCCCGGACAAAAATGGATGAAATTAATGGATGAGGCTACAAGAAGGAGAAAAAGAGAGAAATTGATAGTTCAGGAGCATGTCCATCCATCAGATGGACACACTGCCACACCCTAACCTCATATGTTTGTGTGTGCATGCACACACACACACACACACACAAATGTGGATGGAGGTTAATCGAGGCTGGAACCAGGGGAAGACCTGTAAGAGGAGGCTACTCCTGGAAGAGCTGGGGAAAGCCATGCTGGCACCGCTTATACAAAGGTGCCAACATTTACTTAAAGCACTACCCTCTGCTGCGTTGGTGAGAGACATACAAGGGCCAGAACCAAGGTCTCAGGCAGAAGAGACAAAAGGAGGAGGTGCACACTGTGTGCACCAAGAGATGCCAAAACAAGCATTGTGTGTCTGTAACGCAGTGCACACATTGCAAGGCACATGCAAAAACCATTACCTATTGTCGCTCTAGATGAGGACACAAAACCATCATGTGATGGTTGATTGTTGATTGATTGCTTGTGAACGTTGTTAATGTTTCTGTTATAATTACTAATGTTGTTGTTTTTCTGTGATATGTTTTGCAATATGGCAAAGTGTTAATGTGTAAATAGGCTTAAGCCTATGTCCCTTCTTTACTAATAAAGTCACAATGGTCAGATTTGACTGGGGACACCACAGATGTTAGTTTGTGCCACTTTTTAAAAAAAAATTGTAAAACCAATTTTCAATTAAATTTTCAATCAAAACCAATTTTCTGGTTAAACATTAAAACATATAGTCTGTGATAAATAGCACAATACGTTTCCTCTGTTATTTACTATAGTCAAAATAATCCATAAATAATGCTACTTTTACTCAAAAATGTGTTGTATAAGCTCAGGTCAGTGAGGCCTACTGGCCAAAAGTTCCAAACAGAAATATAAAACCTGTCATAATTACTACAAATAACGTTGGTAAAAAGATCTAATGCAACATCTAATGATAAAATATGCATAATAAGAGATTTATAAACAGGTAAACAGGGGTCCCTCATTTTCAACCAGGAACACAAAAGTAGGTAGCATGAAATGAACACAACACAAGGGTTAATATACTAAACACTAACAACTGCACCTGTTGTCTTACTGGTAGCGATAGCATTTTAGCGTCTGATCGGGCAAAAGGTCTTGCCATGGACAGGTGATTGACGTTCAGGTAATAGACTTGTCTGAGCCTCTTCAGGGCACAGATCTCAGCATCGGTTCTTACTTGGTAATCTACCATATCTTAAACATACCTTTCACTATTCAACACAAACATTCTCTTTATTATGAGCAGATGTTCAGCTCCTGTGTTCCTCTGTGTAGGAGGCTCCAGCTTGTAACAGGAGGTTCTGGCACTGTCTGCTTTGCTCTGCTAGCTATTGATGTTTGGTTTTGACCACATTTTGCTGGGACACCAAGGAACCCCCTCTACTTTACAATGAATGCCTTGGGATCTTCAGTGACCACGCTGAGTCAGGACCTTGGGTTTAACGTCTCATCGCCACTGCGGGGTATTGGTTATACACGTGGTCCGGGGGGGGAGGGGGGGGGGGGGGGGGGAGCTCCCTCCAGCTGGCCCACCAACACTACTTCCAGCAGTAGCAATCCAGTCCAGCCCCACATAGGCCTCACGCAGGAGAAAGTTATGGGGTCGCACAGTTGCTGACCCAAGTTGCTGAAACCCTGTTTCAATTATACTTTTCGCCTTGCGCCAAGCAGTGATACCTTTAACAAAGCCATGTGTCACTCTCCATTTCACAGTGGCACAGCCTGATATGCAGATCTGTGTGTTTGCTGAGGTCAGGGCGGCCTCAGCTGGGACTGTGTGCCTGATGGAACTATTTCTGGGAAGAAAATAAAGTCAGTATCACTGGATGAAGGCCACATCCCTCACCAGCTTATTTCTCTTCCCATGAGAAACAAAATTTGCTGTATTTTTTCATATCTAAACCCTATGACCTTTTTGCTTGCTTCTTTGAAACAAATTCAAGCAATAGAGAAAACAGTTGCAGTTCTAACTGGAGCTCCGGAATTATGAATTTTTGACAGTCTTAGGAACACGACACAGACGTGGTAGTGAAATAAATGAACAGGCCTGTTTTATCTGCTTAATTCTGATTTTCACAGAACAGGGCAGCAAAAACTGCTCTGGAGAACAAAATAAAAATAAATGAACTGTATGTATTATTTTCATGGACATGTGTCTCCCACAACTAAGCACAATGTATCATACGTTTTGAGGTCTCTTCACTGTACAGAAGTGACAGTTAATAGACAAAAATTAAATCCTTTTTGTTCCTCCCAATGTAATATTATTTCAATAAAGAAACCTCCCAGTCAACCAAAGCCAGATTATCAAAGGTCTTTCCTTAGGCATTAGGCTACATAATTACTGCCATTCAGACCGACATGAGCATGACACTCATAGAAAGTACTTTAATTCTAGTAATCCAGCAACTGCTGCCTGTATGAAGAAAATCAATAAATTCTTCTCCTGAATCCTTACAGTAGTTTTAAATGCCACACTGAGCTCAGAGGGAAAGCAAAGCCTTTAAAGACATTTTATCCCTATAACATCAACAAAACAATACAGTTACAGTCTGCATATATTTGTTCTACTGGAACTGTCCTTCACTTTTAAGACATATCACTTCCTAAAAAAGTTTTGACCGGGGACCCTTTGCCTACACACAGCATCAATAAATTGCACACATTCAACGAATAGAACAATTTCTAAACAACAGTGCAGCAGCTCACACACACACACACACACTTGATCCCTCTCTTCAGAAAGTGGACAAACTGCCCCTCTCTGACGTGTCTGTTCCAGATGTGCTCTACTCAGTGTCTTTTATAACATGCATGCAGGTGGAAGTTTGAATAAACATATCTGATGCCAAATTTTGGTATGAGAAATTACAAATAACGTAGGATGTTGTTTTCTACCCACCAGTCTGATGAACAAATCTGTTCATTTTAACTGTGCAGCACCTACTTTACTCGTTAAATTCACTACTTCTGACGCTTTCGTTTTAATCTTTGCTCCCAAGAACAGTTATCTACATGGCAGCTACAATTTCCTATTTACCATTAAAATATCTTTATTTACCCAGAAGAAAAACAGTCATGCCTTCTTACAAGTACTGACACACTTTTTCAGAAAGCATAACATTCTCATCTGGAACAGCGTTAAAAGCTGGAAATCCCTCACATCTCTTCCCCCCTTCATGGTGCATGGTTCTCAGAAGGAGTGGGAGGTGTCTTATGCTTGCCTCTTTCCACGGCTCTCTTTAAAAATAATCATATGCTAATTATGTAAGCCTGAGCTGTTCCAGTTCAACCAGACTTTAATTGAT
Source organism: Megalops cyprinoides (assembly GCF_013368585.1). NCBI lineage: Eukaryota > Metazoa > Chordata > Actinopteri > Elopiformes > Megalopidae > Megalops > Megalops cyprinoides. The sequence continues at coordinate 19,047,117 of NC_050584.1, forward strand.
TAAACGACAGTATACTTAATGCCAGCGTTACATATATTAAATCAATATCATTAAGTGCCTGATTGCATTGCAGTATGCACTCTGTGCTCTAATTGTAATGAAATGGTGAAGCTGTGTGCCAAACTTGTCCAGCTGCATTATATATGGCCCAGTGAACAACGTTTGCTTGTTATGCAGCTACAGATGCAGACAGAGCATGCATTCTCTTAGACCCCTCCCTCTGTATATGGGTTTAACTACCAGAAGTGATTAAGTTCACCAAGTAAAAGCTGTATCAGTGCATACGACAGACCGATGGACACCAAGTGTAAAAAGAACTAATATGAGGAAATGTTACACATGATTAGAAAAAAAAGTCTCATTTTGACACAATAGAAATATAGCTACAGGAAGATGAAGTGTGTCTTAGAGTGTGGATTGATGGTTATAGGAATGCAGAAATTTAGGAAAATACAATTGAAAGAATATATTTTTATTTATATTTTGTGACAATATTTACCAAAGCAGGTTTCTCAAAAGTTAACATACTAGTGAAACTCTTTTTTTCTTAAGAAAGCATTTCTGAAGAATTCAGATTAGTATTGCCATGTACTATCAATTTTAATACATTTGTGGGGAAAAATGGAATCTAAAAAAGCAAACAAAAATCAAACGGTCATTCTTTGTGGTTGTTGTAATGGTTAGATTTTAGTTTGTATTCAACCTTTAAAAGGATGACCTTTGGCAATGCACCTTTGGCTTTGAGAGTCTCAGTTCAGTGGTTATTGAGGAAAATGCACCTGCCATTGACCGATCTATAGGCCTATCTAAAAGAGTCCTTTCAGAAGTGCTGATCACAATCAGGAGCAATCAGACAAAATCAGATGGAGTGCTCTTTACTGTCATTCAATAAATGCTTAATATTGCATTTAGATCCATGTGCAGCTGCAAAAACATTATTCTGCTCTGGGTTGCACATTGTTTGCTCCCTGATGCTGGAGCTGGTGCAAGCTCATTTGCAGGGCATTCGTGTAAAGTGCACGTCACCAAACAATCAGTAAAGCTGTGAGAAAGATCCATGACCCAAAAAAGAAACTGGGGACATAATGTCTAAAGTTTACAATGTCCAAGACTTATATCTGCACTGAAACAGAATGCAAAAGACCGAAAGATTGTGGATTGTCATGAAACTCTTCATGTGTAACAAATGCTTAACTGTGTCAAAATAATGCACCGTTAAAAGCTTTCACAACAGCAGACAGCACAACAGCACTGTGCTGTATTATCCTGGGCTCTTTTCAGTCACACTCACCATGCCACTTGTTGCCATGCCAAGTTCATCCGCATAGCTCTTTATATGTGAGAGCTTGGACATTACAGTAACTTTTCCAGAACATGATATCTAGAAAAGGTCTTTTTACACTATTGTTATTATGAATTTTGGTATGAATATCCAGTTATTCAAACCAAAATCCAATATAAACTGAATTATATAACCACAAAAGGCTGCCAAACACATAGTCCTGGGGAAAAAAAAAAGCAATAGCCCATTTTACAAGCAATTTTAGTCTTTAAATTTTGAAAAGAAATGGCTCCACAGGATATCACACCTTTCATAAGCACAGTGCCATCAAAAGTGTGGCGAATATGTGAATATGAGCTGCATGAGTTACATACAGTACACACTGACATCATTATCCTGGCAGAAGCTCAAATGACAATGAGTGTGCGCTGTAGGGCATCTGACTGTAAGTGCCATTGACAATTTGGCCCTCTAAAGCTCAGCATCAGATATATTCACCTTGCTTCACTCTGGAAGGACCAGACCATGTTTGCACAACATATTTGGGTGTGGCTAAGTTACACTATGTCATTTACATAGCTGGTAAGTAGCTGTTTTTTCCCCAGTGTGAGAATATTGGTGTCATTTTTTTAAAAGAATGAAAGAGAAAACAAACTGAAGTACATTAATTATACAAACAAAATAAATATATAAAAGTAACAGTAAACTGTAGAACAAACATAAAATATTGTATGTGTTTATGAAAATGGGTGGTTGCTATTTCCTCAGATGAATTCAGGAGAGCAACAACCTTGAGGCAAGAGCGTAAGCTCATACTGAGAGCTGGATCTCTCTCTGTCTTTCTCACACACACACACACACACACACACATACACACTTATGCTCAAATATTTTACACATTCAGGGCACATTTTAAATTTCATTCTGTTTCAATGTGATTTCCAGTTTAGCTGAGTAGCCACAGACACTGTTCTCTGCACTAATACATCCCACAACATTACACTGGGCTATTTCTGGGACCAGCTCACACACAAATATTGAGCTAGACCTCACCTATACAGATTAGCTGCATTTCCAGACTATCAGAGCTTAACTCTTAAGGCAGCAAGCTGGGCTTTGCTACAGCTAGAGAACCAAACAGTGCACAAAAGGATTTCTCCAGACTGCTTCATCATGCTCTGCTTCTCCGCGCTGGTTTAAAATCCACCCATCACTAAGACTTTTCAAGCACATCACCTACAGCAACTGCAGTGTAAACTTAAGGGATGTTTCATGTCCTCAGAGACTACATTTGCTGAAGGAGTGTGTATATGCCTTGGGCCGTAGTTGGTAAACTGTTATATGAGTGAGATTTTTTTTATACAGCACTCAAAGCTTTAGCAACACACTTTAGAGACACACCTGAACAGGCATACACATGTACATACATATTTCATACATGCATACTGTTTGATAAACACACCTGAACAATATGTACCGTACGATGAACGCACCTGAAGATATGTACAGTATGATAAACACATCTGAATATACATACTATATGACAATAAGAAAATAACATGTCAATGATGGTTTTATGGTGATTCATCACATTCTACAAATATAATGCACATTTGTGTTATGTGAAGATGTGCAATACCACACACACATCATATAAAACTAAAGCATTTTTATTCCATTATTGGAAAACACCTGGTAACCGGCCATTCAGAAGCATGCCAGAATCCTAAAAGCAGACAGTGAAATTCAGTTCAGCATTTCCAGTAAAGCATGTGCTATTGCTACAGTATTCCATTCTGTACTGAGCCAGCAAAGGGGCTCTAGAGATTCAGCTCATTTAATTAAATGTCTAATTATATGCTGCAAAGGATACCCTGTTCTAGAAACCAGACTGTGATGTTCCAGGCTGAAGATGAAGATTGAAGTCAGCTCTACCTCGATATGGTATCAGCATTCAAATGCAATCATGGTGATCGGATATTCCCAGAGACATTTGAACTTTACAAAGGTATCCAAGTCACACATCGACAGAAAACATTCGTGAACAATTCTGTGCCAAATGCTTTGGTTGTTCTGAGGCTCAAGCCGTCAATCTGTCCATTCAGCCATCGTCAGGAGCTGCGTTACCCTGCAGAGGGTTACAGTGAGCCAAAGCCAAGCCCAGCACGCACAAGGCAGGGCTGCACGCTGACAGAGACATGGGTCCGCCGCAGGGCACACGCACATGCGCGCAGACAGGCACGATTTAGGAATGCCTAGACAGCATGTCTTTGGACTGTGGGAGGAAACTGGGGCACTGGGGGGAGATTCACATGGACTCTGGGAGAACACACAAGACCCTGGTGCTGTGAGGCTCTTAAAGGCAAATACACTCATATACAATTGAGAGTGTTCTTATTTCTTCTTCACTACAGTGGGCATGACTCCCTTTGTGTCTTTTTTTTTTTTTTCAAAAATTATTTCTCAAGCAAATAGCTGTGGACATTGTCATGTTTGTGTAAGCAAGTTGTACAGCTCTGAAAGTACTGAGGTAATGAAAAATGTATATACATATACATACATACATGCTTGCTTACAATTACTTACTTGCTGCCTTGCTCACTTAAAATGTTGCTTACTTAAATTTATTATTCACGGTTAGGGGAAAAGCACACTGGAGTTAGAGTGAATCTGGCCCTGAATTTGGCAATGGGCAGTTATGGAAGAAATCTTATACAACCTTAGCACCTTCAGAGCAATTGGACTCAAACTGGTTAATTAGACCAGAAATGTGTTCTTAAATTGGCACAACACATTATACAGTTTTGGGGGGAGTTACACAAATTAAAGAAGTATATTGCTCTTATTCCATCTTAAGGTACTTCTTGGTAACCCAACCACTAAATAATGGCATAAATCCTAAGTACGTATAATTAGTTCAATGACTCAGATAAAGATAGGGTAATACCTTAGGGACATTGGGTTTTCACGCATGTTTGTGTTATTTTAGAAAAAACACAAATATAAATTCATATAAAAGAATCAGTGAGCTGTTGTCAACTGCAGGACTTAAACTGAATGACACCTGTTATAATTTAATATTTGAGATTGCCAACTATGTATAATATTGATTAATATTGATATTGTCAAAAGGCAGATTAGATCAAAACATTGAGTTGATCACAAATTGCATAAAATGTAAGTGCATCCTCACTAAAACAGAACCATGAACTTGCTGACACATGAAAAAGCCATTAAGGATATATCTGCGCTCACGGTGTTTCTCTTCTATATAAGAAGTATCATTGACTGATCATTGATAGGAACCTGATTCTGAAAAACAACAGTTCATCCACACCGATGCCAGTATTCCAAATTGTTAACAGATATGTGATAAAGCTTTGATTTGGCACAGGTCTCAAAAATATAATCAATGTAACTTCATTCATCAAGCTCATGAGAAATCTGCACAATGATCTGTTGCTATAATGTAAAATCAACTTAAATTGTCTTTAGAAAGAGGTTCCATAAATTGCACAGTATGTTTTTAAATATCAGTTTGCAATAATATCATCACTTCAGATTGTTATAAAACGTAGCTGCGTACATCTTACAACAATTTTTTGATTTTATGCTTTCAGATGACTAAAACTAATGATATACATCCAGATGTATATCATTAGTTTAATCATCCAGATGTTTGTTCAAATTTATTGAAATGAATAATACAGAACAGTTCTCCTAATATAAGAGTTGTTCAGAGTGACCATGGTGTCTTTATATTCTATTTATAAACTTTGTGCACTTTTTTATTTTGCTGCTTTGGAGGTATTTAGTACAAAATCAAAAATGTCATGCAATACGACGCTTGTAGCTATACAGTTACCACACCATTCACGTCGTGTGCAATGCAGTTGTGCGTTCTTTTGTTTTTTTTTTTTACTTAAAGTGATCATTGCTAACACTCATAGGCATGTTTATACACAACTAAACCCATGACCAGTACATTCATATTCAAAGTCCACATTCCACGCGCACCACAAGAGTGTGCATTAGACTCCCCGAAGACTTTGGGGTGCACACACGGGATAGGCAGCATATATAACACAACTTGTGTAGCTTAATCCATCTAGAGATAAAGACTGTTTTTTAATTAGATAATACAATTACTACAACAAACCCTACCTCCGCCACCCTACCACCACCGACAGCGACTTCAATCGCTTTGTTGTGACAGCTTATTAACAGTAAGCTGTCAGGACACGGAGAAAGTGAACACTCCAATAGTTTCCTGGAGTCAGTGTGAGTAGGTAGGCTGTTAATTTGAATACTAATAGGCAATCTTACCTCCATATCTGCCCAAGCTGCAGGATGTGGATGACTGACTGCAGGAGCCAAATGCAGAACGAGCAGGATGCCGACCTTTTCTTGTTAGTCCGGGTCGCGGTGCTGCTGTTACTGCTGTTAGTTGCGGTGTTGCTCTTGCTGGCGGTGGAAGCCTGTCTCTGGGGTGTGGAAGGGTGGGCACCCACGTCCCCATGCGAGGCAGAACCGCTCATGAGCTTCCCGTCCATGTGGGAGCAACTGGCAGCACCACCGGCACCTGAGCTCTCCTCGGTGCTGAAATCGTGCACGAACCATCTAAAACTAAAAACCTGCACAGAAAACGACCCGAGCACCACGAAAAACAACGTGAGCCCGAACCACCAGTAATCGCGACGGAGGTAATAATCGACGGAAAGCCAAACATCTGTGCCCACATCGGCAAAATACACTGCAACTGCGGCGAGGATCCAAAGACAGTCCCACACCGAGTAGTTTTGCTGCTCCCTCCCGAGGCGAAGACACGTCGAAGAGGAGCCGCAGCAGCGCGAATCCGCATTCACGAAGTCTCCCTCTCCCGTTCCCGAGTCCGGCTGCGATCCTGGGGCGAGCCCCTGCACGGAGCCCGAGTGATCCGAATTTTGCAAGGGAGTAAATGCCACATCGCTCTTTTTCATTTTCAAAACCCCATCCGACTTAGCGGCCATTATAGCAGCCCTCCCTTTATCTAACCGACACCGTATTGCCCCTTCTCCTTCCTTTCTCTCCTCCTCCTTTCTCTTTCTGACTCGGTGTACCAGCGAGCAGAGACTGGGCTGGGCGAGCTCCTCTTCCGCCAGCTGCAGCGCCGCCTGTTCATAACAAAGCAACACTTCCTTTCGGCAGCAGGTATGAACCAAATGCTCTCCCATGGCACACATTTAGACTATGACATCATTGCTTTGCAACTCTTCTTCTGTCACTTATCACACTTATCCTCGCCATCCGCTGCTGCAGTGTAGGCGGCACGTACTTATTATATTATCGTGACAGTAAAGTACCACATAGCCATGGATACAGAATTTAACTAAAATAAAATAAAATATCCTGAAATTCGCCGCCCTCTAACCTCACATTTCTGTGAAAAAGCAGCAAATTTCAGCAGATATTTCTGTAATTGACATTGTATGAATTGTTATATAATATTTGTAAAGGAATATCTAGGACCATAGAAATAAACGCACGAATCTATCTTATTTCAGTGAAACCACAGTTAAAACCCATCAGATTTGCTCATGTTGGTACCTGGATATTTTTTTACACAGTCGTCTACAACCAATAAAATCCAGAGCTATTTTCCATAAAGCCATCAAAGTATAGAATGGGGACCGAAGTGCATCATCGTTTTAAGTTGCATATGTATGTTCACGCGTGCATGCGCGTGTAAGGGAAGCGTATTTCAGATGCATTGCCAAGTATGGTTGTACTATAGGTGTGCAAAGGATGCTGTACAGGAGACAGTTCAGCACCACGGACAGTACCCGAAATGTACAGGCGTTTTAAGATTTATGCCTTCTGAACATAACCACGCGCTCGTGTGTCAAAGCAGGTCTATCGTGGATAATCAAGTTGAATTGAAGACTGCGTTTAGTAGTCGTGGGAACCGCTTCATTTGCCTGCTTGCGACTAGTATGTGTATCTGGCGTACAGGTTTTATTGATGAGTTTTTAATGTCATGCCCTCGACATGCCCTCCATTTGGAGCTTACATTCCCATTCGCATAAAGCCACTATAAAACAGAACAATTATACTAGTTACTACTATTGTGCTAGTTATAATACTTTTATTCAAACACTGATTTGTGCTTTATGAATTTTGCATGATGCGATACATATAGTGGTAGTGTACGGTAGTAGTAAGTATGGCAACATATTCATTAAAACAATGAATATCCCGTATTAAGAACATCATCGTTAGCCGCACTCCTGGTACTAAATCGCGAATTGCGTGATAATCAATTCTCTTCAAATCCCCCGTTACGAAAATTTCAGTTGAAAAATGAAGCTAAATCCGTATTTTAACACTTGGTGGGTTTGACACTCTAGGAGTCTGAAAGATATAATTAGTATGTTTATTTTGATAATGCTGAGGCGTTTTGGCAACAATAATTCATTCATTTATACACAAATCCAAACCCCAGTAAAATCACAAATTACGAAAATTACTTTTGAAACTCAAGTAACCGATGGTAAGAAAGAAGGGTTTTAAAAGGGTTTGAAGGTTATTGGCTGTCTGGCTACATACTAAGCTGGAGACAGCGAGGACCTGATCCAAATCCTCATCGCCGTGTTACCTTTGCAACAGCATCGTTGCTGTAATGCCAATTTGAATAGCAGTTATTTTCTCCGCGCGTGAGGTCTAAGAAGAAGAAGCGCCCTGAATTCTTTTCTTTCACTATGAGGATTTCAGATGACTAGCTGACTGCCAGCGCGAGATGATGTGTTCTTAAGAGCCCTCTGCCAGCAAATTACAGTGAACGAATATGAGCTGTTGAGCAGTCAGGGGCATAGCCTCATGGTCATGCCCCCTGCTTTACACATCCACAAAGGCACTTTACTTGTGCAGAATTGCTTCCTCTCCATGTGCAAGTATATAAATTGGGGAAAAGATGTGTTAAAGTCAAAGTGACCTGGCATTTTATGATTTATAAATCGTCTGGTATCTAAGCAACAGATGTCACCAACACTTTTATCAAAGAGTCCCATGACAAAAAAAAATACACAGAGGGCTATGTGTAGTATTCACATGCTAGGCCGCTCCTGGTGTTTACTCTGAAACCTCCTGTGTGTGTGTGTCGTCACAGAGAGCACACCTTGTCCTGGTTCACCACGACACTCTCCGATTATGTTGAGCCCATCCCCAGTTGAACTCACACTCAGCTGAGTACCTTGTCCTTGCTCAACACTCGAAATGTGAATTCGCTTGCAGCAACCCCCTTGGTCTTCAATTATTAAATCTTGTCTATTTTATTTATATTTATTTTCCACCAACACATCCACCTCCCTCACCACAAGGTTCTCATTGTAATGATACATCGACACATACAATATAGAGCAACAAACCATACAATCAACACATTGTGGAGTGGAACATTATGAAAACAAAACAAAGCAAACAACCAAAAAAACATATATAATGTAATGAGTGACCAACAGTGTGTGACATATATCATCAAAATCAAACCCTATTATGATTTTTTAAATAAATCCTATGAAAGCTTTTTAGAAAAAAATTGACAAAGCCTAACACACTGGAGAAAAATGTTCCCCTTTCTCTCTTCAAGGCTAAATGTACTTCCAGTAGTATTACTCCAATTTTTGTTTGTGCTCTGAAACAAAGAGGAGCAGTGCTATGAAGTATTGCCGTGTGATTGTTTTGGTGACCATCAGACACAACACAACACAACACAAAGCTCACATTTCAGTGCTGTTGAAGCTTCTTTTAGAATTTCTGCATATCATTCTGCACACCCATGACAAAATGTAACATTTGAAATAGATGCACTTACATGAACCACACATTTAATTTAAGCACAGCAGTATGATTGCTGTAAACATTCACAAGTAAACTTTGCTGTTTATGTCAAATTTTGTAACATCAGAATGGTTTCAGAGTTCTATTTTTTTATGTCAGTGTTATGTGATTACAGTAATGATTAAAATCCTGGTACCGAAATTACACTGTAGAAAGATAAATAACATAATCTGTAAAGATTTTCTTCAGGGACACACAGGTAGACTGTGTCGGTCTCTTGCATTATGCTGTGTTTCCTCAATCATCTAGCAAGGGACCTGTAATCAATAAAATTAATATATAATCAACATACACTCGTTATTTCCTGTACAAAATGCATCACATTTACTTACATAATTACATCATTATTAGGTGCATCCGTTTTATTGACGTGCATCGGATGATCAGACAGATATGAAAGGGGGGAGATAGTAACCTTCGTTCTGCAGCTGAACAGTGGTTTTTCCATCCTCTTCACCTTTGGCCAGCCATCTGCAAAATCAGTCAAAATTTGCACAAGTGATTAAATCAAGGCACCTTCTGGGTTCAGTACACCTGAAAATTACAGAGCTTAACATCTAAATGTTTGAAATGACTGAACTGAACACACACCCCATACCTGGAGACTGCTTACCTGCTGCAAGGGAAAGTAAATTTAGCTTCAGACTGCACGTGTGTGATCTCCACTTTCTCCAGAAACCAGCCGCTTCCTGAAGAGCGGAGCACAGGTGGGGTTCAGTAACTGAGTTCATCTCACTGTTGATTGCTTTTGGTAGATATACTATTTTTTTCCTGGGAAGTCCATATTTTGTAATTTAACTCACATGCATTGAGGGTTGATATTACAATTTCTCAAGTAATTTATTTCAACATTATCATTATTATTGTCGTTGTTATTAAGTCAGGCAGTCCATTTTTATTTGGTATAGCATACGTTGCAATAACATAGTTTGAGCACTTCGATTATTGTAATAAATTACTGTTGTTATTATTATATATCTTATTTTTTCTGTCATCATGATTACAGTACAATCTGGTATTCATTGTTTCATAACACTGAGCACCTGACTCAGATCCAGTCCCACCCTGCCACTACTGACATATGTCAGAACTCAGCACGCTGGATGCAATGACATGAGATTTGCTGCACTGCACAACATAATGGCTCATGCTTTGTCTTACTCCAAATGGTCCAAGACATTTTGGCAGGAGTTTAATAGAGGCATGATCATATCCTGCCCTTATGAAATATGCATACCCTAATGGAAGGGGCATCCTTAGAGTCGACTTCATTCTCTATGACTCTTTTGACTACTTCATTTTTTTCCCGGTAATTAAATATCCATGCACATAAAATTTCATTCAGGATGGGAGCTCAGGTTATTGATTCCCCATGCAGTGTATAGTGCACCATGACTCTTCACCAATTAACTATTGACACTATTGGCTTTTAAAACCTACGTAAAATTGAAGTGGTGGTGACCGATGGTGTCATTTATTCATTTAATGTGTTTACACAGCACATTGTTGCATCTGCTGTCCTCTGTCTCAACGGATACTGAGGAGAGCAATTAGTCATTTTGGTTTTCTCTGGGCTGACAAGACGTTCGAAAAACAGAGGTATCTTGCATTCTTGCAAGGTCCCAGTGCCAAAATCTCTGCACAATGTATAAGTGAGTAGGTATTGGTTACTGTAATTTTGTTTGACCGACTCTTTCTGAAAGTTCAGGTGGAGCTTTGGTAATTTTTTCCACTAATTGGAATGAAGTTCAGAGTGCTTCCTGGGTGTTGCAGCAGACTTACCAATTCCTTTTCCATCATGGCCAATTTCGATTTTATTGAGCTTACCAAGTGACCTTGTAGAGATCTTAAATGTGTCAACCTTGGGAAAAAATATACAAATATTGAACGTTAATATTCGGAACAGGGCAGTTGAGTTTAATTATACATCCTGCTTTGGTAAATTTTTGTAATTGACTTCCTCCGAATGCTTCCCATTAGTTCTCACAGTATTTCCTTCAGATATGAATGATGAACTGAGGAAAATATTTTAAAGAAACTGACAAGAGAAGGCTGAATTCATCACGGGCAGTTTGTCCATTCACCACACAGCAGAAGCAGGTCTGTGCAGTATATGGAATTATAAGACCTTCAGCTGAGCTGTCTAGTGGACAGAAATGTCTGTCCGCATGAGAAGTGTTTACTATTCAGAAAGGATAGCCTTTCTTGTTGCTTGTTAAAATTCGAGTGACATAAACCCTAGGGTTATCACTGTTCTAAAAGATGTGCACAGTCTCTGCATCAACAGACCATGGCACATATGCCAAGGGCAGGTCTTTTTGAAAAGATTGCCCTGTTGAAGTGGCACATGACCAGCGCAATGAAGCCACTATAGAAATCAAAGTGCTACGCTGATTCCAGCCAACATACTAAAGATGGTCCAATTCACTGATCCTGATCAGAAAAAACTACCCTAGAGGAAAACATTACTCTGGGGCCTGTGCCTCTTGCTGGAAAAGACTGCTTTGCGATGGTGAACTGTGTAATCACCTGGCCTTTTTCAAAGGGATTACGTGTCTCTCGGGGTGCGTTGAGGGCAATGGGTTCAGATGAACCTTTGTCCCCACACAACACCAGAGAGACATTTGCATCCGTTCCTGCCCCTAATACATCCCCTGTGTATGTGCTGACAAGGTATTCGTTCACGTCCAAGCTGGTTTCAGCCTTATGTTCTGACTCCACTTTAGCAGACATCTCTGCAGTCTCTTCCTGTTGATCCTTTCTGATGACAGTGGTCAGCTGTACTTCTTTCACAGTGGGCTGAATACCAGCATGACAGTCAAAGTCCCTGGAAAGATTTAAAAAGACCACATTGCTGACATAATATGTGCATATGTTTATGACAATTCGTGTGTAATAAAATGCACAGTCTGCATAAGCCTAAATTACATGTGTCAAGGGTTTTTTGAAGCAAATAACATTTTGTGCCCTCATCTCCAACTCAATTTGCCGAAGGATTAAGAATTAAAATCCAATTACAGCCCATTTATTTTCATTCAGGGCTTTACTGCCACTGTATATCAACTGTGTCCATTTTCAAATGTAAAATAGAATACAAAAAGTACAAGTTGCTATACCAAATTGGATTGTTTTAAACATTTTATAGTTTTTGATGTTTCTTATTTTTTAACATGCAGTGAGACTAATGAGAGAGACATCTTTAATTAAATGGGGCAGGGGTAATGCATTAGGCGTGTTCACAAGCTGTCATATTGGTCAATATCTTACAAGTCGCTGGCCAGTACAGTACTAATAACAGCACTAGTAATTAAAGTTGCTATTTTTCATGACCTACTGTACATCACATTCATCTCATGTCATCCATGAAAACATTAATCATGACAGCCTTGTATGTGACAAGGAATTTTGTAAAAGCTCTGTATCAAACACCCCTGTACTGCACATAGTACAATGTATAGTGTGTCAAATATAAGCATATCAAGTATATGAAGAAAATTATTATTGACACTGATGTGTCGCATGGTATGTTACTTACTCATTGACCTTAAATACATATACTTTATCTTCGTCTGTATTTTCTTTCAGTTGTACTTCTTTAATATGTACTGACACCCCTGGGAAAAATGGAGGAGCAATTTTCATCACAATTTTGTTATCCGTACATATCTTTACTTGTCTATGAAAGCAGCAACACAGTAAGTAAATATTGAAAAAGGGACACAGGCAGCATGCTTTCTTTCAATCCACTTCTGACTGCTGGGAAAAGTTACACTGAACTCTCAAACCTCTCATTCAGGCATTTAGCTAATTTTGTAGGGAAGCCCATAAGCACTTCAACCTAGAGCAAGATTGTACATCACATAAAATTAAGATTACACATCTGAGTTCAGTGAGTTACAGAAATCAGAATTGGAAATCAGACAAACAGCAATAAAAGCAAACACAAAGGTTCTCTGTCAACAGATACATACTGTAGAAGGGGGAAGAAGCTCCCAACTGAACAAGGAAACAAAATCTGGTCGCTGTTTTTCAGTGTTTAAAAGCAAGTCAGTTTGTGGAGGGATGGACAGGAAAGCGAAGCGAAGTTTGATACTATATTCACCCTTAAATGTAAGCTTTACTTCATGTCTCCAGAATTATGCAGCAGATTCATCAGAGATTTATCAATGTTTTACTCATGGAATACAGATTTATGCAACACACTTACGTTTTTCGCTACAGATGGAGAGGGAAATCCTGTTCAGTTCACCCAGGTTCACAGCACAGATTTCAAAAGTGAATGCCTTAAAAGTAAACATGTTATTGAACTACCTCACATAACACTGCATTTATACATACTAAGATCAGACAAAAATGTAATGATTTGAATATATGGGGTCCTCCTGATATGCTGTCAGTCAAGTAAATGGAAAAATGCATTTTTTTTCCTGGATGCATGGTGACTGTTTGTATGAACAATGTCTGTTTTCTGACCTCTCAAGGCTTGTGATTTCAGCTTTCCTACTTTCATTGCTGGTTACCATGCTAATACATTCTAACAAAACCAATATTTAAAAGCATTTAGTGCTCATCTAAGACTGGTGGAAGGGCACGGACACTGCTGGCATGCCACACGAGCATGCTGGCGGTAAGACAGAAAACACTAAAATACTCTAGCTGCTGATTTTTAACAATGTTTGTGACAAAAACACTGTCTGACGAATTTTTTTGGTGTTGTTTTTGTTGAATAGCATGCTAGAAAGTTAGAAAGAATATAGCCAGAGGAAATGAAGTTGAGCACAGAGAGCTTTGTCACAGAGGGGAAATAAATAAACAATGAAAGAGACAGCTGATTTTCCCTTGGCCATTTCTAAAAGGAGTAGAAAGACATGGACTTGCTCATAAGAAAAAAAAAATCAATGGATTTCTATGAGGCGCAAAAAGAGGCTTTGTGAGAGATCGGGCTGTAGGGGCACTGCATTGTTGTAATGTGGAGAGGAGATGGGAGTGGTGGAACAGGGGCCCGCTCCAACTCTCCGCCCAAGATCGTGAAGCATCCCTCGCCTAGCTGACGGGGGGGGGACGACCGTGGCACCTCAGGCGGCTGACGCACAAACTGACAGAGCCTGCACAGAGCCGGGTAACGCTTAAAGATGACAACATCTGTCTTCATTAACGCCGCAGAGGGACGCTGTGTCAGAAATAAACACCTCGATGTGGACAGCAGGGTGGAGGTTTGATAGATCAATTAGAGGCCCGCTGACATGTGGAGACGGGCCTCGCTCCCACTGCTGAGCCGCACACCTTGGGGCCGCCTCCCTGCTCCCGGGACCGAAGCGGTCGGAGGAGAGGCCTGTCGCCAGTGTCCCCTCGCTGGCCGTACACACACAGGGCCACCTGTGCTGGCTGGCTCGCTCTGTAGATGTCACTGGAGAGTAACGTCATGTGGTAGGCGGCCACTGGGGGAAACAATGATACACGAAAAATCTGGTCATAGGCATTGTTAACTGTGGTTGGGGGGAAAAAAAGTGATAATGAGAGTCCCTGCAGAACCACGCGTGGTTTCCGGTGTCTGTGGATTCATGTAAATTTGCCAAAATTAATATTTTATTTCATACAAGGCAGAAGCTGAGCCCCAAAGCAGGTGTCAGCTCACTATGTTTAACAACCTCAATTTGGTTAAAAGGAATGCACAGCCTTGCCACTTTAATGACATTTGTCTACTGCATACAGTATATTGTGGCTACCATTGACAATCTGAGTCTGAAAACCTGTCACCATTAATGGGCAAAAATAAACAGTTTGGCATTTGTATTGCCTGAGCCAAAGGCTGTTTTATATAAATTCGGCTGCTAATGGATGTTCATTTTTCTCAGGAATAAGCACTTCTGTTATGTGGAATATCAACTATATGCTTCTCTAATTGTTTACAAATGGCATTTTAAAACTGCTATGAATATCACTGAAGCTGATTTCTGATTCAGAGTAAGTGACATGGTGAGACCTACATCTGAGTATTCATTCCCTGAAAGATGCTTTCAAATGGTTAACACCACATACAGAGTTTTCTAAAAATAGTAAAATCAATATGAATGGAGTGCACACAAAAAAAAAGATATGAATATTACAACATATCTACACTGTTATGTCTGCATCCTTTTTCGTGTGCTGCAAAGTCTGGCTTGGAGGGCCACAGTGTGTAAGATGAGACGCGGTGCTGTGCTATTGAATGTAAGCCAGAACCTAAGACACATAGCAACGAGAGCACTGAATTACGTTAAATGACTCTGGGAAGGTTCTGTGTTTCATTTTCAGAATTAAGATACACTATCCCCTTAGCATGATCTCAGCGACACTTACCAGATAGGGCGGGCCTTAATGGCCATTCCACCGGGACCTCCAGCCATCTGTCCCCACTGGAGCTCAGAGGGAGAGCCTCATTCACAGAGCACACAAAGGAGTCCAGCGTGTCAGCGTTCTGTAGCCTGAAGGGACGCAATACCACCCTGGAGCCCAAGTCTGAGGGGCTCCGCAAACCCATCCGAATTTTGTACAGCTCCCCGAGGTCTTCCGTGACGTTCACCTGAATACGAAGGTGTGTGCATTTTAGACGGGCCTTATAACAAGCTGAAATTATCTGACTCTTTTTCAAGTCTTAGCACTTTTTTTAAATGATCATAATCATAATTATTGTTATTACTGTTCTATTGCCAGAAATGGTGTAAAATATATCCAGACTCGTTATGATATAATTACTCATCCATAAATCTCTTCACACTTTTACCATTGACCGTGTTAGTCATTCTAATAGCTGGATTACTTACATCGCTGTGGCACTGCAAACACATTTTAATAAATGAGATCCATCCTAATTGATTTGTGCAGCAGCTCCTTTTGAGAGACAGGAGCGGTATTGCATCCCGTCATGAATGCATCCTAAGGATTCAAATATTCATTTTTCTAACGGTGTCAATCACGGCTCCTAATGAGCCTCCTCCAAGGGTGTGGCATTTGTCTGAGGCCGCATTGATTGTCAGGTGCAGTGCAATGCACCCTCATCGCAATTCAAGAAGGCACACACCGCGTGAGGCAAAACCACTCGCCGCTGATAGCCTCTGTCAGTCATTAACACTTTTACTTCGGCTGAGAAATAACAGCGCAATACCAACGAATCTGCATCTTTTTTCACTTCCGCCATTAAATGGAAAATATAAATGATGCCGGTCTTATCCTGCTTTGCTCCTCAGGCAATGACTGGAGACATTTCCATAAGGTGCTCACCTCGTAGGCTGCCGCGTCCGAGCTCCTCGGAAATGGCTTTCGTCTCCAGGAGAGATTCGCAGACCGCCCTTTTGTGCCATACATCACCATAACCAGGTTACCCACAGTTCCCTCTTCATCTTCCAGAGGCAGGACCGGGTAAACATTCCAGAGACCATCTGCATATAACAGCATCGCATTTACATGAACGGATTTGCAATTCATCATCCATACATATTCATGCTTAATATTATTTCTGATTTTTCTCCTTTATTACTGTGATATTAAGACTTTTTAAACTGTGGTAGCTTTCCATTAGAAAGAGTCATTTTTGCACAGAGGAAGCTGCCAGGTATCAACAGGCACTCTTGGCAGGTTTCTTGTGCAGTTGGGACACAATTTCTGAAGTGGTTAAAATTAGAAAAAAAAACAAGTCTGCTCCCACACAAACTCACTTAGCTTCACAAATCAGCCATCATCCGGTGTGGTAAATCTATAAAAGTGAGGCAGCAGCCGCGCACAGAGGAACTTGGATCATGCTGACAAACGATGCACTTTCAAGAAGGCGAAGGCAGACGTGAAATTGGCTGCCTTACGTGTGTTGACTATACCTTCAGACATTTTAAATGCATTTCTAACATTATGAGTGAATTATGAAATGAGTACATCAGGAAATGAGCACCGAAGCCTGAAGATACATTTGTAATATTGCTTAAGAAAATTGATTTTGAGGAACTGTGATTTACTTCCAACAGAAGAAGCAAACAGCTCTGTAAAGGTCTCAGCTTGGTAGGGTTTCTTCAGCAAAGACAGAACAACCACTTTCTTTTTCAAACTCTTATAAAAATGTAATCTAAAAAATGTAATCTAAAAATTGTTGTATGGAAAGCTTTTGATATCACTTAATTTGTTAGATTATACAATAAATCCTAGCAATTCAAGGATTTGCAAAAAATAAGTAGTAAAAATAAGGCAGTATTTACAATGACTGCTGTAAGGCTTGTAAGCACTGAGCCTTCTTGAAAAGCAGATATACTTACCAGATTTCATCTCTGGCCCATTCTCTACTTCAACAACACTGTGTTGTTTGTATTCTAGGTAAAAAAGCAAAACAAATTTGTACCACTGACCCCCTCCAGAAATCAGTAATGTCATGTTTAATTACATTTCAAACCAACTCGTCAGAGATTCTGACCTTGCTATACTGCTGTACAGCAGTTTCTGCATGCTTTTGCACTAACACAGAGGCAGAAAATTTGAATTGAGAATCAAAGGGAAAGCGATCGTTATACAACGATTTATTGCCATAAAGCGAAATCTAGACTAAAGGTATAGAGGACTTAAAAAACATCATGCAGTCAATGTAATGGAAATTTAAACCGACCTTTTACGGGTACTTTAATTATTCGGTTTTTATTGTTCAGCTGTGCATCCACAACAAAAACAGCCTCTTTCTGGAGATATATCCCCTCCTTCACTACGATTTCCTGGAGGGTCCAGTCAGCACCTCGCCCTGTCTCCAGCTCCACCTCCTCTAGCTGTCCAATGTCCACTGACTGCAGCTGGAACTCTGCAACCTGGGAGCAAAACAGCTTCATTTTCAAAACTAGCATTACAATATTCCTACTGTCTTCTGCCTGCTTTTTAGCTGTCAAGTATAAACTAAAGTTTGATTTGGAAAATGCTGACGATGAATGCAAGACAAACTGAAGACAAGTCTAATCCTAATTTGCAAAATGCCGTCACAGTATAATAGATGCAAA
This sequence comes from Megalops cyprinoides, assembly GCF_013368585.1. Classification (NCBI taxonomy): domain Eukaryota; kingdom Metazoa; phylum Chordata; class Actinopteri; order Elopiformes; family Megalopidae; genus Megalops; species Megalops cyprinoides. Next base: position 19,065,276 of record NC_050584.1, read on the forward strand.
GTATTCGTAATTGACACTCAACGTGTCTGCTAAAAACAGACAAAGCCCAGTTTTGTGTGACGGCAACCCTGCCTCTGTATTCAGCAAGTGACATAAGTGGTTTATACAGTACATACGCACTACTCTTTGAGAGCACGGTGAGGCACAAGGCTTTGCTAAAACCGGCCACCACTTTGGAAAAAAAAAAGAAGCTGGGATAGAGTGGGCTGACAGCTGAGGATTTCATTCAGGCCAGCGGTGCAGCTCTCTTATCGGGCTGTGTCAAAGTCTACAGCCTTTGAGCGCAGCTCCCAGAGTAATACCTTTCCTGTGCTAAAATGAGAGCGGCCTCTTCCTCTTGTCAGTTTCCTTTTGCCCGTGTCCCCGTGTGACCCCCAGAGGGTGACAAACACGTCTGCTCCTGTGCGAGACTTGGCGGAAGAGCCAGCCTTAAGAACCACGGTGTACTCTTTCACTGTGTGGGAAAAAAAAAAAAAAAAAAGCACAATCGTGTCACCATTGAGATGAGCGCCGCGGTGAAACACGCGCTGACAATGGTAGTCCCACCTGTTAACAAGCGATCACCCGGCCTTATCACAGGAACCTCCACCACTGTGTCCTCCTCACAGTCTCCCAGGCTATGCAGCACAGGCAGCTCAAAAGTCTCTCCTGTTGTTCTGTTCCGTAGCGTAATCTAAACAGAGGGAATCAAATTAAAAACATACAAATTCCAACCAGCCATCAGACAATGGCCAGCAAATATGTGATGAGTAAAATGGATGATGGGAAAGGATTTCTGTCTTAACGTGTCAAAATCACGAAATGTTAGGAGGTGAAATAGATCAACAGAATATTTTCCATGTTGAACCTTTCTTCACAACAACACCTATTCAAATTCAAATAAATTCATGAAAGAGACAGAGACGAAATTGCCCCCTCTGTATAAGAAATAAGGACTGGTACAAAATGTGCATTATTCAGCTATAGCCCTTTTTCCTCTTTGAAATAGTCTTTCATCAAAGAAATACATGCACACCTGGTGCACATTTTTATCATCGCAAATTTTACTTTGGTAAGATATGTTTATACACAAACCACTGTTTTAGAATGCATATGTATGGACTTTGTGACATTTATTTGCACTCAGTATTGAACATAAAAGATAATCATCTATGAAAAGTCACAGTTGAGTACCACATCAAATTCTGCATTACAATGGCTTAAGAAATGTCATCGTGAAGAGTGTCTGCATTATTCCCTGGGTTATGTAGAGCTTGCAGTATTTTCTTACAAGTTCCTGGCACACCTGGCCTGTCTTGGACAGTGATATAGTGACAGTTTCTACAGTGTGCATAGTATAAACAAGCCACATGGTAGAAGTGAAGCGCTTGAGGTTTGGATTTAGGAGTAACCTCATCCTCCATCAGTCCCTTCTTGCTCTACTATTACTACAAGGGTAACAGAGTAAAGGATTATCATATGGTTTGCAGCAATAGGTATGACAGAGAAGAGGAAATCCTTGGTCCCCTGCAAGCCACATGTCATGCAAATAACCCATAAGTGGACCAATTATGCATGCATTTTTAATACGTATAACGTGTACAATGTAATCTTCCTGTAACATCTCAAAAATTGAGAAAAATCCCAGAATTCTGGTTGCGAAAATGGTGGAAGTAGGACTGGCTCATTAGTCCTGTAAAAAATGTGTCACCTTGGCCCCAAGCACATTTCTGGCACAGTTTACACTGCATCAATGGATTCGTGGACCTGCACACTTCTCCTCCAAAACAACGACAGCCCCAGTGGGAAGGAGTCTGCACCGGTGAGAGAGACTATGACCAAAGCCATCCTTCAGCAGTTTCAATTATGCTGCACTTTGCAGATGAAATATCCAGGGGTTTGTGTGTGTGTGTGGGGGGGGGGGGGGGGGGGGGGTTGCGTGTTTTAAGGACAGAGCTGTGCTGTCCTGCAGACAGATCTTTACCTCCCTGCAGTGCCATGTTGCTCCTTTCTGTGCCTCCTTAACTGTGAGGCGCACTTTTGTGATGGCCCCTTTTCCAGTATCCACCTCCACTATGGCTTTGTGCATGTGGCCTGGGCGGAGGGACTTTGCTGGGAGAGAGAGGGGAGCGCACGTGCCCCTCTCACAGCACACCTCCAGGGCCACGTCCAAATGTGCATCCGAGCTGGACAAGGCTCCCGTGGCAATGCAGATGTCCCATATGCCTATGGGGAGGAAAGGGAAAAGGGTTTCATAACACTGCTACTTTCCTTTTTTAGGTAGCATCCAGGACAAATACAATACTTTAAGGCTCTGTCCGTACCTCTAGTTAGTATAAAAAGCAATAGTTACGACTGTACCATGTACTTGCTCTGTCTTTCAGTTGATGGCATTTGATTGAAAATTTTCAATGTTTAAGTTGTGTTTATGTTTATGTATGGGAAATGCCATGTCGAGCAAAACATAAAAAATGCATTTTGATAATAATAATAATATGAAGAAAAAGAAGAAGAACAACAAAACACCTTGTTTAGGATTATATTACTGTTTTTTAGTTTTCATTTTTTAGGAGATTTTCTTCCAGTTCCACACTGAAACTGTGAACGTTACTACCCACTTGAAAATGTCTCTTTCACCCTCACGGCAATATGATGATGAAATTCATAAGGGTAACACATCTCCTCAAATCTGAGAATAATTTTTTATAGTTAGGAGCCTTGAATTAAATAAACATTTATGGTAATCTTCCCCGTTAGAAAGCTAATGGTCTCCTGGCTTTTTTCTCATGTCATTTCTCAGGATGTGTTCCCCTTTTAGTTAGCAAACAGAATATTTCGGCATCTTAATTTCCATCCCTGTGATAATGTCTTTCCCAGGTCTTCACACATCCTTCTCAAAAGATAGCATAGGCTGAATACGGCATGGCAGCTTCCTTTCAGCTAGCTCTCTATTGCCGTGGAATAAGATCTGTGAGGTAAGAACTGGCTCACAGTAAATGAAATACAGTATCTCAACGAGAGACAAGATTTCAAACTTTCTTCTGAGCGTGATCTTGTGAACTTTCCACAGATGACATGCCATTGTGACAGTTAATAGATGTGATTTTTTTTTTTTTTTACACAGCGAGTTGTCACTTCGGAGGCTGGAACAGTAGCTTCAGCCCAATCCCCTGATACAGACTGGCAAGCAGACACAAGCACAGTCACCCTGCAATGAGATGGTGACATATATATAGCCCTGTCCACAGAGCCAAGCAATAGCTGTCAGAAAAATAGGACTTTACTGTAGCTCTACAGTATTTGGTTAAACAGTGGAATAGACAAAATCCATTGTAATGGCTGAATGGAAATACAATGATTATGTAAAATACAGTAAACCTTCACAAATATGTAGAATATACATTCAACCCAACAAGATGATCAATGTACTATGTATTATGTATCTAACATAACAGCAGAACACACAAGTACATCATGCCTGACTTCACACATTACATTCAGATGGTTCTTAGTGATATTCTTGTTGAGCATGCTACCCATAAGCCAAGCGATCAAGCTTTTCACAAAGTCAAATAACCTCTACAGATGAGGAAACAGAAGCTGATTGCTGGGAATGCTGGCAAATTGAATACTGAAACACCGTGGAGGGGAGAGAAGACAATATATAACCACATCTACCCCGTGTCAAGAGATGGGAAAACGTGCCGTGCTGCCCATATTCATTTTCACCTCAATTATTTCCCAGCCTGCGCCTGGTGCTGAGCACTGTGACAGGATTTCTGCAGCGTTTTTGCAGCTTACGGAAAGCGTGCGCACAGAGATAGCAGGCGAACACACCCTGAGGAGCTGCTGCTGTCAGTTGGCTGCGACTGCTGACTTTTCCAAGGAGTTTCATTTCTCTTTCTGTCCATCTGTCACCCGTTCCGCTGTCTAACCACCGTTGGCATGGAAACACAAACTCGGCGCCCGGCTCTCTCGGGTCTGCCACCGTTATCCTGTCCAGGTACCACCCTGCTCCGTAGCCCAGGCTCCCGTGACCCACGGTGACCCTGGCGAGGGCGCCGAGGTCCACCGCTCTGAGGGGGAAGACGTCGACCTGACCGGGAAAGCAGGACGGCCAGGCCAGTGGTTAGCATTTGCTTAATTGGCATGGCATTTAGCGTGCAACATATCCCTTTCAGGGAGAGTAAACTGACCTTCTTCCTGTCATATCAGGCCGAGACGTGTTTGATGGGGTGCACCATGATTAAAGTCTAAGGTCTTTCGATTGCAGCAGAATAACCATTATGACATTCATGTAAATGCGTATAAAGACTTATGACATTAGTATGACCATAGTGCTTGCCATTTACATACAACTAATTTCTTGTGGAAATACTGAAAAAGCTTCATCAGTCAACTGCAGGGTACATTTTGTCCACAGTCTGTAAAATCTTAAGAGGATTTCAATGAGAATACCAACCACCTGAACCCCAACCACCTTCAAAAATATTTAGGGGCTAAACCTGTATGGTGGGAAGTGGTGCGAGTTTTTAAGTTGGAACTGATGTATCTCCAGCATCATTAATGTCCACTAAGTCCGTCCCCCTGTGTATTTGATAACTTGTGCTTCAATTCTCCTTAAAAGGCAAGGATGGGTGAGACAGCCTGTTTTGGGGGTGTGGCCTGTTAAATCACTGACCTTCCCTCTGTCCAGCAGCGGCCCTGACGTAGCTCCACCCAGCTGTCGTGCGCAGGTGTCTCCGTTCTCTCCAATCAGAGTGAGGCGGACCTGGGCATGGGTGGAGGCAGCAGGGACATCCCCTGTGTGCACCTTCACTGAGTAGAGCACATCTGGAACCAACAGACACATCAGAGAGGGGCAGTCTGTCCACTTTCTGAAGAGAGGGATCAAGTGTGTGTGTGTGTGTGTGTGTGTGTGTGTGCGTGTGTGTGTGTGTGTGTGTGTGTGTGTGTGTGCGTGTGTGTGTGTGTGTGTGTGCGTGTGCGTGTGCGTGTACGTGTGTGTGTGTGTGCGTATGTGTGTGTGTGTGTGCGTGTGTGTGTGTGTGTGTGTGTGTGTGTGTGTGTGTGTGTGTGTGTGTGTGAGTAAATGGGAGTCAGTAACACGCTACTGTGCGTGGGTTTGCTCCAGAGCCTTCAGGATGATCTGAGAGTTCACGTGAGGAGATTTGAGGGTGAGACCCGGCTGCAGCACAAACACAAGGCCTGATTCTCTAGAAAATCACAGCATCCACTGCAATACTCTGTGAGCTCCCTATTTACCATTGCATTCTGAAAATGTATTCCAACAGGGAAGGTTTAACCAAAAAAAAATCACTGACTGCATACGGTGTAAGCTAAATGAATGCAGCAAAAAAATCAATGACGTTCTGCTGAATGCAGTCTGCTCCGGCTGGGTCTAATGTGCGCTTTAGAGGACACTACAGACTCCCTGGTCCCTGGATAAGACACAGTTGAGTGGAGGCTCGTCATTTTGAGCTGCCATCTGCCATGTCTCGGTGCCTCAGATCCACAAATTCAGAATGAGTGGTAACACTGTTCTGACAAACGGGTGTGGACATGTATGTGTGTTTGTGTTGGAGAGGGTAAGGTGCATGGGGGAAGGTGAAGTGTGTGTGTCTGTGCAGTGTGTGTTAGAGAAAGAGAGAACGACTGTGAATGTACGGGTGGCTCTGGGGGAGAGTAAGGTGTTTGTGTGCATGTGAATGTGGATGCGTGGGAGGATGGGGTGTTTGTGTGCGCATGCATGCGTGTGTGTGTATGTGTGTATGTGTGTGTGTCCAGGTATTTGTAGGGGAGGGTAAAGTGTTTGTGTGTGTATGTGTGCACATATGTATGGGTGAGGGGCAGGTGTCTGTTAGTGTTTGTATGTGTGTGTGTGTGTGTGTGTGTGAGTGAATGATTGTGTTTGCGTGTGAGTGGATATTAGTGTGCATACTCTCTTTTGGTCTCTCGGCTGTTACTATTCCAGACACACTGCTGTGTCGCTGGAAATGAAGTCACTCTTGATTTGGGTGACGCACCTCGGAGAGGGGGCCTGTCAGGCCTGACAGCTGCCAGCTCCGTCACGCTCTCCAGCCAGCGTTCGTCCGTGTCGAATCCCAGCTCCCGCTTCCCCTCCACTGCCTTGACGCGCACCTATTGTCAGAAGGAGGAAGAATGTCATGGATCAGATGTTCAGCCTTTTTCCAGGGAATCTCGTCATGCAAGGGGGACAATTATGAATGAACCCAGAATGAAAATAACTGCTGGATTTATTCTAATGAATGATCTGCCAACTGAGTGAATGAATGTTTTTTTTTTTTTTTTTTCTCGACTCTACAAGCACATAAATAAAAGCATAGCAAATAAGATCTCACCTTTGCTTCACGTAAACAGTTTAAGGAAAAACAAAGAAAGTGGTAGTGAGAATTATTCACTGCTGGGGCATGAGTTTAACATGGTGCTGTTAAAGTATGGCTGGCTGCGGATAGCACTCTAGGGAACACTGTACCTTTTCTAACCTGAGTAGGTTGTCTTCCTCTAAGCCTTTACAGATGAATGACACCTTGAGGAGGTCACCTATTTCCCCTGCACACACCTGTTGAAAAAAAAAAAAAAACATTTGTTGCTGAACTGTATCTACAGTAATAAAAACATTAAATTATCTAACATTTATTTGTTTTTACACCACAGCAAATTCTAGATGCTAGTGTTGACAACAGCCAGGGTGCTGCCACACAAGGGGGAAGACGCTGTTCGTACCTTGAATGGTTTATCACTGAAGTTCTCTGCTCTCAGTAAAGGACTCTTTCCTTTCTCCCCAAAGAGGACCACAGACACATTTGTTGCTGGCCCTGGAGGAGGTGAGCACTTCACCCACATGCTCCAGTCCAGAGTCCCCTGGGATGCAGCCTCCTCCACAGGGTTGACCATCAACTCAGCCCTCTCTGACACATTCAAAAGACACCGTGCACCACTTTCAGAACTGAGTGAACGTGGCAGAACTGATGTGAGTAGCTTGTGTGAGCCTTGCGTAAAGCCCGTGGAGTAGCGGGTAGCAGGTAGCTGAGCGGTTGCAGTGGTTACGTCACTCCCTGAGACCTGGTTAACTAGCGTTGTTGCCGACAGGCTAAGGGCAATTTGCCTTTAGCTCAACTGGCAAGGACACTGGCCGTAAGGGGTTGGCGGTGAGCAGTGAGAACCCATGTTCAAAACTCGCTCACTCGCTGACCCACGTAACATCTAGTTAAAATACACAATGCAGTCTACACCCGTTACATGAACTGCTGACGCCAAGAACATCAAGTCCTACCTCACAAAGGCTCAGGTGGGACTGTTGATTGTATTGGCATTGGCACAATATACTGTGGGTGTGAAACACTGAATAACAAAGGATGCTTATTATATCTCCAAATAAGGTAAGGCAGTTTGTATTTGTAGGTGGTTTATTGATTTATGTAAATCAATTATAAGTTAATTACTAGAGAGGACCTTGAAGCTGTGTCTGCACCTGCAACTTTTTGTAATTTTGTAAATTTTGATGAATGAGAATCAAGAGATAGAAGCCTTTTTAAAAATAATTCCAGCACGGATCTTCTGTAAGTTTGTATTCGCTAACAAATGTGCCATTAAAAGTACCTCCATGGCTGTCAATTACAGAGTGAAATTACAGAGTGAGTGAAATAGTGAAGGCTTGAAATATTGTGTCACTCATACCATTTAAAGGAATGCATACTTTGCAGAAGTCTCTTTTCTTAGGATGGGGCTCAGTCCAGTTATTGTGTACAAAAATATGCTGAGTCACAGGTAAGTCTCCATCTTGCACCACCACTTTGTCAATGAACCAGCGATCTGTGGAAACAGCATCTCTGATTTGACATACAGTGTAATCATAAGGAATATCTACAACACTGAGAAAATAATAAGAAAAAACCTACATGCTAAAAACACATTTACCTTTGCGTTGACACGTGTGTCCAATTACTACTTGGTTCAGTTTCCCAAGATGCACTGCTTCAATGTGAAAAATGTCCACCTGACAAACGCAACTCTGAGATGAGTACAAGGCTCACAAAAACCAAAAAGGGCAGCATTTTCTCAAGGAAATCACAGCAGACAATCGACGCTGGTACCAGACATCCGGTATGAGAGTTGCTACTGAATCATTGTTACTGTAATCACATTTCAAAGCCAGGACATGGGATTCCACAATTAGAATAAAACCTTAACGTGCGCCTGTTTTCAGAGGAGATTGAAAGCTTATACAATAATTACCCTGACATTTTCATTTAATTTTACCCTCTTAGTGGTGTAATGGCCCTGTTTAAATAATACTCTAATTCAATAACAGATACCCACTGTCAGCTGAGATGGGAGGCACAGTGAATTACTGTTTCCTACGACCAACCCCTTCCTCCACAGCACTCGCAGTGTCCGAGCTTTTTTTTTTTTCTATTACAAAAGGAAGCGCTCTCTGCGCACTCCCACATTCTGTTTGAGACCGAAATCAATTGATTTCCCAGAAATGTGAGTATTAGATAACCACTTTCCAGTAGGACTTAAATAGAACTTTTGCTGGAAGACATTTTCCCTCTCTGTGTCTGAAGCTGCAGTCTCTCAGCCAGGCAGCCAGGGTTTTCTCATGAGCACTCTTAGCATCTAATCACCTTCACTGCAGGAGCCTGCTGCAGGGCCACAGCGGAAAGTAAAGGTCACTTTAAAACAGGGAGGAAGAGGCGTTTTAAGAGCCATTAACACGGCAAGCACAGTGGTTTTTTGCCAAAACAATCAACTACTGCTGAATGTCATTTTGTGTGTACAAATATAAAGAGAAGAATTAATACATAAATAATGAATTCAAAATATATACGCACAGAGTGTCACATCAACAACTGTGATCTTTAAGAAAAAACAATAATCCTTTATCTCCTTTGTATTCTTTTGCACTACACCTTACCTGCCCTCGACAGAAAGTCTGCATCTCATTTCTGTATTTGGCGAGCCACCGTTTCCCAGAGTCTCCTCGGTCGCCATGGAGACGAAGGTACACATCCCCCTTGAAGCCAGCGTTCTTCACGTCTCCGGTATGCACGCTGAGGCAGTACCTCACCACTGAACAGGGGGGAGAGCAACACATGCCAGGGCATTGCAGTGCGAACCGACATGACAGCTTCTGCTCTGCAAAAGGAACCTCCTTTGGGAAAAGCCCCTGCACAGCTTATTTGTGTATCCCTCAGCCTGCAAAAAAACTGTGTGATTGCACGCTGCTCTGTGAGATACATGCTCTCCCATTTTCCCCTATTTTTCTAAAAGCCAACAGTTCCTTTTGACACGGTACTCCGCTTCATATGCCCACCCTTTTTCTATTCAAGAGCTTAAAAGGGAAGCAAATACTATGTCAGTGCTAACACGGATAGCATTAACCTGTATTTCCCTTCCTGTCAAACACCTCCCTTGTGGGGATGGGAAATGCGTCATAATATAACAGTAGAAAAATTAATTGTGCGTAACAGATTAACACTGTCAATAAACAAAACAAGAAGTTTCATGCATTGTGTGAGAGCCTGTCTGATAAGCGAGGTTGCTGCAATGTAGTACATCAGTTTGGGGTTTCAAGCTTGTCTTGCAGATTGTAGCACACTTCACCGAGTGCAGCGTCCTTCTTACCAGGACTCGGCTCCCGCTTGGGAAGCAGCACTGGGAGCTCCGTGTGCGTATACGCCCGTGCATCAAACAGGCAGTTAAAATCCAGCCGCATTTCCAGCTTTGACTCTGGGTTCTTTAAAGAAATGCCTTTGAGCCTCCATGCCTGTTGTATCTGCTCGGGCGTCGCGGATACGCGCACCTTGTAGATTTCACCCACTTCAGACATTTCTTCCTGCCACGAGAATGGGAATATATGGGGCACATCAACATCAACATGCCTGTTATGCTGGGGAGTGAATGTGAGCAGCACAGAATGTTAAACAGATTCTGTTACAGTGCAGCTGCTGGGCTGTGGTAAGCCCTTGAAATGAATGTGCAGAACCAGCTATTTCATGAAGTTACACTACATTTTGTTTGTATTTTTCAGAGGCATCAAACTCAATTACTGGAGGGCCATGTGAATTCTGTTTTTTATTATTATTGGGGTTCTAAACAAAGATCCAGGAGGAGAATTTTCAGACAAACCCTATGCAATTTAACCAAACCTAGAAAAAATTCTCCTGTCCACAACCATAAAAATGCGCCCTATGAAAATTCTTACCACTTCCTTTCTGCATCAGCTGTATATGGCATCTGTCCTTCACCCCACTTCCCCCCTTTTTTCCCTATTTATAATGTCCACACAGGAGTCGATAATGTCAGCCCCAAGTGTGATCCTTTCATCGGACTCCAAGTCAAATAAAAGTACCACTATAGCCATATCAGAATGCTTTGATTGTATTAGAATGCATATCTTAGTTATTACTATTATTAGTAGTAGTGGTAGTCGTAGTAGTAGAAGTAGTGGCAGTATTTTGCAGCAGCCAATTCTGTCAATTATTCTGACAATAAATATAAAAAAAATAGAAAATGTAACATTATTATTTTTGAATCATTTTTTAAAAAGTATTTGAGTAATGGTTGGGTCAAAATGAAAACAGGCATAGATAAGGCCTGTCAGGAATTGACGTCAGATTTGACATCACTAGTTTATTCATTAATGCAGCGTTTCTCAAACCTCTCCTGGAGGACCCCTTGTCCTGAATGTTTCAGATCTCTCCCTGCTCCAACACAGCTGATTCAAATGATCAACTCATTATGAACTCCTGAAGCTGCTTAATAACAAACTGATCATTTAAATCAGCTGTGTTGGAGCAGGGAGAGATCTAAAACATGCAGGACAAGGGCTCCTCCAGAAGAAGTTTGAGAAACACTACATTAATATGTTGATAGTGTCAGTAGTATCGCTAAATAGCTGACTGACCCATTAACTAACCAGCTTACTCACTGAGCAAGCAGCTCCCAAAGAAACAACCTAACATTTTACCAGCTTAAGGCAAAAACAACAACCAAACATAGCAGAGCCCATACACTATCTGGGTGATATCTGTGAAATATTTCACCACACATATGAACCTTTATCTGCAGAGTGGGTCCAGTGATATGCAGTGTGAGTTTCTTCTGGGATTTTTCTCCACACACAGTGAGAGTGGCTTGGACATCACTCTGCATGCTGTCGATGTCAGAGCCAGAGATGGAGAACAACCAGACTCCAGACCAGACCTGAAGGGGCCAAGGGACCACTGACCTCTCACCTGAATGGGAAACATCATTCAGAACCACAGGGAAGCTTGTAAATATTAAAGGTGCATCAAAAAGAGAATGTGTTGTGGTTTAGAATATCAAATCTTCAGCCGTATCGTATCATGTGTGCATGGGGAGATTCCATCGATTTTCAACCGAAAATGCTATCAACAACAAAAGCCACAGGGTTTAAAAAGAAACTGACATAATTTACTGTCATTTTACTATGGTATAGCATTAATTCTATTAATTCACTTTAATCTCACCTTTCAGATTGTACCACACATGTATAAAAAATACTTAAAGATACACTCTAAGGTCTAAGTCAATTTAGCGATAAGTATCTTCCACTTAAAGGACGTTTATGGCATGTATGATGCCAGTCTAGACCGTCTATCAGAGGAAGAGAGCATGATCCTGTCGACCAATCGGTGTCTTTGGATCAGCTTTAGAAGATCAATTGTATATCAGAACCATCACTGCAGTACACTATAAAATAAGCAGTGTTTTCACTTCGCACTGAGAATAATTTGAGGAAATAAGGAATCAGTTCAATTTAACGCTGAACAGTGGGTTTAAAGGGCCGACTCGGCTTTGATGTTAACGACACCAACAGGAAAATATGTAAATCTATAACATTCTTGCATAACATTTCTGGCAGACATTTTTTTCCTTTATCTTGACAGACATTTTGGTCATAAAGGCATTCTGCAGTTGAAAAATGCTCCTTTAAATCCGGTAAACCCATAATGAAATTACAACACCATGCATGCTTTATATTTAAGCCGGGTAATAATATTATTCCTAATCTTACACTAGTTGTGTTTACTTCATTCTGTTTGAAAACAAAGGTTATAAAACTGCTCGTGTTCCTACTTCTTCCTTTAATCCGCGGGACATCCTGTTCTCCCTCAGCTGTGTTGTAATGTTTCCCTCCTAATGGATCTGAAAGCTTTCGTTTTAATTTGTCTGACAGTGCCAATTTATTTTGATGCAGTTGGTTGACCAACATTCCGTGGGTGCCTTAGCTTTGCCATGCTGTCTGTACCGAAGAGATAACGAAGAACTAACCTCATGAGATGTAATGAATTTTACATGCTGCTCCCCTACCAGCACAGACTGAAAGGCTGCAACCCTAATTAAGGCACAGAAATAGTTAACACACGGGGTGATATCAAATCAAAATATGCAAATCAACACTGTACAAACACAGGATGTTAGCAGAACTTCTCTGAAGCATCACCAGCTCTCAAGATGCAGCTCAGCCTAAATAGAAGGGGCTGGTTTGGCCACTGAAGGTTTCATTATGAAGGTGAGTTATTGAGAGGATTTATGTCTCAAAATATAAGATTACTGATGAGTGTTTTCTGCTCAAAAAGATAAGAATAACCAAAATCTTGCCCTGGTACAGATTCATCATGGCATGAGAGTGCCTCTGAAGGCTGTAAATTAAAAGCCATTCTAACAAGATTCACAGTTAATGTGGATTAACAGCGTTTCATCCCTTTCCAGCATTCTGCTTCTCTGCCTCACATTACCATCTCCTCACAACTCCTGGGTTCAGTCATTTATGTAAAGTGTGTACCTACAGTACCAGTCAAATAAGATATAATGGTATAAGATAATGGGATAAGATAAAGGGAATGAATAAGATAATGGAAAACACACATTTGAAGACATTTTGGTCTAAAGACATACAGTATGCCGAAATGCTTGAAATTTGTTTCTTAGACAAATATAAATCATGAAGTTGATTCCTATGTATGAATGTCTTTCAATTTTTTTTTTTTAGTTTTAAAATTAAAAAATATTTTTTGGCAGAATCTAAAATATAAGATAGTGTTGATTTGTTTAACACTTTTTTGGTCACTGCATAATTCCTTTTGTATTATTTCATAGTTTTGATGTCTTTACTATTATTCTAATAGTGCGGAAAAGAGTAAAAATAAAGAAAAACCCTTCTATCAGGAGGCATGTCCACACTTTTGACTGGTACCGTATAACATTCCAAAAGGAATGGAGATATAAACTGAACAACGGTTAGCAACTGCACAAGACTGACTGACCAATTGTCTTCAGGTGGCACACTGTGCTTCGGTCCCCAATGTGATCATCCAGCCACCTGTGGCAAGGGAACACCCACTCTGTCCCCACCGGACGGGACTCCTGCACTGTCACCAGCCGGACGTACAGCCCCGCTCCGTACCCTTCTCCGTCATGACCAAGGGTGACTTTGTTCAAACGCCCCAAAGACACCGACTCGAGCACAAAAGAATTCACCTGTCAAAAGGCATTAAGAGGAGAAACTGAAGCGGTCCCACACAGACAGTGCATGAATATAGACAAAAAAAACACCCACATCATTCAGTATTATGACAAGATATACTACAGTGTACAAAATTAAGGAAATGTTAGAAAAGTGAATTAAACAGATGATTTGCAGTGAAACTGAATTTATAAAAGGATGGATGAAATGTCACATTACAGCACGTGATATTCTTGGACTCTGATCCAATAAAATCACGTGAAACAATAATCCAATTTTATTTAGAACACTGATTCTCAATCCTGGTCCTGGGCTCCCCCTGCTCTGCACGTTTTCCATCTTTCCATCCTCTACCTACCTGACTGAACTCATCAGTGGCACTTTTGATTAGCTGAGCACACCTGATTTAATCAAGAGCATGTTAGTCATTTCAATCAGATGTGTTTGGAGCAAAGATCGATAGAAGATATGCAGGACAGGGGGGCTCCAGGAGTAGGATTGAGAAACACTGAGAATGATGAAGGAATGAATCATATCAGTGAGAGAAGTAACCTTGTTCCTCTGGAAGTTCGGTCCTCCCTCAACAGATCGGCAGAGTTTTCTTGCTCCTGAGTCACCTTGCTCTCCATGAAGAGTTATGTACACATTTGAATATGTCTCGGCGCCCCAGTTGCTCCCCATATGAACTGATACGATGTACTCATTCACTGAAATTGAACCAGCGCAAAATGAGAACATGTGCAATTAGGTTTTAATACTCTTTAGGCAATACTGATGCGAATGATTGTCTTTCACAACAACGTTAACATATGGTACCAATTGCACAACATCAGTATCAATAATACTTTTATTAATTTACATGAATTACTTCTGTAATATCAGCTGAGCCTGTCTTACAGGTGGGTCTGCATTTCAGTTAAATTTGCATTTCAGGCAGGTCTACATTTCACCTGGGTCTACCTTTCAAACAGATCTACATTTCAGTTTTTCCTTGCATTTCAGTTGGGTCTGCATTTCACTTGTGTCTACATTTTAGCTGTATCTGCTTTTCAGTTGGGTGCACGTTTCAGTTCAGTCTAAATTTCAGTTGAGCTTATATTTCAATTGGGTCTGCATTTGCTTTTTTTACTATTCATACCCTTCAGAGGACTCCTGCCTTCTTCCGCCACAGGGAACTCCTTCACCGTGTCGGCCTGATCTGAGTCCATGGGCAGCCAGCAGTCACAGTCACAGGTCAGGCTCTTCCCTGTCCACAGCTGCTCCATCCGGATCCAGCCCAAGTGCCAGTCTTCACTCCCAGGCTCCGTATCCCAGTGAATACGGATCTTATACACATCGCCCAGCTCTCCCACATCAATCTGCAACGGTCACCACTGAGACACTGGCCAAACAACTAAACATGCTACGTTTCTCAATGTACCATATTTTGACACAAGGCAGGGGCAAGACACACAGCCCAAATGTTTTAGAAACCTATATTGACCAGTTATCAGCTCCATACGTTTACTTAATACTGTATATTACTCCTTTGAAAACAAAGTGCTAATCATGCCATTCATTCAGTGATATCACTCATTAAAACAGTCATATCGCAATAACAGTACACTCTTGGAGTCTGTAGAAACATCAGTACTTCATTTAAGGAATCATTTGCTGTCATGTAACATTATAAACCACATGCAATATTTGTTAGCATAATATTTCGATATCATAATTTATTGTGTAATGCATGTAGCTGAGCTCAGACAATGTTATGTTTACGTTTAACAGAGAGAAGCGTCTGAGTTACTTCACCTAATGAGAGGAGAAGGAGATTTATTTAAAGAGACCTCCTTCGTTAACCTCATTCAACAACTCCTGGACCTTACGGCAGAAAGCATTTCTCCTCAGCAAGACAACTCCAATGCAGTGATTTCCCCTCTTTATTGCACTTCATGGTTTGAGCCCATCAGACGTGACTGTGCTAGTGAGGCCATCTGCTTAACTAAGTTTATCAATCTTAATCACATGACACTGTACACATGGAGCTGGGGGCCACCACACAGCTGCCATTAGGTCAGGCCCATCATATTCCCCTCTGAATTTATCTGCAGTCAGTTTACAAAACATTATTCAGCATGTAGAAGTACTGCTTCATCCCTTTCTCTCACTGTTGGTATTATTTTGGAGGCTAACACTAATTAATGTCTGCGCTCAAACTGGTCGCAGCAAACATGTATGATGTGAAATTGAAAACAAACGATTACTGGATATAGACGACTAATAAATGGCGTGAAGCAGAAATATCTACTGTTAGCTTTCATTTTGGTAACATTACTTTGAAAATGCATTACAAGAATCCCTTGGGTTTGCAATGCTATTGAAAGAGACAAATTATGGTTATTACGACAAATGCATTATATTTGAATGTGCTTGCTGATCTTGCACTTTGCCGGTTTTCACTGTTCAAGCACAGTGGATTTTAACAGTGTCTACCCTAGACGCCCGACATTCAGAAGAGTGACAGATGAGGATGTTTTATTGATCAATACATAATCCTTCCATAATTTAGCCTTTTAAAATGTAGGTGTTTGCATTTGTTTTTTTTTCATCCAACATAGGGGCCATTCATTGAGAATTGGGCACATTCAGTGAACAATATGTTGCCTAACCTATTTATGCAAAGTTATGATGGAGCCTACACAATATTGTTATGATATGATGGAAGTAACATCACAATGTTAAGTTATAAAGACAAAACCATGATGAAAAGAAGCAGTCTTTCAGTCAACAACCTACAGAACAGGATGCACAATAATGCAACAGATTATTTCTTTTATCAGCCACATACAGTGTGAGGAGAGCCCAGTTTATCATAAAGAGCATGCTCTGATACATATAGGACAGTAGAAATAAATCAAACACATGAAAATACATCTCCAGTATATCCATTTAAACAGATATTTCCTGGACTAGAAATTTCCTTTCTCCCAGCTACATTCTGTGCCTGTTCATCAGGCTTGAACTCACACTCCTGCTCCACCAGCTTCAGGCTACGCAGGTGGTCTTACAAAAGCACTTAAATTTTTTTTCCTTTTTTTTTTCTCAAACTCTTACCAAAAATTCATCTCTTCCTCCGGGAAGAAAACTGGCTGTTCCAGGTCTTTTACTGAGGAGAACAATGTCATCGCTCCTGCCCTCTGACCCATAAATGACAATGGACATTTTCTTCACTTTGGGCACAGGGGACTCTGCATGGGTGCTCACTATGGCTCTCCACTTCCCTGCAGTAAGAGTGAAACAAACACAGCGATTACCACCTTGAACGTCATCTGCGGGCATGCTGTGCTATTTTCATGACACCCAAAAAGAAAAAAAACGAAAGAAAAGCAAAACAGCCTAAAAGGTAAAGGAATATTGTTTCCCTTTGAGGTTGGGATATGTTTACCTTTTGGCAGCTCTTCCTGCATGTTTTGATAGCCTGAGGAAATATAATATACAGCAATAATTATTCAGGTGGGGAGCTTGTTTTCATTGTTTCTGACAATAAGAATTAAAGTGAATTTACCTTGAACAAACAGCTCTCTCTCAGTGGTCCCATCATCCTGGTACACATCTAGCCATCTGCAGGAGTGAAATCACCACAGAGAGAAACAGTTATACTAGATTTAGAATGCCTCTGCAATGCTATACACCTCTCAGAACTGTAACTTAGATTCCTTTTAATATTCCAGCCATAATCACATAATTACCATAAACGCTACAGCCTTGATCTGCAAAGTTTTGTTTGATGAAAATCACAAGGCAGATCCAGGTCTACAATGCTACATTCAGTTTAAATTAGCTAAAAGAGTAGGACTGATAAGGAATATAGTACATCAGAGCTGAGAATCGTTTGCAAATACAAACTTTTCAAGCCACGTGTTAAAATACTGGGAGCAAGGACAAAATCTGAAAGAAACATCAACCTGATGTAATGTACCTGCTGCAGAGAAATACACTCTCCTTCTCTCCACTTTCCTCTTCAACATTGATAATTATCTTCTCAAGAAACCATCCGTTACCTAATGTGGATACATACATAGCATATATAGCCACAGAATACTATGTACGCGAACATATTTGATGAACAAATCATAGATGTCTGCTGCTGTCTGCATGATTTAGAATAACAGATACATATTTTGACATGTTCAACCGCAAACATGTCTCCTGCACATTTCCGGCTGAACAGCACTGCCAGCACTGAAGCGAGTGTCATTCTTATTCAAAGACAGTGAGTGGAGCACTGTCCTGAGTGGAGTGAATGCCCTGTGCTGAACGCTGGGTGTATCGTGAGTTTGTTGAGAAAGAACTCTGTGATGGTCGAGAGAGAGCTCTGTGCTGACACTGGGGGTATTGTGAGCTTGTTGAGCGAGACCTCTGTGCATCACTGATGCCTTGTGAAAAGCGAGTGTGCTACGTTATGGCTCTGTGCACTGTTGATGCTAGGTCGGGGGGCAGTTGGTAGAGCTTGGTACTGTATCTGTCATTTAGATCCTGACTGCACTGGATGTGCTAGTCTCTGCTGACCTGTGCTCACAGCAAGTCTGGGAGAATGAGAACTGAGAATATCAGGAGCAGAGCTCTGTTTCGTATTTTTCTGCTCTCTCATAACCTTGTCTGTAACTACTGTTTGTCCTTCAAATGAATTGCCCCATCATTGTCTTGAATTAGAATCTAAAATTAATTAAAGTGTTCGATTCTCATAAAGATTTTTATCATGCACATAAACCCTAAATTGCTTGGATTTTATTGAAGTTTCCTTTGTATTTACCTTCTTTTCTCTCTGACATTCCACAAGACAGTCTTACAATTTTGTCTCATAACTATTACGGGATATCATTGTCTTTCCTATTAAATGACATGACATTCACTAACAAATCCACAGCACAGGCTGTGACAGCAAATAAACAATGGCCGCACAGTACCTGGAAAATATGTGTTCTTTCTGCCAATGTTTGTATATGTGTGTAATTAATAAAACATGGAGGATAAAAGGAAAGCCAATATAACAAACATGAAGAAGGGAATAATAAACCACAGGCAGTTTTATATGAACACGTTCTAAACATAAATATGTGCCTGTTTTTCCAGACTGCAGCAAATGGCACAAATTACTACCCCTTGAATGGCCCTTCCCTGTAGTATATATATGAGTGTTTACTACCCTATTTTATGACCCAATTACATGCAAAATTACCATTTTGTTTATTTACATTTGAGGTGCATACTATTACAGTGGTGTAAATTTACAGCATTATTAACTCTGCACTACATAATTTACCTTCTCTTTTGATTGTTTTTTTCTGCTTCTGTTTTTTCCTTATATGTTCAATTTTCCGACAGAACAACATTGCAAAGTACAATTACCTGGACCTGTTCCTGTGTGTCCTATAATAACAGTTTGCAATTCTCCCAGAGATACAGCTTCAATGTTGAAAATGTCAACCTTACAGAGAAAAGAATAAGGACACCACACATCACACACCTATGAGGACACCATCATTGTTGGCTTCTACATCAGTCTACATGTGCATCTTCAAGAACACTGGGTATTCACTAAAGCTGCAACAACAATAGGGAAATGGTGGGAAATATATGATCTTACCTTTTAACCTTAAGATTTTTTCATACTCTGAATTCATATTTAATATTACTTAAAGTCATTGGAAGTTGGGTCTAAAATAGCAGCGGCTTTCTACTCATTTTCCACTAAACTGCTGACTTCCAGCCATACAAATACAAATTTTGGCAGTGGGTGCCCTTACCTGTCCTCTCTGGAACGGAACTTTGCTGTTGGCTGAGTGACACAGCTTCCTCTTCCCACTGTCCCCCCTGCTGCCCCGGATGGTGATGTACACTGTAGAGTCGGTGTCTGCTCCAGGTCTGCTCCCAGTGTGGACATGGACCTGATACGTCAGCACTGAGAAACATGCAGAGACATGCAAATTCCCACAACTGTTCAAATCCACATTTTCAATCCAGCATTCCACAGTTAGCATAAACAGGCCGAGAGTACAGTAGCCCTCCAGACAACGGACCGCTCTGTTTGCTCAGGTGAACAGATTTTAAAACAATTTTCTTTACGCTTGAGGTTCTCGGAGAAAGCACACCTTAAGCTATTCATTTTTTACCTCTTGGAGCTGTATAATACTGTGATTATATGTGCTACGTATAATTCAGTTGTGCTCAAGCGAATTTAAAGTGTTAAGCATAAAGGAAGAACCACATCAGAGATTCCCATAATTCATAAAGTTCTTGCTTTAAACGAATTTTGACCCAAGCCATTTTTTCTTAGGCCTGAAGGTACACTCTGCTATCTGTCAGGCCGGCACACAAGCCACCTATGGAACACCACCGCAACAACTCATTTTATGGTTCCACGGGGGAAATTTTCATTGATCTCACGAGCATCTATCTGGACCGTGAACATGGTCAGAAATAAACCCTCGTTCTCCTCCACAAAATAAGACAGAATTAAAAAAAAAGCATAAAACTGATTGACCATAAACATGTGAGACAGAGCAACAGATGCCTGGTAATACCCTGTACATCATGTGTTATTTTAATCACGGCTTTCTTCATCATAAAACTTTATAGAGCACGGCATCCTGACTGCTGTGAGTAGCAGCCGCTAACAAGGCTCCTGGGTGAAATCATAAAACAATCATTGACTTTTCCATCATTCCAGGCTTTTACTGTTATGGAAATGGATTTGACTCCGCGGCAATAGTAAATAAATCCAGCTTTAAAGTTACTTAGGTATGCTTTGGGCATGGCATATAAAATATGAAGCCAGTGTATTTTAGTACTTAAAGTGTAATCTAGAAGTTGAAGAGGTGCATCAATCAGATGGAAAGCTTTCGGAATGTGTTACCAGACTCACAGTTAGAATAAATCAAAGTTCTTTCCCACCCACTAATAACAAATTACACATGCAGGGCTGATTTCATGCTGTCTGGGGAAGTGCAGGGAATCCACAAATATATAACCCACTGCCAGTACCATGTTTACAATGAACCTGTCTGTAAAAATGAATTCACATAGATATAAAAAGGTGGACTTAAATCATAATGTTAATTATGAAGAGACTGTAAAGTGAAAAAATAATACAGCATATTTGAGGGCCATGTTGTATTCAAATCCAGGAAGGGGAATGTCACCTTGGAGGACTGGTTTTCAGTCTTGTCAATGTATCATCAAATGGAATGGTCACGTTCAGGAAAATCACAGTCATGCTTTCTGACCACAATGGCCCATTAATGGCCTTTTGTGACTGGCTCATATGTGTTGCCATTACCTGGCAAAGATACCCCTCCTTGGTGGGGAACCGGCAGCTCCTTCCACTGGTCTTCTCTGTTTATGACATCCCCAAGCCACTGGTGAACAGGGAGCGTAACCTGACTTCCTGTGTCCAGCTCACGTAGAATCACCTCCTCCAGGTACCACTCGGGATGTTCCCCGCTGCCATCATGGCCTATTCTCAGCTTATATAACTCCCCAATGCCCCGCAAATTCACCTGAAGTGAGAGAGAGAGAGCACTGTCAGCTTCACAACAAACAAAGACAATCTATCACTCACTCTGAAACACGTCACATGCTAGGGAACCAGAGCGCCTTGTTACAAATGACTGCACTGCACAGCAAATCTAGCATATTGTCTGACTTATTTTTTTCTTGTTTTCTTGCAACATGAGCTGATTGACTCAAATGTTAGATGCTCCTATAGACGTCAGTGTTGACTCCTCACTGGGACATGAAGCCCGTGATCCAGAAGAGCTGTGTCTCTTCAGTCAGGTGTTCAGAAGTGTGGCAGAACCTTTATTCCATTCTATTCTTCTCTGACCTAGATATTTACAAGATAGTCTCAGAAAACTGTCTGCAGTTCTGTGGGAACTTCTGAGCTAAATTGCTGCCTGACCACCAGGGTTATCAGAGAGAAGAGTTTCAAAATCGATTTGGTGACAGGAGTGATGAATGCCACAATTATAACTCACGGCTTATTATTTCTGTCACATGAGATGATGAAAACGAAGCTTCGTCCATTTGATGGGCGGGACAGCACAGTTATCTTACTCTCTTACTGTCATTTGCAAAAGCCCCACTCTCTGCCTTTATTCGAACTGAAAACCTAAATTATGAAATGCTTAATTCTTTTGTGTTAAACTGAGTGACATTTGCACAGTAATAAGAACACATTAACCATCTAATTAACCATACAAAATGTCACAACAATGCAAATATTGAGTCTAACTATAGTCTAACTATAAGGATTCTGTGTTCGTGAGCTTGACTATGAGACCTGTAATACAAAACTATGATGAGACCATTGCCTGACATGACATTTTTAATGAATTACTTTTCTTCTTTTGGTTGATTTGTTGTTGCTGTTTTTTCCCAAAATGACCCATGTTCAGTCCTGCAGGATTCTCATCTCACCTGGAATGTGTCTGCACTGTTAGGATTAAACAGCTGATGTTTCCCACAGCCCAGAATAATCAAACCAGAGTCTCTCCTCTCTCCGTAGGCACACAGATATACAGTGGCGTCCGTGCCAGCAGAGGGGAACTCTCCTGTCACAACTGTCACCTTCCAGTCTCCTTCAACTGCAAAGGAGCAAATAAACAAATAAATAAACCCTGCTTGGGTGCATTTAAATGAGCTATGTCTTTAATTATTTGTGCCTCATATACAAAAGCCTTAAAACTAGATTACGTTTTGATATTAAAATGACAGTTAAATGTTGTGTAAGGTTTTCAAAATTTAACAGATGCCAGCTATATTAATATAATTCAATCTGGTATCACTGACAAGGTAAACATGAGGAGCTGGGGTAAGATGATCATGGATGAGCCATTGTAAACTTCTGACAGGCTGTTTTCTTCAGGAAAAGCACTAAATGTACAGCTGTACAGCTGAGCGTTAAAATCTTATCCCTCTAACATTTAATCTGGCAGCTGACATGGAGTAATTCTCTAAAAATGTATTTTCACTGACCAAATGAAAAACAGTATGGAGATAAATGCTAAATTTCCAAACACATGCAAACTAGCATTTGACATTTTTGAAAATAGTTTTTCAAAGCTTACTAATGGGCACAGAGTTATTTTAATCTCCAGTTCTCGTATTACCATGAGTCCTGTCATTTCCACTTGGCTGGACATGTATTTGAATCTCTGTAAATACAAGTGTGAAGAAAAAAAAAAAAACACTGTCATGCTTCAAGAGCAGAAATATGGACTGAGAAATATACTGTGTATGGGATCAGATTCATCTCGAAACAGCAATGAGTAAATGAAAACACCGTGATCATGACCCTGAGCTTATAGATAAGAGTAGAGGGAAACGGGAGGGGTGTGGGCAGTAATAAGACTGCCCAATATCATCAACGGAGTGCTCTGTCCATTAGCTCCTCTTGCAAAACCTCTGACTGGTATTGCACCATGCATTTTACAGTGGAAATGTCACTCTGTCAGCAATTTCAACAACGGGCTCAGTTTTTTTTCTTTGTGTGTGCTCATTTTCCAATATTGCAGCATGTTTTCCCCTGTAATTCTGCAGATGGAATATCAAAGAAAATATTACAGCTACCAGTTGTTCTGCATCCGTCATCATTTTAAAATTTATCCTTATTACAGAAAAATAATTATACAATTGCAAATCAAACAATAAAGATAGAACATACTCAGGCAATGACAAGTACTAAAACGACATTACAATCATAAGTTTAAAAATCATTCAGGGAATTACACAGGGAAATGATTCTAACCTTGAACCTGCAGTTCCACGCTTGTTTTCACAACACCTTCTGAAGTGAAAGGAAGCCACCTGCCACACAACATTTCAGATATAATACCAAAAACACCATTTTCCCATTAACTTAGTACCAACATGCATATGCAGCCATGATGTTTAAATCAGACATTTTTGTTTATAGTCTTTAATCAGATTGTTCATAGCCCTTGACCTACAGTGATCTTTGCAGAAGACTGACAAGTAAGTTACTGTGGTAATTGAGTGGCAAGGCCACACCCACCTGCTTTCATTGGTTTGAAGGCCAGGGTTGACCAATAATCCAGTAGTTATAATCTGAGAGATAATTATCTCACAACCATAGACCCACACATAGGAAGAGAAAAAATGAGCCCAAATGGCCAAGTAAAGAAGACACAACTGTTCTGTTTTGAAACTACTTTCAGATCATTCAACACCATATCAGCCACAGTAAATGTGAAATTGGTTTCAGACAGTGGGAACTGCAGTGTGAATACTATTAATGTTACAGCCTGCAACTCCATCTTGTCCTGGGCATCTTCCCACCAGCCCAAACGTGCTATTATGAGCAGACAGTAAAATTGAAGTGCATGAAGGGTACCGCTCGCAGTTGAAGAGGTACACAGAGTCTCCCCCAGCTTCTCTCGCAATGACTCTCTCGCAGTACCAGTAGTCTGACTTGCTAAGTGCCTCGCACTGCAACAGAACCTTCTGGAGTTTTCCGAGAGACACAGCCTCCAGTTGAAACGAGTCGACCTGCCAGCCCACACAAGCCACATGTGTTACAGTGAACACAAAAAAGCAGATATGTTGCATTCCCTGAAACCTCTGAAGTGCTTGGCAATGCCCTAACAACGCTTTCAAAGGAATAACCGAATTATTACTATACATATTACATGAAGATGCACACATAGAGGAATGCACAGGGTATTGTTGTTGCTAACAGGCTGGTCACCTGTCCTCTCTGGAACCTTCGGGGCTGATGGGATTTGTGCAGCTGACGCAGTCCAGTGTCTCCTCTCTCCCCACTCAGAAGGATGAAGACAGGAGAGCTAGTCTCAGCCTGGGCCAAGTCTCCAGTGTATACCGCCACCTCATACTGTACCACTGACAAAACACGCCCACAAATACATAGAACATGCATATATTGTACATTTATTCAGCACAGTACACACACATGTGTACAGTACACTACAGTACACAGACACACATGCATGCAGCACACACATACGTACACACAAACATACATACATGAAACATATGCACACATATGCAGACACATACACTCGACATAAACATACACGTACATACACAATAACACAAATACACTGTAAATGTTTTGCTCACAAACATCAATGCTACACACTTATAGGCCATTTTTTTTTTATTTGTCTCTTGAGGCTTTCAAATTGAATTCTCCTATTTGCTTTTACCAGGAAAAACAGGTTTTCCATCTTCTGTTCTAACTGGTAGTTCACATTCAATCTCTCCATTAAGATGATGTCTAGACAGCAATCGACTGGCATCAAATGTTAATGTATGACCATCTTTGAGTTTCCTCATAGTCACCTGTGTCCAAAGAAAAAAAGGAAAAAGGGAACAGATTTGTTTCTTTACTGGCCCTCATTATCTGTGCAGAGCACACTGCAACTATAACTTCCACCTTAATCAGTGCAACCAGCAGAACAACCGCAACATCAGAATGGTAGTAGTCTCATTTTCTCAGTTATTATTATTATGATTATTAATATTACACTTTTGGCCAAAAACCTCACCATCACACAGTACAATACTTGTACAATACTAGTAGATGCTGTATACAAATGGTAAATGTATTTCAGATATAGCTCTTCATTTTTCATGTTAATGATTACCTGTTTGGGTTGGTCTCATCTGAGGTGTAGGAGAATAAATATACAAAGGAATGGATGAATGAATAAATGGATGGATGGATAGATGGGTGGATGAATGAATGAATGAATGAATGAAATAAAGTCAGCTGTGAGCCCTTACTCACCCTCTTTAGGTACCATTCAGATTGCTCACTCTGTCCGTCATGTCCAATTCGTATCTTATAAATGTCTCCAACATTACCAAGGTTAATCTGAAACAAACCACATCATCAGCATGCATGTTCATCCAAGCAGCTGATTTACAGGCTGCATGCCTTTCTTGTATATTTATCTCTTGGTTATTTATGCACATACTGAAACATATCTCTACGATGATTCTCATTCTCATTCCCAGTT
Organism: Megalops cyprinoides; assembly: GCF_013368585.1. Taxonomy (NCBI): domain Eukaryota; kingdom Metazoa; phylum Chordata; class Actinopteri; order Elopiformes; family Megalopidae; genus Megalops; species Megalops cyprinoides. The sequence continues at coordinate 19,090,818 of NC_050584.1, forward strand.
CTAAAACAAGCTTTCAGTATGTCCGCTTTGGTACATGATGTTATATTGGAGTGACCAATACTCAATGTTGTTGATTCTTACACATCATCGCAGATTAGGTGGCAATGGAAATTAAAGGAAAATGTCTGATAATCCAACAAGCTTTGTTTCAATTAAATGTTCAAATTTAAGGAAAAGAAGTGCTGCAGTGGCTATACTTAATGCCCCCAGAAATGACATTATAACGTGTCTATACATAGATGTGCATATATACACACATCTATATACATATGTCTGCTTTTTATCTGTGAAACGAAGCAGAGGCAGGCAGCATAGCTAAATACAGAAGCTGGAAACAGGCCACTGAGGATAAAAGAAATCAGAGATTTTTTATTGTACAATACTGCCCACGCCTCTTGGCTAGTTGTGCCTGAGGTACTGCCAACAAGTAAAATTATCAACGCCATCTACAGTACATTGCATTCATCCCTAGTGGAATACTAGACTTCCTCACCCGAAATTCATCCTCCTGGTTAGGGCAGAACAGCTTGTCCGTGTTGTTTTTGCCCATGAGGACAGGCCCCGAGGTCCCCTCCGTCCCGTAGACCCACAGGGAGACCTGGGCTCTGGTTCCCACGTGACCAGTCAGAACTGACACCATCCAGTCATCATCAGAGCACAGCAGGGGCTCCACCCGGTTTGCCTTCAGCCCTGCACAGAAACACAGGGCCTTGGTACAATGCTGTGTGGTGTTACCCTTGTGCTGTAAGATTTTACCTTTATCTAAGATTTCACCTTTACCTGAAACAGGGGCAGCTACATTGTATGCAGATTAACTACTACATGCTGTTTTCATGTATTGCATGTGCATGGTTTATTTACTAATGTATGGCATACTGTAGAATACTGCTTCATCTGAGAAAAAAATATATATCCCAGGAAGTTCTGATTTCGATGAGTATGCTGCCACCTGGAGGCCATACACAGCAAACGGCAAAGACAGGTTTAGAATGGAGAATAATGTAACAGCTCACTTTTCAATGAGGAAGAGCGTGGTCTGGAAACAGGGGGAACCGGTGCTAAGCTCCTGCTATGTGTCTGCTTGTCATTTATGTCTGTGCCTGATGATACAGAGTTGTCAGGGGTCTTCTCTCTTCCACCTAAATAAAAAATATCAAGAATAGGTTTGACCTTGGAATACCTCACATGGTGTCTTTTTTTCCACAGCCCACAGTATTTCTCACTTTTGAAATGGCTATGGTTCTTTGTGTTTATTAGATCGATCCCTTAATCATCAGAAAAATACACTCAACACATGCCACAGCAAGTTAAGATAAAATGATCAACTTATCAAATCAGTGATACATATTTTTCATGAAATATATTACATATCCTATGAATGCTAACAGTAGCCTGAATTCACTTACACTTAATCACCTGTGGATAGAACATGACATTACTATCCCCAGTGTTGATGAGTGGTGCGGCTTGCCCGTTGGGGAGTAACCCCACGTACATCCCCTTGCTCCTCAGAGACTCCAGACTGAGCGAGCCCCTCAGGCGGTTTCTCTCTGCCCTGAAGTGACAGCACGGGTCCCCAGAGCCCTGCACGTGACAAACATGTACAATGTCTGACAGTTCTGAGGTGGGGGGGCTGCCTGAAATCCACACAGATTCCTGTTAGGCCCGGTTGTGCTTACCGCTCCGTCACAGCGCCCGCCCTGGATCCTCAGGTACCTGCTCGGGTTCTGGACGCTCTGGAACATGTACACCCCACCGCTGACCTTACGCACGCGCAGGTGGGACTCCTCAGCCTGCCGCCCCGTGCCCACGCACTCTCCCTGCGGTGTGATTCTCAGGGCCTGGCTGGCGCTGCTGTGGAGCAGGAGCTCTGTGCCGTCGCGCAGGGTGCCCTTAAACAAACACCACACCCTGGCACAGTTACGCACTACAGCCTGTCAATCACAGCAGCACCACACCCTGGCACAGTTACGCACTACAGCCTGTCACTCACAGCAGCACCACACCCTGGCACAGTTACGCACTACAGCCTGTCACTCACAGCAGCACCACACCCTGGCACAGTTACGCACTACAGCCTGTCAATCACAGCAGCACCACACCCTGGCACAGTTACGCACTACAGCCTGTCACTCACAGCAGCACCACACCCTGGCACAGTTACGCACTACAGCCTGTCACTCACAGCAGCACTACACCCTGGCACAGTTACACACTACAGCCTGTCAATCACAGCAGCACTACAAACCGGCAGGGCAAGACACCACAGCCTGTCAATCATGGCAGCACCACACACTGACACTGCTAGACACCACACACTGTCACACACTGTCAGTGTCACGCACTCTCAGTGTGAGAAAATGCTAACACTATCACATTCTGTCAGTCACAGAAACGCCACAACTAGAAAATGCCTCAGATAGGCATTCAAGAGGAAGCCTCTCTCACACTTTCATATAATAACGCAGATGGATCAGACTGTTTGATAGAGCACAGGGACACGCTGAAAACAAAAGCACAGTTGCTTTAGGACAATAGTAATGAGGAACATGTGGCTTGCACTTGACAAACAGCAGAAAGTGCTAATATCCCTGACAGCAGGCGGGAAGAGTTTCTATCCCCTTAGGGACAGAGCCATCACAGCATTAAGTTTCTATCACCTTAATGCTGCGGTGCTAAAGATAAGCAGAAACTGGGATTCGTTCTGCTGTACCTTGACATGAACCACAAACTCTCTGGAGAGGTCCGAGTAGCCAGTCCTGCCATCAGCCGGGAGTCCCTCTGCGCTGAAACTCACGGAGTGGCCTGGATTCTGCACAGACTCCAGCCCCACAGAGCGGGTGGGGTGCATTTTCACCTGCAGCTCACAGAGGGCGCTGCCGCTTTCCTGGAAGTGCGTAGATACACCGTTGGATAACGCACAGAGTTTACAACAGCTGTTACTCTCAGTGCCGCCAATTTACCATCAAGGGAGGCGTCATTTTATGCAAGATCTCTTCTTTCATATGAGTGAAATACAAAACTCAGCAGTGGGAACAACAGTTTTACTATGTAAAATATTATTAATATAGGAATGGTGTAACAAACAAATGCACAATGACTATTCAAATTATGTATACATTCACTATTTTTGTATTTCAATGGCTTTGTGGTTCAGCCTGATACCAGAAGGCTGTTGCTCCCTCCCCAGCCTCAAGACTTATAACTCAGTACCCTCTGCTTGGTACTCAGTGTTATAGCAATGGCCTTGACTGTTGTGGGAGGCTGGTGTCCCAGACAGCGGACCAGTTCGGAGATATGCCTGATGCCACAGGATACTGGGATACAGCCTGACCCCAAGAGCCCTTTAGGCTGGGGCGAGGCTCCCAGATAAATGAGGATGAGACAGAGTTCTAATTTAAAACCTGGGTACTGCGTACCAGGGTGGTGACTCTGCCCTTGCTGATAGCCAGAGCGAAGCGTGGTTTCTGAACACTGCGGAACACTCTGATGTCTGCTCCTTTCACACGCAGTTCGAAAAGACCTTCGGCAAGAGGGAAAAATACAAGTCCATGTTTTCTAAGCAGACATAAATTGGAAATTGCCAATGAATTATGCAAAAGTTCATAAAGGTGAATGCTAATTAAATAAATTTAGAGGAATATCTCCCTGAAGCTAGTCAGCAGGTCAAACTGACAAGCAGAGTGAGAATGCACTGACTAGCCCAGCACCTCTGTGTTTTGGTAGACATACAACATTGCTCTGAATACAAAAAAGTAATCTGCAGAAATTTCATTAGATGCTCATATTGCCACGATGTTTAGATTGAAGAGCACATGCAACACTGATACTGATCACAATTATTAGTGTGTAACAGCTTGATGATAGTCTTCACATTCCTGTAATCTTCATACGACTGTAATCATACTGCTGGGCAGGAAGGAGGGTGTTGAAAGGCACTTTAACTCTAAGGTATTGATCTACCATGCTTGTCTCTTTTATCTCCAAGAGCATCAACTGATCCATCTGGAAGCAGTCGAATGCATTTTCTTGTCAGTTTACAAAAGAGCTGGATGATGTTTCCTCTTTGAAATTTCCATTTCTCCGAAGACCACTGATTTAAAAGAATAAAAGGAAAAACACAAACTCATTACAATTGTTGGAACAAGATTCCATTCAAATGAATTGCTTTTAGTATATTATAAATCAAATTTAACAAAAAAACCATGTGAGGTAATGTGTACTGTACTTACAATTTCCTCTGTTTTGTGCTCAAGTTCTTGCCCTACAGAGTAAGTAAACACACATAGACAAATGAGAAAAATCTGACCCCTTTTACTAATATAGTTATGCAGTGATGGTGATTCTAAAATAGTCAGACCCTGGCACAATCATTCGCAAACTGTTTCCACCTACAATGCCACTAAAAAGAACTCACGAGCAGAAGTGTCAGAGCTGTCCGCAGCATACAGTTCTCTCACTATTTTCCCGTCCATCTCTCCCTGATCAAGCCATCTGGGCAGTGATAGTCAAACAGACAAATAAAGAGAATTACAAATATTATGTGATGTAGAACAAAACGAGTCAACATTCCTTTTTTTGTGGTGAGAATGTAATAACTAATTGTGGTGTAGTCATTCTCGTTAGATTGAGAAATGATTCTTTCAAACCTGTGGCAAGGGAAGGTGTACTGCACAGCCTTTGCAGGATCAGTAAGTACCACTCTCTCCAGAAACCAACCATTCCCTGTGAAAGAGCAGACATTTTCCCATGGGGAGAGAAGCAATGATGACTGCAGGTTTGGGACCACTGTCACTGATAAAAAACATTGGCTGTCGGATGAGCGTGAAGTACATGTTAAAACTTATTTTGCTTCATTTCCTTGGCCTCTGCAGTAGCAGTGTGTTCCTCCCAGTAACTGAGCATTGTCTCTTTGGCATGAAGTGATCCAAAGACTGACCTCAATTACTTCTGAAAACTTATGACTGTCCAGATCACAGCTGTGTTTGAACCCATGTTAAGTAACAATGTCTCCTGACCTGCACCGAGTCCATCATGGCCGATTACAATCTTTTTCACATGCCCCAGATGAACTGCCTCAAGCTTGAAGACATCGGTCTGCATTAAACAACACAGACCTTAGTACATTGTATGATGCACTTTAAAAATTTTCAGTATATAACTGCATTTAAATTAAGTTGTTGCTCTATACATGTACTATTTAATAATACATTCTAGAAATGGCTACTTTGGCCCCTAAAATTGGACCCATACCTGTGCATTAATGTCAAACTGCTCTTACTGTGAAAGAACCATTTGATATACATATATTTCGATATTTCTATCTGATTTACATTTTTAAAAACTTAACTACCTTAAAAACCTTAACCTTAACCTAATATAGTTGCAATGAGCACATTCAGATTGCTCCCAATAATGACATTTAATCCAGAAAAAAATCTCAAACATGGCTGAAAATTGACATTTCACCGTAATAATGACTCACATTATTCCACCAAATCAAAAAGCAAACAATATATCAAGCACAAAATAAATGTTCCTGACAGATCATCTCAATTGGCAAAATTCAGTCCTATGAACCATTTGTGATCTGAGTTCAAGAAAGCAGTTAGCCATCAAAAACAAGATTAAAGTAAACAAGTATTTGCCAGAATATATCCAGTGGAAAAGATTATATATGTGTACATTTCTTCTGTCGTTGCATGTTTTGTTTGTATTTAGTCAGGGGTATGACTAGCTATGGAGAGCACTGCATATTCTAGGTTCTGCATGTCAGCATTTCCTCCAGATGTATGTTAAAAGCAGTGGCCTCCTGGACACAGCACCTGTCCTTTGTTAAACATCTTGGTCTTGTTTGACTTGAGAAGCTGCCTGGAACCGGTGTCCCCGTTTTCTCCATAGACAGTAATGTAAACATTTGCTTGAGTTCCTGCATTCCACAGGTCTCCTGTCACAACATGGGCCTGGTACATAGTGACTTTGGAGAAACAAAGAAGCCTTAGAACAACAGCCATACTTCCTCAGACACTGGGGCACAAGAAAACAGCACATTAAGATGCTTTTAAAGAATCAAATCAAGTGCTTAGAAATGCACTGAGACATACAGACTGGTGGTCTGGAATCTCTAAGTCATATTTGAAAGGTGATAACGATTGTCAAGGAAGCAAATTGTATATTAAGACCCCATGCAAGTAAGTATTCCTCAAATATTTATAGCATTTTGCTGTAAAGGATTAAGTCACAAATATTTAATCTACTATGTATAGCCGATTGTAGTCTTATGCGAAAAGAAAAATTTGAAGTAATGCAAAAAAAAAAAAAAAAAACGCTGTTTGTGAATAGGTACATTTTAGTATCAATGTAATTCAAAACGTTAACAAAGATATCAAACATGTAAGGAAGTTACCTGGCAGAACAGGGTAACCATGGTGTATAACGGGCACTTCAACGCATATGTCCCCATCCCCCTTCTCGTGCGACAGCCAACGATTGACAGGAAAGAAGAACATCTCCTCACTGAAAAGGTTCTGCAGCCGCACCTTCGGGAGTGAGTGTTACATTTACACACCTGGCGCAAAACCGATAATTATGTACTCATATGACTTTGTAGCCTACTGTATGCAGAGGGTAGAATGAATCACCGGTTTCTTTGATTTCAAAAAAAAAAAATTAAATAAAAAATAAAAGCTAGATTCCACCTTGTGAAAACAAAGCTGTTTTTGCTAGCGCTAATTAACGTCAAATCATTTTTATCATAATCGTATGTGCTGTGAGAACGCTGCGTGACTGCTGCGTGGTCTAAAAGTGTTTGAGGCGATTCACTGAAACACCTTACCTCTTCACAGTGCCATCCAGGCAATTCCCCACAGTTGCTGTGCCCCACGCGAATCTTGTAGAGATCCCCTACATTCCCGGCATCTACCTTCTCAAGGCGAACAAATGGATATGTACATTTTCCATTTTATACACGAACAGCCTAATAGGTTGACTTAGAGTAATCGTAATTGTTACTGGTGTATATAGGTATAGAATATAAACAATAGTATCGCTCACAAGCAACGCGTAAACAAGCAAAATTAATATTACAAATTTTTGGATATATTTAAGACAATGATCTTGGATTTAATTTTCTCAAACAGAAAAGTGAACCTGTATAGTGATACTCTGTTGATACACAATATGGTGTTCTAATTCTTGTAATTTTGATCATTGAGAATCTCTTAGTCTCATGGTTGTCATGGACTTCTAGCCATTTTATGAAAAAAAAAAATCATTGTAAGTGAATCAGTCATGCTGTACTTTCATAAGCGTTTTGTGCACATACAGCAAAAATGTCCTCTTGCCCAGTGTTGAAGAAGCCTTCCTCTCCTCCAGACAGAAAGATGGGACCAGAGCTTCCCCAGCTCCCATACAGGTTGATATACACCTGAGAGGTGGTGCCAGCCAAGGGCAAAGAGCTCGTCAGGACTGATACCCTCCATCTCCCTCCTGAAGTAGAACCAGAGGAGCACCCATGCAGTAAGGTATAGCATGCATGGTCTATCCTGGTCTCTAACATATGCATCAGGGCACAAGTATTCCTGAGGTCATATCTCTCTACCATAGGCTGTGTGTTTGTGTGTGCACATGCATGAGTGTGTGAGAGACAATGAAACAGTATCTTAACTTCAATTACAACCATAGTTTCTTTTTCTATGCAAACAGGTAGCTCGAGTTCATCATTGCAGGATGAAGTGAAACAATGTTCAGTGTACAAACATCTGCAAAACAGAAAGGTAGCCACACATCATTTATTGAACAATGACATCACAATAAAATTCAAAGACAAGTACACACTGTACAGTCAGGGTTTAGCTGCCAGTAACCTTTGAAATATGTATCAACAATATATTATACAATGTTACTTCCTGTTATTTTCTCAAGGAGAACTGCAAACATGCATCCTTCCTGTTTAAATATCATTTTGTGTTGTTTCATCTGAATTTATCTTGTTTTCTGCATGCCTGTTAATGCATGCATTTTTTATTTCAAGGAAAAAAGAAAAAGAAAAATCATATTCAATTAAGAAAGATATTGGTGCATGTGCCCTCCGTGAAATGGCAGATGGCAAAAATATATGTTTCTTGCTGGATGCATGATTTGTTCTAACATTACATTAAAATCCCACACATATGTTAAGACAAACACAAAGTACATCTCTAATAATCTATCAGTTTAAAAACTCCATACAGTTGTCTTGTTTCTTGTGTTGTTAATAAATAAATTATCTCGAAGGTATCATAAAGCAACACATCCACAACCCAAACAATAATATCTAATAATATTGCGACTAATTCACACCAAATAATTATTTTATAATAATAAAATGACTTTAATTTTTACTCTTGATGTGGCTCATGTTGCAAAAATGAACACGTGTGCAAACACAATATGTAAGCAGCACAAAACATAGATTTCTGAAATTGTTCCTTTTCATTATAGAATATTTGCATAAAGTACTTACCAAATTGTGATATTATCTACATTGTTTTAAATTTTCAAAATTCTTTGACATCTCTCACATTGTTATATATAAATATCTTCTGGAGTTTCTACTGCAGTTGGCAAAACTGTAGAATAACAGCGTAAATTACACAATAATTTGTACAGTAGTCAAATATGAGTGTCAAATTGAATTCATTTCTTCAAAAGTCAAGCAATTTCAGAGATAGCGCTAATTATTGAAAAGTGAATTTAGTAGTTCCAATTTCTAAACAATATTATACCATAAAATGCACAATGGTATGAATCTCACATAACCCCCCACAAAAAATTGTGTGTGCATGTGTGTGTGTATAGGCTATTGTTCATACCTTTTTTGGTTTAATCAAAAAAACAGTGTAACTAATGCACATTTCATGGCAGAGTTCACATGAGTGTTGCTTACAAATGCTTAACAGTACCATGTCAAGGTAACCTAATTTTATTAATTAAAAACCATTATGGAGTCACGTTATAAACAACACTAAAACATTAGGCACAAAAGTATTTGTAGAATTTTCTTCCCATGATAGTCGGCTGTCACCCTGTTTATGTTACAGGTACATCTTGTATACACCTTGCATTTGAAATTGTAGCAGGCATATCATTTCTTTACTGTTCATTTTTTTAGTGATATGGTATAAAATTGATCAACTACAGTATAGGACAATGCTGACCACAAAAGAAGTGAAGGATCTCCAGGGGATCTTGCTCTTGGATAGCTCTATTGCTCCTGGTCTGTGCTCTCGAAGGCTGCGTTACCACGGCGGATGCCTCTGGGTGCACTTTGTTGTCCGTTACCTTGAACTCCGCAGATGTAAAAGACGGAAGACTGCCGTTCTTCTCTGCCCACGTTTTTGATGCCTCGTCAGTCGGGGAGATTTTCGTATCTTTCTTTTTTGAGACAGCATCTGCTTTAGTGCTGCTATTGCTTTTGGTGTTCAAGTCATCCTGAAATGGGTCCGAGTCACTGCCGTGCGGCAGGTTGAAATAGGTGCACTTTGGCACTGCGGGCTCTGCCTGGTCAAGCTCTGGAGACGATATGGCAGTGACAGAAGACTGGCGATTTCCAAAATGTGAGTACGGAACATCGTCGCTTGTATTCTCCTGCCCGGTGTCAGCAGACATGGTGTCTAAGTTTCCGTACATGCCAGAATGCTCAGGCGGAGACTTTCGAATGAGGTGATTCTCTTTGAGGAGCCATCTACCTTTGTCAATCAGGACTCCTTCACTCATGTCCCCCTGTGCTTTCATAGCAATGCATTGTGTAGCCTCATTATATACATCGCATGAGCTTGTGGCATTGAAGTATGACAAATCAGCTACCATTTTAGTCCTTGCCTCATGTAAAGAGGTGAGGCTGCCAACACTGTTCTTTCCCGGACTTTGTTTACGCCTTGATTTTGGTGCAGATGGAGGTCTCTTACTCGCACTTTCTTTGACATTGGGATCACTCCTCCCATACAGCCGTTCGATTGCTCTTCTAACGTAACCTTTGGCAATGGACATCCTTCCAGAATCATCCTCTCCACTTTCTGTAGATGTTTCTAATGATGGCTGAGATCTGTATCCCCCACTATCAGACGTCGCTGATCTGTAATCCGACAGGTCTGATGTGCTTGAGCTTGGATGCTGTTTGTTGCCATAGAGGAGGTCCTTATTATTTTTGGCCAAAAACATTTCCCTGATTGATTTGACCCTCATTCCTTCAGTCTCTTTCTTTAAGCTGCCTTTTGAGTCGTAGCTAAAAGCTAAGGAGGAAGATGACATAGGAGCTGAAGTCACAGAGTTTACTAAATTCTCCAGTGTTTTTACAGACTCAGAAACACTGTTTTTGATGCACCCTTGAGACTCCTTCCTCTCTTCTTCCTCATCTTCCTCAACAACAGAATGGAGGTCATTTATATTTCTTTTGTCACGTGATGTGCATACTTGTGAAGTTTCCGTTTTCAGCTCTTCTGTCTTTCTTTGCTTGTCACAGAGGTCATCATCCCCTGGTTTTTCAGCATTCTGTTCAAAACTTGACTTTTCCTCAGCATAGCTATGCTGTTCTTCAAAAGAGTCACTCTGCTGCTCTATACAGCTAGGATAGTCTTCTTTAGAACTGGACTGCTTTTCGTCATCGCTAGCCAGCTGTTGGGCATAGGAGACCTGTTCTCCCACAAGGCCGGCCGGATCTTCATCGCAGGGGGTCTCGTCTTCATCAAAGCTAATCTTTTTCTCTTCGTAGCTATGTTGCTCTTCTCTATAACATCCCTGCTCCTCCATACAGAGCGCCTCATTCTTTTCAAAGCTTGAATCTTTTTCCTCATTACTAGTCTGCTCTTCCACATAACTAGCTTGCTCTACATCATTGTTAGCCTCCTGCTCCAAATGGCTTCCCTTCGGTTCTGCATAACTGTCCCGCTCTTCTTCTTGGCTGGATTGCTGCTCTGTATAGCTAGACTGGTCTTCAGTATAGCCAGATTGCTCTTCTCCAACACTAGAGTGACATCTACTGTTATTTGCCTGCTCTTGTATACAGCTAGCCTGTTCCTCTTCGTATAAAGCCTGTTCTTCCTCATAGCCAGACTGATCTTCTTCATAGCTAGTTTGTTCCTCTGTATAACCTTGCTCTTTTCTGTGGCTAGACTGAATTTCTTTTCTGTTTCTTTGCCCTTCTACACAACTATTATTTTCTTCTTCAAGGCAAGCCTGCTCTTCTTCATAGGTAGGTTGTTTTTCTTCATAGCTAGATGGCTGATCTATACAACTTGCCTGGTTTTCCACACAGTTAGCCTGCTCTTCTTCCTGGCTTGTCCAATTTTCTATTTTGTTATCTTGCTCCTCAATATGACTTGACAGTTCTTCAGTGTAGCTAGGCTGTTCATTGTCATAGCTTTCTTTTTCTGCTGCATAGCTGGGTGGTTCTTCTTCATAGCTAGCCTGTTTTTCTCTGTTGTTACCTTCCTCTTCTGTCTGTTGCTCTTCCTTGCTATCCTGATCCTGTACAAAACTAGCCTGCTCATCCTTATGGCTAACCTCCTCTTCTTCACAGCTAGCATGCTTTTCTATACAATGATCCTGTTCTTCTTCATTGCTTGTTTTCCACTCCTCATAACAAACCTGCTCATCTTCACAAGAAGTCTGCTCCTCTTCAGGGTTAGCCAAGTTTTTTGGGCAACTATCCTCTTCTTCTGTGAGGTTCTCTTGTTTTTCTTTGAGGTTAGCTTGTTGAAAAAGTGCAGCTGCCTCTTTTTCAGAATCCACTTCAACACTGGTACCAGTATCAAAGTCTGCACTTGTGGGTTTGCCCGTGACTGACGGAGAAATATTTTTCACTTTCTCTTTACTGATTGATGTAGCTAAGTTGACTGCATCTTCTTCTAACACTGACTCCTCAAAGTCATTTACTTGTTTCTGAGGACATGATTCACCAATGCTACTCTTCCCTTCAGAATTTACATCACTAGTTCTTCCATTAACAAAGTCAGAGAATTGAGTTGAATTGAGTGTTGTAGTCATGCCATGTTCCTCCACCAACACTTGGATACCAAAAGGTTGTTCTTTTTTTATAATGCTCTCTTCTGGGCATCCTTCAAATGAAAGCTGATGTTCATAGTTATCAGAGGAAATTTCACCATTTAGAGCCTTGTCGTTGAGTTTCTGAAATTCCCTCCAACTCTGCAGCAATTGTGCAGACGTAGAGTTTTGCAACTCTGAAAGACTAACCTTCAACTCCTCTGCATCTTCAATGCTAGCAATTTTCTTCAAAGACTCCATCATTTTCAAAGCCTCACTGCAGCTCACATTATTTGCAAAAGAGACATTATTGTTGAGGTTAGAAATCCCTTGCTTTAGTGCCATCACTGATAAAAATGCAAGGAGCACCTTGGAGGGTGACCCAAACGTTGAAGCCACATGTGACGAGAAGTCTGGTAAACTGTGGGACTTCTCCAAGCAAGAGGGGTGTTTGTGCTGTGACATCTGTCTGATTGATTGAATTGAGGAGCATAACTGCTCTAACACAGGTATCATGTCTGGCTGCTCTGTCATTTCTGAAGCGAAATATTTGTTGGTTCCAGTCTGAATCATGTCCAGGTTTTTATGCGTTCTGTCTTGAGTACTCTGGGTGGAAAAGCCATGCTTTTTGTGATGGCCATCATCTGATCCCTTCTCAGTTTCTTCTGTTAATACATCTGATGTTAGTCTGTCAGTAGTATTTCTAGTACTTTTAAGACAATCCTCCAGTATGGGCTTGCTTGTTTTACACTTTATTTCTGATTCTACTAGCAGACTCTGTTCCCCACTTTTTATCCGAAGGGCGAGCCTTGCTTGCTTATCTGCTGCCCTGTGCTTTATATGATCCATGTATGAAGGTTTTACTGGCTGGGATCTTTCCAGCCAGTGTTCCACATATTGTTTGACAACAGAAGGAGATGAATGGAGGGCCGGCAATGGAACACTTTCACTTAAATCCTGAGTACCTCCTATTTCATCACTCTCCTCGTTCATTGAATTCTGTTTCATCAGTATCTTTCTGACATGGGTCGCCTCAGCGGGAGGCAAAACTTCTAGCAATTTTTTCCTTAATAACGTTGGAGTGTCTATTGTGTTCATGTTAATCGAGTGATCTCTCACAGGCTTCTCCTCAGTTTTAATCAGGTCTGCCTCAGAAGATAAGCCATTTGAGTTTTCAATGTTCATTGCAACTGAGTTTGAGCCTTTAATCAAACTGTTTCCTTCTCCATTTTCTTTCTTTTTCTTTTTTGTTTGACTTTGCTTGTGCTGAATTTGTACACTGCTCGGCTGGTTTTTTATGCCTGCCCGGCTTAAAATGTCCATTTTCACTTTTTTGATGTCTTTCAACATGTCTATGTTAAAGTCCTTTCGTTTTTTTTCTGGGCTCATGCTCCGAATGACATTATTCTGTTTTACTTTGGGTTTTGTGGGCTTTTTCTTGCTTTGATCAACATTTTGAACCACTGGGTTGCCTCTACCCATTTCTGGGACTGACTCTGAAAATTCTCTTTCTTTGAGGGATATTTCAGAAAGAGAATTGATTAGAGTCTGTGTTTCACTGCCAGTAAAAGATGTGAAATCATGGCTATACTTGCTTGAGGGAATCCTGGTTTCTGATGATAAGGACAAGGTATCAACCTTTCTCCCACTGAGAGATTCTGAAGCACTGGATGGTCGCTTTAGGTCCACTTCAAAGTCATTGGATGGGGAATAAATGGCTGTGTCTGTAGATGCTGGTCGCTCATACATCAGTCCATATATAGGATGGCTCTGAACATGGAATTGTGTATTTGCAAAAAAATTGTCATGGCAGCTCTGTTGCTCATATATATGTAATACTGTTTCTGTGACTTGCTCTCCATGGTCTTGTATCTGAAGAAGTTCTGCAACTTCTGCTGACTTAAATTTGGGATGCAGCCTGTTGTTATTGATTTCCACAGACCCATATCTGCGAGGTTTGGGGACGGGCCTACTGCTGCACTGCCTTACCATACAGTACTCCTCTGAAACTTTGCCATCCACAGACTCTTCTGTGTAGGAGTATGCACCCAGTGCACTTTCCTGACTACCTGTTTCTGTTTCCATGTTGATGCTCTCCATCGAGGTATGCCTCATTTTAACACACCTAGGCCCAGGGGTTGGTGCCCTCCTTAAACTGGGCTGGTTCGACTCAGCTGTTGCACTGCACATATCATCCCCCTCTTCCTCACAGAAGTAGCCATTTTCTGTTCGTGGGATATTACTGTCCTCTTTGTATTCATATACATTGGCATCTGGATCTTCGATTTCCCTGGATGGGACAAAGTTTGAATCTGGAGAGTGGCCGTCAGGCTCCGACTGAGAGACACAGTCTGCCTTCAGCTGGTTGGCTACACTGGACCTTGTTAACGTGGTGCTCCAGTGTACCGTCTCCTCCTCCTTTATTGTCAGTCGCACTTTCATCTCCACGGTCATGCTGCCATCCTGGTTGACACGGAAGGACTTCTCGATGTCATCGTCTGGGGGCAGGAGGGCGTTATCCTCTGCTAATTCTCCAGGACAGATGCAGGTCTCGGCCTCCACAAACCCCAGCGGGTTGTTGCGCTCCATCTCTACGGAGCCCATGGGGTTACTGGGGAGGTCGTATAAGCTTCCCGCCATGGAGTTGTGGATCTGATTCACAAAGAACCTCTCTGAAGACAGAGAGAAATTTCTTGACTTTGAGCTGCTGGAAACTGATTTCTTTTTCCCTTCAGACAGACAGTTTCATGTGAGCAAGGGAGCAAAGGAGCAGCAGAAAGGGTGAACGTTAAAGGTGATGAAAGTTGATCATGCGTTATAGGCAGGAGAGGATATTCCAAATGTGGCAAGATATGGAAGAAAGAAAAGAAATATTCATTAGAACAGCAGGAAGAATACATCAAATTGTAGGAATAGGGTCCTATGGTACCACAGTTGAAAATCACAAAATAATAAAGAACAAAAAAACAACAGATTTACTAATGGAAATGGAATAGTTCAGATCTGCATGTAGGTAGCTAATTCCCACAATGCACTGCAGAATAGGAAGTATGTAGGTCATCCATGGAATTATGGGGATTATTCAAACCTCAGCACTTCACGTAGGTTTATAGAGAATCCTGCGTAGATAACAAAGGGGCTGATACATATCGAATGTGTTTGTGTGCTAGGCGGAATATTTTCAACTGAAAACCACAACAAATCTTATTTAGGTGTAATCAAAAATAAGCAGAAAGGTAAAACGATATCAGTAGTTTCAATGTCAGCAAGTCAGTGCAAAGAGACTTTCAAGGTACCAAGTGTCTTCAAAGTTGTTTTACATAATCATATGTATTACATAACTTTTTTGTGCAGCTTAAATGCTGTTTTCATATTAGAAGCTATTGAATATGTTTAAAATAGACTTACATCATTTTTTAAACATAAACATCTTGCAAATGCTTGAAAATACTTTGAAGTTACTCTTATGTAATGTGAATGAGCGTAGACTTACGAGTCTTTGGTTGCAACCTATTGGGCGGCCTGCGGCTGGAGATTGCAGGCAACCGAACAGGAAGGGAGGGTTTCTGAAGATCATAGTTGCCTGACTTGAAGGGCTCACGGCCGGCAGCCACAACTGCCCCTGAACACAGAATAAGTGCCGGGAGACCATCAACCTGCAATACAAAGAAACATGTGTTTTTTTTTCCCATACTGCAGTTGTGAAGGTAGATTTTTACCCCACACTTCTAATTTTCACCATATGCATTTTTTATACATGGATAGTTAGCTTGCATATCTGTGGTACAGTGACTTGAAATATTGGTCATCTGGACCTTTTGGCATATTAACCTGAAAAGTCCTTATTGGGACATAAACATATTTCAGTTGTGGTGCCAAAAGTGACTGGTAGATGAGCCAGTGTTGGTTGGATCGCCTTGGGTGTTTTAATGCCTTGACATGACAATGGAGATTTAGGCCCATTGATGCCTGTGATTATTTATCATTTCTGTGTATAATGGCCATCCTGGTGAAAATGAAAGTGCATACATGATGGCATAAAACCCCATATATTAAACCATAACAGTTATATGTAGAACACTCCCTCTCTTTTCCTCTTGAGGTTGTGCCTGTCATTTTTGATTATATGTAATACTGCCAACCAGGAAATGCTTCTTAGGATACTGTGCCACAGTACTAGTCCCACACTGATATGTACTGAATATTCTGTCTTACCCAGTCTCATAGGGGAAAAATAAAATCAGATTTTGAATGCTTGATAATGTTGCCCATTTACCAGATTAACATACTAAGTATTTGTAAACATTTTGAGATTTTCTCTAATAAAGAATCAGTCACATAGAATGGAATAGAATAGAATGGAATACAACAGGAACCATCTTATAAAGGTAAAAATGTTTGTGCATACATTCTGCCCAGAATACATCCATTTATGCAAACATTTTGTAACTTATCTCATAATATACCATACAAAATACACGTTTTACCATTTTCTTTTTTCATTTGAACCAACTGTGCCATATGTATTTGTGTAATGTCAGATGTGAACCTATGTGCTGATAAGGCCACTTTCAGCCAATTGTAGTCTGAGAATCATGTGAGTAAAACAGATCAATATCTAATCTAAATAATCTTATTGGGACATATCAGAAAGTAACTACACATGGAGGTTTGAGGCACATAATACTATGATCCTACATTCATTATTCCACAAAATCATCAACCTGTCCCAAGATGACGCTACAGCTAATTGGATGAGATCACAACCAATGAGATTAGCTTTTATCTCTTTTTTTTCCTCTGCACTATTTGTGGATTGCAGCAGTGTGTCAGGCAATGGTGACGTTATGTTTCAGGGCTACTGTAACACGTTAACCCCAGTCTTGAGTCCAGTATACTGGTATTATCGTTCTAAATATGGCACTTTTATTGGAACCACAATTCAGGTTTTAAACTCAGTGGCATTGCGTCCCTAAGCTAAAGGGCATCTATAGCTCTCTCTGAACAATCACGACAGGTCCTTCTCACACCTTCATTTAGGTTAACAGTTTCTTTTTTTTTAAATCTTGAAATTTATTTGAAGTTTTTTTGAAAAAAAAATAAATAAATAAAGTCAGTAAGTACTTGAAAATTTGCCTAGTAGAAAACATCCGGTATAAAGGAGGCCATTAAATGGCTGAACACCGTGTGTCCAGAGCAATGTAAGAATTCAGGCAACTATGGGTATTTAAATTACCTAAACAGCTCTTTTTTTGCCTAATGATAAGCATGTTGGTCTTCATCAGAGTGACATTTGTGGCACTAATCAGTACACATGACAAATCGGATCGTATGTTTGAGAAATTTACATTCACAGTTTATATTTTAAGTTTTGATTAACAAAACCTTCCAAATTGCATTACAAAAGAGTATCACTCATAAAGATTGTACAATGCGCCTCTTATGGACCAGATTTCCATTTGTAACATCTATGTTGCATATCTCATTAATATTATGTGCATTCACTTCATGGCCAAATATTGAGTGTCCTGTGTGGTCATGTGATGTTTACTACTGGTAGTTTCCAATGGAAAATGGATGCTCACCCTTCTGCCATCTGGAATGTACAGCTTCGCCACCGGGAACTGCATGACCTCAGACATGTAATCCAACAGAGACTCGAATGTCTGTGTGCTTTTCTTGTGCAGCATGATGGTGTGCTTGACACTGGGGTCTCCATTTCTGAAGACCACCAGCCTCTTGGGCGTCCACACCCCCGACATGTTGTCCCTCCTCGCGGACCGGCCGGGGTTCTGTCGGGCCAGCTGAATCATGTGGCGCCGGGCGCTGACCGGACGGGCACTGTACCATGGCGGGAGCTTTTTCCTGGCCTTCTCCAGGTTTATGGGCTTGACCTTCTTCTGGTCCGAGCAGATGTAGGACTTGCCGTCCTCCAGCTCCTCCAGGGTCTTGACTGCATGAATGCCACGTGGGGTGGTGATGTTCCTCACTCCGAAGGGCAGCGGGACCTTCTTGGACAGGCTATCCAATAGGCCGTCGAAGGTCTTGAAAGTGCGGCTGTTGATGACCATCCTGAGCCCATTGAACTGGGGATCCCCACTCTTGTAGAAGCAGACGCGCTTGGAAGAGATGGAGTCCCTGAGGTATGGGTGTCGGGACACCCCGGTATGCCCACTCCCAGAGGACTGGTCTGGCTGGGGCTTTTGGGGGGTGATGTCACTCATGCTTTTCAGATTGGCTAAAAGAAAAACAGCATATGACATCAATGACATGACATGGTACGATATGATATGATATGATATGATATGATATGCTTTTCATATGAGCTTAAAAAATAAATTATTATGATGTAACCAAAATAATTCTGGACCCCTTAGAGGCAAACACTGAACCACTAGAGGCTAACCTGAAACATTACCTCCTAAAGCAATTTCTTATGTCTATGAACTTTGTTTAACTTTGTTTAAAAAATTCAAATCTATGGTTTCATGCACTCGTATCTCTACTAGATAGCTTGTACCTTGTCTGGCCAACTATTGAAACTTGAACATGCAGAGAATCTAATATTGTTGACTCCTTATATGGCTTTTTGCTTGGGTTGTACTCTGCCTCACTTGTAAGTTGCTTTGCATTTACGTTTATTCAATTGGCAGATGCTTTTATCCAAAGTGACTTACAAGTGAGGTACAATACAACACAAGAGAAAAACCATACAGAGTCAACAATATTAGAAGCACTGCATGACAAAGTTCCAAAGGTTGGCCAGGCAAGGTACAAACTAGCAGGTAAAGCTAATGAGTGCATTAAACCATTACAATTCTTTTTTAAAATTTTATTTTATAGTTTAGTAGGAGATAGTTTTGGTCAAGAGAAGTTGCTTTAGGGGGGAAATGCTTCAGGTGCTCGAGTGAGAGCGGAAGAGCTGTGTCTTCAGATGTTTCTTGAAAACAGTGATAAAAGCGCTTCGGATAAAAGCATCTGCCAAATGAATAAATGTAAAATGTAAATGTAACACTGAATCAGGAATTGTTTTTATTACCCTTTTCTAACCGTCACCTTAGCTGTCACCCCCAAATCATAATTTGTTGGCTGGTGTCATTCTTTGTTGAGATACATATGTACACTCATAAGTAGCACTCCCAATACATAGCAGTTTAATCCAGTCCATGTTTTACAATAAACTGGTTAGGATAGGAGCAGCCAGTAGCTTCCTCTCAAATGACTCTCTTAATGACTCTCTGCTTCCATTGAGGCTGCTATTTCCATCCTTGGTACACTACAAAGATTAGAATATCTGTGAATTCAAATTACTGCAATTCATTAAAATAGAATATTACATCAAGTACTTTCCATCAGGTATTTTTAATCCAATTGTTCATAGCCCTATGCACATTATCCTCCACATTTAAGGTCAATCAAGGTTGTGTTAGAGAACAGTTAATGAGAATCTCTTGGATGTTAGTGTTTTTTGAAGACACAGTTTGTGCCTCTTTTGCTCATGGAAATATTTGGCAATATTTAAACTAATAATTAACAAAGCAAAGTGTGTGTTCATTTGTCTGTGAGCACAGGTGTTGTTCACTTCCCAGCTGAAACTGCATCATTAGTACTGAACTGAATCTGGTATGCTGACCTGTTTTGTTTCTTATGTAAATACATACAAGGAAAAAGATATGTTCAACTGTCGTCATTTTCTGATCATTACATTATAAAATCAGCTTTAAGGTAAAGTTACTATTAAAAAATATTAAAATGTGTTTTATTCAGGTTTACATAAATGTAATGTACAAATATAATCAAAATATCTCACCATTTCAACACTTATATACAATACTTATACAATACTTATATTATATTATTATATTATATTATATATATTATATTATTATTCAACACAATAATGAATTCTCTTAAAGATCCTTTTCTCTGTCCTTTCCCTGAACCCCATGTTCAGGTCTACAGTTTCCCTTGAGAGCTTTGTTTCAGTATATGCATACACAGTATATTAAAACAGCCCATTGGTTATATGTTATGAAAATAATTCAGCAATGACAAAAAGATTTCATTACAGCAATAGATTCTATGCTTGAAAAAAAATCACATTTCACTGCACTTTTTGTAAATCTTTTTCAAAAAACAACACCTCACTGAACCTGAACAGAATTAGGCCTACAATCCTTTCCAGTTCACCTAGATAATCCCTCCCCACATTTAAAAAACACAATTTAGAATTAAATTCCACTCCCAATAAAAAGACAGAAAGACTCACCTAAATTCACATTTTAAGGAAACTTGATTTTGATAAACGTATTCCCTTGACGTTCTGCCTCCGACATCCTAGCAACTGAAAAACAACCCCGTGCACTTGTGCAGTTATTCTGGGACTGGCAACATCAGGGCCAATTTGCTTAATCTTTGCTCACCGTTAATCGGCACAGAAACGGTGTGGCATGCAAGAGCTACAAGGAGAGTGTGCAGATTTTGGGCGAGGCAGCGGAGGTGCAGCCACAATGCTGAGTGAACACCAACAGAGTCCCTATTTGCCATTTCCAAAAAGTTAATTCAGGTTCGCTTTAGTGGATAAATTGTTCAATTTAATCTGCTTCCCTTTTTTATTATTATTTTTTGTTTAATAAAACTGTTGTAGGTCAATGCTTTGGATAGACAAAGGGGTAAGATTAAAATGAGTTCAATTTTTAGCTTGGACAGTATGTCCCAAATTGTAAACTAAGATGAATTTATGACAAAAAAAATTGCAGTAAGTCTGAAAAGTAAAGAAAGATGCAGACCGCATGAGGTCTGGAATCTAACATGACCATTTCACAGGCAGGGGCCACCGGGATCTTTCCCCAGCTTCTCATCCAGTATAAAATGATTCATATCATTTTCTACAGGTAGAATTGGCACACTTTGCACATATTTCCCCATAAAATGAACATGGGAGCTTGTTCAGATGACAAAGCCCAGATGGCCGGCATTGCTTCTAATTCCCTAGCAAGGATGTAATCTGATTTGAGAAGTCTTTGGGTAATAAGGATTAGAGATTTACATTAGCTGGCAGAGTAATCGAAGGCCCTCTACAAGGGGTGTGTTATTCACAGTAGGAGAGCCGCACTGATTTAGAGAGGCAGAACAGATTCACTTTATTTCAGTGGCCAGACAAATTTCACCCAGTCCTTCTCCATAGACCAAAATTTAGCACTATGTGTCTTCATACATTTCCAAAGCTACCTATAGAGTTTGTAGTGATCCACAATCAGATACTGTATCACTTCTGAATTGTCAGTTATGTGTTTTAAAATGTGCAGTCATTTCTCATGTCTTCTCATTTCACTGTCCATAGCAAGACAATTTTCATTTCATTTTAAAATTATCAGTAAGAACATTCTTATTTTTATCAGTAAGAACATTCTTTTTTTATTTTATAATGTGTCAGCAGTGGTGTCACCATAATTATTTTATGATCGATTGTTTTTTTCTCAGTTCTATGCCCCAAGGTTGACCTCAGCAAAGCCTGACAGCAAAGCCTGATAGAGCCTTGCCTGATACCTTTGTTTGCTCCGAAACTATTTTGGATGCCAACATTGCGGAATCAACCGACTAGTGCGGTTCCATAGGATCTTGTGTAAGTTATCTTGTGTAATCACCCTCGACCAAGACTAAACTTATCCGTGGCTCTATTTAGGGACGTGAGGGCTTAATTTGTTGCAGATTTCCAATTTCCAATTTCAGAAAGACCTTTAAATAAATCCACTGAAGCACAATGACCCAAGTCTGAAAAAGAAGCATACTTTTAATAAAATGCCATTATACGTGGATGCATTTGCATACATGGAAAAAAATTGTCAGTTAATTTTAGCAAACATTCACTGAAGCATACACTCAGAAGTCTGCAGTGTAGGTTTTTTTAAGGTCTTGTGCCAAAACAGACAGGGAATCAACCTCACGTTTTTACTCCATCAGCTTAAGATCAGGAAACCCCTGTAAGCCCACGTCAAACGGACTCTCACTGCAGCCTTAAACTTGTCCATCACTAAACTTACACATAACAGTTTAATTATGGAGACAATGTTGAGCAAAGAAAGCTTATTTACGTGGGCGTCAGTTTGTTTTGAAAAGTGCTGGGGACAACAACGGGTTTGACATGTTCACACCTTTTTAAAGTGGTGGGGACGAAATGGGCCACGACAAAAAGTGGTGGGGAGATTCACACTCATACACTCAGCGTCCCCAGTGTAAGTGACACCTATGCTTATTTTTATGCATTAATCAGAAAGTGTATCAATCTTACTAATTTGCTAAATTGCTGAAAACAATTACACTTTTGCAAATCAGTTGTAGTTGCAATTATTTTTAAATTGAATGAAAGTTAATTCATATTCTTAAATAAACACAGTGACAGCATCTCAAAATAATAACGTTTACACCAGCTCAGCATTTCACTTTACAAAGGATCGTATTGATTTCAACTTTGTTTTGTTCATGAAAAAATTAGTAGTAATACTGATGATAAAAAATTATTTGCCAGCAGTTTTGCTTTTACGCTTCCGTTTATTATTATTGGCAAAATACAATCACATATTTACATCTAAACATCTTAACATCTAAACGTATTGACATCTAAAAAATTAGTAACATTAAAGCCACCCACCAAATTATAAAAAAGATCAGATGTTATCTGTGGTGAATAAACGTATAAGAAACGTGTAAAGTTGGACTCATTGTGTAATGCATGCTCATAGGGCTGTTAGCACTGGCTTCATATTTTACTTTAAAATATTATGATTCCAGCATACTCTGCGAAAATGACAATAGTGTGATATCTGTGTAGGAGGAGTGGGATGGTTGATTCATTTTTTGCACTCTGCAGGGGAGTAAGCAACTTTCAGGAACAGGGCTATTAATGAAAAGTGACATCAATACCCCGATGACCACCGCGAACCCTGACCCCTGCTCAGTGGTGCTCGTCAGCATTAGTCACACGGAGGAAGTCTCTGCCCTGAGAAGGGGATGTGTCCCACCAGCAGGAGTCCTGGATCAGCCCCGGCCTGCCGCACACAGAGACAGCACACGAGCCTCCCTCCAGCTCAAACGCGGAGTATTTAAAGTGATAGATGCTCCCATAACGCATCTGTGTCAACATTACCAGTGTAAACGTCGAGGTTCATAGTCCGGCAGCTTGAACACGTCGGCAGTACAGGGCTTCAGAAAAGAATTGCTGTCACGAGATGTCCCACTGTGCCTTCTAACATTAGCACTTTCTTACATAAGCCGACAAGCTGTGCTGGGAAAAAAAAAAAACACTCCAAAATGTGTACGCTCTCCTCCAACATGTCTCTGGCTGAATTGCTAGCATTCTTGAAGTGCTCATTTTAAAATCATGTACTAATTCAACACAACAACTGCCATCAGCAACCACTGTTTGCCTTTAAATCAAAAGGTATGTCAGTTTTATTCAACAGAAGGTGTTTAGTTCCCTGAACATAAATTGGACATCCATCCCTTGAAATCTAAAGGCGCTTTAGGAGCTTTGGTTGATTTGTGGTTTAGGATAACCCCATGCTTCATAGCGCGATGCCCAATAGTGCCCAATAGTTTCTACCCATCCCACACTCCCCAGCAGTGGACCTGCAGCAATGCTGGCAAGAGCTGCTGCCTGCCAGAAGGCCTGCTCGCAGAACAACATGGGCCAGAAAAATGTGAAAAATCCCTCAAAGGAAGCCTGAGCAAACAACAGAGGAAAGGCCTGGCCATAAACAGGTAGGCATGGAGTCGGCATTCCTACACATTCCTCTATCTTCTGCTGATAAGCAGCTCAAGTCCCTTTAAATAAGGGGGGGGGGGCACTGTTTGTCTAAGCTGATGGCCCCCACTGACTGCAGCCTCGTGAGGGATGCCTGGATTGTGGAGCGCAAACGCTGATCGGGGCAGCAGAGATAGACAGAGAGGAATCCTGTCACGCAGATAGCACAGAAACAGCTGGGGATTCCAGCACGCTGCCAGCACTACACACTGCCCTGACTCCACACGCGCAAACCTCATTTTTAAACAACAAAGCCTGATATTGAATATCAGAGGATCGCGTGAACACACACACACACACACACACACACACACACACACACACACACACACAGTTTGCCAGAGGAAGGAATGTGATTTATTTTAATATCAACTTATTCTATATTCTTTCAAATGCATTATTTTGTTTTGTTTTGTGGAAACTATCCACAAATTGCCAATTGTATATGAAGGCTATTTTTATTCTTAAAACTTTTTAAACTCACAATTTTAGACTTAAATCATTGTTTTTCACCATCATTTTGTGATGTACATCTTTCATTACAGCAGCACGTCAAACAATATTTTTGGTAGGATGACTATCTCTAATTGCAGTTTGATACAGAAACTAAATATTTTGATCAGGAACTCAGGTAAAAAAAAAAAAAAAAATCTTTCCAGCATTCCATGGTCATTTGAATGCATACCATGGTCTATTTCTGGCCCATTAAAATCTAACTTATTGGCGCCAAGTTAGGTTCAAACTGATGCTGCTAATGGAAAAACATGCTTGATATGTTCTGGCTTTGTTCCCACCTCTGTATTGGGGTTTGTCTTCTTAAAGCAGCTGCTGTTCCAAATATGACTGTGCCAGCACTCTGTGCAATAATGCCACAACTTATTGCAGGGCACAAGACTGCAGGGGGTTTCAGTTTCACGTCCACAGCAAATGGACTATAGTAAAAAAAACAAAGCTGCTAATTTTTTTTCAGGTTTTAATTGATGTTCCCTGTACTTCTTACAGATGTACATAAAATCACCCTACACTGGACGGATAACCGGTGTGCCACTACAGTCTGCAGGACTGTACTAAAGACACGCTGCATAGGTGAGCAGGGCTAGTATATATATTGTCATACAGTCTGGGAAGCATTCATTCACATTCGTTTATGTATTGACACAGTTAATTACATTAACCCATGGTTTCCTAAGGGATCAGAGTTAAAACACATTTCATCTGAACTTGTTGTCGAGCTGCACTCAAATGTTACTGGAATTCACTACTGTTTAATTTGGGTTTGGCAGCAGTAATTAGTAAAGACTGAACCCCCATTAGAGGAGTATGCAGAACAATCTAGATGATAGCATAATTAGCATTACAATTGCAACAAAAGTATATCATTGCATAACTGCTTCATCTCCTTTGGTTTTCATGTTTTTTTGTTAGTTTTCATACTTCTACATGATTGTGGCATAGGTATCTGAATGACCTTTACTAGTTTATAATAAGAGGTCAATATATAAGTGTAAGTACAGTGCAACAACATACTTTGTGTCCATCATTTTAGATTGCATTATATGGTGTAGTGGCTAGAGTACAAATTGTAATGAATTCTAAATTCTAAGTTAAGGGGTTCAAATCCCCAGGGTAACACTGCTGTTGTGACCCTCACCAATTATTATAGGTAATAATTATAATATTATTACAGGTAATACTCATTCCTCTTGTCTACCACAGCCATGACATTGCTGAGTGAATATAAATCTTCCCAAAACAGGCGCTGTATCCGTCTTATGTCGGCATTATCGCAAATATGTCTGCCACTGCAAATTCCTCCCGAATACCTCATGCTTGGGGCACAACCTTTTCTTTTTCCGATGGAATGTGCAACTTTTGAATGAAACAGCTTTCAAAGGCGTCTGCCAAAATCTACAAAGACACCCCCCCTCCACCCTTTCCATATTCAGCGCTCTCTATCACTTGTGGCAAACAGTCAATCTGCCCGGCGAGAGCCGTGCCTTTCCGCAGCAGGACTGGGCCGGAGATAAGCACACTCCTCTCCGTGATAAATCACTCCACACGGCCCTTTCATTCAGTCATCCCGGCATCATTCAATTAGCTTCCCTTATTGTGGCCAAAGAATGGGCCTCTGTAAAAAGCCTTGCTGTTACCATTTTATACTGTAATAGAGACACGGCCATCTGCACACTAATGCTTGCTGAGGCAGGCAACATGAAGAATTCTACATCCTATAGGCCTGGTAAAGTGCAACATTATACATTTAGTCAACATTCATATGAGTCAGCAATCACAATTACTTTGATATTATTATTATTATTATTAGTAGTAGTAGTATTAGTATTATTGTTATTATTGGAGAACAGTGGCATGAAGAATGAATACTTCACCAGCTAAGCCGTGGTAGAAAAATTGGCCAAACTCTCAATTTTGACGTCATTGAGTTTGTCAACATGTTACCTAAGCAATTCTTCACAGAAACAGGGTGAGGTCAATATGGGCATAAAAGCTTAATCATCGTTTGCAAATGAAGATAAGATTTTCAACATGGCAGTTGCTAGGATGGCATTCACACTTTAAAAAACTGCAAGACTTTATGCTAAAAAGTAAACTCATACAGTTTTTAAGAAGTCAAAGGACTTCCTTACAATGAAAAAGTTATAATCTTCTGTCAGAAGAACAGGTTTAGTGCATGACTGATTAATGTGATATTTAAAATGTAATGGTATATTATTTCCAAATGCAAATAAAAGTGTTATGTGAGGATGAACAACCTGTCTACAGTTAAATTTGGCCAGACTTGAGACCAGCACTGGCCCTGTGCAATGGTTGAACCCTTTGTCTGTCATAATCACTTAAAAATAGTGCATACTCTGTGTCTCCACTTTGCTGAGACAAGCCCAGGGGGACCCTGCCCACTGCCCCCCCTCCAACCAGCTGATATAACAGAGCCCATGAATCAGAGCGTCCCGCGACTGTTAGCTTTGGAAAGTGGGGGCGGAAAGCCAGTCCGGCGCTACGAGCGGAGCGGCTATGCGCGCCCCTGATAGCAGTCAAGGTGAGGAGTGATTTATCCGTTTCTGGTCAGGACATCGGGAACATTAGACAGCCTTCCTTTTGATTAGGGTCACCGCTCCAATTAGCACGTCTGGCGGCGGAGCAGCAGCGACGGGCTGCCCGTACGTGACACCACCGCATCCTGAATGGGGCGCAAATGGAGTTTCCATACCCCCAACGAGCGGGCGGCGGCCTACCCCCCACAGCCCGCCGGTTCAAAAGTCAATGCTATTGAACTGGCCTTGACATTTCTCAGCCCAACAACCAAAGGATGTCATGAATCTCTGTCTCCAACTGTTCACCAGAACCCCCCCCCCCCCCCCCCCCCCCCAGAGAGCCCATAAAGACAGCTCTCTTCCTAATGTTCAAAGTTCAGCTGCAGGTTAGCTCTCTGCTCTATTTACCTATGTGAAAAAAAAATCCACATAAACATATCTAAATTATGGTAAGTACAGTGCTGTTGATATGTTATGCAAATAAAAAAACAACATGCTGTCCAGACAATTTAAAAAGCTGAAGAAAATGCTTTGAATCAAAATAATGTCACAGTCATTTGAGGAAATGACTGCTAATCAGTATAGATTAGGCCTGAACAATACATTGTAAACTATCTGCAGAGCTATTCCCATGCTGTTCATAAATCTTAAAACATGGTGTTTAACACTGTTTCTGTTCTGCAATCATTAGGGAAGACTTCAGAAATCGGGAAGTCAGGGAAACATAGAAGCAGTGTCTGTCAGACTTGCAGGTTGGACATTTTCTGAGAATTTCTGTGAGTGATTACTGACTTAGTCAGATAAAGGGACAATAACAATGATTCATCAGGGAGGCTGGCTAGTTTCAGGCCCATAACTGTACATTACTATTACTGAAGTCCATGGGGAAAGAGCTGGAAGTCTGAATCATTTTCAATCAAAGAATTAAACAGGAAACAATGTCATGTTTTTTTGGATTCAGCTGACCCCTTTTGACTTTTTTGAATTCAATAAATATTCAGGGTTAAATCAAATAAATAATGAATAGTCACCTAAAACTGAGTGACAAACCTCTGCTGGATTGGGTTGGGTTTGTATTGTTCTTCCTCTACCTCAGTTTTTTATGTGACTACTACAGTGTTACATTACTATCCATAGTTATGCCTGCAAGACCTCTGGAAATAATGTGATATTTTACATATAGAAAGCACTCTTCTTTATAAAATTGCATTTTATGATTTTATTTCATTAAGTAATATTAATTCAATCTTAGGGATGTTTTATAATACTGTGTTTGAAAAGAAATTAATTTATAGTGAAGCAAAAAAAAAATTAAATGCTGATTTAGAATGATAAAGAATTACTATGAAACATTGATTGGCAAGTGTGTGGTACGGTACAGTGACGGGTTCACTGTGAAGGATGAGCTCTCCCTAATCACAGATCGTACCTGTAAAATGTTGTCAGTAATATTTGTCAAATCTGTGGTGAGTGTGTTTGTTTAAATATATGTTTAGAGGATACTCAGTAGTGTTCCAATTTCCATATTATCCAATTCTATATCCAACTTCTAGTAATAGAGCTCACTCAGTGATCTTTTTTTTCAGACCACATAGTTGTGAGGAATGTTTGTATGGGAAGACTGGCTACTGTCTAGAGTCTCACCTGTCCAGTTAACTGGGCCTTAAAACACTTGTGGCTGCTGGTTTAGTTAGACTTTGTTAATGCTGACTCCTGGTTTGTTGGGGTTTACAGTAACTTTATATTTCTAAATAGTCTCCTTTTCTTTTTATGTGCAGGCCATTGGTCAACACCATCCCATAAAAGTACAAGTGATGAAGCCACAGTCATGTGGAACCAACAATGACTACAGCATGCATCTCCGCAGAGACCCAGATTAGTGAGCTCTTTGATTTGGCACCTGCTAATTCAATGCTAGATACCCTGAGGCTTGCATGCTGACAATCCCCTGACAAGCTCTGTGGCATTTCAACCCAACATAACCCTTACAGCAGGAGGTCACTGTGCACCACGGACAGGACCTCACCTCCCATATTACAGGAGTTTTAATCAGTGGGGTCTGACCTCATAAGCTTTAGCAACCTGCCATCAGTCACAGACTGTAGAAGTGGCGTGAGGTGAAGCATTGGAATCCATAGAAACTGTTTCTATTGACCTCACATGACAGCACAGATCTGTCCTTCGGACTTCGCCCAGATTTTCTCGGTCAGTTCACGGCCTGTCTCCCAGGTTGCACCTTATTACTGTTAGCTCAACACATGATGGATGGGTGGGGGCATATCCATCTCAACAGAATACACAAACAGTCCATATAGACACAGCCCTACCAGGTGTGGTGTAACTTTTGCCTTGAGGTTACACACCACACTGCTTCCGAGAGTGCAGGGTTGTGACATGAAAAGAGGCTCTCTACTTCTCCTGTGACACAAATCCTTTATTTTCCTTATACTTAATGTCATGCATGATTGATCTAATCATTGAATAGGCTGATATTATGATCAAGAAAATTATAGTCGTAACTTTTGATTTACAAGACTTGTACTGGATCTCAATCTGAAAACATTATAAGGACCACTACTTTATCTGATGATGTTTGCTTGTTTAATTTAGACCATCATGTCAATTTTCATTCGTGATACTTTCAAACTCAAGTGATTGCTTAATAACATTGATTACATTCTGTTTTACAACCATTTCTATGTACTATAATATCATTCATAAGCAACACTCAGATACCCTTGTTTGAATATCTACATACTGTACAAATATGTAAAAATAAGACATCATGCACAAAACATGGAAGGCCATATAATTAAGACTCCATGATTCATTAATAGCTTTAAAAAAGTCGCGTTTTTATTCAACATTCTTAACATTTTATATCTTGCCTTTTTAAATAAAATCTCTCTGGTCAGAAAGCAACATCTTTCAATAATAATAAAAGCAGCAGTCATGCTGTTCTGTACAACTATAATATTAAGTGTTGACATAAAACACCAAAGACCTGGTGCCAACATTCCTACTGCTCTATGAATTATTTTGCATAAATTCCTCAAATAGGTTATCCCTCTGCAACTTCTTCAGTAATGCCCAATGACAAAGCAAAATAGATATATCTGCTTACCGGTTCTTGTGCCACCATACAGACAGTGTGCTCGGGCTGCGGTATTAGGTGTTAAGGATCCAGTAAACTTTATGCGAAAGGTATGTCTTTTGGGCAAAGGCTGAGCAGGTAAAGACTGCAGATCACGTGAGTGCAAAGCACAGTCATGATCACTTTACTGCAGAGTCTAGCAACTGTAACCAGTATACCAAACACAGATATCTTGAGGTGTTCCCCCCAGATGACCTACATGTTAATTAGTGTGCAAAAACCACAACACACTGAATATAGATTATTTTTTATCAAGATGGTGTGTCTTTTCTGCAGTATTAACTGCTTTATATAATGTTTATCTTTCATATTCATCTCATACCATGGAATAATTAAATGATTTCATTTGTAAGGAGTTGTCCTTGCCATCTCAGCTATTCTCAGCATACCATTACATATTCCTCTTTAATTTACATTAATGAATGAATAGCTGCTTCATTTGTAGAATCTGGCACATGCAAAAAAGCAACCATATCCTGTAGCATGAATCCTGCAGAGCTAGGCCACAGTGGTCCAGATTGTGATACATTCAGCCCTCTATTAGACAAATCCATTAAAGACTGTGGTTTGTGGTCTGTCGCTGTTAGCAACAGGTGATACATTTGTTCAATGTTGCATTTTATCTCCTCCAAGATTCCATTTCCTGTGCCAGTTTTTCCATAACAAGCTCCATGTAACACCTGTGCAGTGATGGGAATGTGAAATATGAGAACCCCACACTTAAACTGGAGACACAAGTCATCTGAGGTACAGTGGGCTACACATGGAGAAGAAGAGACAGATTTAAGTGGGATTATTATCCATTTTCAGTGTATTACTTCATCTGGTTTACAGGTATTGTTTTAGCATGTGCAGGGGGAAATGTTATTTTAATTATACATTTGATAGCATAGTGGTAAGGAGCAGGGGTCATAACTGAAAGGTTGCTGGTTGCTGATTCAATTCCCCATTGGGGCACTGCTGCTATAGCCTTGGGCAAAGTATTTAGCCTAAAATTGCCTCAGTAAATGTGTAGCTGTATAAATGCATAACATGTATAAATTGTAACCTATGTGAGTCACTCCGGATAAGAGCATCTGCTAAATGGCAATAATGCAATAATGTAACTTTTAGAAAAATGGGCAAAACTAGGAAAGGATATGGAATGAAAGAAACTAAATGCTATTTTATTTAGGAAGCTTAAAGTGCAAAAGGGTCATTAGCTATATATCAGCATAATAATGAAAATGTTAAGGGCAATTGGTGGCACAACACACACGATACTGAGGTTTTTGGAGAGATTGGATGCAACTGCAGGCAGTTTCAAAGAGGCATTGAACAGTACAAAGCATGAGCACCAAAAGAAATTATGGACTCATAAATATGTATGCATAAACATGGAAATATTGAAGTTCTGCGGGAAGGAGATACCGTGTAATCACATAAAAATCATGTAATTACATCTCATTGTATGTGCATGTGTTAATTGGTAATCTTATTATTGCAGATCATGGCCAAAAATACACATCCAGTGATACATTTCACGTACATTTCATATGAAAGCAATGTATAATCAGTCTCAGAAGTCAATCAACAGCGAGTAAAACATAATTAAGTGAGAAATCAGTCAGAGCAAAGACTAGGAGACAGTAAACATTGGGTTCCCTGGCTTAGTTTTGAGAAACACATTATGGTGTGTTAAAGACCACTTGAGAACTTCTCACCAGAATCACCAATACTGGCAGGCATTTGAAAACTATATTAAGAAAAAAAGAGGAAATACTTGAATAAATAATACCTTCATTCAAACTGTAACTTTAACTGTGCATTACACAGCTAGTCAATGTGGTTAAAGCTAGCCTTTTTGGGAGGACAAGTTGGTGGTCAGCTTGTTGGGACACACCATACCTATGAGATCCCAAGAGCCCCATAGGGTTTCTTACAGAATTAAGCACAATAACTCGGAGTTCTGACTCTGCTTTTGTACACTCCTAATGTGACATGTCTGTGCTCGCTCATAAGCTGTACTTTCTCATTACCACCTTTTCAAGTCCTAACTTAGGTCATAACACACAGTAAGACCTTCATTTACCTTGCAGTAATACCTTGACATATGTATTCCTGTTTCTACACTCTATAACTGAAATCTCACATGCAAAAGTGTTAAATGTCAAACTGTGAGGGAAAATGCATCTCTTCTATTAATCGAACAAACCTCACATGAACAAATATAAGTATGCTTGATTGTCAGTTCCTGTGACTTTGGAGCCTTTTATAAGAACAACGCTATCACAAGCAATGAAGGACATACATTAAATTACAGCAACATCACTTGCCTGGGCCACATTTCTGTGGTGTATGTGTGAAGTGCCACAACATCAACCAAAACAAATCTGTGCCTTTAACATGTAATATCTCTTGGACTCTTAGACCATAGCTGTTGATGAATTCACTGCACTAATTTTTACATATTGCACTGGTGTCACATCAACTATGATGGTTAGCCTAATATAAGCCACACTATGTATGGCCCCAGCACAGATGAATACAATCTTTATGTAACTAAAATTAAAAAAAGACTATTTTATTCATTGTGAGTGAAGCACAAAGACATTTCACATATAAAGACAAATAATGCAGATAATCTGCATGAATTATAACTCTAACATATACTGCGTAAGTACAACACACTGTATAGTCTCTGACTACATGGTGTCCAACAAAATTGCAGAGCTGAATGGCTGATAACTTCCCCTGAACCTTTGCTGCATTTTACAGTAAGGTTTGACACAAAGTTCAACAGACTGCTGTCAATTTAGATGATAAAATCAATAAATACATTATTATTATTATTATTATTATTATTATTATTATTATTATTATGGAAATTCACAATACTCTTTCAGTGAATAAGTTTGAGGTTGCTATGTCAACAAGGACTGTGATGTAGGCCCCAGCTTGTGAAATGACTCTAAATTCTTCCTAAATTAGTTACCTCTTGGCCTACTCTATATAACAATGTAATCTATTTAGGGAACTTCATGGAGTGCTTTGGAATGATGACATGCCAATGTAGCTCATTCTTTTCTATTATTAGTTACTGCTGTGTGTCGGTATCATGCAATGGAATTATTCATTCAGACATCACCCATAGCTGACAGCTGACCTGATGTTGTTTCAGAGATCCCTATTACTACGCTGTTTATGTGTGTGCTGCTGGGAGAATCGTTTGTGACAGGGTACGAATGTTTCACCTCGAATGAGTGGACCGTGCTGTAAAACAACAGGGAAGGAATTAAAAACATCTTAAACTATTTGCTTTTACAAAAAGTGGAAAACAACCGTAAGCTTACCTGTGTCATCTACACTTAAGCTTGTCCTAATATTATTTTTGAATAATAAATCAATGTCTGAGCGGACGTTTACTGTATCGGCATTTCCAAAACTAAAAAGCATAGAACTGTTCACGTAGTGCACTCAAACTGCGCGAGAGCGCCCTCTAGCGCAAGCATCTTTAAATTGTTTTTAAACTAAGTGGTGGTGTCAGGAAAATCATCCAGAGAGACTGACAAGACATTTTAAATATTTCTGCTACACAAAATAAATGTTTTGCTCTGACAATTAAACCTTAATTTTACTGTGATATTGTTATTACTGGTATCCTTACAGCAACTGCTATGGTCATATATCAGTAATAGTAGTGGCCACTAACATACTCCTTATGCATGGTTATGGTCCCAGCTGCTTAGGGTAGTTTATCATCCTGTGATCATAGACACCTAGATCAAGACAGCTTGAATCTTGGGAAACTGAGTTATGAAACATCCACTTCAACAGGAGAGGAAACTGGAGTCTGCTATAAAGGAACTGGAAGTTTATTGTTTGCTATTTTAATGACACATATTGTGTTTGTGAATTGTTTGAAGTTCAGTGGCTTTAATGACAGCCACAAAGAAATTTCAAAGGCACCTAAGTTTTGATCTGCGCAGCCCTGGCGTTTCACGTGTGAACTTGCATGAAAACCCAAACAAACTAGACAGATTGTCAAAGTCCATCTATTGAGAAAACATTATTATTTGCCATCGTAATACCATCAAACATATTTTGTTCAGATCAAGATTGTCTGTTGCATAACATAGTTCTGGATTACAGCCTATTCTAATCCAACATTAGAATTTCATTTTCAGGCAGTGTCAAAAACTGTGCAAGAGTGTATTATTATTATTATTATTATTATTATTATTATTATTATTATTATTATTTGTTATAAATTAGAAATAGATGTATTATGAATGTGTATATCCTATTAGCAAACATTGGCATGGCCTGAAACATACATACTCTAGCCTATATATATATATATATATATATATATATATATATATATACATCTCCCCCTGTCCTGCATATCTTCTATCTATCCTTGCTGCTTGATTAAATCAGGTGTGCTCAGCTAATCAAAAGTGCCACTGATGAGTTCAGTCAGGTAGGTAGAGCAGGGATAGAATGAAAACATGCAGAGCAGGCAGCCTCCAGGAGTAGGATTGAGAACACTGCTCTAAAAGAACATTATCACGAACATGACTAATAAATTACCTTTCTTTGCTAAACAAATTTAAATGTGCTGAACTTGTAATGTAATATTTATTCACATCGCTGTAATCAGTATTCTGTAAATCTTATTTTGGCATGAATTACACTAACAAGATGGTTCCTGTGGTCTTTTATGAGTTTCTGGCACTTGTGGGTGGGATTTTTTACTGTTCCCCTGGCAGAAATACTCTAGGGCCTTTAGATCTTTTGTTTTTAATTTTGATCTGCTTTCTTGATTTTGAATCACATATGTTAAAATTGGATTGAGGTCAGGCAACTGAGATGATTAGTTGAAAACACTTATTTTGTCCTTGGTTAAACATTTCTCGTTAGATTTGGATGAATATTCTAGATCAATGTTATACTGGAATGCTCAATTTCAGACAAGTTTTAACTTCTTGGCAAAGGGAGCCAGGTTTTTGGCCAAAATGTCCTGGCACGTGTGGGAGTTCATAACTTGCTTGTATCATATAACAAGAAATCCAAGACCAAAAGCTTTTAAAAAACCTAAAAATAATTTTTAAAACATCATAAGTGTTCTTTCATATTTCTCACTTCCCTTAACTTAAGCTTCAGCATAACGCATCTCACCATAAAGCCAATAAGCACATCCAAACAGTTACATTTTAATTTCATCTGACTAAAAGACATGCTTCCAACTGTCATTCATATGTAGTACAGCAAATTTTAATAGCCTCAGAAGCGCCATTGAGTTTCCAATAAGCTGAATAATGCTGTAGATTTTGTCAGATTTTGTTTTGAAGATAACTTGTGTGAAAAATTACACTTTAAATTTATTTAATTTAAATTTATTTAAATTAATTATTTGTGAACAGACTGAATTTGCTCTGTGAAATGCTATTAAGCTCAAAGTATGACGTTGTATTTTTAAAACAGCATACAATATGTACATTTTTATTATTTTATGGAATGTGTTTCTTCCTATGCAGTGAGGGAATGAATAAATATGGAAGACATTGAATATATATAATATATTCAATGTCTTCCATAATACATTGATATATTTATAGGTGTTATATATTATGTGTTCTCTCTCTCTCTCTCTCTCTCTCACTAACTGTGTGTGTGTGTGTGTGTGCGTGCGTGTGTGTGTGTGTGTGTGTGTGTGTGTGTGAAATTGTTTCACAGTTTGCATCTATTGGATTAGTCTCCAGGTAACCATCCCTTTTTCATGCATCCTGTTAGTGATGTTCCCAGTATTCTGTTTGGTGTCTGACTGACAGTATATTCCTGTTTATCCCACAGGAGTCTAAGAGCTGCACCTGATTACTGAGGGAACAGCTTGCAAACAGACTAAAATGACAAAGGCTCCAGGCCTAGCCATGACACTCTGCCCTTTCTGCCTTTATTTAGACTTTATTTTTTTCATGTTTTTATTTTTAGGAAATCCTACCGGCAATCCTGAATTGGAAACAGTGGTGTGAATTTTATAGAGGCCTATTTCCCCTCTGATAGAGGATGTTCTCAGCCAATCTGTCATGTATCAGGCAAACACAAGACAGTGGGCCACGGAAGTGGAGACAGGTGCTCTTGGAAATTTTCCTCACTCGTATATCTTCACAGACAAAACACAATGGTTCTCATTTATCGTCCAGTCAGCTTTATCCAGAAAATCTCAGGATCTCACAGGGCAAATGGATTTCTATAATCTATTTTGGGGTTTTTATTTTGTCATAACCTCACCTTTTAGTGTCATGTAGTTGCCATTCACTTCTCAAGTACTCACTTGTAGTAGTTGACATCCATGACACTAAGTGTATCACAGACAAAAAAAATCAAAAATCATTTTCTGACAGATATTGTTTGTATAGCTCTAAGACATATCATAGATGGTAAAATGTATTTCTGATTTTTAATCTAAATGTTAGAAATCCATTATATGAAATCTGATCTATGCATGATGCAAACTATCATTGGTGGGCATGCCCTCACATTATGAACCAGAAACTTGTGAAATGGGGACTGAGCACAATAAAAAAAACACTACATGTTATGGACTGAAGTAGCTAAGCGTTGGGAAGAGCATCTTAAGGATTTCCGGATTCTAATACCGTACAGTATATTTGCTTTAGAAAGCCTTTTGCCTGGGAGTTTTTCATCTGTGGGTAGACACACTGCACATAGCTGTAATTATCAGCGAAACCACAGAACCACAGGCTGAGAGACACCGCACCCACACCAACCAACAGTGCCGCCTGTAGGCTAACACAGCTTGTCAGCCATATAGCTCTGAGAAACTTTTCTCTCTGTCATCACTGGGAGTGCAGACAAGTTCTTCAATTACTGAAAGAACTTGCATGTTTATGTCCATTTGTAACATCAAACAATTCAGAAACACTTTAAAATAAAGAAAGATTAGACACTGCATATCTGTCAACAGCTGTGGGTACTCAAAGTTTTTGACACATGATGGAAACTGAAAGCAGATGGCAAAGCTATTCATTCTCACACACGGTTGCACATGAAGTACCCAGCTACAGATGACATGTGTAAAATTTGTTCATATTTGCATTGTATGTAATACATGTATTTTAGAGAGTTAAAGCCATATCCCTGTGTCATTTATAGTTAACATCAAGGCAGTTGTGTGACACATTGAATCCCATTATTCAGAAGGAAGTTAGGCATTCTCATTACTACTGGTAAAGGTTAGTCATCCATGACGTGGTGGTCCGCGGCATACTGTAAATGTCTAGAGATATGGCCTTGGGCGTAAAAACAGCGCCGAAGTCGGAAATGATTTCCTGGATTTTTCCTTAAGTAGTAAGGGCCCGACCCTGGGGGGTCACGGGGCCTGTATGTTTCCTCCCCGTCGGTAAGTGACCAGACTGTACTGGAGCCACCTCTCCCCACTGCCCAGGAAAACAGAGCAGGGAGGAAGCACTGTGCTGATGCAGTCATCTTCTAATCGCTGCCGGCCTGGACAGTTGCTAAAAATGTCCCCACTAACCATAGGTATTCGTTCCAAGCGGACAGAGGTCTCCAATGGCTCCAGTTTGCACTCTCGCGCTGTGGGTTATACCTTTTCCCCAGTTACTGTGGGAAGAAAGCATAAGACAATAGGCATGTACTGAGTGAACTCTGAGAAGCTTACATTTTATACTCCTTAAATTTGCTTGCTTTAAAAAATGAGCAATTTACTCAAAGGGTCAGTCACTGTGTTTTTCAAGTGATTATTTTTTTTCCTGAAACTGAATTAAAGTAAAACAGCAATAAACAAACATAGCAATACAAGGGCTCAAAGAATTGTATTTTTATTGTAGGATCAATTCTTGCAGTTTGAATGACCCTGAGCTACATGTTACTTTTTAAACACATCAGCACACAGCTACATACATGCCTAGTCATATCAGATGTATGTGTGGCACAAAATTTACATATACAATATGAGCTAATATGAGGCGAGGTATGATCCGCTGTGTCTCCCAGAGGCAAAAGGAATTGTAAACTGTAATTATGACTAAAATCCTACTGCCTAAACATTCCCTCAGTCCCCACATTTAGTCAAGCCTACACTTTCACAGATGAATACAAGATTTACTGTATTCTTGGTTTTATTCCCATTGTGAAAGCAAAAGCCTTGACCTTTTCTTTATTTTTTAAGGTCAGATGTATTCGAACAGATACAGAACCAGTTTGGACTCATCTGCTGAAGACAATGGGAAACATGCATTCAAAGACATTTTGATTTAAAGACCTATGCTTAAATGCTTGAAATTTGTTTCTTAAACAAATATACATACAGTGAAGTCAATGCCTATGTATGTATTTCTTTCCAAAAAATATTATTTAAAAAAAAAATAAAAAAGAAAATACCCTTCCATGAGAAGGTATGTCCAAACTTTTGACTGGTAGTGTAACTCCTTGTTTATTCATTACAGATGTAAAGACTAGATATGATGACAAGATCACAGTTGATTTAATGTATACTCTAAGTGATTCAGAGTCCACCTCTCCAAAGTTCCATTTATATTCAGCATGCCTTAATTTAAACATACTCATATGTTCCATTTAGTGTGGATTGATGTAATGTACTGTATGTTCAAATACAGTAATTTCATCTCTGTAACATCAACTAGAAGTATGTGCTACTTTACTGTAGTAATGCTGTATCACTCAGAATGTCACACGCAGTTTTGCTGTTAGAACTGTGAGCATATCTCTCAAATACCCGAAACACTGGCAGAGTGTAGAGAAGCCACGATATTTTTGCATCCACACCCTCTTGTGCGAGAGCTATTTATACTCATGTGAGACAAGACGCCAGAATCAAAAGAAAAATAAACTATTGAGTCACTGCATTCAATAGAGATTTACTTAATGTGGACTATATATAGCACGAACACAACTGTAACAGGATTTACATAGCCTCTGCTATGAAAATGATCTGACCAGTGCAGGGCTAGGATTATAGTGTTCTCTGGTTTAGGGGTGGAACGCAGTCCCTACACCGATTTTACATTTGGATGGAATCACAGTCTACCAGTTTTCTCTTGGATTAATTTTGATTCTATCTGTTAAGACGAAACAGTGACCCTGTTAAGGTATATGACGTATAAATAGAATCCACGTCAGATTAATTTAGATATGTATTTTTAATGGGTATGAATACTTCATGCAATTATGGTAAATTACAAAAACATATAAGAAACTTGTTTTAGAAAAAAGTGTTCTTTTTTCATGAATGTATTTAACTGGGTTCTTTTATTCAATTTATAGCACTTTTCCGAACAATTATTGGTCTAATTATCTTACTGTTATGATGAAACTGAACAAGCAATCTGTATTCCCAGATTTGATTACTATTTACCATTTGCTGTTTGCTGTTGACATTTCTGTGTTTGTGCTCTTGTGTTTTATGTTGTCATGGGAACTCTTGTGAGATATATCGCGTGAGTGCAGAAAGCCTGTGGATGATCTCGAGTTTTCCAGGCAATGCTCATCTCTTGGAAAGTGCTGCCAATGCCTGCAGCAATGTCTATTATGTATATTGCCAAAAGATGTACGGGTTTTATTTAACAGAGTTTTAATTTCTTGGTGTCTTTGTCACTTTATTTAACAGGTATTCATATATACCTTTACTTAGCTGTAAAACATAATGTTTTATGCAGATCAATAAAAGCACGAGTAACTACATTTTGAAGAAACATTTTTTTTATGAATATACAGCATCCTTCCAATTGAATTCAATTGAACATTGGTCTTGGAAATGGTGTAACATAGGCCATGTGCAACAATGGGATAGCTCACCCTGCTTCAATCCGTTTCACACCCAAAACAAGTATCCACATTTAACCTTCTGCCAAACATTCTAAATATAAAGCTTCAACTGCAGTCCTGTCTGATCAAGTGAATTGTTACAGTGTACAGTCTGGGAATTCCTAATTACTCACTGGAGTAAAGTTGGGGTTGGGACTTGTTAGAGTGATATTTCCCTGTGTGATTTTTTTTTTTTTTTTTTGCCCCGGGGTTAATAGTGAGCCATCCCACAAGTATTTTTCAGCAACCTGGATCTGCTCACCAGCATTCGTTGATGTAACTTTGGTGTAAGTTTGAAAAAGAAATACATCTAAGTTATACCTGATAGTGATCTGATAGTACTGTGCCCTCAAACAGACCTTGCTCTCAGCTGAGAACTGTCTCATTGTGGAACTGTACACATCCTGTCCCCGTACTGTCACTATACTTACTGTATGCACTTTTGTACGTCGCTTTGGATAAAAGCGTCTGCTAAATAAATAAATGTAAATGTAAATGTAAATATACCCCCAAAACTCCATTGCTGTAAAGAAATGTCTCCCCATTTAGAAAAGTGTAACTGTACATCAGCAGCACTCTGCAGAGTACTTACGTGCAGTGCATGATTAATAAAAGGATTGACCCATTCATGAACACAACACCTCCCAGCCACGTTTATTGCCAAACAATTCAAGTGAGGTTTTGCTCTGGAGAACACTGGGACTCCATATTTGTTTATGTTTGCTCAGAGCATTTTTTTTTCGCAGCCCATTAGTTGTACGCTCTCAGCAGGCTCGTTTCGCTCACCTGTTGCTGTTTGCTTTGGGGATTTGTTCCTGCCGAATATTAAGATGGCAAATTTGCTAAGAGTGATTTGCTGTCATCAATTAGCCCGTAGATAACATCACCACTCACAGGGGCTCGCCCAGGCTTCCTGGGCTGGGGCTGAGCATGGCATTAGCAGTTAGGGGATTTGCTGTCCACCAAAGAAGCAATCACTG
This sequence comes from Megalops cyprinoides, assembly GCF_013368585.1. NCBI lineage: Eukaryota > Metazoa > Chordata > Actinopteri > Elopiformes > Megalopidae > Megalops > Megalops cyprinoides. The sequence goes on from NC_050584.1 coordinate 19,131,678, forward strand.
ACCTGATCTGCGTCAGGCCAGCAGGCCAGGCCCCTAGAGCGGGACAGGGCTCTGGGCCTATAATTACACAGACATTTGTTATCACAACACATCAGCCCGCCAGGTAAGCTTCCTTCCAGCCTGAAACTGGCTGCATGCGGATTCTCACCAATTAGCCGATATCTCGTGTCCTAGCCTCAGGTGGGGGCAGGTTATCCTCGGGGCATGGGGTTTTGGGATTACTCTCCTGAACTCTAGAGTGTATTGTGGCCACATTTTGCAACCAGCAAGGAGAGCACCTGCCCCAGTAAGAATGCAAACTTCAGCCACTGGGGCTTAGACAATATGTCTGTCGATATGTTTGATCCTGAGCAGTTTACATTGTGGATCAATATTCATGCATGTATGTTGTCTCAAAAAAAAGTTACATTGTGTTTTAAACAGTTAGATTATACTTATGCAAACCATGCAGTGCAGCCACAATTAGAGCGCAAACGTGAGCAGTGTCCCGCTCTGCTGTTATTTTAAAACATACAGAACTATTAAGAGACCAGGGGAAGGACATGTAATAGTAACCTTGAGAATCAGCTTCTTTGAATGCTGCTCGCAAGATTCCAAAACATTCGGCACGAACAAAGTGGCCAAATATGCTCCTGGAGCATGTTTCCTCTGAAGGGCTAAAAAAAGGATTTTGGGGGTCAGGGTCAGAAACCCCTACAGAAAAGGGCATTTACACTTCCTCCCCAAACCATAAACCTGCAGTGATAACATCAATCACAGGACAAGTCATGGTGGATTTCTGAAAGTATTGCAGAAGCAAAGAGTTCACCTGATGTCTTCAGACTAACAGCCTAATACAAATACATGTGCATGTTTTTATGTTAAGTTATCAATACAGCAATCTTTTATACTTCTTACACAGATATTTCTGTTCATATTGATATTATACTATTAATATGTAAATATCTACTAATCATTTTTTCATACCTGTGTCTCTTATTTTAAATTTCCTTTTAGATATTATAAATTATGGGATATAATCTATATTGTAGCAATATTATCTATTATTGCTGAAAACAACAATAGATATTATTAATATTACTATTTTTAATACTCTGGAAGAGAAATAACATTTAAGATTCAAAGTACAGCTTGGGCACGAGGCCACACTATCTGTTAATTATTACTGGGAATCAATCACGAATACCCAGCTTCTGTTTATGTTGTGAAAGTGCAGATAGAGAGGTCTAGCACAGATTTGTATCAAAATAAAAAAAGATAATTGAGGTGCATTCTCAAGACTACCGGAATAAAAGAAGTATCTTTCCCCTGTCTCCTTAGACGGCTTTTTTTTCTGCAACATATTTGTTTTTGTCTAGCTCACTCCCGTTCCCAAACCTTCTTGCCAGTGGTTACGTGCAGGAACACGTATGCCCCTTTTGATTAAATGAAAAAAATGCATGTATGATTTAATATACACAGAATGTGCACTAATAAGCCAAATGTCTGCCTTTGAAACGTTCCATCATGACTGCTGTTTTAGGGTCTCCATAAATTATTATTCATATTGTAACATCTGCATCCTCAGACAGTGGTTCTCACATGCCTTTCTTGACCTGTGCAATTTTGTGGCATACTCGGAGTCAGTCTATTGAGTCAGTGCCCTAAAGAATGAACATAGTCTTCCAGAAGGTGCGTTGTTTAATATAGGTTTATTGAATACACTAACATTTTTTATTATATTTATTTATCAGGTATGATAGGATGCCTTCCAGAAACATTGTTTCCATGCAAAATTCATGTTGAAGTAACCAGTAATCTCCATGGCTGATTTCAGCTGCTTTAAAGGCAAAACGAACGCTACTGTTCAACGAACAATGAAAAGGCTCCCCTGGTTAATATGCCTTCTGTAGGACTGCCCTCTGCAAGCACAGCATGGGCAGTACTGGTTTATACGTTTAATGTTCATGTGAAAAATGTATGACAAAGTGAACCGTGGGTCTTTTTTGATAAACTCGTGGCCCCTCAACATGAGTCCCTTTTGTGTTAATGTTTTGTTTTTTGTTTCTCGTTAATACCTATATACACAATCCCCCTTCTTTAGTAACATAATGGGATATAATGTGTTCTAGCATACTTAAAACATCTGCAATACTATGTGGTGATTTCATTTTTTTTTTAATATCTTTTGATAAACTGCTCACACACAAACAAGCTGATGACAATGATGGTAAAATGTATAACTGTGGTGTTACAAGTCTTATCATATTAGGGCATGTTAAAAATAGTGTGACAAAAGAGGCCTATACATGGCAGAGGGGTTTCTCTGGATTTCATTGAGGGCATGTACCATTTGTCATAACACCGTTAGTAATTGAAGCAGTAATGATAACTTGCGAGTATGAGGTTTATTTTTATATACTTTACATGTAAAATTAAACAGCACCTATGTTTAATTATGATAATCATAACTAAGATTGAGTACTAAATTATATATTTCATTTTAAAATGGGGGTACATGCATAATTGAAAATCTATAAAGTGGTGGGTGAAAAAACAGAAGAGGCAATACAGCTTAAGAATGATAGTGATAGTGGATTGGGTTTCCAAGGGATGGAAAATGGTTGAATATGTAGTTTGCGTAATCCTGGTGTCATATTTATATTATTGCAAACAACACTTTTCCCTCTGATCCTCAATCTGATCTTTTGTTTTTTCTTCCAATCAGAAATATATCAAAAATACTCCAGACTATGATTAGCATTATAAAATGTAGAATACAGATGAAAAATGATATCATAATAAGTTAGAATGGCACTTCTTCATGACACAAGCAGCACAAATATCATCTCTAGCTGGTTAAGATAAGAAAAAAAATCGCATTATTGATAAAGAGAACCAATTCAAAATAGGTTACAAGACTTCTTTTTTCTAATCAGATTTTATTTTCAAAAGTGCAAAAGTATAAAACACCTATACATACACCTTACAAATACTAAACTGTACAGTTTTTTTTCTTAATCAAAAACTATTTACAGATTTCATGTATTTATAAGAGACATTTCTCTCCTGTTCAAATACAGATTTTTTTTTATTTTATCACAAACAGCCAAATGGGCAAAGAAGCACAGCTGCTTTTCTTTCTTATTTAATATGGTTTCAGTTGACCTTTTGCTGAGACATCATTAAACTTGCCTAACTCCTCAACAGAAACATCAAATGACAATTTCTGACTCTTATTGTTTCAGTCATGGGAGTTGTGTTTTGACCATATCATACTGTCACTTTACTGACCACTTGGAAGTAATTTCTAAGAAGACAGTCTGGGGGAAGGTTCAGTTTACGCGTTATTGTAATTGCAGTAATACACGGCTGTGCTGGCATCAGAGAGAACGGAGGAAATTAGACTCTCTGAAGTGGGTATGTTCGATTCGTGCCCGGCAAAGGACAACCCTGCAAGGTCTGGCCTAATGGAAGAGTTCAGGTACTGCTCAAACTCATTTCGGTCCACATCCCCCAGGAGCTCCGACTGGTGCATCTGCTCCACGTTCTCTGCGGGGTGGGAGTCGGGCGGGGGAGAGAGCTGTCCGGCCTGGTGGCCCTGGTGGCGCTTGGGGTTACTCGAGCTACAGTGCTGGCTGTAGTACATGGCCAGAGGGTTGGGGCAGCCCACAAAACCAGCCAACGAGCCCCCCTGCCCTGCCTGCTCCACCGAGGGCAGATGCCTGTGCATCAGGGGGCCGGGGTGATGTTCCTGGGCGGGGTAGTCAGCGGCTTGCGGGTGGTAGGCATAAGCGGGCATCATGTGACAGTCCTCTTGGGCATGCGGAGGGAAAAACACCGAGTCGTTCTCCACGACGTCCAGAGGGGAGGTGTCGGGGGTGGGCAGGTTGTACGACTCAAAGTGGCCCCCCATGGCCTGGGGTTCCCGGTAGTGGCCCAGCTGGGGCAGCTGACCAGGCACCTGGTAGCCGTGCTCGTGGTAGTTCACGCCCAGGTTTTCCACGCACACTCGTCCATCGCCCCCAAGCGCCGAGCCCTGGTGATCGGACACGCCGTGCACCAGGAACCCGGAGTCCAGCCGCTTAATCCGCTTCACCTGCTTCCTCCGGCGCGGCCGGTACTTGTAGTTGGGGTGATCCTGCATGTGCTGCACTCGTAGGCGCTCAGCCTCCTCCACAAACGGCCGCTTCTCGGCCACCGGCAGGGCTTTCCAAGACTTCCCTGAAGCACGAGAGCAAAAGTTCTGGTCAGGTTTTGGAAGTGGAAATGGAAATACAGCCTGGTGGTGTGTTTTAAAATAGCTCACCGATTTACTAATGACTGGAAGATATTTTAAAATGACATCATAATTATTTTAATGATCGCCATTCGGAGGGGTAACAATTACCCTAAAACGGCTTGTTATTTCATACTTGAGTAAAAATTTAATTGAAACATCAATAATAATAGATGTCTCTATAAATTTGTAAATGTTGTGGAACAGAACATATCAGTAATGTGCTGATAAGTTCATTTGCTACGCTTCACCATTAAAATCTGACCTGCTTGTAATTTTTTTTTCAGTGAAATCGCTTTACTCAACAGCCATGACCAAGTACTAACTCTGCAAAACATTCATCCAGGAAAATACATTTAATCGTTTTAAGCTTCTGGTAACATTAATCTCCAGGTTCGCAACACTTTACTGTAATTAAACTTACTTATGTAACAACGAATCATTGCACACGTATCACTCGGTAAAGGAATGAATGGGGTTTCCGAATTCCCAAAGCTGAAAACAACAAAAAAGTAACTACTTACCCAGCATTTTGCTTAACTCTGCATTGTGCAAATCTGGGTTTTGCTGTGCCAGCCGCTTGCGTTCGTCTTTCGCCCACACCATGAACGCATTCATGGGTCGCCGGATCCGCGGCTCGCTCTTTCCTCTGCTCTGATTCCCGGAGCCTGTGGAACACGATTCGCTTTTGATCTTCGCCTCCCCCAGAGGACTGAGGGGATCTGTCCACTGACAGTGTCCGATACCAGGCATCATGATTGACATCGCACACCTTGCCTGGGTCTGATCGTCACTTGCATACCCAGCATCAGGACTGCTCATTTCTGTTCAGCTCCGAGCTACTGAGGCTGAACGGCAACTTTCTGTTTGAGTAAGGGTATGCAAAAAGTACGGTAGTACAGTAGTAACGGTCAATTAGAAATTTCAGTTGAACAACTACAACGTTTAAATAAAGACTTTAAGGTAACCGTAAACTATGCATACCGACGGTTTGGAAGAACACTCGAAATTCGTTGCGTTAGCGGCGGGTTGGTGGATGATGTCCCACGGCAGTAGTTCCTTTTCTGCCTGACACATTGGAGTGGCTTGAGGTACTTTAACAATATCAACAGCCAATCACGGCGAGGTGGGAGGGTCCTATCCCGCAAAGGTGTAAGAAGTTGGAAATACTCTCCGCCTGTTAACCGTTTTTGGGAGCTTCGCCACCCGTGGAGACATGTTACTCTCCATATGCTTATTGTGCCGAGGGGGAAAGTTGACAGTCAAAACTCCGTCTGTCAGACAAAAATACCTTTTGATTTGAAATTATTTTAAAAATCCACAAGATCAAATGACTTACCACGGAATTACCACGGTTCGCCAAGTAACAAATGTAATTGTTCTCACAATGAAATGTGTTTTGAACGCAAGAAAAGAACATCTACCTTTGCCAGACTTTGGCATAAACTACGAAATCTAGATGTAGGTATAGTTTCGAGAACAATAAGAAGAATATAGTCTAGTTTTCTAAGTATGCAATGCCTCTGTATATTCAAAAGAGGCCCCAGAAGTACGGCAGATAACACATGAGCTCACCCCTAAACTCGTCTTGCCGAAGGGTTGTGATACATTCATATTAAAATTGACAACACACCTGTTGGTTTCGTCGTCGTAGGAACCTGTTTCTCACTTTTTCTTAGGATGCAGACGCTCTACGACGTAACTGATCCTTGTGTATTGGAATGTTAAATTGAGGAAACAGATGTCCATGGCAGAATAAATATGCGAATTTTTTTTTTTACTGTTAAATTAGATTGCTAATTTACAACCTGAACCATTACCGCATTTTTGGCAATCGATAAAATTCTAGAGGGAATGATGGCGAATGCTGTACTCCACCCAGTAACATCAAAAGAACGGTTAATTAAGGATTAACAGATCTTTTTTTATTATGGAACACTTGATAGCAGGCTACATTTGCAAACAGTCGAAGGAGATTAAATAAACATTCACCTAACACCCTTTGTTGTCTGTAAAGTGCATCACACCTCTGAAAGACAAAAAAAGGCATGCTGACAGTGGGGACATTTTTGGCAATATCGACTAGTGATGCCTACATCAGCACTGGCCCACGCCATTCGCACTTTTAACGAGTCTGTGTACTGTATATTGCTTTCCGTATAATATACTGTCATATTAAGATATGCCGGAAGCTGTCAGATTCAAGTTTGTACGCATACAAACTGAGCTTTATAAACAGATTTAAGTTACATATTTGGCCGGTGTTCAAACGATTATGCTTGCCAAATCTCTTAATATTTCTGTCTGCGTTCCAGTCTGCACGATGTCACAAATTTCTGATTGGATGCAAGACAAACCGTCAATGATGGCAATCAACACATAACAGATGTGGGTCAGAGTTCCTCACAAGCAGGATAGTCTGGGATATTAGCCCACTAAAGCTGACAGTATGTGTAGTAAAAACTTGTATTTCTGATATTAGCATTTACATATGTATTTTGATTTCTACTTCTTCTAAGTAGCATCACAGGGGGTTTTCTCTGAGTCATGCTTCACCTGTAGACTGCCATACTAACAGAAGCAGCCACATTGTAGAGGGGGGGGGGTGTTGGGGGGGGGGGGGGGTGTGGGTTAAACAAGCAGCGAAAACAATGGAAAGGGGAGGGGGGGGGGGGGGGCCTGATGAGACACACCACATCAAAGTCTTCTCACAGGCCAGCTACGATACAGGTGAAGACGGGGTTAAAATGTCGGGCCGGCGGAGTTTGTTCGCATGGTCCTGGCTCCTGTATTCTGTCTTCCTGTAGGTGTGTGTGTGTGTGTGTATGTGTGTGAGTGTGTGAGTGTGTATGTGGCATAGTTGGGGGATGCTTGTGTAAATGTCTGAGTTCTCAAAGGAAGTCTTATCCATTACCAGGAAGCTAACAACATTGCCAGTCGTGCTATCTACACAAAAAAGAAAAAAAGTGATTGTCATCTTTGAACTTTGTAACAAACATCTTTCACACCATACTTACAAGATTGGATTTCATATAAACGTGAATGCAAACAAGCCATTTCCTTCCCTCTGACCATACAGGATTAAAGTATTTAAGCCATATTGATAGTTACTGTTTTTATTTCAAGTTATATATGGAGTTAGTATAGCTTTACTGTTTAAAATTCTATTGGACATTGACACTATTGCACTTCATCAGATTTCAGTTGCATTTAGGTGACCAGGCAGGTAAATGGAGAACTCACACACAGATACAGATACAGACACACACACACACACACACACACACACACACACACACGCACACACACACACACACACACACACACACACATGCGCGCGCATATGCAGTGTCGCTTGAGCACGTTCTCAGGCCATAGGGGAAATTGGGTGCGATGAAATGCAGAACAGCTATTTTTAGAAAATGAAAGGTAAGTCTCCTGCATGTTGGTGTTACTCTCAGCTGATTATCATGAGACCAAAATGAAAACAGAAAAGTTCTGTATTTCCAAAAGCGTGGTTGAACCTCGGTGTACATTTGATAACTGAATATTTCTCCATGGTGATGTTTTATATCATGTCAGTGAGGGATACTTTGCAAATGCCTAGGCTGCAACAAAATCTGTGGGCATTTGCAGCAAGTTATGTGAAGATGTTCCGATGGCCTAGCCTACTATATCATCTAAATATGATGACAAGCTGGCATTAGGTGTTAGCTGCTTGACTTAAAATTAGAATCAAAAGCATAACAATACAGGCAAGAAAGATAATTGATAACTCTTTTCACTACTACAGCCTATAAACAAATTATTGACGTGGATACATCAGAATTGATTTCAGGTGGTGGTTCATCTACTTTGAACATTGCGCTTTGTAGGAAGTGTTTCTCAAAAACAGTATCACTTCTCCCTTTGGTATTTCCCAGATTGATCTGCAATACACACAACACCTCATGGAAAGTGCATTAAGTGAACAGCGGTATTTTCATTTTTCACTTGAATATTTGTCAGATGTCCTCATCTATGGTAATTTATAGAATTTTGATACAAAAAATACAGATTACATTGAAAGGCTTATAGTACAATCAAAAAACAATTACAACATACTGATTGTAAAAAAAAAAGGGCAAAATAAGAGCATTCCTAATTACGACAGTATAATTATTACTACAAGCTAACTTCAGATGCCATATCCCAAAATAACACATCCAAGCCAATCTCTGGCTAGTTCACTGAGAACTTCTGAGTCAGAGATTGCCAAGCAGATTAATTGCCTAACCCTATTGAAAGCTCTTGTGTGAATTGCTCTTGATAAGAGTGCCCGCCGAAGGCCTGAATGTGAATGCAGAGATCAGCATGTCGAAGAGCTCTGATTCAGGGCATATCCCAGTTTGGAAAATCTAGGCGTAGCAGTGCAGAAGAAGGCAGCAGAAGGGGCTGAGCTGGCTCCTTTGTTGAATGACTAGGATGCTTTGCTGAGGAGTTTGTGTGCAGTAAAGGTACAGACACCATGTAGTCAATAATTGAATTTGTGCAGTCTCTTCTAATTATGATTCTCGTTCAAACAGGATATGCATCTTGAAATGCATTCCATTTGAGTTCAGTTGTGCTCAATCACTTGGCTTCCCCTGTTAGATTATTACATTTCAATCAATCAAAACTGACCTGCCAGCCAAGTGAGACTTATGTACCCCCTCTCATGGAAACTTAAAATAGACACATTAGTTCTGTTGTTATTTTCAAAATGTTCCCCTTAACATGACTTCTCAGTCTGGGCCCAAGATCCCATGATAAACCACAATCCATGATAAGGAAAGAAAATAACAAGAGGTGAGAGGGGGTCCTAATTCAATCAGTAGAGGCCAGGTAAAGAACAGTGTCAGTCCTACCCAGAAAGCACAGTGGTGTGTGTTTTAATAAGATGCTGTGAACAAAATGAAATAACCATGTGATAACATATCGTACCCATGACAACATCAGGGCCATTCTGGTCAGAAATGGAAAACAACTAAAGAGTGGGTCGGCTCTTATCAGCCTGAGCAGAACCTAACCTGCGCGGTCACTCTTTGCTCCATCTGTCCTCAGATTGTTCCTGCTGTGCAACACAAATACTGTCAGATGCAATGTGGTCAGGGCAGTGCGGCGTCTCCATCGGGTCAAAGAGGAATGACAGAAATATGAATGTTGGTTTTGCAAAGCCCTCCGTCCACCCTGCCTGGGGTGGGTGGTGTTGGGGTGGGATGGGGTGGGGGGTCCATGGAGGGGAACACGAGGATGGTGCGGGCAAAGCTTTAGAAAAAGGGCGGTGTTCCACTCCGCATCGGGACAGGATCTCCGCAATAACACTGTCATCATCCATTTTACTGCCGATGACTTTAAATAGTTTCTCTTCCCCCCCCCCCCCCATCTCGTGTGTGCATGTGTGCGCGCTCGCTGGGTGGGTGAGTGGGTGGGAGAGAGAAAAGCGTGCTTTTGAAGGAGAAGCCATAAAGTCTGGAGTTGCGGCCAGATTTCCTCTGCAAGGTGAGGCGCAGTGTAGACTCTTTGGAGGGTGGGGGACACCCCCACCCCCACCCAGCCTGGGGAGCCCGCGGCTGGGAGGGAGCCAGGGAACCAGACGCCAGGCGTTGGGGCTCTCCACACAGGGAGAGGTCACTCGGCCTGCTTATACAATGGCATTATCTCAGTTCCAGCCACGGCTACTGCAACGCTGAGCACTTCCTGTCCTTGGCGTAGCAGCACAAACTGTCCGCCTTCCAAGTGAGTTCTGACACACTCGCGAGCAGTTGGTCGCCAGACTAGCTATATAAAAGTCTGCGGAGCTGCTTTCTTGGGAATTGCACAATGCAACCCCCGACTCCTTTGTGTTGAGTTCTGGGGCTGCTGTGTTAGTTTTAATTAGTCATAGGGAAGCCGTATATGTGTTAGCACTTCATTCAAATCCCAAGGGGCCCTGTACACTTGAATGCCTGAACTTGGTCAAAAGCGTGGAAGGGCAAAGGTTTATCGTTAAACACTTTGAATTGGGAGACGATGGATACAGCTTTTTGAGGGGTTGTCAGTTCCTCTGTTTTCACTGTCTGATTATGTCATGTCAACATATTTTCAATTTCACATTTTAAAGCAACATTCAGTAAATAAAAAGTAAAGCTTTATCCCCATATTAGTCTTGATATTAAGTTAAGATCAGTTGTTTGCTTGTTGAGATGTTCCTAAAGTAATGACAGCTATTTTTTTTACTTAATGTGAGAGATGTAAACTTATGTTTACAATTGTAAATGACAATTTCTAAAGTTGCTTTGTTTGTCAAGATTTTTTATTTTGTCAGCTGATGACTCTTTCACACCTGCCTAAGAATGAGGAAAGTGTATGTTTAAACAGGTGCTTGGCTATAATAGCACAGACACCATCCACACTTTAGTCATCTGTACTGTAATTTCACACTTTAACTTGTCAAACTGAGCCACCTGAGATTTAATTAATGTCACTTTCAAATTCAAAAATAAGATTTAATTAACAGACCAACTTGAATAATTATCTGTAGTGCTGAAGAAATTGCTTATATGATTTATTTAAACCATATGCTGCATATAATGTTTTTTTTTCTGTACTTCTGAACAAAAATGTACAAATTGACAAAAGCATTATATTGACTTTACTCGTCAATCTTTATGAAAACAGGCTCTAAATCAAACCTAGTCTACCCGGTCTCAATGGCCGGCTCCTTCTGTCTTTACCTTAGATTGGGTTGCTTACTGTTTTTTAATCACAAAATCTCCACAAATTATCAACAATGGAAAACAATTGTCTGAACAGTGCTTGATTTGCTGGCCCTGAAGATTCCCAAAGATTGAATTGTGTCACTTTTCCTCTTAGTGCATTTTTTAAAGCACAACCCAGAGACCAGCACTGATACCAGAGAATGGGAAATGTGAAATATTTCTGCATTATCTCTTATTTCTGTAGTCTCAATGGACTTCCCACAGGCATTCCACCTCCCTGTAGTACACATAGAGGGCGTCCACACAAGTGAGGGTTAAGTATGTGGTTTATAACTGAACATAAGTGCTTCATAAATCATATTAAAGTCCATACATTTTTAAGGGTTATGGAAATACATAACTCCAATTAATACTTTGTTTGTAATCCTATGAGGATTGCAGGAAACGAACATGTGGATTGATATTCATGCTGAATTACTGGATAATTGGTATTAGAAACGCGACTGTAGGTACACAGAGTGATAATTATGTCCATTTTTCACCCTGAATGGATTCTATGTAAACAAGCCTGAGATTTCTCTATGTACTATATATAGAAAATCAAACTTCAGACTGATGTTATCATCAAGTTTGCCATTGAAATCAAACAAAATCATGTACTATTTTTATATAGTTTTATTCAGTAATTAGATATTCTGTGGTATACAGTATAGTAAAGACCCTTTTGTTCATGATCCCTATGAAAATGATCATTTTAAAAATGCTCCCTGGTTGTAATTACGTGAAGTGAAAGGCCATGTTTCTGTGGGGTGTGGTTACACATTGTCCCTTGTTCCCATCATGTTGACTGGTGGGAATCTGTGACCTCAGAGAGAGGACTCTGACCTCAGTGTCATTCTGAAAGCTCTAGAGTGGACATAGAGGAAGAATGACAGCAGACCACTAGAAGCTCTTCTCTTTTCTCTCTCTCAGAGTGTGGACCCTTAACCCATGCATGCTGACCGGTGGGGTTCCACACTTTGTTTCTCAGCCAAACACTCGTCGCTGATGGTCCCTGGACATTAGCTAAATAACACGAATTAATAAACAAAAAGCTGTAGCCAGTGTAGCCAGGTTTACAAAAGGTGGTTGGCCATCCTAATATAATGAGAGGGGAGTGTGTGGGGAGACTACCATGCAACACCTGGAGGGAGTGTTGGAAGGTGGAGCTCAGAGGTGAATGGCTCCACTGAACTAAAATATGTTTAACAAGTTTAAACTGGTTTTCCATGCCATTTTGCCCTTCTGTGTCAAACAGTCCTCATGACATCTAAGATACACATAATGTTAAAAGTTAAAGAAAAAAACAGCATGTGTTGATGTGAGAAATGTATTCAATTCAATTCGATCCTTCAAACTGAGAACTTTGAGGACAACCAGAAGACCGTCATGAGCTGGGTGTAGGGACTCCTTCAGCGGGGTGGGGCGGCGTCTGTCTGGACAGGAGCCAGGCAGAAACCGTGCGGTTGTGTGTGCGAGCAGGGCAGTTTGGCGTCTGTGCAGGGGGCAGATGAGGGAAGCGCCGCAGCGTCCTGTGGGCAGACGCTCGGTCCCAAGGGCAGCTCTGGGAACGCTCCTCCAGCCAGGAGCACACACTCCGGCCCTGAGGAAGGGGTGCGCGAGGATATGCACCTCGCACAAAGAAAAACACTCTCTGCTCATTGTTTCAGGGGCAGGAATGCACTCCGGCCGCTTGCTTCTTTGTCCATTTTTGTCCTCGCGGCGCAAGCAGCCGTCAGGCACCCTCAGATTCGGTTGTCATAAAACCAGTATGCTTCCTTTTTTCTTTAAAAAAAAAAAGCTGAGCGCGGAGATGTAAATTTCCTCATGGCCCAACTGGTGTGCCTTTACCTTCAATCTGTTCGACTGGACTCATTTTGGGTGTCCAAGACAAACGTTAAATATTCCTTTCGTCATGCTAACACAAGGATGTTTGGAGACTTTTGACCAAAAGTTGTTCTGACCTTTGGATCTGTGAGCTGCAAGAGTTCAACCAACACTAACAAGGAAACACAAAGCAAAATAATCAAAACCTTTCACTTTCCTGAATGCATTTATGGTGTGGTTAGTTTACACTCATCGTTATTTCAGATAATATAGTTTCACTGTGACTTAAGTAAGCGCAGATTCACATGCATTTCAACAGGCGAATGCTGCTCTGTTTAAACAGAACAGAATGAGCAGAATGACAAAATGAACTATTCATCAGGATAGTCAACAAAAGCATAAGGACCTATTGTAATGTGTGCTTTGTAAGGCAGGCATGACACAGGAATGCCATTTTAAGTGATGCAGGAGAAAGAACACTTGAGAATATTAAATGACCTTTTCACTTCTATTTTAAAAGGTATTCAATCAGTGTGGAGTACATGCTTTGGATATGTTTAACAGTGGTACTTTTTTTGTTATGTTTAACAGTGGTACTTTTAAAACAATTTCACTCAATATTATGATATTGCACAGGATTCTGAAGTTATGTAGTTATATTTTTAAACAGACAAATTTATTTGTAAATTGAGTACAGCAGCTTTATGTTTCTGACCAAAAATAAACTTTGTTTAAATATGATTTGTCAGAGCCATTGTTACTGTTCTCCTAAAATGCTGATTCAGTGATAAGTTGTAGTTGAACTCAGAACACTGCTAAGATTGCCATTCTTCTGTTCTTAGGTAGTATTTAAGACTGCTGTCGTCATTTGATGACACGGTTACAAGTGATGGTGAGGGTCCCACTGGAAACTATTTCTAAGTTGAGCAGCGAGGCAGAATAAAATTAATGGGAGACTGTCTTTTTCATGGAGTATGTTTGTGATTTATTGGTGATTTTGTCATCAGTTTTCTTTTGAAAGAGGTCATGGGGAGATACCTTCCCTTATAAATCAATCTCTATAAATAGTGCAACTGTGTCTGAATGCTAAAATCATTACGGTGAGCATAATTCATTGGTGAAAAGGAAACCCACCGTTTCCGTATTAAAATGAACAGAGAGGTCAGGTACTGGGCAAAATCTTCCTTTTAATCTCCTCACTTCTACTGCCCTGACCTTAATACCGCTCTTAAATGACAATTGCTTTGTTTTCCTAAGAGCTAATTGTGTGACATGTTTATCATTTTTATGACTTTATCCATGAAGACAGAGTCATGTTTGACTTCCTGTGACCCTGCAGTTGTTTTAAGACTTATCACATTATTGGGGTCACCACAGGGCCCCTGTCTCAAATTTGTATTGTTTTCAAAGGTGCATTAAACTTTCTCCCACTGATAACATAGAGGCACCAGGCTAGAGCAAATTCACCTTTACCATTTGAATGTGGGCACTGAATTTTTCAAAAAATAATAATTGACAGGGTTTTTTATTATTTATTATTTTATTACTTTTTGTTGGAAATAGACTCTCATCAGTCATATGGAGGACATGCTGATTTCAGCCATCACTTTTAACTGCATTGACAAACTGATTATGTGTGTGAGACAATCAGATTGAATGTCAGTGGGAAAACTGTAATAAATTGTATTTTAATGGCAGTATTGTTCTTTCGCAATGAGATGAAAAAGGGCCATCTACAACTTGACTTGTGTTTGACCCCTGTTCCCAGAAACAGTGTCCACTCATCCACCTTGTCATATACTGGGCTGATAAATACTTGCAACCTTGGTGGAGAGAGAGAGAGAGGGGCCACTTCCAAGACTGTTGTTTATTCTTACCTCAGCCACTGTAGCAAACAATTGCTTTGGACTATGTCACAGTGACCCATAATTTAAAGGATGTGCCGGGTAAAAACTAAGGTGAAAAGAATCAATACCCAGCCCAACGTCATCATACCAGAAAAGACAACACTGAAATGATAAATGGCAGATCCATAATTTGAAGTGAAGTGGCATGTATTTTTTTTATAATTGTTGTTAATGATGGATTAAGACATGGTTTTGGAAAGGTATAATGTAGTAACATCCTAAGATTAATCAGGCCGTGTCTTAAGCACATTTCATAGAGGTTAGAAGGTAAGAGATAGATGTGTAGTATTTTTGTTTTTACTATGCTGAATAAATATTTTATCTATGAATAAATTGGCATTGGCAAATCATTTTCTCTGTTTTTGGAAGAATGTGTGCATATTTGTTGTTTCTGTAGCTATTTTATTTTACATCATGTTTAAGCTTAAATGTTTGACACAGTGATGTGCAGTCCTCTAATATGAGTTAATTGTTAATCTAGCACACTTGCCTATACCCCTACATGGGTAGAAATGGATAATGAGTCTTTTGTGTGCGACAGTCTGGGTGGTGATCGATCTCCCAGACGGTCGAAGAATCTGCACCCTTTCATGTGTGGCCTTTGGCTTGGCAAGGTGCTGAAGTTGCGCGCCAGAACAAAAAGCTGATACCCTGGGTGTTAACTGTACACCGTGCCGGCGGCAGTAACCTCCGATCAATGCCATGAGACCACTGGGATTTTCGGCCTCTTTCAGTGTAGTTCAGCATCTTCAGATCAATACAGCAGAGTCCAGGGTTGAAAATGAAAACTTATCTGCAAGTTTTGAGATAAGAAATACTACTGTGTCCAGCAACACTACTATTACAAACAATTGTATCTCTGAACCGCAGGGAGCAATCAGTCTGAAAACATTTGATGGATAAAGGCATGCGAACACCATTTGTTTTAGGTACAATTTTATGGCAATAAACTATTGTGATGCTTGGTTTGTTTGTTTCATTTTATTTATTTCTATTTTAGTGCTTCTGAAAATGTTGCTTTCTATTTAAGCTACCCATAATGCATTTAGTCCTCAACAGTAAGGAGTGATTTCAAGCTAGTTACCTTTTACTTACATAATATTTTCATTGAAAGTCAGAGATTGCCAAATCCACGATGTTGTGGAAGAAAATTAAATGATTTGCAGAAATCAAAGTTAAAGACAGCACGCTTCGAAGATGGATAAAGATAGAGAACTTTTATTGGTTGATCATAGAATGTTTGTGTTAGAAATGTTCTGTTTAAAAATAAAGCTACATCTTCAGTTCCATGATTTCTAAAACTTTATCCTTTTAAAAATAAAGTGCTACCATATGTTACTTCCACCTGAACAAAACAACTTCCCCTTTAATGGTTTGTTGCAAATGGGGTTTGTTGAGCATGTGGTGTACTGTTCATAGCATATCTCCTTAGTACCAAAGTTGTACAGTTTACAGGTGAAATTATGTAATCATTTTTTCTTTCTTTTCAATGTGAACTCAACATGAATTAGAACTACAAGATTTTCAACAAGCAATGTAGTCAGTTATAATCCCATTTATAGCATCTCAATTCCAAAATCAGTATCTTTACTCCCCTCCTCACTCACCACATTGCTAGTGTACCTACTGTATAATGATTGCTAAACACCTCTTTAATGGATATTAAATATCTTTCAGGTTAATGTCTAAGTAACAGTAAAGCAAACTTTTTAACACATAGAGGAAAATACATAATTTGAAGAAGAAGCTGAATATTTTTCCTGTGCTGTTAATGTGCTGTAGCTTGTTTCTCACAGCTGTAGTTTATTAGAGGAAATATGTGGTGCGCGTGTGCTTCCTCCCCCGGCAGTTCCTTGTATTATACTGCCTTATAGAAACTGATATCACCTCTTACAGGAATGCCTTGTGCCGCATAGAATTCAGAGTCAAAGCTCACCCACACTCCTACGCATGTTCTTGTCACCTACAATATGTGGAAATATTGGCATGCGGCTTAACCTATAAAATCTTATCAATTTGATCCAAAAGTAAGCTAGCCACTTAAATACATCCTCTCTCCCGATGTGTGAACATGTATTATAATTATATATAATAATTGTATACTATAATTATATAATTACAATGATAATTAACATGGCTTGGTGACAGTCAATATTCTCACATGATGATAATAATACACCTTTTCTGCAATCAAGTTTCTTTACTTCTTTTCTTTAAGTTTGTCACTGTTTAGATCTGCTTCTGTGATGATAGAAACACTTAAAATGCATTGCCATGGTTACAAATGTGCAAGTGAGGATCTATTTTTATTTGAATACCCTTTCTGAGTAAAGTTACACTGAAAGGTACTTTGAAACAATTAAGACTTTATTTACATTTTTTGTCTAATAAGTCAATAGTCAATAAACATAATTCCTCAGTCTCTGATTTGTGCAGATAAAGACTGATATAGTACATTTATGCCCGAGCACTCATCATTCGTGTTATAGCATTTTGATACTGGCCGTTCCTTTCAAGGAGTTACAATGTAACATCAGAGAAAAATTGCAATCTCTTTTCATATTTATTCATTAACCATGGTCCCTAAAGTCATTCAGCAACCCTGGATCAGAACTGTGGTGACCCAGGTCAGCTGAGCAGTTTCCCTTTGCTTTACAAGGTAATCGTGAGATGCTCAGACACAATATAACACATCCACTATCTTCAATGGTCAGATGAAAAACACTGTCGCAAACTGAAACTTTTCCTCCATCGTGAGCCAAATAACCGCATGAAATACTGGTCACAGGACCAAAACTGGACCTTGAACTTTGTTGTTATTGTTGACTTTGTTTGGCGGGTTCCATATTCTGGCTTTCTCCCATCCAAAACATTTCTTATCGCTTGATGCTACAGAGTGTGGAGTGTTATCAGATGGCCTTGTGCCCTTACAATAACACAGCCACTATCAGCCACAGGCAGACCACAATCTGGCATCTCTGCCATACAGCAACAATAAATATAACATGCAAGGAGCATTCCCAAATCGACTCAAGACATCCCCAGACTTGGATGTGCGCTATGGATGTATGACATCTCTGTGTCATAAATCAGCAATCCAACCAATAACAGAAATATTTCATTTTGGAACAGTAACATTATTAGAGGTCCCTCAAATGAGTTGTGAATAAATGCAAACTCACCAGCCATTGGTCAAATACAGCTTTCTTTCATAGTTACATTTAGTTACCTGGCAGACACTCTTATTTTTGCATTTCCAAGCTTTCAAAAGGTAAATGCAGAGTTACCCATTTTATACTGACATTAGTTACCAAGAAGCAAGAGCAAACCAATCCAGCAAGTAATGGCAAATGGTTTGTGAAAGTAACATATCTGTATCAATTAGTGATAAAATACCTGAAATTATGATGAACGCCTGTACAATGCGGACAAACATGAACGCAGGGGGGACATTTTAAAACTGCTAATTCATATTCCTCAAGACTTACTGGCTCTACCTAACACTGTGGAAGTTAAAAACTTGTAGGTACTTTCCCTCTGAAATGGGGGAGGAAGTCTGATAGAGGATGTATTTCTTGTCTGTTACAGTACTCTGAAGTAAAGCACAGATTTATAAACTGAATCAAAATTTCTCTGCTGGCTTCTGGAACAAAGAGGAAAGCGCTTAACTGGGAATCAGTTGATAATGCCAATGAGAGTGAATTTGTCTGCATTAAAAACACAAGTGAAATGGTCCCAACTTATGAAATTTGCTGTTCCTCTTTGGGTTGTGAAATGGGAACTATATTGTTTATGATAAATAAGTCCATTAACTTTGCTGCGCAGGTGACACTCGCCTGTGAGCATTTGTGCCGGACCGAGCCAAACACTTCCATTTAAGGTGTTGGTGGCGAGTGGGAGCTGAGCTGAGACGCAGTCACGTTTTCTGCTGTGATAAGAGCGGGGGCAGGAAGCCATGAGAGGTCAGGAAGGAAGAGCTATCAGGCCTGAGAGGGGAGCAGTGCAGCTGGGGGTGGGGGAAGGGGGCGAGAGAGGAAGGGGTGACCAGGGGAACTATGCTCTCAGTCACTTCTGCTTATATCCCGTATTTTGGTTCGATTTGATTTGTGACATTTCACTTCAGTCGCCTGTCTTGGCCCAGGCAGGGGGACTGGCTGAGGTATTGTTTTGTCCTCCAGGTAGACGTGTTCCCTCATGCTGGCTGTGCCTCTATGTGAAATCAACTGGAAACCTGGCAAGCTGGAGGAAGGACCTGAGTGTCTAAATTAGGTCTGAGGGGCCTACTTGTTTGTGATGGCACTGGTCCAACTGACACCTGTTTCCCATAGTTAAATACAATCCTGCATTTTCATTATTTAAAAAGGTCAAGACAGCTCGTTTCACCCACATGTCTATCTTTAATGAATTTATATTAATGTCAGTAATGTGAAATGATGTTGTGATCCTTTCTCTGAAAATTTAACTGAACCATATTTTAGAAAAATCACACAAAATGAACATTAAAATGAACAAATGGCCATCAACTGGATAGTCAGGCAAGATGCCTTGACACAGATTACCTTCTAGCTCAGATCTGCCACTGAGGTAGGATGGCTCCCTTTGGGAAATAAAGGTGAGAATGTAATATGAGTCCTGCAACACGTCTCACTTTATTTCCTGAACTCTCTCTCTTTAATCAGTCTATTCATCTAAAAAGGATTTCTCTATTTTGAGAATTTAATCTGGGGTTTGCGTTAATCTCTGAAATTCAGCAGTGTGGATTGGAGGAGGGGGAGAGCTAGGCATTAAAGCCACACAACTCCTGTCTGCTCTTCCAATTGCAGACAAAAAATAAAAGCAACCAATAAATAAAGCTCGCATAATGCCTCTTACGAAATTAATTTTGCAATAGACTGTGAGAACCAAGCATTCCCATGTAGGTCAAACTGTCAGAAAGGTTTTGTTTATTTTAAAGCTTTTTCACTTTTATCTGAATCTGTAATCACACTGACTGCATGTTTGCAAATTTGAAGGTATAGTATGCTGTGACAGTGTGTTTGGAAGCACGTTTTGAAGCCAGGATCTTTCTGTGGTTTTCATATGAGGAACTCTCATTAGTGTGAGGTGAAATGAACTTTCATGCAAGTTGTAATTCACAGCTCACCATATTTTTATTATTACTTCTCCATTTTTCCACTTTAAACTGTTTACTAGTTTTAACTGCAGTGACTGCCCTAAAACTGGTAATTAGTGAATTGAATTATACCAGTTATTCAGATATATCATCCATCCCTCCCTTCCTTGGAAAGCAGCATTGAAGAGCTGGTCTGGAATTGTAACAACTGCATGGAGTTTATGACTGCATGCAAGCGTTACTTTTCTCCTTAATACATTTTCCACACTCAGTAATGCATCAGGTGCAGTTTTAGTTTCTCCTTTATCGAGTATCAACTCTTAATGCAGCTCAGTTGGTTACTTTGTGTAAACTGTAAATTTGTAGAGTGCAGCAATACCCAACATATATTCCAAATAAGCATAGCCCTAAAGTGGTAGGGATGCAATGCCAGTGACCTCCATCACGCAGTGGAACCTTACAGTAAACATACAAAGGAGGAAGAGAGAGACGTAAGCATACAGTTTGCTGGTCAGCTGGATTCCAAGAAGATTATTGTTGGCAACAGTGTCCGAATGATGGCCAAGCCAGACTTGGGCTGACAATGAGATGACAGCTCTTGTTAATTTGTGGGTGGAAGATAACATTTGGTGGAAGCTTGAATTAAATCAGCAAACTTCAGTTGTTCTCTGCTGGTCATTGGTATGTTTGTTTGAGTCTCATGGTCTCAAGGAAAACGTGGAGTTAACTAAGACAGGTATCGCATCTGACACTCTAAATGCATGTTTGTGATCCTACAGCGATCTGCAGTAACCAGAGCAGAATTCCACCTAGACGTTGTCCAATAAGCGTGTGTGAAACTGAACTGAGTAATTCACTTCTTACATATAAGAATCGGTCTTATTCATTCTGACTGCAGTGCAACACAGATGAGATACTTATGTTCCTACTGAACTTTCTTTGACTCCTGTTTGCCTTATGATGCTGTGTTTTTGTTGTTGTTCAGGTAAGCTTCCCTTCTTGACTGTATCTCTCACTGCACTGTCACTGAATTTGTACATTTCAAGAAAGTCAAGAAAGTCAATTCAAAGAAAGAATTTCAAAAACAAACCTAACACATTTAGAAAGTATCCATTATAAAACAATAATAATAAAATAAATCACTTCCCTCAGAATGAGAGATGGACTTAACATAAATTTGAACTCCAGAATCAGAATATCAAAGAGTATCAAGAGCACCCCTCTCTGGCAGCTCTTGGTGACTGCAGGATTCATAATCAGTAGGTAGTTTAACTCAGGCAGGCTTGCTGTAAAACAAATTTCAGAGACAAAACATATATTCATATGACTATTGTGTGATTAATTTGAGAAAAATTAGTTAGAGAAGAAACACTTTAAAGATCCAGTTGAATGTATTTCTAAGATTTCCACTTGAAATTCCTTTTGAAGAAACAGTTACTTTTCTTGCTTTTATGACTATTTCTTGTATATAATGGGCACATTATTTTCAAAACGGTGATAAACCCTCTATATGTGAAGCTGATTTTTTTTTTCCTTACAACAGATGATCAAAAATGCAAGCAGTTGTATATGCTTGTCCGTTTTTTTAATCAACATATTATTTTTTAAAATAACTAGAGATACTCCTCAAAGTATTGCACCAGTAGTATCTGTTTCTGTTTTATTATTATCATTACTATTATTAGTCATTAACTAATTATTCAAGTCTGTATGATTCCTTTAAAATATTGTGGAGAACTCTTTAGTACAGTAGTAGAACTGTAGGATGGTACCTTACATTACAAGGCATTGTTTACTGACTGTTCTGGCTTAATGAAATCTATACCCATGACACTGAATTACATTTACATCATTGTCATTTAGCAGATGCTCTTATCCTGAGCGACTTACATCTGTTACAGTTTTTTACAATGCTATCCATTTAAACAACTGGATGAAACATTAATACAGTGATCGTGGCAATGGTAGACATAAAATTCAGGTTAGTTTACTCCTACCTAACAAGCATAGTGTATGCATTACAGTACATAGCTGAGATGTACTTAACCAATGCAATGGTGATGCTAACATACTGTATGTTTGCCCACACAGTGCATTATACTGTTGGCCTTACATTGCTGACTGAAGTGAAGACAAGTGGATTGGGAGCAAGAGGTGGTCGTCCAGAGGATTTATGTCAGGTGGGTTTGTAGAGGGCAGGACCCCAATCCTCAGCTAAGCTGTGTGCTGCTATCAGGTGTAAGGAGCCCTCCCTGGTAGACACTAAGCAATAAATAAATATGACCCCATTGTATTCCAACGGAGAGACTTACAGTCCTTGCCATCACGTGCTGTGTAAACTTAAACATACAATGAGGGGCTGGGCTGTTATGTCATTGCTGATCCCTCTGGACCTCACCTCGGGATTTTTTTGCCATGGGAAAGGGGTTAAGACGGAAAGGAGAGGTCAAGAATAAACTGAGACACTGCTGATGTTCCTGATTTTTTTTATTTTCAGAGCACAGCGTAAAGCACGCTCGTGTTGACTTTGCATGATTTACACAGTTCTCTCCGCCACGCTTGGAATGGTCAGGAGTGTTTACACATTCTGTGTGAGTTGTTAGCTTCACTTCATTTGATTCCATGGTATTTATGGTTACAAGTATCAGTGTGAGACATAAAATGGTTTGTGTGGCACTGGAGGGCTATAATGAGGATTACAGGAACGTCTTAATTGCTGTAGAACATAAACAGTTAACTGAACAATTGATCACGCTGGCCGCTTAGCTTAAACCCGCAATGCGAAATGCTGCGCGTTTCCCAATGTTTTCTGAAAGGGGGAAAAAAAATCATGGATGAAATTGAAAGTCCCGAAGAATGGTCACCACCTCAGGGCGGATAGTTTCCTCATGCATTTATCCACAGGAAGAAGGTGGACAGAGAGCCGTGGAATCAGAAAATTCCTTGCCTTACGAAATGGCCTAGACCTTGAGCGGAGCTCCATTGAGTGATCTCCCCGGGGACAGCCCACTATTGAGACTCACCCTGCGTTGAAGTCACTGCCTCAGCATGCCAACTCCGGGCACGACGGGCAAGTAATTACCGATGACATACAAGGAGTATTTTTCCAGATTGGCTTTCCTGTCTTTCTGCAAAAAATAATAAACTGCAGCTGCGACCCGACAAACACTACAGGAAAAATAACAGAGGTTGCTGGCCGCTGATAGAATGTGGAGTTTATAAACAGTGGACAAATAAAAGTTGAAAGGCGTGTTGTTCCTCCAGCTCGTTTCAGATCATGGGAAGTGGGGGGCGCGTCCTGTGAGGCGAGGGACATCTACAAGGAATACACAGCCTACAGGACTCCCCCAGCCAAAAGCTGGGCATTTTAGGGACCCCTTCAATGCCCCTGCAGATACCAGGTGACTTACTGTGATTGACGACTGTGTGCTGTATTCCTCTCAGCAAATTTAAACCGTTGGTGGTTTGCTATGCTACATAGTTGACGAGTACAAAGTGCATCTAATAAAAATTCATGAAAAGCAGTAAAAACAGGACACTACTAACCACATTCAAACATGTATTAGTGCCAAAGACAGTGCTGAGATCACAAATGTGTGCTTGATTCAACATCTAAGTGCAACTCAACGTCTCCATTATGTTTGACGCAATAACCATATCATTCCAAACAGAGAGCTATGTCCCAAAAAGTGAAGTATAAATTCCAACTACAGTAATGGCCCACTTTGAAACAAAACCTTTCTTGTATATTTTCTGTAACTGGTGAAGTTTGGGTGCACTAATTGTTTGTTCACAGAGGTAGCTGACAAGGAGGATTGCCATACAATGCCCCCCTCATAAGGAGACTAAACTGCTGCTGATAACGGGGTGCGAAACATACAGAGTTGCCAGTAGGGAGGCTGAAACCGTATCAGAGGGGCTTACTTAGCTAATTCTATTCCTGCAGGTGTTAAAGTCCTCAGCTAAAAACAAACTAACAAGTGTCCACTGGGGAGCTGGAATGTCAGGGGGAAGGCGAGATTGCTGTCTCCCCAAGAGGACTCGTCCGTGGCTACTGGAAATCACATTGTATGGAAATTTGGCGATCCCCTTGCGTTGTTCCAGCCCTTGCCGTGACACTCTCCTGAATGCCGTTGCCTTTGAGAATATTGTTTTATCTGGTGGAAATAAATGCATAGGTAGGATCAAAGGCTGTAATTAACAAGTGAGGAAACACAGCACTGCCGGTGGAAATGGTTTTTTTTTTTTTTTAAAGATTTAGACTCACCTTTGTGGTGATTAAAATGATGCCTGTCGACTCACAAACACAGCTTTCACTGTGAAGTGCACAAAAAAAACAATCTAGGGTATCCACACACTCTCTAAAGTGATAGATATATCAGGTGGTTACATTTCCTCTGAGTTGGCAGGAGAACAGAATAAAGGAATTACATGGAAACGGTCCAAACAAGAAAAGACAAATTGGACAGTCAGAAAAAAAAATCATGCAAGGTTCTGTTCCCAGCCCATTCACAGAGCCTTTCAAAGCCATAGGAGTTGAGACTGAAAGTTGCATCACTGATGCTTTCTCCATGAAGCGGGGAAGCCCATCTGTTAGAATCATTAAGTCAGTGTCCAAGATATTATCTCTACAAATTGGATAGTCAACACTGAGTCACCTTGTATCCTGGTGCACACAGGATGAGTGCTGACGTTGTTTCCAAAGGAGATTGCGTAGGGCTTCTAAAAAGAAAACACTGCACAGGGAACTTACCCCTTCGCCTAGCAGGCACAATCACTGAGATGTCATGCGCCGATTCATACTAAGTGGCAGGTGACATTTAATAGCTACCCATTGTGATGGTATTAGCGTGTATTGGCAATAATAATTAACACATCTGCTTTGATCAGATACAACTACACTTGTGTCCTCTTTATTTTCCAAAGACCATTTTCATTTTGAAAATGACATGGCTCATATGCTAGTATTGTAAAATGGATTGTTATTTTCATTTTACTGTTCCTGGCTTGAGGTCAAAAATGACAGTTTATTGTTAGAGTAGATGTAAGCCAAAAAAAAGAGAAAAAAACAGATATAGCCTCTATTTCAGTTTGACATTTCGCTTTAAAAATTCCTTGGAAAATGCTGAACCTAGACATGACATTAACACTACTAACTGTTCTATATTGATATCTGTATCTGTTCTTCTTGTTCTTGTTAGTAGTGTGACATGATTTTCTTGTGTATTTTCATTATGGAAAGTCACTCTGGATAAGTGTAACTGCCTAATAAAAACAGAAATAATTAACTAATAGGGTAAATTAGAGCTATTGACAAAATTAAGAGGTACCTATTCATATGGATTGTAATCAAAGCTTATACAGTTTTAATAGATTAATGTTGCAACCAACAAACCTTTTTTTTGTTCAAACTGCCATTCATTGCTTTGGTACTCATTGCAAGAATACAGGTATATAATTGCTGGCTCAGCATAAATCAAGTGACATTGTGATTGGGCCTCTGTATTCAGAAAGCTGGGGGTCCTGAGGTCTGATGAAGTATTGTATTGGCACAGCAGGCTGTGGCACCATACCAAGTCCAGCTCCATTCTGCTCCTGGTCATCTGGTCTGGGATCAGTGCGAGAGACCCTGTCGGAGCCCAGACCTACTGCTCGTAATTGAGCTAAACTGGGGCAGGCTACAGACTCCACTCTCTCCTCCAGACAGTTTCTGTCCCACAGGGCATTGACAACAGCTTTGCAGTCTTTAAACCCGCGAGACTCATTGACGAGGCACAATGAGGTTTCCACCTCCCTGAACTGGAGATCTCAAGTGATGAGGTTACGATAATCTGATCTGGTCAATTAGAGCTTGATTTGAGACATCTAAGCTAAACCATTAATTAAATGCTCCAGTCTGATTTTATCAGACCCAGACATTGAATGGTTCTGGAAAAATGTTGATGATTAATGGCTTTCATTTTACTGACAGATTGCTGGCATTGAAGGATATTCACATCTCATTCATGCTTTTTTTTCTTGTGTTGATCATGTTTTTTTGTATAATTCAAATACATATCAAGTTTCATGATATATCACTATAGAGATCCAATTGGTCAGTGCTTAATTTTCAAATTGCAATATGAATGCAAGTATGTATCAGTTTATATGTTATTATGTGGATTAGGGAACATAAGGAATACCCTTGGCTAACAGTTCAAACAAACACTATCATGCCATACTGTGTATATATATATATACTAATTTATGTCAACAACTCTTTTGCTGAGATTGAATATGATGTAATTGAGGTTTGGGAAGATTTCAAGGGACTTTGAAGCACTAATATGGGTAAACAAGCGCTCTCTCTCACTCTTGCTCTCTCCCTCTTTCTCTCTCTCTCCCTACCTCTCCCCCTCTCGCTCTCTGTCTGTCTCTCTCTCTTCCTCCCTCTCTCCCACTCTCTGTCTTTCTCTCTCTCCCTCCTTCCCTCTCTCCCTCTGTCTCCTCCTTCTTTTCCTTTAACAGACATTAACATGACAAGCATTAGCACAGACATTATTTCAGCTAACCAAAGGCAACCAAAGCACATGTCTCAACATGTCCACTACTAGGTGACAGACAAATTCAGTAACAGTTTTCACTTTGTTTTCACTTTGTTTATCTTTTTGCATTTCCTCTAGGAACAGATGAATCAGAGAATGATTAAAAACATATCTGTGGAAGACACACAACATTAATAGGAGCCTTTGATCCAATTTAAGCAAGTCACCTCTTAAATTCTGAGATGACCATGCCTTTTTCCTGTTTGAGTTTCCTGTTGAACTCTGAGAGACAAGATGCATTCCAGTGAATCAGATGTGGCTAACCATAATCTTGAGAGAGCAGCTACGACTTTGCTCAAAAAGGACACTTGATAAAAACAGGAACTAATTCATGACCTGGACATTAAAGGTGAAAGAAGAAAATGTCTATGAATAGATGAGAAATTCTGGGAATGTAAAATGTAAGCAGTTACGGACATGTTTTTAGATTTAAGCAAACTCTAGACACTCAAAAATCAATATGTCACATACCATATTTGAATATTTAAAATCAAAAGGGATTTAATCTCTAACCAGGAATCTGCTTTATTATTAGGAATGGCAGCTGGAGAGTTGTAACATACTTTATGGCATCAGTCATCAAATTCCATGCATTTTTAGCAGCTGATAATAACAAGGAAACATCCCTTTCCCTTATAACACTAAATGGAATGTGTAGAAATTCCAGACATGTCTAAAATTTTGGCAATGCGTATAAGGAATATTTGTAGGCTTGCTTACTAAACCAGCGTATATAGGGAAAAATTAATTTCGTCCAATAACAACAGCAGTGCAAACCAGTGATTATAGATGTGGGGTGTTATGGGTTTGGATGTCAGGTGGGATCCAGTGTGGTGAAATATAATGTGAGGTGGGACACTCAGCCAAAGTGATACTGCCCTTCATAGGTAAACTGTAGAGAGAGATAGAGATGAATGTTTGACAATCAAATAAAAATTATGATGTAAGAAAAAATATCTATATCCAAAATCTTAGTTCCAAAGCCTCAAAAACTTTGCTTAAATCACATTCACAAACATATTTCATTGCATTAGTGTATTAAGAGATGTAAGAACCATCAATTATATCACATATCACATGAAGTTAGCTAGCATGCATTATTGGAGACCAAGGAGAAACATGTATTATTGAAAGACACTAGCTGCTCCTTTATACTCAGGTACTTTCCACGTGTTTGTTCAATAGTGGTATATTTCTGTAGATGCCTGTTGGTATATTTGTTGATCATTGTAACATTTAGCAGACATCAATGACCTTGAGACTCTACGCCTGTCAGGAAATTCCTACAATGGAATAATATGAAAATGTTGCTAGGAGACCATTTACAGTGGAAAATACACCACAATAAACGAGCTAGAATGAAGGAAAAAAACAGAGGACTGAGACACAGAGAAACAGAAGGAGAAGAGACAGAGACGGCACAGCTATGGGTTGTGTGTGAAAAGATCACGTGCACATTTCTGCTGAAATGGCTAGGGAAAGCAGTCTGATGTACGCAGCTCCCGTGTTCCTACCCCAGGTAGCTGTCCTTGCTGTGTTGACTTCAGAGCACCAGGTCCACCTCCCTCTGCCTCTCTCTCAGACAAGGGCAGGTCACCAGCACTCTGTCTTTGGCCCCCAGCCACCACTTCCTCCCACAATTAACGAGCTCTGTATTTCTTTATTTGATGTTTCTCTATAGGGCTTCAAATTAATGCTCCACCTTGTAAAATAAACACTTTGATTGAAGACCTGATTAGCGATTCTGAATTGTGTGAGAAGCCGGTTGTTAAATGCCTATATTTAATGCGTTTAATTTAGCATTCATCAGTTGTTCGGAGGCACTGGCCCCATCTGCGCAACGAAATGTTGCTAGTGAGATTCCAAGCTCCAGTGCACATAAGACAGGAACATAATGTTTAATTAAAGGAGGGACAGTTTACTGCCAGAAGAAGGAAAGCAATGTAGATGTTTCAATATTTGGCATATTTTTAGAACATTTGTGAGATGTTTTAAAATGAAACAGGAAGTACGGGAACTTTATGCTCAGCGCCCACCCAATTTCCCTCCCTCTAAGCCAAAAGAGACAGACGGCACTTGGATAAAACAATATCTCAACAACAACTTCTGCCAATAGGTGGGTAATTATTTCAACAACCTTTTCAAGGGGGCCACAACTGTTGAAATTACTAATAAACATTTGCAATCATTTGCAAACTGTGTCGAGTGATTCTGAAAGTCTATTATTGCTTGGAAATGTCATTTCAATGTGCAGATTATGTGTGGCCTATTAAATAAATTCTTTGTATTATAACTATGTATTTCTGTTTTAAATAATAGCGTTTGTGAATTATTATTGTCTGACAGAATATCAGGAACAGGTGCGTACAAATATTTTCATTTTATGTAGTAATGATTAAAAAACAAAAAGATTCTCATCGGAATGTGCTGATCCATTTTATTAAATACCACCAGTATGCAAATCAATAAATTTAATTGTCAAAACATAAAAAAGACATACATGGGAAAAAACAAAATAAGTCAACTCAATACTGGTTGGTTCTTTGCAGTGCCACTTGTCTTAAATGGCATTAAATACATCCAGAAAACAATAAGTTAAATAAATACAAAGCTTCATGTAAAAATCCATGAAGAAAGAAAGCATGACTTAATGAGTTTACATAACAGCAATGATCAGAACCACTGTAGAGCACTAGGTTGGTGATGCCATTCCACTGGCTCAGGTCTGCACGCAGCTGGCCCAAGGTATTGCTCAAATTCACTGCGGTCCAAGTCGTGGAGCAGGTCCACTTTGAACTGCTCTAAGTAGTAGTCAAGGCATGAGACACTTGTGCAAAGCTGGCAGTTGCAGGACTTCCAGTCGCACTGCTCACCAAGTGAGGGAACATGGGCGGCACTAGTGTGATGGTACTGCTGGTCAGAGAGATGGGACCTCTGCATGTAAAGCATCTGGGCTTCTCCTGTGTAGGCTGGCACGTTCTGAACCATGTGCTGCTGGTAGTGGCTCTGAATCAGGTAGCTGAGATTTTCAGCGCGGGTGCTGCTGAAGTGTGGGGCTTCGGCTTGTGGTGCTTTGGAGGCCTTCTTCACCTGCTTCCTCCTCCGAGGTCTGTACTTATAGTTGGGGTGGTCAATGGTGTGCTGTACCCTCAGCCTCTCCGCCTCTTGCATATATGGCCGCTTCTCTGCCAAGGACATGGCCTTCCATGTTTTACCTACAGGACAGCAAAAGAATAATCATTAACATTTCATCACACAGCCTTGCACAGGGGCCCCACTGGACAAGGAATACACACATGCTAAGTTATGCAATGTGTCATTATTCAATCATATTCATTGAAAAGAAAACAATTCTGCAAAGACTACCACACAAACAGGTAACAAGTATCAACAAGGCCTGCAAATACAGCCCAAGTAAAATATCGTCTTGAAAATGATGTTTGGTGTATCAGTTATTATTATATAGTAATGATCAATTATTAAATTGCCATTACTAAACGATAAAAGCTAAATAATCGTTATAATTACTCAGAACAAAACGTCGACGCTGCAGATCACTAAACTTACCGAGAATTTTGCTTAAATCGGTGTTCTCTAAATCAGGGTTAAGTTGCGCCAAGCGCCTGCGTTCTTCTTTGGTCCAAATGATGAAGGCGTTCAAAGGCCTGCGTACTCGCGGCTCAGGATTGGGTTTCGTTTCTGGGCTCGAGCAGCTGGACTCCATTGAGTCCATTGAGAGCGGACTGGAGCGCCCAGTGCCGGGTGACATTGCTCCTGTCGTAACCTCCGACTTGGATGTCGCACACTGTCCTTCGGTGCTGACAAACCCTGCCTTCGTTGCGCCGATTTCAAAGTTTGGATGCATTTGATCAAAGTACATGGTTCTGTGACGCAGCGGCGTTTATTTCCTTCAAGGTGAGTAGTACTGCTCGACTGAAGAAGACTGATTTTATGCGCCACAATGACCAATAGGAAACAAGTAGGAGTGGATTTAAGGTGTGAAAATCAAAAGTGTTTACCCACTGTTGCGATAATTCTAATCCTCCCTGCTGTTATCTTCCATCAAAATGAAGACGTCACCCCCTTTAATTATTTCCTGTCGATTCTTTTAAAAATTGAAATAATCTTATAGCCTACTCTGAGGTTCAAATATCCTAACCACACAACTATTATTAACAGTAGCCTACGAATAAAAACAATAAGCATAGCCTTCTTACCTTGCATAGGATTTCTAGAAGTGACACAATGGATGCTATATTTTGATATTAAATATTAGATAAAATATAGATAAAATAATGTTAATCCACACAGAGGAAGTATAAAATATTTATAGGTATAATCAATGTATATTATGTATATTGCATAATATAATATTCATGTGTATTGTAGGCCTGTTGCATCACCTTTGACCATTCCAGAGTAATCAAATGAAGTCAAAAGAAACAAAAGAGGTTCTGGTGTGTTTGAACATCAAAGTTTCTCGCAGAACAGGTTATTCATTATTGCAATTTATAGGTCACGTGTCAGGTGTTCTCAGACTCAATCAGATCCGCTGTATCTACCAAGGCACATTTTACTGGCCTTTTCACAAACATTATCAAGGGACATTTAATGTATGGTGTGTGTGGGGGACAAACACACAATTTGCTCGGTAAAAAAAAGATATCTAACCTTTAGATAAGGTTTCCTGATGGGCTTACTTAGTTTAAGACCAGATAAAGTGTTCCTGGTTAAAACAGTTTTGGATAGATACTAAATAATATATGCATGTCGATGATATATTTTCTCTCTCCCTCGCTCGCTCTCTTCGCTCTTTTTTTTTTTTTTTACAATAAAACACGCCCCTGACATAGCCATGTTTCCAGTGCAGCGTAAGGTTTTTTGGAGTGATAAGATTCAAGCAGGAAGCTCAGAAAGGTC
The DNA here is from genome assembly GCF_013368585.1 of Megalops cyprinoides. Taxonomy (NCBI): domain Eukaryota; kingdom Metazoa; phylum Chordata; class Actinopteri; order Elopiformes; family Megalopidae; genus Megalops; species Megalops cyprinoides. The sequence continues at coordinate 19,163,045 of NC_050584.1, forward strand.
AGGAAGGAAACACTATTTGACTTGAGAGGTACCACAGAGAATAAAGTGAACTGTATAGCAAGGACAAGTGTGTATTCCCATAAACATGTTGTTATGTCGTAATCTTATTTATAAAATTGTTCCCCTGTAAGGTGTACATTAGAATGTGAAGATAACCTTGTCGAGTCAACAGCAAGGTTCAAGTGCGATTGTGTTTGTCGCGGACACCGCAATAGAACAATTATTGGTCAATCGCTTTGCACGAACGGCTTCGCCCGCGCGCTGCTGTTTCTTTCACTTTGTCGTGCGTCACAGCCTACATCAAATCAACTTTATTTTCATGCATTGTGTTTGCATCTAATACTTGTGATGACACTTGCGTTTAAATCATGTGGCCACTTTCAATATGTTCCCAACACGGTTAATTTATTTGGATGTAATTCCTCCACAGCCTGCAAAATCTTGGTCGGCACGAATGTGAAAACTACCAGCGTTGTGCCCTCAGTGACTAGCCTCAACTGGCCCTTTCTCACTTCAGTAATTAAGGTATCAATGAACAGGTGTTTGTTTTGTATTAACACTTGGGATTTGGTTATGATTTGCTTTTATGTTATGATGACGAAATCAGCTGAGACTTTTTCCACAATTTGAACTTCACATACAAATTGAGAGATGGATTGATTATATTATCCATATTGCCCTTTTAGAAAATTAATAATATGTGGAGTATTCGTTTATTTAAACTGCTCAATCCACAACCTTGTGAAACCGGTGCATATTGATCTGCACCTGCTCCGTGTTTTATTGTGCCAGACGACTGCTGTCAACCGCGTCCTCATCCCGTGACTATTCAGAAAACGTACTGTGGAACTCGTTGACACCTTCATCAAACAGAGAGATCCATTCGCATTTGTCTTCGGTTAATTTAATAGCCCTGTGATCAGAAGGTTTTTGCTATGTATCCTTCATCAAAGCAGACAGACCCGTCCCAATGTCTGCGGAGCGAAACTTTTCCCTGGACAGCACATCCCAGTAGAGGTGTTTTTCGTAATTAATCGATACTATTTAACTACATGTTTATTTGACCTTCTCATGATTCAGAGGTGATATTAGCAAACTGAAATACATTTCATCATCAAACAGCCTATATGAAACGATTAGTAAATGTTTATTTAATGTGCAATTTGATAATTTAGTTTTGTATAGTCTAGTCTATAATATAGTTTTGTAAGTATGCATAAAATAATTCTGTAGATGAAGTAGGCCTATGCAAGGTTATAGAACTGAATATGTTCTAGAATACACATAAAATGCGTAATGCTTTCAGAAGAGCAATTGCATTTCCTTTGGTGTAGCCATTTACAGCTTAATGGATAAAATCCCAGTTTGTCTTTGATTTAGTGTTAGCTTTTCGGATCTTTAAAAGCAGGATGAAATAAACGAAAAACGAAATGTATCTCTGTCTTAATTTCGTAATTAAATTAACCATGCCTCTTAAATTGATTAAAGGAATTAGACTAGCTCTTAAATTCGAAAATAAATGAAATATAGCCTGCGCCCGTCTGTAATTTAAAAACGTATTGAAAGAAATATGCTTGAGTTACAAATTCGAATAACACTTAAAAAATGAATGACCGAAGAGGAAATAAATGAACCTTTCAACGCCTGCGCTGCACAATCAAGTTAACTTTAAATTATACTGTTCAACATTATAATTTAATTTGACGAATTAAAAATGACAACATCGCAGATACAAATGAATGGCATAAATAATGTCCTAAAGGAATGCTGTTGTTGTTTACGAGTTGTCAGAATTAGGAGCGGAATCCACATCCTTCCATTAAACAACACACGCAGAGCTAGCAGTCATGTTAAAGGCGCTAATGGAGTAAATCAATTAGCTTGACCGACTCAGCATGAATACAATAATGTTAGTTTCGGTGACGTCTATGTAAATGAGAAAATACTGAGGAGTAATACACTCTTTTATAACATATATATTAAACGGAACTTTTTGTAATCTACCGAAATGTCTTTAATATTTAATAAAATGGATGCATAGAACAGATATTTAATTCGCCTTTACTTTGAACTGGATTCACAAATTGTGCAAAGGCTTTAAAGTTATTTGATAGTTCTGTACACATTGCGTTAGCTAATATTTAAAACGAATAAAATCAATAATATCTGGAAAATGTTTTCCTATATTTATGTGGTCAGATTAATATAAATATGTAATATTTACAATGTACAAACTTGCGTAGTTGGCACGCGGTGCTGCTTAAACATATACTGGTCTGTTTCGAGCGATTGCGGTAACAGTCTGTGTTGTAAAAGCATATCAATGAAAGAATCGATGTTCAAACAAGGATTATGTACCTTTCTGAATGGCTACTATGTCTTCTAAATAGGGATTGTTCTCAAACGGTTTCAACTGACAATGTTCCATTGTATTGGACAGAACATATATTGGATGCTCTTCTCCCTCCACACTTTCATTGCACATCAGTTTGCAGTACTGCTGACACATGGAACAACGTTTAGGCTCTGAGAGCAGGGACATTTTCTCTGAGAGGCCACAGAAGGACACTATGTTCACAATGGATTGCTTTCCTCTCTGTTCTTAAGTCAGAAGTATATTTCTCTGGATTTCTTAGTTTAAAATTTCATTCTGGTGGATTCCTGATGGAGTTGCTTTTGACGAACCTGTGATCTGTTTGGGCCAGTGAGACCTTCATCTCCACATGGATTTATTGGGAATTTACCTGCCATACACAAATACTATGCAGGACAAACTTGCTTCTGTCAGCCTGGAAATCTAGTGATTGTGGTAGTCTTTCATGTCTTCCATAAATATGTTTAACCCTTGATATTCCATGTGAAGAGTTGGGAAGGTTTGAAAAAGCAGATTTGACAAAACAACCTGTTTTCCATTGCTTGATTTTGTATTGTGGTATTAGAAAGATGAAAAAAGATAAGGAGCGATTGATCAAGTTGATCAAACACAGAGCCTATTTCTCATCTTCAAAGAAATCTTTCTGTTCCAGACCACCAGCATTCAATTTTAATCTATTTGAAGAGCAAGCGGTTGTTTGGACCCAGCTTGTTTTAACACAGTGGTTCGTCAATTTTACTGCTACCTGTAATCTTAAGTGTTGTATTGTTCACATGAAATGTGTGAACCAGAGGATGTGTCTTCCTCAGGGATGCCAAGGAGACTCTGTATTCATTGAGAGGATGGGCCCAGGCAGCTCCTACTGTGTTGTATTGGCACAGCAGGCTGTGACATCAGATAGTCTCCTTCTTAGACTCCATTCTATTCGCTTGCCTCTCTCCGCCTTGCTTAATTAGGTGCCTGATCGAACTGCGTCTGGCTGATGCCCCAGCTCTGGCCCACAGGTCGCTGTGAATTGGGCTCTATCCCTCTGCCCCCCCCACCACGGGTGGGCTCCCCAAGTTTAGGTGACAGCTAAGAGGATTACAAGCCCCCACCCTGGTGTGTCCCTTGTTAATGTGAGCTCATTAGCAGAACACAATGGGGTCCCCACCTCCTTGTACAGATAACGCACCAGCTTAGGTCAAACCCACACTCAAACCACATGCCACAAGCAGAGTGAGTGAAACACAACACCAGCCATTCTTGCTATCTTTAAAGTGTTTAAAAGTCATTTTTTATAGAGTTTTACAGAGTATGTGAGAAAAAAATGTGAAATCATTATCAGTTTCTTTACAGATAAAACACTTTGCCAAAACATGTTGATGCAACCAGTTTCCCTACCCAACAATTAGTTGCATGTCTTTTACTTTGTTAATGTGTAATATATTACTAAAGAAAACTAGTCTTTTAACAACATGCATGCAATGCATAAAGCCACATTGTATGTTTGAAGTATATATAAAGACACACACACATTCTTTGTAAATGGTGTCTTGCAGCTTGTGATTAGAATCCAGCCTGCTTCACTTATGAGGTTTGGGCCTCTGTATTCAGAAAGCTGGGGGTCCTGAGGTCTGATGAAGTATTGTATTGGCACAGCAGGCTTTGGCACCACACCCAGTCCTGCTCCATTCTATTCTTGGTCATTGCCATCCCTAAGTCTTCAGGTATCTGAGGCCCAGACTTACTGCTTCCAATTGAGCTTTACTGAGCCAGGCTCCAGGTTCCATTCTCTTCTCCAGACAAGAGGCTTCTCTGCTGTAATTAACTAATAATTAACTGGAATCAGTCTGTAGCCTTCAAACCTGTGAGACACAATGGTATCTCCCTTCGTCTGTCTGAGGTGGCTTCCACAGTGATAGAGCCTCAATAATCTGATCTTGTCTAGTCCGATGCTGACAATTGAATATTTAATTAGCTAGTGTGAACTGGTTAGACATAGACATTAAATTGTTTGGAGCCCAATGAATGATAAAATGCTTTACAGATTTATACCATTTAAATGTTTTTAATGTAGTCTCTGCTCATACACTTATTACATAAGGCATATCATCTGTCACTGAGGACTCAGGATTCAGACTCAGGATTTGTTTTAAATAAACACTATCAATATGGTGTCATTTGTTTCTTTATTATTTTTTTGTTAATTAATTGCCTTTATTCAGAAGAAATGTTCATTTCTTATTCCCCGTGATCTTTCTGAAAACATTTAAATGGTTGTTCTTTCTCATCTTTGTGCCAATAGTTCAGGACCTTCTCCAGATACAAAAGGATTTCTGTTGCTTTGAAGATAAGGACGCCCACCCTCCCATAAACAATAATTGTGTAGTTTCTTTCCTGTGGCTTGATTTATTTAAAGCATTATGCTGAAAGGTTTCAAACTAGTTATCCTGCCAAGTCCTGCCATGTAAATATCTACTACTAGTGTGCAGTTTATTATTGTCTACTTGTGATGCAGGAAAATAAGAAAACACTTGAGTGTAAGAGCTAGCATAAGACCCCACCTATAAAGCAAATTGTATGTGGCTGCAAAACGTTATTGCTTTTGTAACCAGCAAACTGTGCATACAAATACCTACGAGGATCAGTAATGAAGGAAAAGTCATTCTGTAATTCTTGTAGAACATAACCAGTCCTTATGAATCTATTATGATAAATACAATCTGAAGTGCTGACTTTTCTGTCTGCATACTATTTTAATTGTACAGATTCAGAGATGTGTTTTGCCAAATAAAATTGACTAATAGGTACACTACCTAATTACTAAATCATTTCAGGCCATAACATAATGTTGGCACTGCCACCAAAACATTTATTATGATAGCTCACTTGTAATAAACACAAGTCAAGGGATTAGAAAGAGGTTGAATTATATGAAATACAGCTTTGCATGGATCAGTTATACAGTAATTAGGTATTTCAACATGTGTAATAATGTAATTATTAACATTGAACCGCATTAAGAAATGACATGAATGTTAACTTCCACCTTTGACAATCTGTATAATGTGAAGGAAGCATTACATTGGACATACACAGAATTCAGATTTAATTGTAAATAAACTGTTAGGTACAGAACACATTTTGAAAGCACAATTACTTTCCATTCACTCAAAACTGATTGCTAAGTAGGTATTTGAAACTTTCCTGATAAACCATTAATGATTGAAAAATGCATTTTTTGTACTCATAATCAGTCTTGTTCACAAAATGTCAAATATATGAAATAGTATTTTGGACCTGCAGTTAGGAACATTGCCATTGGCTTCACAGTTACTTCAAAAAATTGTTTCCTTAGAGTGGCATTGTGCTTGTTCGCATGTGCAGGGGCCTTTTTTTTTCAAATCACTGCATCACATTCAGGAAGAGTGTGGCAGTGGGAACTACGTGTAAAGCTCAGTTTACACAATGCTCATAGCCAAGCACACTCACAAACATATGCTTCCTTTGATAAAGGCCTTTATACCAGCTGAAATTCTATGGGCACGTCTCTCGAGACAATATCAGCGTTAAATACCACTCTATTTATAGAGTACATGCTAAGTTTAAGTGTACTGTACTTGACAAAATAAATATGAGTGCATGATGAGAAAATAATTAACTCTATGAGGGAATTCTCTTACTCCCAATGTGAACTTTGTTGAAAACCACTGTAATTGGCAATAGTGTAGAACTGAATGCTACAGAGCCCCTAAAGTCCCAAAATAATGTAGCAAAAATAATATTCTACATTCATCATTAATGTTATGAAAAACCATCTTGCTCAAGTTTAATATTTATGATTGGCATAATGAAGTGGTGGGGTCTAAATGTTCTCTACTGGTCAGGGCTTCCAAAAACAATAGTCACTGTTCACCAGGCATGTCATCCACTGAATTTGTTATTCAGAAAATTATGTGGAAAATAATTCACACATTCAAACTTTTAAATGATATATTCTAAGGGGGATTTAGGGACATCTCTAACAATTTTCTGTTGTAAAGGTCAAAGGTGCCAGTTTATGCCATGTTGAAAAATCTGCGGAATGTGCAGTTTGATATGTCATCAGTCATTTTTTGGAAGACAACAGTTCATCCTTTTTCAGAGGTGCAAGGAAGGAATTTCCGCACACTGGTCATTATAAATGCATTTTTGAAATACCTTATTAATGTTGCTCCATGGAAATCACCTGGTAGCTGATCTGAACTCAAAGGCATAAAAGGGATGCCTTTGTGAGCATGTGTAGCTGTAATTGTGTGCTGAGGGGGGAGGCTGTATATCGTCTGAAAGCCCTAGCCAGGATACAGCTGCCTATGACTAATTTCATATTCCCCCTTTTCAGCCAAGGAACACCATTTACCATGTAATACACATCACTGGGCATCTGTTTCCTGTTTTGATTCATAGAGTTATCTTATTTTCCTTATTTCCCTTTCACCTGGATAGCGCCAATGTTCCTTCCATCAAATCTATTTCTCTTTTTTAAGTGATTAGCCTGGCCTCCCAAGCCAATTTATTACACTACTTTCATCTGCAGCTGAGGGGCAAACTGTGGAAGTGAGTAACCACCATATCTGAATCATTATATTAATGAGGCTCTTGTTGCTCAAGTTCTTCCTCTAGTGCATTACTTCACAATGTACTCTTTGGCTCCTGTTTACCTTGTTGCATCCTGTGTCTAAGAACTGCTACAGAACTGCATGCAGCAGATGAAGTAGCATAACAACAAAGAACTTGTCTAGACATGTCCTTTGATTAAGAATTTTACAGCAAAATTTTTAATTTCTCATGGATATTGGTATTAACAGCAACAAAAAAAAGTTTTATTACAATGCCAACAGTAGTTTACATTTTAGCACTATTTTTCTTTTGTAATGTTTTTCAAGAACCGTAATATCTGAGCAGCTTCTCATCTGTCGTTTTTAGAATCTTTTTCTCTGGCATGCAGACCACCCAGCCAGGCGAAAGGCCAAAGAAAATCTGACGTGGGTCCTTCCTCATTGTGAGCATGCTGTACAGCTCATCCTTGGTAATGTCTGGTAGGACATATCCATACTTCTGGGCCAGTTCTAGCCTGGCCTGCTGAACCTGGTCTGGATCTGCCAGGTAACCACGGTTTTTGGCGTCTGTGTAGTAAGGAACCATGTCTTCCCCCGGGAGCATTCGCTTTGGGATAGGCTGACCTCTCAGGAAGAATGGAACAGGTTTACACAGGATTGCTGTCAAGGGAAGGATTAAACACCATTTCAGTACTAGTGGATCCAAAAACTTACAAAGAAATTAACAATTTTGAAATATTCGTGGTATGATGTGTATTTGTTCAATGACATGCACAAATATGACTTTCTAAGCACAAAACATAGACTATGTAAACATAAATCAAAATACTCACACAGACTTCTTGGATCAAAGAAACTTGTTGTAATGACACCACCATTTCTTTCTATGGCCGCTATTACCGACTCAGAAGCAATCTGAACCTCAATGTTGACTTTTGCCGCAAAGATATCAGCACCCTGAAAAAACAAGGAAAGAAAATTGTTTTATGTGTATTTTTGAACACAAAAATGTTTTGCAAGACAAAGTCATAATTTCAGCAGAAAACAAAATATCAGCGGTCAGCTTGTACCCTTAACACCTGACTGAAATGTTATTACATACTGCCACCTACTGTAAAAGTTACTTCCATCACAAACCTATCTGGCTTACAATGTCTAGCTACACACCCTAGTGGCCAAGGACTAACCAATTTGCCACAAAATTACAATAACTGTTACCTCATCCACAAGCTGCACTCCATAGTCTCTCTTCTGTGGCTGCACTGTCACCCCTCTGCCATTCACCAGCTGCGTGAGGTCAATTGGTTGTGAGGGGTCCACTCTGCCAAGATCTATCAAATACTGCAGTCTTTTGAGACTTAAGGGATGATACTGAGGCCGCCGACTGGACGGAACACAAAAAAACATGGCAACATCTGTTACACATTTTCATTTCCTACAGAACTTTCACAAAGCATTTTCTCGTGAGAGACAAGAACAAGACACATGGGACACAAGCTTACCTGTGGCCTTCATTGTATCCGTACTTGGGAATTACCAGGTAAAAAGGGGTCTGTCCCCCCTCAAACCCTAAACGAGGACGGTTGCCTCGCTGCCTCTCTCCTTTGTGACCTCTGCCACATTTACCTCCTCCGTGAGCACCTCTGCCTCGTCTCCTTTCCTAGAAAAATGCGTGTGCAGTGGCATTGTTACCTGTACTGGCCACCAGTGAGCTCATTACATGTAACATTAACTCTCCATGTGCAAGTAGAGAGGAACACATTCGATAAGGCTGTAGACAGACTAAAACTGATAGCCCCTTCAATTCTCAAAGAAAACGACTCAAAGAATGGGGAAAATTTTTAAAATCGAAAAAGAACTTTGTCACGCTCCTTAAAAATTAAAAAATGGCGACTACTTAATGATACAGATTTCTTGGTAAAATAAATAAATAAGCGAGGAGGGAATCTTGAAATAATCCGTGTAATAAATGTAACACAGAGCGGAGAGATTGCAATAGTCAGACTGAGATATCTTGCAAGACAGCTGTCTAACCACCTTGCCTTTTCCCTATGCATACCCCTAAAATACCGAAGTCTATCTCTGACTATCTATTGAATTTATTCTGGATAGCTAATCACACATGTTAGGGACTACATAATTATATTTCCGTCTGCTACCCATGCACGGTCATCGTTTGCTGGATTCATAACTAATCAGCCCCAGGTGACTGTGTCCTGACAGCTAATTACATTACGCTGGCCAGTTTTCACTTTGAACACGCTGTAGCTATAGCTAGCCTTACAGCGTGAGGTCGTTAGCTAGCTTGCAAGCAATTTCCATAGCCATTTGGGGCTAGGATGCTTGTTCAAGATAACTATCCAACTAAACAAGTGGAAATGAAAACATTGATTTAATTTCAAAGTCGAGGGGCCGTAAAGTGTGGGAAATGTCTAACTAGACTGTTGATACACATTTTCTTGAATGGTGCTATCTTGCTAACTAGCAAAGTAACGCCGTTGATCTCTTGCACTTACAGCTTTCTTCGATCCAGGGTTGGGTCGAAGGTTTGCTAATGTTATCCTTGGTAATGTTCTTAAGATATCTAATGCTTTTCCACCCGGGGTCTTCGAAACAGACATAGCTAACGTCTGACACCTAGTTATCCGTAGTTACCACGCTCCCAAGGACACTGTTAGGTTTAACGACAGTCACATGGTACAAACCCGGAAAATTGTTTACGGCTATAACAGAGATAATTCAGGAGACGATTACATTCACTTCTTCCTGTCTCACACAAAAGTTCCGGTTTCCAAGGATGTAGTCAACGCAATGCCTGCAACTAAAGGAGTTCCGGTGCTGATACAGAAACAAAACCTTTCAAAGTAAGCACAGAGACTGGCATGTTACTGGGGGGATTACCTGAATAACCGCGTTAATGGAAATTTTGTCTTTAGCAAGAGGTTGGCTGACGAGGCTGAAAACGGGAAGCTGAAACTTAGCTACTTATACTATAACCTACTAATAACTACTAATACCCATCAGTACCCATGGGTACGTCAGCGCTAACCGTAGTTTTAGATATCAGGCTTCGTGGGTAGCTAAGCAGCATATCACCTCTAGAGTCAGCTAGCTAACGAGTCTGCCTTGCCTTACTTGAGCCCAAGACTTGGATCAGGATAGTTGTACTGCTCGTGTCTGTATGGGGTCTGATTTAACGTAATAACACTGCCGCAGTGTGTCTCATGATTGTATTGCCATTGACGTCGTCATTTGACACAAAACTAAAAACATTCAGCGTACAGTAACAGCACGTCAAGGAAGGAAGCATTTAAATTCTGTCCGTAGAAAAAATGTCCTAAACACATCTTCCAAGTTATATTCATAACCAAGTGTAATAAACTACTATGCTGTGTCTCCAACTAACAGCTTGTAGTGCACTGAGAAATTGTCTGGTTGACAACTGAATCGACCAACAAAAACCCTTGTTTCTACGGAGGGAAAGCAGTAAGCCAACTGGGAAGCAATGGGGCGGGATTTCCTAAACCTGTATCAGTGCGAGATTCATGCTACCTAGTTATCAAGCTAGCCTGCTATCACCTCGGTCTCTTTAAACTTAACAGTACTACATGGATAGGCAGTGAATATATTTGCCAACGTTACAGCTGCTAAGAAGCGGAAGCCATAACCTTGACATAGTGAGATATATTATGTATTTATTCTGCTAAAGTGGCAATCAACATATCAATACAACCTGCAGATACATTGCTCGGGGGAGTTACAAAGTGACCGTTCACAGACAATCGGAGGTTAGCTAGCTAGCTATATTGTCAATTCTCGTGTTGAATGTCAGCTGCCTGTCCATTGTATGTGCGGTAATAACATGTCAGCGCCGCTTCCTGCCATTGTACCAGCCGCACGGAAAGCCACTGCAGCGGTAAGTTGAACTTGATGCGCCCTTTTGTGGTTAGCTTTAGCTGCTTCGACAACACAAGATGTTTTAGCTAGAAAACCGCGACACGGTCAGTGCAACGGAAGGCAATGAGTGTCTTCATCAATGCCTTGCTAGGTAGGTCATTTATCTTGTTTTTGTAAGTCATCGAATAACGTAGCTACTGTATTTTACAACCCCACGTGACTGAAGCGTTTAGCACTCGTTTATGCCTCTGGTTAGCAGCTAGTTAGATAGCTACCGTTCGGAACGAATCGAGATGCTGAATTTACGATTGTGTAATTATCTAGCTACCAAGCAAGGGTTATCTGGATTAGGAGACGCTTTCAAATATGTATCTAATATATTGGTGCGACATTGTTGTGCAGTGTCTTTTACCTTGTTTGTTGTATATTCTCATTTATGACCCTTGAGTAGTAGTTGCTCAGTGGTCGCTAGTTATTAATTGCTTTGAAGCCTTTGTAGGTTTTCTTTTTACGACAGACCAACCTAGACAATCTTAATACAAAGAGATAGAAATAAGAACAATTTTCATGTACTTTTTTCCTTTGGACAGGTTATATTTCTACATGGATTGGGAGACACGGGGTAGGTATATTGTTAGCTTCGCATCAGCTTGCATTAAACTTTTCAAATTGCATTGTTACACATTGTCATTTTATTTGAATGCGCCCATGCTATGTTAGGTGACGTCTGTTACTCGGTGTCCTCAGCGCACACAGACGTTATTATATAATATCATGACATAAAGAATTACAGTACCTATCCAAGTTATTCTAGAGTGCCACGTTATGTGTGGTACTTAGTACGAAATACATTACTTATCATTTAAATGTAAAAAGTACCCCAATAAGAGATTTGTCCCGTTATACTAACGCTTTTGCGGTTTATTTTTCCACCCAGACACAGCTGGGCAGAGGCCCTTGCCGGGATAAGGACTCCTCATGTGAAGTACATTTGTCCTCACGCGTAAGTACACCTCATCTCTCCTCTGATGTTTAAATTTCCTTTTTTTGTTTTAATATTGAATTTTATATTTACATGTACAATCATTTGAATACTTCATTTCAATAATGACCATAACCCCTATTCTGATTGAGTTTGAAAAGAAGAATTAATCAGTTGAACAAGGATTCAGTTGAATTGCTAATTCTTTATCAGAGAAATAGCTTGATTTAACAGTGAAATGTGACTGAACAAAATCCTTAACTGAATTGTGATTTTCCAAAATAATTTAAATTTTATGTTTGAATGTTTTATGTTAAGATATCTTTAATACCCGCCTTTCTCTGCTATTCTGATCCTTAAGAATGACCTTGTGAACTTTAATTTCATTCATGTCATTTGTCATTTAATCAATTTTGTAGGCCAATTATGCCAGTTACACTGAACATGAACATGGCAATGCCCTCTTGGTAAGATGCTAAACTTCATTTTATCTTGTATTTTAATGTTCTGCATAATATAATTGTCCACAAATAAATATTAAGTTGTACCTTAAAGGTATTTTCCTATTGCACACTTTGTCTATTGATAGTGTTGTTATTTGTCAACTTTTTATTGTCTTTCTACTGTCTTTTTGTCTTTTTGCACTGCTTACATTGTACTTTATGTTGTTTTTGTCTTGGACTGTCTAAATGTAGCACCATGGGTCCCAGAGAAATGTTATTTCAACCATACTGTATACTTGTATGTGGATGGGCCGACAATAAAGCTCTTCTGACCTGACTATTGCCTGTTATGCAGTTGCTATGCTACAAATGAATGAAGGAAAATGATTTTTGATGTGATATTGGACATGAAAATACTGGACAGAATAGAGGAAGAAAATAATGACATAATCAAAGTGATATAATGTGTAAAAAATACAAAAAAAAAAAATCCCCATACACATGAACTTCCCATGGGTTATTGAGTGCACTCTAGTCTAGCATATTGATCTCAGCTCAAATGACATGTAACAGATAAAGAACCACATTTTGTCTTCAGTTTTAGGGAGTGAAAAGCAAAATGGAAGCAAGTACATATGTGTGTCTCTTTCTTTCTCCTTTTCATCTTGAAGGTTTGATATAATTGGCCTAAGCCCTGATGCAGATGAAGATGAGTCTGGTATAAAACAGGCAGCAGAAAACAGTGAGTTTACAATGGGTGCATTAAACGTCTGTAATGACAATGATGTAATGTACATCCAGAGCTTCATTAATGTATGCGTATATAATGTGTGCATATACCAGATGAGGTGCTGTTAGCAGTATCTTGTTGAACCATGCATATCTTTTTTTTTCATTTTGACAGGGTCTTATCACTAGATGAATATCATTAGATGATCCATATTATTTTTAGAGAAAGATCCTCAAATGTCATGAAGTCATTGAAATACACAAATATTCAGCTGGATAGCTTTACAAAGTATATGCAGGACAGAATTTACAGTTAAATTATGTAATACAATGAATGTTTGTCAGTAAGGTTGATATCGTATATTAATGTTCTCATTTAAATGATCATTGAAAGAAAACCTTGATTCTGCTGGTTATGATGAATACTAAATAATTTGTCCATTTCTTTCATCTGTTGATATTGATATTGCTTTGAGCCTGTCATTTACATTGTCGTTTAATTGTGACTTGTGTACATTTCTCAGTTAAAGCACTGATTGACCAAGAAGTCAAGAATGGAATACCTTCTCACAGAATTGTCCTGGGTGGATTTTCACAGGTATGACTACTGGAAATAATTTACTGGATGTAATAAAGTGTAATTGAAGGTATGCACAGGCTCTGAAATTAACATTTTGGTTCACCAGCCAGCCACAAGCCATGAGTGGCTGGTAGGTGGAAAAATTCACCTGCTGGTTGAATTTTTCATCACCCACAATAAATTATTACAAGTTAAGCTACATTTTCTCTGGATCCTATGAGGAACACAGCTAGTCCATATGGTAGCAACATTGAATATTTCTCGCCTAAACAGCAGGCCAGCAAGATAATGTTACAGCTAAAGCTGACAGCTAATCCACAGTAAAGTTGGCAAGTATTACTAGCTAGTGAAGTACATACAGAATTGATGAAGCTGGAATCAAACTTACTTGCACAGCCACTCAAAATCCCAAAAAGTCTCCCATTTTTTTTCTGATCCATGTACTGTTCTGAACATAGTCTTCATTTATCTGCAGTGCGCTCACTCATTGTAGTTAGTGTCTCCACATTTTTAATTTGATAGTAGAGCCAGCTGTCCAAATAAGCAATGTGACAGAATGGGTTAAGGGCGGCTACCTCTCAGACCGAAACTAGCTAGTTAGTTGTTGAATCAGGCTGAATATTCATATTAATTTGCATTTTGTTATCATATGTAGATTTCACAGCTAGAAAAACAGAGAGTTCCTGCCATTGATTTACTGGAAAAAGGGAAACAAAACAATGGGAACTGGACTGAAGGGGCATGTATTTGGGCATCTTGCATTTTACAAGGGTTCTTTGACTAACATAGAGGGCCATGTTCATTTTTGTTCACCCACAAGTGTTCACAAGTTGTTCACTAACAAGTGGTTAGTGACTCTGCAGGCTTAACCAGCTTAACCTGGTGGATGTTAATTTCAGACCTTGCAGGCAGAACAAAAACAGATCATCAGCTGTTCACAGTTGAGCCTTACACCAAGGCAATGCTTTAATCCACCAACTAATCAAAGTAATAACACAGGACTTTTTCCTACTTTTTATTTTTTGTCTGATCACATTCTTGAAGTTTAGGGCATTGAGAAATAATAACCATATCTGCTAATTGTAGCCTAAGGGTACTGCAGCCTTGTGTAAAACTGAAGAAATAAAAGTATATTTTGTCTGGCTACAGTTAGCTTTACTATTAGTTATACCTTAATGTTTTATTAATAAAAGATAGTATGAAACAATAATGAACAGCAGACCTATTGAAAGGGAGGTGGAAAGCTTGTTTGGAGAGCTATTGTGCTCATTTAAAAGCACATAAAGGCTGTGAAGAGCAGATACAATTGAAGTAGATGTAAGTGTTTGAAGGTTTCAAAATCTCTGCCATGGAAAAGTTTTGATTGTGTTCTGGCCCAATCTATGTGTTGGCTCATTTAAACATGTTATGTGTATTTAAGGGCTTGCTGCTGTGGATTATCCTGCTCACTTGCAAATGATGATGTGTCGTGTGTGTGTGTGTGTGTGTGTGTGTGTGTGTGTGTGTATGGTTACAGGGAGGGGCATTGTCTTTGTACACTGCTCTTACAACTCAGCAGAAGCTGGCAGGTGTGGTGGCTCTCAGCTGCTGGCTTCCACTGCGGAGTTCATTCCCCCAGGTGCTGCTTCTCCTTTTGCAGTACACTCTGTTTTTCCTGCCACTCAGAATCCTTTCACTTAATTAAATGGCCTTTGGCCCAAATAGGCCATCCTTTCTCTGTTAGTTTTGACTCTGAGCACTGTGTAAATGACCTATAGCCTAGGTATTTGAACAGATAGTCAGTGTCTTTGAATATGAGCACTGCAGCATGCACTAAAGCATTTTGACTGACCCAGAGAAAATGTTCTGCTTAAAGAGAAGGATTTTTATCCCAGTCATTATATTTTTGTTTCTAGATGTAACATTAACAGAATGTCTTTATATAGATTTGGTGCAGTTACTCTGGTCATGTAGCACGCATGTCCACATATCTGAGATGGACTTCTGTTTATTAAGAAGTTGAAGATTCCCAACATATATGGTGTGTATTTCAAATTTTACAAAGTGATAGTAAAAAAGATAATGTAGAGCAAGCTACATGTGTAATGTCATTTCCACTAGATAGAGTCTTTAGGACAAGGACAAGGTTCAGCATTATGTTGATGATTTTTTTCCTTTACTGCCCCATTGCAGGCAGCAGCCAACAGCTGCAATAAAGACATGCACGTTCTGCAGTGCCATGGAGAGGCTGACCCCCTCGTACCTCTGGTGTTTGGCTGCCTAACTGTGGAAAAGTTAAAAAGTGTTGTTAATCCAACCAATGTCAACTTCAAGACCTATCCTAGAATGCCACACAGTTCCTGTCCTCAGGTCAGTATTGCAGTTGGTGATCAAGTCAGGGCAGTCCCTAATAACTTCAATTATTGACTTTATAGAAATGAAACATTTACACACTCATATTTCAGAATTATTTAACATTTAGTTTAATGCAGAATGTTAACCAATGAAATTAGATGCACCATAAGCACTCTGTGGTGTGGCTGTGGTGACTCAAAAGATTATAGAGAGATTAGAGTTAATCGTAAGTATCTAACATGCTGTCATTGAAATAACAGACCTGAGGTGTTGGGAGTGTTGATTTTGTGATGTCATTTCTCCCACAGGAAATGGTGGATATCAAACAGTTTATTGAAAAGCAGCTACCTCCAATCAATTAACTTCACAACAGTGGCCTTTTAACCATACACCAGCACCAGCTCTGACTGAACCTGAATCCTTCAGAAGCTCTTAGATCCTCTAGATCACAAAAACGCATTTGGTCAACGCCTGCTGTATTGTATGTACTACATTTTGCCTGTCATACAGATACACAAACTTGCGGCTTAGGGGAGGCTGTAAGAAAAGAAATACCATTTCATGGTCTTTTAAACTATGGGAGAGCTGCAAGGAGTCTTCAGTATTTGAATGGCTAGTGTTGTGCTGCAACTGTTGTGGATGTAACTATTAACTATTAAAAAGCCATTTCTTCCAGGTAATAAATGCATTTGATTATCTAATATTGTCCAGTTTGGAAATGTTACTCTTAATTTATGTGAATTTACAGTAAAGTACACTACCAAAATGTCTAGACATCTAAGTGTTATATATTGTAAATGGTTACTAATAACAAATGAAAATTAAACAGATAACGGATAATGTTGACATTTGGGTGTATGGATGTCCATTCGTTAAAGAGGGCTAAGTACCATTGCAGGTGGATTATTGCAGCTGATTTGCAGTGCCATGCATGTTTATTCATACCCCTGACTAAAGAACAAACATATTGTAAAGGAAAAAAAAAGTACTAATGAAAGTAAACAATGCTTTACTCTTAATAGCATTATACAGAGCAAATTCAGATTGTTTACAGATTATAATTTTTAATTAATCCAGAAAATTTGAGGGTCATTCTTATTCAGAAATTTCAGTAATCCAAAAATGACAAAATAAACAATACATTCTGGGTAAAAAAATATCTACAAAATTCTGACTTGAGGTTCTGTGGAAGTTTCTGGCTTCCAAGTGCTTCCGTTTCCCTGCTAGTGTAAAAGGAGGTAACACACACAAAAGAGATTTATTGACATACATTATCATGGTTAAGGTCAAAGAACTTTCTGAAAACTGCAGGTAAATCATCATTGACCTCTGCAAGTTGGATTGTGGCTATTATGTTTTGGTGTTGTTGAGCATCTGTGGTTCCTGGAGGCCTTGTTTAGATAGTGTTATGAATCCCAGTACATATCAGGACATTTTGTCTAGAAACTTGGTTCCCTCTGCCAATAAACTCCAGCGTGTCTGAACATGGACATTCCAGCATGTCATTGATCCAAAGAATTCCTCCAAATCTGCAAAGAAGTGGATTGATCATCTCAATCCCCAGACTTTAAGCAATCATAATTTTGTTGTTCAAACTCAAGAGAGCAACTCAAAAACCAAAATCTCAGGAAGACCTAGAGCAATTCTGGGGGAAATTATGCTCAGAAGTGCCATAACTACATAAAACACAAGTTACTGTAACCCATGCCAGAATATGATTTACAAACAAAATAAATAAATAAATAATTACAAGGATGTGAATAAATGTGACATTTTTGTTTCCTAAAGTAAAATTCATTATTTGTTCATGTATTTGTAAACAATCCAAATGTGCTGAATGCAATGCCTTGAAGATTAAAATATAGCTATTTTTAAAACAAAAAGATCAAATGTTTACATTTTATGGCATGTTTTCATTCCCATTTGTTCTAGGATATGAATAATAATTGAGTACAGTCTACACAGGCATGAAACAACTTGCCATTATCACCTTTGTATAGCAGAATCAATGTATAAGAAAAATTATTGAAATTTTACATCTTAGCTAATAACATTTACTGCACTGTTTAATTATTCGTTTATTGAGTGTTTTATCTGCTTTTTGATCAAGACTTTTTATCTTAAGATTAATCGAGGGCTGCTGATTTACTGCTAAATAGTACAGTAACGCTTGCGTTTACTACCGGTAGCCTATACACATGGCGGAGTCAACTGTATGTATATCAGCATTAACACACGACGGGGGATTCAAGCGAAGCTCTGTCCATGGTTTCAAGTGACAAAAATGAAAAGCAGAACAACCAGAAAATGGAGAGAAATGTGCAAAACGCCAACGCAGCCGACAACCGCATACTCTTGACCGATTTGTGGTCACAGTAAGGCACGTAGGTTATCGATTTCTTTCCCGCAAATCGCCATTTACTTGCGTGATCGAGGGATGGCTAACGACTTATGCTGATGGCACACGTCGCCATCTTATGAAGTGTACCCACGGCATATTTATAGAGAATTATATGAGTTTTCTGACCGTTCCAGCATTCACTGCAAATAATTTCTTACTTTAAACATTATGCATTTCATTATTCGTTGAATGCAAAACAATAAATTCAAAAATGTACACCACCACAGGGTGTCGAAATTGCTGGAATGCGCGTGTGCAGTGAGCCTCAGCGTGGCTTCAGTGCGGTTCACAGGAAAACGCGTGTCATCCCTGCTGTACTCAGTAAGGTAGATCGGTGTTCCTTCCTCTTGGTGATTAGTTTGGCCTGCTTTGTTTGTGGTTGCGCTTGCTCAGCCCGCCGATGTGTTGTGCGTTCCCACGGAGGTGGCTTTAGATTGAACCCTTATTTATATATTTTGGTTTGGATATAGTATAACATAAAAGAAAACATGGGAAAGAAAGAGGAAGAAGACATTATAAGGATCGCAAAGAAAATGGATAAGATGGCGCAGAAAAAGAATGGGGTGAGAAGCAGTTTGAGGTGGCTGTGTTTGCATGTTGGAGCGCCGCTCCCGGTCCCCATTCATCGAATGGAGATGGGTTGGCAACATACTGATCTTGAAACAAGATCCGAATTGTTCTCATGGTTATCTTTAAAAAATCAAAAATAGTAGTTACTTATGAGCTAGACTACATGCTCTGGTAAGCGTAGCTAATGATCCGTTTGAACTTGCATCACAGCGACAGACGCGACAGGACACCGACCCCGACGGTGGCTTGTTGCTGGGCAGTATATAGCTATCTTGCTAACTAGCTATGTAGCCAAACAGTTATGGGTGTTTTGTTAGCAGTAAGTTAATGACCTTAGGTGCTTTGTTCAGCCATTGTCAACATGGTCTAGCTGGTAACGTGCAATCGTATTGCTGATAGCTCGCCAATAGGTAAAATTGAAGGTAATGAGGGCCTCAGCGATCCTCGTGTGTACAGCTCGAGTGAAGCCGACATAACATTTTGTGTCGCCGAGCGCGGCGCACTTCAGAGGTGCCTTTTAGCTTGCTAACCGGTTAACTAACATCGACGTGTGGTTTGTTAAAATTGACAATATGGTTAAATGTAACTGCTTAGATAACTGTGCTACACACTGTAAAACATCAAATTAGACCTAGTTAGTAGCCAGCTGCTTAGCTAGCTTGCATGATTTCACAAGATATAACGAATTATAGAAGTCTTTGATAACGTTAGCGACTTCAGTTGACAATTAGCTAACTAGCTAATGTTTGTTATCGATAACTAGTTATTTGTTCCTTATGATTGTGAAGCTGACGCGAGAAAGAACGATTATGTTTCGTACGACATGATCATACAGTAACATACGTTTTTTTATGCTAATTGAAGTTGCATGTGACTGTTGAAAAACTTGCCCCCTGGTGTGTCACCTTAACCAGCTGGCTAATTAGGCTGACATAGCGGCTCTGTATCTGTAATTGCAGGCTGGCGCCTTGGACCTGCTGAAAGAACTGAAGAACATTCCCATGACTCTGGAATTGCTACAGGTAACGTAGGTCGTTTGCAAGCAATGCGCGGCGCATGTGCATTTCACTATTATTTTTTTAAAGAAAATGTATTAAAATGACTCTGTATTGTCTTTTCCAACATTAGTCTACCAGAATAGGGATGTCTGTGAATGCCATTCGCAAGCAGAGCACGGATGACGAGGTTACATCACTAGCCAAGTCACTCATCAAATCGTGGAAGAAGCTTCTAGGTAAGCGAATTCAGGTTTTTATTTTCTTTTAAAGCGATAAAGTGGCATTTTCAGTTGTATACAAGCAATGACAACATACATGCATTTGTGCTTGATCAAAATATTTACTTTTGGCTGAAGGTGGCTTGCTATCATAACGTCATTTCTCGTCTTGCAGTATTAGGCAGGTCGTGTAGATTTAAATGATATCCTTATTGTTTTGATTTCCTAGAGTTTTTGTGATGATGTTTATGTTTGCGTTTTTATTCATTTTCGTCTAATCATATTAATTAGCTTTGCATTTGGCACTGTTCCCTGAGTGTTGCCTGCCAGATAGTCCTGTTTTCCCCATGACATATTGATGACTTAAGAGAACTTAGCTGCTTTTGTTCTATACTGTATGTATTGCCGCTAGCTCCCCTAAAGATATGTCCAAGTAGCAATTCCTGTAAGTTTTACTTGATGCAGTGTAGATGAACCCCATCCACGAGGTGCACATAACTAGTTAACATAGCTAACAGAATTTAATGTCAGAGCTTGAACTCAGTTGTGTGGATCTTAACTGTTGAGAGACTGAACATCTCATGTGTCCAGTTATTAAACTGGACCACCGTGCACCACACTTTTTCCTCGAAGATGCGGTGCACCTTCCTGTTCTCAGCGTAACTGTCAGGTAGTGAGCAGCCGTTGACCCATCAGCCCAGCAGAGGGCAGCTGATGGGTCAACGGCGAGGGGTGACAGTGTAGCATAGTGGTTAAGGAGCAGGACTCGTAAACGAAAGGTTGCCGGTTTGATTCCCCGCTGGGACACTGCCGCTGTATCTTTGGGCAATGTACTTAACCCACAATTGCCTTAGTAAATATCCAGCTATATAAATGGATAACATTGTAAAAAAAAACCTGTAACTGATGTAAGTCACTCTGGATAAGAGTGTAATGTAATATAATGAAGACATATGGGGGGAATAAGATCTTAATAAGTATCTTCATGGTTTGTGTTCAGTGTCTTTGTGTTACTACTCTCACGCCTCGGGATACATTGACATTGCAAACTGACACAAATATAACACATTTTTAGCCAGTATATGTGTTTGCATGCATGTATATATTTATGTATACAAATGTGGATATATTTGTGCACCAGGGTTTCCGCTAGGATTTTTTCTTGCCAGTCCGTTGTCTGGAAAGAATTTATTTTACTGGACAAATTTGAAACCTACTGGTCACGTTTCAATAACAGTCTATGTTACAAACGAATGACAACGATCTCAAATCAGTTTGACTATTTAATGAACAGTAACGATTGAGCAAAACAACTGTAACATTGAAGATTAAAATATAGCTTTTTTTAAAACAAAAAGAAAAAATGTTTACATTTCTATGACATGGTTTCATTCTAATGTCTGTAATTCGATTCTGCAGAGAGAAGCCCCTCTCTGGTGGCACGCTTGATACGGGCAGAACACAGCCAATTTTAGCCAGTGTAGCCCAGTTGGGGTACAGCTCACTGAACTCATAAATAAGCACTTTTCAAGCTGTTGCAAAAGTGAAACCCCCATAACCGTGGAGCGCCATCATCACTGCCACTACATCTCGTCGTGCGCACTTGGCGTCAATGAGAGGTGCGGTTGCTGATTCAGTCGGTTGTTAATAGGCTGTTTTGCTGTCAAAACACTGTTTAGGTATAGCCTTTGTTATAGCTATGTTTTTTATGAGCATTATTACTGGACATTTCGACCGGCAAGTTTTTAATTTATCGTTTTTTTATAAATTTTACCAGGCAACCCTGTTGTGCACACAACTGTACATACTTAAGGGCAGGAGACTTTGATAGCATGTAATCATACATGCTTATTCCACTTGGGTGTGGACGTTTTTCCTCTTATTTCATTGGTCCGTTGACAGATGAGCCAGGGGGTGGCGACAAGTCATCAGAGGAGAAGAAAAAGGAACCTACAACTCCAACTGTCTCCTCTTCACAGAACAGTCCTGAGCCAAGAGAGGAGAGGTAGGGCTGTCGGCTTGCTAAACTGAACTTGATCTTACAATTAATGTGGCAAGCCAAACTGTATGCATAACACAAAGGCTGTTCTCTGGGGCCAAAAGAATATTTGTAGTTCACATTAAAGCTACTATTTCACTTGTTCTGACTGTATGCTGAAATTTATTTTCAGTTTTCTGGAAAAAGGAGGTATTTAAAATTTCCCATGTGGAAGACGTTTTTTAATCGGAAGCATCAAGAACATTTAAAGCCGCCGGTCCTTAGGTGGATGATTTGTATAAATATCCCGTAAGGCCAATCCAACATTCTGCCAGGGGAACGGCCTTCTCGCAGACCTAGAGCCTCGTCATCCAGTGAGTGACTCAGAACGTGTTCTCTGCAGCAGCTCCAGCAGCAACTCAAGCAGCAAAAGCGAAACCAGCGACATCACGCCCAACACGCTGATCACCACCTTCCCACGAGCACCGAACACGTCCGATTCTGTCAGGAACAAATGCAGGGAGATGCTGTCCAGTGCCTTGCAAGCAGGGAGTAAGTTCCATCACCACCGCCACGCCCCCGTCCTTTTGCAAACACAAGAAAGCAGGGTTGTCTGAGTATTCAGAGGAGCCAGTTTCATTATCGTTTTATTTGGGGAAAGACCTGTTTGTTCCTGTTTTGAAGAAGCCAGTCTCTTTGGCAGTAGATGGTTATGTTGTAACTAGTCTGTGCATGCTGAGTTGGTCAAATTACAGTGGCTCACGGCATTTTTCACTCTTCCATTTTGGTAGACTTTATGCTGTTAGTCATTACTTTTTTTCCTTTCAGATGACTACATTGCCATTGGTGCTGACTGCGATGAGCTTGGAGCTCAAATTGAGGAATATATCCTTTTTGAACTGAAGTGGTGTTTTGAGAGATGACTTCCATGGCATTCACTGGCAGTCTTCTCATGTCATGTTAGCTTACAGGTAGCCCTTTGTTAGCAAAGCTGCATTCTAGCCTTCCAGAGTTTGTCATAGATTTCAGCAGATCAGCAGCTCATGAGCGGATTTGGGGTTTTTCTGCATAACATCAAAAATATGTGATAATATGTGTCCGTGTCAGATCACTCATGTTTAGAGCTCTTTCATTTTTAAGCCCGTCTGTTTCAGCCAAGGTGTATTGTCGCCATCATGTCAGTCCATTTGTATGTCTGTGGCTGGTACCTCTTGTCAGTAACGCATGAGTTGATACAGCTGTAGTGATGATACGTATGCCATACATGCATCTCATGAAGTTCTTGGATGAGTTCACACATGGGGACCTTGACCTGCTTTTCAGGGTCCCCATCCATGAAAAACTGAAAATTTGTATAACTACAGTAGTTCAATAACCACCCAACTCTCCGCACAAGAATATTCAGGATGAAGCTATCAATGTCAACATGCTCCTTAATAATTTAGCACGCATTTTCCAGGAGTTTAAAAACACTGATATGAAATACAAAAACCGAGTTCGGAGCCGAATCGCCAACCTGAAGGATATCAAGAACCCCAGCCTGCGGAGGAACGTGCTGTGTGGCAACGTGCCTCCCGATAGGATGGCCCGGATGACCGCGGAGGTGAGTGTCCAAGCTGCCCATTGGACAGGGTTGGCATGCATGGCCCACTGAGGGGATCTGATCACCTCTGCCTTCCCGGTCGCAGGAAATGGCCAGTGACGAGCTGAAGGAGATGCGCAAAAACCTGACCAAAGAGGCCATCCGAGAGCACCAGATGGCCCGAACGGGCGGCACTGAGACCGACCTGTTCACTTGTGGCAAATGCAAAAAGAAGAACTGCACGTACACCCAGGTATGGGCAAGTCATAGGACAGTAATGCCCTCACTGGGTCCTGAATTTGTCATTTATTGCAGAAATGAGACAATAGTGTAGTGACTAATAAAGGAAAAAACATGATATTATTCAGTTAAACATTACATCGTATTATTGAGAAGTAAGATATTCAAGTTCACATATTGAGACTAGTGCCAACTAGTGCAGAACTGTTGTTTTTGCAGTTTTTTTGCACCCCTTTAAAATAACATGCCACTTTGTCCCATACATTGTTATTGTTATGTTGTTGTGCCTTATGTAACACATACAAACTTCGATTATGGGCAAAAAGTTGTTTTCACTTAAGATGATATATCAATGGATCTTACTGGTTAAGTTTAAGTTAAGTGAGTTAAGTGTGGGCAGTGCTGATATCGGACATCAGGTGTTATTGTGAACAGAACTCCCTAGAGCCCCTCCTCTATGCCCTGTACAAGACTAAGCTCATTTCTGTGGGAAACACTGCGTTTATTGTTTTGCTTAGTGTAATAGAGTTGATTAGAATTGAGTGTTAGCATTAACTTTGGCTTTCCGCTCGCTTCCCACAGGTTCAGACCCGGAGTGCTGATGAACCAATGACCACATTTGTCCTCTGTAATGAATGTGGCAACAGGTGGAAGGTAAGGCATGTCATGTAGTCTAATGGGAGAATTTGCAATAATGTTTAAATGGTTTTGATTCCTTTACAGTCAACATTACCTAAATGTTATAAACTGAGATTGCTTCATTTTTTCAGTTGTAATAACCCTACTTTTCTGTTATGTTTTCTGTAATGTTGCTATGGTCATACGTAATATCCACACTTGTGATCTGTTCACTGATATGAAATAACAATAATGTTTTATACTGTTCAGCATTTGACGAAAGCACTATAACGTGTGCCAGTGTGCAACATTGCTGATTTGGTTCTCTCTCTTGTAGTTTTGCTAGTCGGAAGACGAGAGCCCACGAAAGAGATGCAGCAAGACTGCCGGACCACAGGACTTCACTTTGTACCTGTCTTTGTAAACAGAAACCGTTTGAAAGTTCACATTTAGTGAAACTTGCAGAGTGGACAGCCACAAAAGAAACCACCACTGTTTTTATTGAAACCATCTTGTTCATAGACGCATTTCCTGTATTTTAAGTATACATTAGGTACAGCTGTCAAACTACGATTAATGTTAATGTGTTTTTCTTTTACTGTCATTTTTTTATATGTAGTTTGACATTAAACTTTGATCAATAAGTACCGTTTTGCGCCATTGTATCCTTAAAAAATTAATTGCCGTCTTTGTTAAATTTGCTCACAGTAAAAAAAGAATCAAAGTGAAGTGAATTGTTTATTTTTAGAAGTTAAAAACACTTATGTTTACAGCAGTTCATCCTTTTGGGGAACACAGGAATGTCCTCAAGGCTTGCAGAGGTTATCCCTTTCTAACGTGCAAAATTAGTACTAGTCTGTTGTATGACTTGTTTCCATGCCAAGCATGGTGTTCATGTACTGCTGCCTGTTAAAGATTTACTCTGGCAAGGGTTGAGGCTTATTTTCAAGAACATCACTTTTCCTGTTGAAATTCATCAGAACTAGTGTTATCATTAGATAGACTATAGCTTGCGGCCTGTTGAAATATATTTGTAAAACCTTGAGAAATTTCATTATTTCACACATGAACTGTGCGTGTCCTTTCTCCTGGTGTTTGTCAGAATAAGTAGCACCAAAATGGCCTGAAAAAGCCATTTCATTCATTTTTCTCATTTTAGCTGAGTCAAAACAAAATGATCTTGTCTGACATACTTAATTACACAAATATAAAATTGATTACAGCACATGATTAAATAGAATCACATGGATTTAGCCAGTAAGTGACAATAATTTTCTTATTAGATGACATTCTGTTGTGGCCTTTTTTGTCAAACAGATGTTCCTCTGACTGGAATTACAATAAAGTAATATTGTTGATATTTTAATGAAATGCTCCATTTCAGTGTCCAATGCATTTAGTACCTAATGTGGAGTTGGGAACATTGTCCAAGAAAGTCTTGAGTGTTTTCTTTTTTTCCACATAAATATAGGAAGTATTTTTGAATGTTAACTGAAAATATTAACAAGCTGATTATTTTTCCAGCTGTATTTTCTGCACATGGGAGCATTCTTTGTGGGGATTTACATGTATCACTTCAAGAAATATTTACTCATTTTTTGTCAAACCTCTAATTTTTGGTGTGAAACGACAAGTCACATTTATTTTGGCTGTTTACCTCAGGGTGGCCAGTCTAAATGAGATGGTCTGAGGGCTGTGAATTTTAATCTTATGCATTATTAATGTAGCCTAGAAGCTAACAATGGCATGGTGAATGCAGCATCTCTCCTTTATAATCTTCCCAGGTGCAACCACTTCAGCGCTGAATAAGAGGCTGTCTTCTCATTACCTTTGGTCACAAATGCTGCCGGCAGGGACTGAGCGGCACCAAGTTCTGCAGCTTCTGTTCCCAGTGTTGCTTTGTTGAAGCCGTGTTTATTTGGTATCTCTAATATACTCCTAATTGGTACTGTTCAATTTTAGGCAACGATCGGCTTTGATTCAGTTTAATTGATTTTTGTCTGGCTTTCCTGTAGTTCAGCTTTATTCTGGGAAAAAGGCCTGTTTAGAATATAATTTGGTTATTGCAAGCATCAAATGACATGTGTCAACAAATGTGTCATCACCTAACTGCTCCATGTATCTCAGGACCTTATCACTTGAATAAAACAATAATGCAAAATCACAGTCCTGCTCTTTTAAGGAGCGGCGGGGAAGCATGTGGCAGCAAGCCACCCAACCCGTTCCTGTGCTTCTTGTGTCCCAAGTTATTGTAAAGAGTTGATTGTTGCGCATGTGTTTCCCTGGAGGTTCGGTAGCACTTATGAGTACACTGCTCCAAAACCCGCTAAGCGATCGACTTGCAGTCAATGCTGGGAAGTCCTGCTGAGCAACAGATTGCTTTTTCTGTCCAGTTGGACTCGTACACTGAGCAACAACGCTGCCTGGCCACATACCGTATTCACTGTATTCAGTGTCTGAACCTCTCATCATTTTGTGTCTGTTCTTGAAATTTCGTTACAATCAGATGGATAGAAGTGATCGAAGTGAATTCGGTTTCTTGTTTTGATAACTAAAAAAGAGTAAATGACTTTTAAAACTTACTGTTAGTCATTAGATCATTGTGAGACCATTGTCTGCTCTGTGTTTGTAATTGCATTGGTGGTCTCTACTCAGTGTTTGTATTCTGAGAAAACAGATACAGGACTACTGAACGCTGGATAAAATTGTGCTTTATTATATTTTAAAAGAATTGCAATGCCCACATTGTCAATTCAGTGGTAAAATATAAACCAAATACTATAAACATACACAAGTTATTAATTAAAAATGTATCTCTTTGTAAACTCTGATTTTAAAATAAAATTTACAACAATAACCAAAGAAAAACATTTATAGGCAGTATAACTCCAAACCACAGGCTTAGATTATTTGAGGTTGATCTACTTGATTTTTCCATCTGCTCGAATTGCACATATCAAGTACGTATACTTTAAGACAAATGACAGCACCACCTTTAACTACCAAAATTGGCAAAGACACCATAGTTCGTTTTCATGTGGCAAAAAGGTTGAAATAAGGATAGAACTTGGTTATAAATGTCACAGACTGAATGTCAAGGCACTTCCCCAAATGTAGCTCTTGTCTTTGAGAACATGACATGAAATTCAGGCAACAACAAAAAAAGAAAGAGTAATGCAAAAAGCGCAACAACACCAATTTCACAAATCCCAATATATCAAAATTAAGAAACCATGGAAATGGAGCAGGTTCTTTGATATCACTATCAATAAGTGATCTTTGATTATGTCTCCATCATCACTGAATGAACAAATTTAGGGCCTGTTTTTACACAAATGTCCATAAAATTCTTTCATAGAAATAAATATTAATGTCTCACCTTCAGCAGGCATATCTGTTGTGCAATTACATTAAAATTGTGTAATGCCAAAAAAATCTTTTTGAATATGGCCTTAAAATTACTCTACTTCATGTGGTCACAGTGATCATTAATTGAGCTTATACTTATCACTCAAACATTTCTGTATTTACTTATAAAGTTGTAAAGTGAACAGAGGCTTAGGACAATGTAATGCATGTATGTTAAAATATGAAAAAGGGATATGTCAAAATACAGCATATATCCAAGATATGCCATTGCCATTTCAATAAATGTAATTGCGTTTACATGGACTATACGTAGTACAGCATATTTTGTTGTACTTAGCTTTGTTACAGGCATGCAGTTACAAATAGTAAAGTGACAACAATATTGATATACCTGGAATTAAGAATGGAAAAGGGAGCACAATTGCCCAGCTATCAGGAAGACAGTCCTGAATCTCTTGTTATAGTGAGGTCAAGTATTAAAACAGTAGTGTTTTTCAGTTACCATAATTTACTCCATTCTAAAATTCTTGAAAGGGTTTCCAAATAATTTTTGGTGGCTACCTTAAGTCTGTTAAAATATATGCAGAAATGGGTATAGATATGTGGAAAAAAAGGAATATAACCCAATCAGATGACTTCAAACACATTATTTCATTGTAGAATAGACATGTTACCTTGGCAAGCTTAGATTCTCATATGCAATTTATAGAAACAGGCAGGTACATCTGCCAAAATTCCCTTTTCTGTACTTTGTAAAACTAAAACAGAAACAAAAAGTCAAGAAAATAACTTACCAGAAATATACTACAAATTCATCTTTCACAAATATAGCCCATAACATGCTCTTTTTCCCCCAAAACATCAATATAAAATTATAGTGACAGACAATAAAAATATAAAAAATAAAAACTCATATACTTTGGAGTGTCTTGCTCTGTTGATCTGAAGTGAGAGATATCTACTTGTGGCACTGAGCCCTCAGCAAACTTGAGACATTTAAGTCCAGAGCTAGATATGCCTGAGTGTCCCTCAGGTGTAGATCACTATAGCTGTAAAATCCCTGTGAGGAGCAGGAAGGCCCTCTCCCATTATTCTATTCTAAATAAGTTACAAACAAACAGGAACAGTAGTAATGATCAGAAGGACAGAACCTACGGTTCTGCGGATTGCTCGGGAAAGGCCTGAAGCAGACCCAAGTAAGCTGCGGAGTTCATGTAGCGGGGGTACGAGTCTCTTTGCATTAACGTGTAGATCTGGAGCTGTGCGTCATCAAAGGTGTGGGAGGTCGGTTCCAGCATGTTCCTGTTGATCACTTCTCGAACCCGGGAGTCTAAACTCACCTGGAGAAAAAGAAGGAATGGGGGAAAGGCAAAGAATTACAAGATGAGAAAGAAAAACAGCAGTTATGCTGTCATACTCTCTCAGCGATATATCTGAGGTAACAGCGCTGTTCGAGTGTTCAGTTGTATGCATCACAAATGTTCAAAGGTAGTCGCAGTATTTCCCTACAGTAATTCAGCTCAAAACCTTTATCTATGTTTTATTTCAACAGAAAAATATCAAGACTCTCGACTATTGCTTTATTTCTATGCAGTTTATGGACAGCACTTTTCACTCCACACACCAGCAAAGCATTGTATGTATGATTGAATATATTTTGGTTGAATATTTCTGCAATATTCAGTTCAGGCACACTTACCTCTTTAGGTGAAAGGATTGAGATGTAGTCTTCATATACTACCCTAACTTTTTCCTCTATAACACTTTTGTTCGTTTCCTTTTTAAGGTCTTCACAGGCTAGCCAAAAGAGCATGTTTTCTTCGCTAAACTCTGTTCGCAGAAACTCGCGGAAGGCATTCCTTCCAGCCACGCTGGTCATCAGTTTGTCAAAGGATTGTCCCCAGGAGCGAACCTCCTCCACAGTGGGCTTCAGGCTGCAGGACACCAGAGAAAACACCTGCAAGTCTTGAAGCTACATGTACCCATTCCCCAGTATTTGGAAAATCTTAGGTATCATCTGGAGGCGACACACACAACTCTAACTCACACACTTAAACTTACATTTCAGTCATTTAGCAGCCACTTTTACCCAGTGCAACTTACAAAGCATGAGTGAAAAGTCTATCTAATAAATTGTGATGAAAAGGTGTACAAATGGGACCCTGCTAACCATATTTGAATATGTGTCAGTGCCAAGCACACTACTGAGATCACAGGTGTGTACTTGGTTCAACACGCAAGTATAACGCAATACAGTACCATCTATATTGTTATTTGTTCTATGTAGAATATTATCATGGTACATGTACATGTTGTGTTCAATAAAAATATTAACATGATTGCTAATGATAACTTGAGTTTCACTGTAGACTAACACACTGAAGGCTTCAGCGCTTTCTATCACACATGATCTTCTGTACGCTCCATCTATTCAGAGGTTTATACCAATTAAAAGTGCTTTTATCACCTGTTTGATTGGCAGTACAAATGGTCCATTGCTACATTCAGGGGAAGTGGCAGGCTTGTGACTAACCTCTCTTCACAGTTTGTGGTCCCCTCTATCTTGATGTCGTAGGAGGGTCTCCGTGTGCTCTCCTCCCCCTCTTCATTCCTAACAGTGAGACTGCAGGCCAGAAGGCAAATCATTTGATCCAGGAAGAAAATGCACCCAATAAAACCCCGAAACTTTATTTGGTTCTTCAAGTATCTGACCCTTTTCAGCATGCACAGTAAGAATATGTAACCATTTCTGAGTGAGCTGATGTTTACCATCCATTTAAATTGCACACTACATGAAAACTGCATTCCCTCAGTGGAAGTGCTTGCGTCATACCCACACATCAACACACACCATACATATTTCATTAGGGAAAGGCAAAACCCTGTAAAACTGCACCTGGTATGTCTATCCAGAACTAAAATACAGCCATATGTACTTTGGTTAACACACTGTTTTATGCTGAATTGCAACCAAATTCCTCTATAATACACATATGGTGCTGTCCCATAATCTGCCCATAAAGGATGTCATGAGCTTGGTTGTTACTGTGTTTCAGTTTATTTCAGTGACAGATAACCAATTTAAGATGTGTTATTCTCTGAATCCCTAACGAACAGCCATCCTGACAAGCAAAGAAAGCCTGGTGCGTATATTCCATTGGGGGAGCTTGATGTAAACACTAGCATCCTCCAGTCCTCTGGGCCCCGCTGTGCCATAATTAAGTGCCACAGGTTTCCACCAGGTGTAGAAGTCACTTGGCTGTAATGTAATTAAAACCTGGTGGGACTTCAGACCGGTTTGTAGCCGCGTCTGTAGCTATGAAACATTAGCAGCCCTTAATTGAGCTAAAAAAACAAGGCTGTATTCTTAACTGGAGCAACACTGCCAAGGGACAGAATTATCATATTTATTTCGACAAACTCAGCCAGGCACTTAGTGCCAGAATCTGTGAATCTAATCGCCTGCAGTAACAAACATGTAATTCCCACCTATGGTCATTTGTTTATGTTCTAAACACAAAGAGAGTTAGGACACAGGACATTTGTAATCTGGGCATATTTGCATTCCACACACGTGCAGAAAAACAGGAAACTAGTATTCGGGGGAACAATGAAGGCTAGATGTGGAAACACTGAACCAAATCCCAACGCTCACATTCAAAACCTTAGGCAACAATTACATTTTGTAATTGAGGGTCTGGGTTCTATTTTGTGGTGATTTGTCACATCTCACATTGCAATAGCACCTATCTGAGGACTTGGTTTTATCCCCTTGTAGTGTAATAGATAAAACACTGCCTTTCACTGTAACACAAGCCTATTTCCCAGCACAGCCAAATTGTGCTACTGCTGATGTGGTTCATCTTATTCATTCCTTAAATTCTCCTTATAACTTTGAATTCTTCCCTCTCTTAACCTTGCTGGAGAGTCAACAGTGGTGCACAATGTATATACAATCACTATGTCACACTTTCAATGACTTTCAGTTCAAAGGTCAATGACTTAATTTCACAATGGCAAAAAGAATGAATTAAAAAAAAACTGCCAGTATTTCATTTAGGACACCCCTATACCTTATCTGCAGTCATGTAAATCATGTGATTTTTTTCTGCAGGTCAGCAGATCTGACTCTAACATTCAGCTTGAGCTTCCCCAGAATATTCAATCACAGGCACGTGGGCAGGTATTTATCCATTTTCTTCCTGGGGAGCCCAGTGTTCGCTATGGGAGCACAGAGTAGGGTGCAGACCCCCCCGCAAGAGTCTGTCTGTAGCCCCAGATCCCGCAAAATGGCACGTGTGACACCTACCAGGAACAGCTGCAGCAGCAGCACCAGCAGAAGCAGCAGGCGTTGGAGCCCCGGTTCCCCAGGTTGTGCGGCGTCCGGGCGGCGCTCGTCGTCTCCTGCTGCACCGACATCTGTCGCTTGCGCATCTCCATCCGCTCCGATCCCATGGGCTGTGGGAGGGAATGCAGCACCCGGGCTCAGTGAGACACCCACATGCACACAGGACACAGATCACATGCAAACCTATGCTGCGTACACACCATTGGAGACAACGTTCCTGTGGATAATAGCAACTTTCCAAAATGTATTTTCCGCACACTTTAAATGGCCAACAAATAAGATTTGATCACATAGCGATAGCAAATGGAGGTAATATTTTTAGTACAGGAGCTGCACATGTGAGCTAAATAATGTTGAAATAGAACACAAAAGAATCTGCACTGTGAGTCTGTCAGAGCACAGCAGCACAAATGAAACACTTTAAAGGGACAATTAGCTGTATAAAGCTGTGTTGTGTTGGCAAAAATGCATTTAACTGTTTTGTAGTCGTTCATCTGAAGTCCACAGATTACCAGCTCATCCAAGTGGATTGGAGTGGAGTGGATTCTTTGCATCATCCTTAGTATAGTTTCAGTACAGCTTCCAGCCCTTTGATTCCACATTGTAATATCTAGTCCATTATGAAAGCACAGCATACTGCTGGAGTGTACAAAATAGCACTTAGCCAAATTAAGAAAAAGTGCAAATGCATGATTTAACAAAGTAGAGAGGAATTAAAACAGGTAAGAGAGTCATGCCACCGAGTGACAGTGATATCTGACTGTTCAGCTGGCAATAACATCTGGAAATATAAAGCATATAAGGGAAAAAAAAAAAACGTGAGTCACCAGGTATAAGATATAGGACTGTCACCATTTAAAAGTCCTTGATTAAATCAAAATGAGCTGGAAAGGACTTGTACAGTGCCTTCCAAAATTTGATATATACAGATTGTGATATTTTTGCTACTTTAGGCGTTTGCATTTGAGATCGAAAAATGACTATGAGAGCAAAATAAAGACTAGCTTTTAGCTTTTATTTCACGCTATTTACATGCACATATGTTTTTATCATTCTATAGAAAGAGCCATTTTAATGTTGAGTCCCCTTTTTCAGATGTGCAAAAGTTAAGTTAACAGATAAATTTCAAAACAAATCAAAGTGATAAGGTCTAATATTTGGTTGCATAGCCCTTTGATGCAATGACTGCATCAAGTCTACGACCCACTGACATTACCAAACGTGTGGTATCTTCTTTGGAAATGCTTTTCCAGGCCTTCACTGCAGCTGCTTTCAGCTGATGTTTGTTACGGGGGCTCTCCGTCTTCAATCTCCCCTTCAGCAAGTAAAATGCATGCTCAGTTGGATTTAGATCTGGTGACTGACCTGGCCAGTCTAAAACTTTCCACATTTTGTCATTGATAAAGGTTTTAGTTGCACAGGCAGTGTGTTTGGGGTCATTGTCTTGTTGCAGGATGAAGCGCCGGCCAACGAGATTGGAGGAATTGCTTTGTACATAACCAGACAAAATCTGTCTGTACACTTCTGAATTCATCCTGCTGCTGCCATCATCTGTTACATCATCAATAAAGACGAGTGAGCCAGGTCCAGAAGCAGCCATACATGCCAAGGCCATGACATTACCTCCTCCATATTTCACAGATGAGGTGGAATGGTTTGGATCATGGGCAGTTCCTATCTTTCTCCACACTTTTGGCTTTCCATCACTTTGGTGAAGGTGTATTTTGGTCTCTCTCTGTCCATACAACCAGAACTCTTCTGGCTCATCTCTGTATTTTTTGGCGAATTCTAATCTAGCCTTTCGATTCTTGCTGCTGATAAGAGGTTTGCATCCTGCAGTATACCCTCTATAATTCTGCTGATAAAGTCTTCTGTGAACAGTGGATTGTGATACTTTCACACCTGCACTCTGTAGACTGGTGGTGATGTCACTGATCGTTGTTGTAGGATTTTTCTTCACAGCTACCAGGATTTTTCTATCATCAGCTGCAGTTGTTTTCCGTGGGTGATCTGCTCTGTGTTTATTTTGAAATCCACCAATGGTTTCTTTTTTTTCAGAACTTTCCCAGTTGCTGTACTTGATTTCCTGTGCTATGGTTCTTAATGACTTAATAGCTGTTTTTCTGCCATAGTCAGTTCTCTGGTTTTCATGCTGGTGTATGTCTTCTTGCTCCAAATACAATCTCCACAGATGAAAAGATCTAAATCAAGGCTAGACACCCACTGCCCTTTTATGTGTGAACAATCCAAGCAAAAAAGAAACATGTGAGCAATGAGTTACACCTGTCAGTCATTTGTTAACTTACTTTTGCAAAATGGGGACAACCAACACAAAAACAGCCATTTCTCTAAAATGGTAAAATGTATGTGCATGTGAAAACTATTAAATAAAAGTTGATAGTTTCTACTATTATTTCACATTCATCTTTACATTTCAAATGCAAACACCTTAAGTTAATGGCAAAAATTACACATTCCATTCTACCGTTAACATACTTTTGGAGGACACTGTATGTAGAAATTCTGACAGTGTGCAAGCATGTGGGAAGGCATTTTCAGGATGCTTAATAATCTTAATGGAAAATATTTATATGGGTAATTTATTTATAACTCTGGTAACAGTAATGTCATTACCTACTCCTTTATGTGTGAACAGGTGCCCCTAAAATTAATTTCTGAAACGAACAGGTGTTGAATTTATTGGATGTTTGAAGTGATTGTTTGCATGTTTGGGCATGGCTGGATGCTCGCAAACACCAGCAGGTTTCCCACAGTAGTCCAGGAAATGCACAGTCGGCAAACCTTATATATTGACCTTATGACATTACAACAAAATTTGCAGAAACAAACATGAAAAAGCAGGATGTTTCAATGTAATTCAAATGGGTTAATTGTTATGTAATCTCACTCGGAGGGTTCAAGAGTTTTGCTGCTCATTTATATGTACATATACATGTTAGTTTCAAAAATCTGCTCCAATTCACTCTCGGTTCTGCTCTAGTCACAACAAAGACACAGCCATCTTAATAGTTATCAGTGCTTGCTGCCATGTGACCCCTCAAAATGCTATGGTTGGTAAACCCTACATCAGTTTCATAATACTGATTAAAATAAAAATAATTAAAAAAAAAATAAATAAAATAAAATGGGCTCATCTGGCAATGGTCTCACTTTCTCTTATCTCTCAAATAGATAATTTTTAATTTCCCTAAATGGTACATTAAGGATCATTTACAACTGGACTGCCACAGGGTTCAGTAGTAAGCCCTGTACTGTTTAATAAACACACAGATTCATGTAATCCTGCAAGACAAGCGGGACTCAATTACTTTTTGCTAACAATACCGAACTTTATTTATGCCCCTCTCTGTGCCTTTCACCCACCTTTTAATCTCATAGTCTAACTGTTCACATTGTGCCATTTTGATTTACAATGTGGGTCTATATATTTAAAGACGTGTAATCTGTAGACAATCATGATCATACAGAGAATCCAGAAAATAATGGTGAGCAATATATGTTGCCATCTGCAAAGACACTGCCTAAAACTCTTTGCTCGACTGCTTTGGATAAGAATGGATAGACTACTTCAGTGGACTGTTATACTCCTACTTGGATTATCACTGGTCACTAAATAGCCTAGTCCTATTCACAGTGTTACTGTAGTCTTCAGGATTATTTAAAACATCCACCTTTCCAAGTTTTTCAGTCCTCCACCCCAAACCTCTGTACCCTGACATGTTTTATCTATTCCAAAGACAGGGACCATTTATCTGTCCCCAATGCATTTAAAAACGATAGATAAATAGATCTTTCAAAATGCTATCAGGCAGCTCGGCTATGGAGTTCCTCAAGCAAAGCCTCTAATACAATCCATAAATTCAAATCATTGCTAAAGCCGTATCACCATGTCAAGGATTTACCACTCTGGTCCTGGAGGGCTGCAATACAACAGGTTTCTTTTCCACCCAGCAAATTACAGGACTGATGCAATTTATCACTACTTTAATTGAACCAGTTTAGCCCTCCATACATGCGCTTAGATTATTAGTCTGTTCATTGAAACATTAAAAATTTACTTGTTGCAGGCGAAATAAGATTATTTAAAATAGCTCACATCCAATCCAAAAGAATAAAGTTAGTTAAATTTAGATAACACAGCAACAGTCATGGTAATTCCTGTTTAGTCAATAAAACCAGGGATTACACAATACAACTTCCCGGCTAATTTGTACATCCATTATTTTTCATTAACTAAACGTTCATTCCCCAGTGAATTTCTTGGAAAATAACTGCTTTAAGGATGAAAAATAAAGAAAGAAAATGGTGACCATGGTATAATCCTTGGAGACTAATTAGCCATGCAACCCACCACCTGGTAACTCACATGTAGCACAACTCAAAGGGTAAACAAATGTTGGGGCATCCTGGTGGAAGGTTACTCACAAGTAACTAGGGGTGCAACGCATCAAAACAAAACTCACGGTTCAGATCGGATCATGGTTTTTGAGGGAGACAAATATCATGGTTTTGGTTTTTGAGGGAGACAAATATAACTTTGTTTTCCATTTATTACTTACAGAACTTAAAGAACACTTAAAGCAAGAAACTTTTGCCCATGGTCTTAAATGAAAACAACATTCAAGATGTCCAATGTTTAAATAATATTTTAAAATATTCAATACTCAATTGTTAAATTAAAGTGCAACATTCTGCTGTTCTTCGGCTGTGTCCGAAATCGC
Source organism: Megalops cyprinoides (assembly GCF_013368585.1). Lineage (NCBI taxonomy): Eukaryota > Metazoa > Chordata > Actinopteri > Elopiformes > Megalopidae > Megalops > Megalops cyprinoides. The sequence continues at coordinate 19,200,028 of NC_050584.1, forward strand.
TCCCAATTTATTATAGCGTACATATATATATATATATATACATATATACATTTTACACTTGATCGTTGGACTTAACTGCCAGCTAGCTAGCTAAGGTTAGTTTCAACTAATTTGAACAGATGAAGCTGGATGCTAGTTTTTTCATCAAGTTAGCTAGTGATAGCTCGACAGGTAGCGGTATTATCTAGCTAGCAGGTTAATGTCAGTTGTAACTAGGTAATCATTTAGCTAGCTAGCTGGCACAGTTAGACACAAAGATCTTCATACAAATGTTCAAATTTTAGGGAATTATTACTTTAAAAAGTAACAGCAGCAGTAAAACTGTATTTCACACTATTATGGTTGAACTTTGCAATTAATTCGCGGTTCACAGGCGTGCCGAACCGGGGGGGGGGGGTAATCTGTACAGATCACGGTCCGTTACACCACTACAAGCAACACAACTCAAAAGTTTAAACAAAGGCTATGGGCATCCTGGTTTGAAGTTGAATTATAATCATCATAAACCATTTCCTGTTACCGCAACATATACTAATTCCAGAGATGACAAAGTAGTATGATTTGTAAGTGTCTCAAAATTTCCACACCGACCATTTGCATTTATCCCCCTTTGTCGTGTACTTAAAACTTAATTTCTTTAGCTACTTGTCTTCTGCATGGTTCAGAACCTCTTTTTACAACCACTTGTCTGAAGCTGTATGCTGAATCACACCATCCTTTTGTATAGCTGCCCACTATCCACCCCTTTATCCATCTCCAAAAGCTAACAGACATTCTGGTTCTCTTTTGCTACATGTTGCTCCTCTGCTTACTTTCCCAGTTTTGTCCATTTTTACCACACAAACGCTTCCTTTTGTACTCATGACCAGTGTTCCCCATAAGCCTTTACTGAGTTCCCAGCTGCATGCTGTGGGGATAATCAAGATGGAAAATTCAACTGCCTGCATATGGCTTAGAATAACAGGGTTAATGTGCAGTCATTGCTTAAAATCAAAAGAAATAGAAAATGATTTCCCAAGAGGAAATTCTACATTCAAATCAGATGAAGTCACAGACCGAAAATTGATTAAAATGTGCCATCTTTACTTGATGTACCATCTACTGCACTTACGATTGTATGATACACAATATCTGTGGCTCCATCTCCATCAAGTACTGAGGTTTCTCGTATGACATTGCCACTGCTGTGTAGGTGTTAAAAGAAGAGGATTTATAGGAAAACTAGCAGGGGAAATACAATATTACATGACACCAAATACAGCTGAATTATGGGTTATATATTGGTTCACCCACAGAAACAAATGTATCACAGTGACATGCCCACATTTCTTTGCACATACATTTTATGGGACGGGACAAATTTACACAAACTAGCTTAGCCCAGACTCTACCTCTTTTGCTATGCACTTCAGGATTTGTTCCTCTAGGATATGGTTTTGTTTTCATGTATGTCATCTTGCATGAATAAAGCTGTCAATCCCTCTCCAATGTGCAATACAATGGTACATAATGAAAAAACATGTTGGATTAGCTTCCACGTGCTTATTTTGATCAGAAGTCATTTTGATCATAACAGCTTACTTTATCAAATGCATGAATCAATAAGGAAAATATAGCACTGATTATATACTATACATACTGATTTCTGTTATTTACAACAAATAAAAACACTAAAATATTAACTTGAAATGAATTTATTCAGTGTCAGCTAATTTGTTATCTAAACATATTGTACAATAAATTAGAAACTGTATCTGTGTCAGTATGTATCTAATTTGCCAAAATTTTCTACATTTGGAATTAACATTATGTAGATCTATTGATTTAACAAATTTTGTAAATTTGCCATTTACTACATTTAGTTCATATAGTCATGAAATGTATGCAAAATATTGTACAGTACTTTTTTTGCAATAAGATAACTATAGTAAAGCAAAATTATTTCACATTTCTGCTTAAATACATCTAGCTTTTGGTTTATCAAAGCCCCTCAAAAAAGCTGGCGGGCAGAAAGGTACTTATTTGGCCTTTGATCAGCAGACATGTAAGTAAGTAGTTCTTGGAGCTCTGTGCACCAAGGAATTATCCAGCACAAGTCAATGATCTTACATCCTTTTTGACAGGAGGGGTCTGACAAATGCGCTGCTAAAGAGGAGATTAATGAACTGGTGCTGAGAGGTTGGTGAATTCTAGGACAGGCACTTCGAACTGATAACACAGTTATCTCTGAGGCCCTTTAATACCGATGTGAATGTCAGCTTATCAAAGAAAGGTGATTTTTCCACACACTGAAAATGTCTGTGTGAGTGAGGGAGAAATAGAGAGAAGGAAGAGGGGGCCAAGAGAGAAGGGAAGGAAAGCTCGAAGTAGAAACTAATAAAATAATCATGTCATAATGGCTTTGTCGGGAGGTACACATTTTAACCTTATGCAATGCACTTAGGAAAAGACATTACATGGTGGTCCATTGGTAATCAATGTATGCAACAGAATTTGCAAATAACTGTATTATTAACGCAGGTTTTCAGTGATAATTCCATAAAAGAAAAAAGGGGATGGCTTTAACTTAAACATAACATTCAAGCCATTAGTACATTTTCCCCTTACCTACATACAATATTTCATTATCTCAGGCTGCAAAACAATTGCCTGAAATTCATGTTTTAAAGTTAAGGCCTAACTGTTCCTTTCTGTAATCATCTCCTCCAAACTTCCACAGGCTACAAAATTGGCTTAAGTAAAGTTTAATAATGAAGTACAACGTTTGTAACCTGCCCTGGTATCAAAACAAGATTAGGTCTTATTCAGTGTCTTTTCCTCTAAATCAACTGCCCTGTTTGAAAGTCTAACAGGCCCAACGTTATATAATAACAGACGCATCAAATCACTGTTTTTGATTAAATATTTTCTATTCCTTATATCGGAAAATGAACTAATAAGTCATATCATTGTTTAAGACGGGCAAAGAGAATATTCAGATAAAAAATGTGATTGTTGTTTCTCGGCAGATGATGACAAACTTGCCTATACCGGCTGGCCAGCTAAAAGACAGTTACAGTAGCTATTGTATTTGGCTGTGGGGATTACAGTGGCAGTAAGGCGTTGCTCATGAATGAAAACGCCAGCATCAATGTATCGCATCACAGGCTGTACAGCCTACGCGAACCGGTGTCTTCCTAACCGGCAGTTTATCTTGGAAATTTGTACATATTAAAACCAAACGAGAAATCGTCTAAATTACTGACTGTACGCCTAAACCCTGTTCAATAAATAGCGCATGTATATTTCTATCTGGAAAAGCAGATTTGTTGCAGAACGATTTAGCCCATTCCCGAGCCTAAAATAACCAAAAGAACGAAATCTTACCGATACTGTCGGCACATAACCGACAGTAAAAGAAAATAAGAGATATATATTGATAGATATTATGCAGTTAGTATATGCAAACACCCGTTCTTAACATGAAACAAAGCCGTTACACGCATAGCATTACCATCCGATCATTAGAAAGTAAACCGCGAAGAGGACCTAGCTACGATACAGCTCCATCGTCCACGGCAAACGAATGAAGAGACATATATCATTTGCATTTTACTCAGTCACACTTATAATATAGGCCTATGGTTAAAGCTATTATCATTCATTTAATTCTACATAATACTGTATAAGTACACTTGTCTGCGGACACATCCCGGGGTACTTACAATTTCACCATGTATGCCAGATGGACGTAAATCTTTGCCTTGATAACATCCGTTGGCTCCAGGGTTTTCAGAAACCGGCTGCTTAGTATCCATGCGCATGCGTTCCTGCCTCCCGCACTAGTAAGAATAGCACTAGTAGTAGTGCTAGTAAGGGTAGTAGTGGTGGTTGTAGTACTGGCAATGGTGTGGTGGAAGGTATAGTGTCATAGGACTTGTGCATTGTGTATTCACAGGGATCGCATGTGGTAGCAGCCGATGTAACAGCTAATGTATGGCTGTTATGTAAACTACGTCGACAATAAGGGTATGTTAGGAAAGACATATTGGCAAATTCCAGGGGTCATGACCTGTTTTCTAGGGGGTGTTTGGTGCATAATCCATCGAAAAGCATATTGTTTGTGATTTTCATTTCACAGTCTCAAAGGGTTCATTTAAATGCACGGTCCTCAACAGGACTGGTCTGTTCTATTGTTTAGTATTGTTCCTAAATGTCCAACCAATTCAAGTGACATTTTTCCTCCGTCGTCTTAAATAACGTCACACTCAATCTGATACGAGTAACCAACACAAGATGAAGTGCACTGCGAGCATACAGGGCCGAAACAAACATGGCATTCACGTAATTTCTTCGAATCTGGTTTTCGGTTGCTTACCCGTGATTGTTGGAAGGGCTCAGCCATTTGTGAGGTTTGATGGTGAAAAGTGCTTTGATATCATTGCAATTAACACTTATTTGTTTATTTAGATGGATTTTCTTTAGCAAGTCGAAGTGATAGTAGTTATGATCACATGCATACATTTTTCATATGTGCGTTTAACGTATTATTATTATTATTATTATTATTACTATTATTATTATAGTGCATTACCTCACTATGCACGTTTGGAAAGGAGCCTGTTTTAACAAGCATTGTTTGTAAAAATGCAATGTTTAAGAACAGAACGCACACACAATTGGTCTGAAACTTCTTTTACATAAATCAGTTTGGTAAACAGCGAAAATAGTATATGTGGTGTATATGTTTTTGATATGTTTCATACTTCGCTACTGCTGTTTCTACTGGATTTCAGGAAGTCTTTTTAGCATAATGAAGATACACCTTTACAGGTCATAGATTAGAGTACCATGAATTTAAATTTTCACTGTCATTATAATACTAACATATGCCTTCTATGGCACTTGTAACACAACTCAACACACCAGTAGTGTTTTAATTTAAACAGCTAAGCACACAACATCAATTGCATGTGTCACTGCATTACTACTCTATAAATATATTACATGTTGTGTATCATTGCCACTTTAAGGCAAGCGTTCCATGGCTCATTGTTCTTAAAAACATATCAGTGACATGTGACCATTATTGACAATGTTGGCTTTAATCACCATTACATGCAATTAGGACATTTACATTCACAGCATTAATGAAACTGCACTAGTGAAACAATACATTCCGTGCCGGTTCTTCTTTTGGTCTTACAAAGTCCATTTTTCTTGCAAAGGGACCTCTTTGTGTAGGTTAATTAGGGTAATGTTTCATAGTACATTTATGCCTCTTGTGTAAAGTTATATTTTATACAACTTAGTTCATTCCGCACTGGGCAAATATTGAGCATATGTAACAAAACATGCATTTCCTTTTCCTGTTCATCTGCAGGTTGCCGTCTTCTTCGGCATTCACCACCATCAAGGACCTCCTCTTATGCCACATTGTTAATTGTCAGGCTGTACAATATTCTCCTCATTTCCTCATTCAAGGTGACACACAGCTCTAGTTTTTTTTTTTGTTGTTGTTTTCAGACCAATTTAAACTGTTATGTTTTTTACTCCAGTCATTTCAAGCAAAGTTCAGATACTCTTGTTGAAAGGTCTGTTTGATAAGTATTGAATATACACCTGTTCTACGTTGCAGAGAAGTGCACATTTAGGTTAATGAATACATATTTGACCTCAGTCTTTTCTTTCCAACAGAAAAGGAAAAAGTACAGTCTGAGCAAAAGAAAAAAAATCTCTATGAGCTTCAATAGTATCAGCCTCATACACTGACTTAGTCATCACCATCATTAGCATACATATGCATGTACGATTACTCGTTTATATTTTCTGAACTAGGATCTGATAAGAATTTGGAGTAGTAGGTATTAGATGCTGGTGCTTGTTTCCAGGCAACCAGATCCCATAGTTATGTATTATTCTATGATAACAATGATTTCAGATGTTGATAAGTCAAATGTCAGTGAATATATCATTATTTATGGTCTTTTTCTTGATATTCCTCGGTCATAAAACACAAAGGCTAACCAAACATTTATTAAATAAATGTAACATGTTTTATTGTATGTATACTTCCTCATTTCAGTCGTGCCTTTATGGATACATACAGACACATCAAATGGAAAATTTAAATTGAGCATTTTCATAAATAAATGACAATGAACCGCGTGGCAGAACCTGTCAATGTAAGGCTTTGTGTTTGCAGTAACCACAGTGTCACAATAACGAGAGTGGTGACACAGTGGATGAGTTTAAAATTACGTTTTAAAAAAATTCTTCCTCCTGCAAGGTGAATGCATTTAACTCTGCTCAAACAAGAAAAGAAATACCACTAGCTACCACTAGATGGCAATCAATGACAACATTTTGGAATGCATTTTCAATACTTCATTTTCTTCGAATATTGAGATTCTTTTAATTATTGTGGATATGTTCGATTTCTGAAGTTGCATTCAAAGTAGAATTTGCCTTTATTCCATGTCTGAATGCACAGCTGGACACCTTCACAGCATACAAGACAAAAGATTCATCCTGCAGTTTCTGGCCTTGCATTCATTCATCCATTGTGATATAATGGGTTCTTTTTGAACACCACAGCCCTCTGTGGGACTCATTTCCTGATGGATGTAGGTGACACTGAAACCTTGTGTGGGAGGGCTTTGCCTGGGTGCTACAGAGCCACACCGAAGGAAAATCAAAATGGACACTGGATGCAACTCACATGGAGGACTGCAGAGAACTGGAAAGAGTTAGGAGGAGAGCATTATCCTTGGGCAAGAGCTTTCTTTGCCTGCACGGACACTATTGTATCTATTGGAAGGTTGTAGGAAACATTACACTGTAAACTATTCCAGTACATATTGCACAAAAGAAAAGACAATTGTATGGCAACTAAATGCCTAACTGTTGAGAATTATGAGACTATTCAATACATCTGTTCTGAAAAACATCTTTTAGTAAGGGGTTTTTGCCTTGGAGAGAAAGCATGTTACAGTTACTGAAACACACACACACACACACAACACATACACACACAGTCACACTAACACACTATCAGTGTTCACTGAACGGAATTCTCCAGATGCAATCAAATTCATGCCCTACTGCCTGCCAAGGCACCTGAAATGACAAATCTGAAGCTTCCATGTGAACCTAATTTGGTGTGTTTACTAGCAACACATACACACAGCATACAGTGTCTTCAGAATGCAGACAGCGAAGCCAACCATATTAAAGCAAAACAAAATTAATGAATTGGGTTTCTAACACATAAACCGTGAGACAGACACAAACACAGCAGTCATTCAGCTTTGAACATTTCTGATGAAACCAATCAAGGTAATTGAGCCAGCTCTGTAACACCTGAAAAGGTTACAAGGTACTCAAGATTGATTGTAATTCTTCATTCGGCTTCAGAGGCTGGCTCTCAGATAATTAAGTTTGAAGATGCTCCCTGGCACCCAGGAGAGTAACTCTTTATATCAGTGGGGCACCAGCAAAAGGAGTGAAATGGTTGCTCCAAACAAATCATTCAGTTTTGTGCTTGCATGCTGTTACACAAGTTCTCTATCTTAACACAGCCACTGAAACAACATGGAGATGGGAAGATGTGGTGTTTTAAATTGTCTTTAAATGAAGGACTGTCGGCATTGAAATAACAATGATAGTGGTGACATTTTTTAAATAAGATGGCTTGATCAGTAATTAAGACAATAGTAGGGTAATACCTTTGACTAGAATAAAACATTTTGAGTAGTTTTTTTTGCTTAGTTCATAAACTTAACACATTTTACATGAATGAGGGAAAGTAAAAATGACCCTTGTGGGGAATATGGCTGGAATTAAAACAAAAGGAAAACAACACTTGAAGCACTTCCAACAAATGTGTTTTAGCAGATTGGTTTTGGTATGGCATGGTATCTTCTAAAATACATTCTGGGCATGTATTCAAACTAATTTCATTTGGAAAGATATATTGAAAGAAAATCAGTTTATAGCCATTATAGAAAATGCTCTGAAACCTCTTGTACCGGGAAACAATTAAGTGTTCTCTCCCAGTAGAGGGGCCATTTCTAGCAGTGACTCCAGACTTCACTGACAGCAGTGCTGTAAGCTATAACGAGTTTGACAATGTATAAGTGAACAGGGAATTTGGCTGATATGGCACTGTAGCTTCTTAGGTCACTGTTACTGAATTGTTTTCTTGAAGTATTTTTTGTCTTGGTCAATTGAAATATTTTCCTCCCTTCTCAATCCTACTGTGGAAAGCCTCTAAGGAAAACATGCTGTGCATTCATGGCTTTATTTACCTGTACAACAATTTTTCACCTTATTTGTTTCACCAGGTAGGTAACCTAAACTAAAATTAATTAAAAGTAAGCAAATTCTCTCACTTCTCTCTCTTTTTTGCAGGAGTGGTGTGTAAAGACAATATTTGGGGGAGGGGGGATATATTTTTTTAAATCAATGCAACCTTTGACTGTATGTAAAAGGCCAAATACATTTAGCCGAGTCAGCATCTTTTTTATTCAATAATCGCATGTTATATGATGACCTTTGCAAGAATGTCACCCACGATTTTTCTTTTTCAGATGTTCATACATTCCACCTTTGAATCACACACGCAAATTTTCCACCAAGTCTACAACATGGGTGACGGCATTTTCACTTTGAAAAACTTGTGAAATAATTAGGCTAAGGCTAATATTTTACATGCATAATATTAATTAAATATTAATATTATGCAGGTAAAATATGGTTAAATATTTAACTATTTAATCCTCAGGTCTCTGAAAGGTGTCAGTTTTTTTTTTTTTGGTGGGGGTGGGGGGGGCCTTTAAGAAACCTTCATGTGAGATTAGGGTTGGACCAAAGCAAAGGTAATCAAGGGAGATGAGCTCCTTCATGTCAAAGCCTTGTGTCTCAAAGAGAGGCTTTTAAAATTGATCCTATTCTTCCACTTCAACTGCACAATGCAGAGACTTTCTTGTTTCCTGGCAACTGCTGCACACACTTGCAAAAATAATATCTCAGTTACAGAAATATGAGGCAGACAGGAAGCGAGACCTTTTGCAAATAAGGTCGCTTCACAACAGTAAACAAATGAAGCGCAAAATTTTCAGGGTAAAATAATGCCAACCAATCTGCATCAGGATTTGCCAGTAAAATATGTTTATAATCTTGCTTAGATATGCCATCATATCACAATAAACTTTATATAGTGTATTGCTGTAAATACAGTAAAATATGTTTGTTTTATGAAATGTCAAGGGTACCTACAATAATTTGATCTATTTTAAAAATAGAAATAAATGACATTTATTTCAACTAGACTTAACATGAGAAAAAAAAATCTAATATTTACAAGGACCTCACAAATTAAAAAACCTGTGAGGACTTGTTGTTTGAAAACTGACTGGTAGATCCTCTCAGATCTACGGGAAAGGCTCCACCTCTGCATCCACCCCCCTCACTACAGGAGTTCCACAGGGTTCAGTACTGGGACCCCTACTCTTCTCAATTTATATCAACTCTCTTGGCTCAGTTATCAAATCACATGGCTTCTCCTATCACTGTTACGCTGACGACATCCAACTCTTTTTCTCTTTCCCTCCCTCTACCCCCCAGGTCAACGAAAGAATCTCTGCATGCCTGGCTGACATCTCCAAATGGATGTCATCCCACCATCTGAAGCTAAACCTCAGAAAAACAGAACTGCTCTTCATCCCAGCCGGCCCTTCCCCCCTGCATGACCTCTCCATCACCGTCGATGGCACCACAATACCATCCTCTCAGTCAGCAAAGAGCTTGGGCGTCATCCTTGACAGCAACCTGGACTTCAAGGAGTACATTGCTTGCACGTCACGGGCCTGCCGACTCCTCCTCCACAACATCAGGAGCATTCGTCCGTTCCTGACAACATACACGACGCAGCTCCTCATCCAGGCCACAGTTCTCCCTCGCCTGGACTACTGCAATGCTCTCCTCGCAGGCCTCCCAGCCTGTACCACCCAGCCTCTCCAGCTCATCCAGAACGCAGCTGCCCGACTAATCTTCAACCTCCCCAAATTCTACCATGTTACTCCCCTGCTTAAATCCCTCCACTGGCTTCCTGTCGCTGCCAGGATCAGATTCAAGACCCTGACCCTTGCCTTCTCTGCAATCAACAGGACAGCCCCTACCTACCTCCAAGAACTCATCCAGCCCTACACACCAGCCTGACCCCTGCGCTCAGCAGCAACTGGACGCCTCACTCCTTGCATGGTCAAGGCAGGAGGTGCTTGTTCTGCTGGACATCGGCGTTTCACCTATCCCGCTCCCCAGTGGTGGAACGAACTCCCTGTCCCGCTACGGACAGCTCCTTCACCTCATTCCTTCAGACGGGGCCTGAAGACGCACCTCTTCAGACTCTACCTGCACTGACCCAGCACAAAATTGCTGCTCCCCCCCCCCAATCAGTGCTGTCGTAAATTGCTGTGCTTTTCGAATTGTTTCTTGTTGCCTTTACCCTGACACTCATTGCGCTGTTTGAAGTTGTTGAAGTTTGCTGTTTGAAGGTGTATCGTATTAGTTGCCCTATACGCTGTAGTTGTACAAATCTGATAGTACTGTGTCCTCAAACAGACCTTGCTCTCAGCAGGAACTGTGTCATTGTGGAACTGTACACATCCTGTCCCCATACTGTCGCTATACTTACTGTATGCACTTTTGTACGTTGCTTTGGATAAAAGCGTAAAATGTAAATGTAAATGTAAAGTAAGTGCATCTTAATTAAATGATTCTAAACTGAAACTATACTAATGGCTTTGAAATTTTGCCAACAGCTTTTGAAGAGAAGTTTTCACTAATCTCAAACTGAATTTCATTACAAGACTACCTGCATAAATCAGAATAAAAAGAGAATGTAATGAATTAAGATGCTCCAAAATCTATAAACTGACAAGGTTGAATTACATTTATTTACTGCTTTTAAGAAGAATCTCCTATTCTTTCTATTCTATTTGTATTAAATAGGTCAAAGGTGTTCAATTTATCTTTTCACTTAAAATTCATATGGATTTTTTTTTCAGGTATATAACCAAGCCTGTATAGAATTCTGATGGCTGTATGCAGAAGCCTTTCAGTTTCATACTATTTATTCATAAATGTGCACACATTGCAGGTTTTTTCCATTATCAAACAATGTATATAATAAATTTACAAGTGCAAGTACAATATGTAAGCTCTGATTCTATATTTGTGATTTAAGTGAATGTGTATGTCTGGTTGTCTGCCATTTTTGTCACTGCATACTTTGAGCATTGGGAATGTAACACTGTTAATACATACATATATATATATATATAATATATATATATATATATACTTTTTTTTTTCTTTTTTTTAAGAAATGTAGTCAACAGGATAAACCCCTTAAGGTGTGTTATTTTCTAAGGTACAAGACTATACAGAAAACAATTCAAGAAACAAATGATAATGAGGAAGACAGAATAATTTGTAGTGGATTCAAAAATGATTTATAATAGTCTTAGATTATAACAACTATCTTGCCAGACCATATCTTTTAAAGTAATTGGGACCTTTTAAGTGGATAAATAGCTGACATACATGTAATTCCTGGTACTAAGTGCATTGGGTCTGCTTACGTTGCACAATGATAGATTCTGTCAATCAAGTACAAATCCATATATTCTAACTGCAGACATATATACTAGCTACAATGCCAATATGCATAACAAAGGTTTTCTCATTACTTTGATAAAAGCGTGCTTTTCATAACAACCACTTCGCTCTCAATGGAGGGTAATCGAGTGATGTCCTAATGTTAATGAAGATGAACTCTCAGATTAGTTGTTCAGGTCTTCTCAAAACCACGTAACCCCAGTCTTGGTTTAGGTCTGGGTCTTGACATTCATGGCAAAGTAAACATTGGTCTGCTTTTTGGTCTTGAGAAGTTGGGTCTTGGCCTGGATTTATGTCTTGAGAGGTTGGGACCACATGTCTGGCCCTCACCCAAGGACTTTTTGTGGCTCTGTGTTCGTCAAAAGCCGATAGAGTACTGTAGCAGAGCTGAAGTGATTTATTCGTGTGGGTCCTGCGTAAAGCCTTAGGGAGCGGGTAGCAGGTAGCCGAGCGGTTGCTCGTGTGAGTCCTGCGTAAAGCCTTAGGTAGCGGGTAGCAGGTAGCTGAGTGGTTGCTCGTGTGAGTCCTGCATAAAGCCTTAGGTAGCGGGTAGCAGGTAGCCGAGCGGTTGCAGCAGCTACGTCACTCCCCTGAGACCTGGTTAAGTAGCATTGTTGCCGACAGGCTAAAGGCAATTTACCTTTTGCTTAACTGGTAACGACGCTGGCTTTAAGGGGTTGGCAGCGAGCAGTGAGAACCTCGGTTCGAAACTCGCTCGCTCGCCGACCCACGTAACATCAAATTGAACAAAATGCAAGACCCCACCTGTTACATTACCTTTGACATCACATGCTCTCCCCTACCTCATCCTACATTTTACGCTTACAGATAATATTGAATACTAGTATAACAGTGTTCCTGCCTAATAATCCTTACACAAGGCTTCTGTGGCTGCTTAACATGTGCATCATTTTGGTTTTGGTAAAATTAAGTGAATAGTCAGTACCGGTAAAGCCAAAATTGAATAATTGTATGCATTAACTATGCTAAACTTCCTTTAATCTTTAAACACATAGATATCACTAAACTATCATGAGGGCAAATGAGTCGGCTGGTGACATAAAAATGGATACAACCAAATCATTTCAATTCAGCCCAGAACAATAGGGAGTCAAGCATAATGTGTGGAGGGCCTAGTCATTTCGTTTCATACCTGTATGACTTCAGTTATTTGGAAAAGGTCCCTATGGAGTATTACTGTACTATCCTCAATCTCTTACATGCTTGCCTTCAGTCCATTTGCCTGTTTCAAGCACACTGATAGTGAACATCACCCTTTTCATTATTGCATGGATCATTTCTATTTTGCACATGCAAAAGGTGCACAGGAGACTGTGAACGGGGAATAATTCAGCACTGTCCTTGTCACGTTGCGAATTTGTTTTGTTCAGATTCCCCTTTTCATTTTCAAGGGCTGTGCACTGTCCAATAACCTTCAGCACAGGATTACACTGGAGGCAGAAACAATAACTGCCTCCACATTTAGCGAGCGCAGAGCCTGAATGGAGCCCAAGGCCTGCATTCTACCCCCAAGATAACATAAGCTCCATTAGCAGCTCTGGCCCTGTTGAAGAACAGAGGCTTTGACTGAAGCTGCAATTCATATACCAGGCAGCTGTTTTCAGTGAGCTGGACACAGGGAGACATACTCATATGCTCCTGCATCGTAGTGCATCTCACCATCATGTCAGCCATGCCAGCTGAAAGTTGTTTAAAATTCATGCATGTATTTGCATTTTGAGATGTTTGCAAAGACAGTTAATATTTTGATGTTAGGGTAAACTTGTCATGTTGTGGCATTCTACATGTGGTAAATACACAATGCTAAAGACTTGCATAGTAGAGACTAATCGGTAATACATTTTTGCAAAACCATTTCATTGAATAATTATCAGTGTCACATGCACAAACAAAAACATGTGCACACACACATGCACCATACTGTCAAAGAAAGCACCCTGTAACCTCAAACAAAAACATAAAAAATCAATCTGACCGTATTCTTTATTTCTGCTCTCTCAATTTCACGCTACAACAGTTTCCATGGGATCTGATTTAACTCTGAAGCTGAAGCTGCAAATATGACACAAGCAAAGTGATACATGATGGTAATCAAAAATGCTGTAGGAGACAAAATCTGGTCTTCGCTTTGTGTGTACTATGCTGTAACGTAACTGCAACCCAAATTAAAATGATGTATCAGCCACTCTTTCAGACTCATGCATACAAAACATAAATTGACAAGCGGTTACCTCTGTTGAAAAATATTTTCTCTCTAATTGGACAAACGACACCATAGCAAGTTATTACTGTTTATGTTAAGTACAGAATCATGCATTGAGTATGTGTGAAATAACAAATCAATGAGAGCGCACATTTCCTTATCTCACAACAGATTTAATTTAGTCTTTGAGTACTATGCGATTCATGCATGTGAAATTTCATACTAGAACAATCCATTGTTACATTAGATAATCTTAATTATTTTAGCAACATGTAAATTAATTAATTAGCTAATCAAAACAGCTTGAGATTATTTACACTCGCTGTACAACATATTACTGTCACATCAGTTTAAGTGTTTACTATAATTATGCATTGACTATTATCTTACTGGTAAAGAGCTTAAGCCTACACCACACAGTGCATATTTGAAAACCCAGAAGCATGAGGGTACCTGTCAAAGACTTCAGTGGGTTTTGTTTGTTCTGTCCAACCCTGAAAATCAACATAAGTAATGGTATGTGGAAAAAAATAGCTGGGCCATTTTGTTGAGCTAGCAGTGTATATTATTTTTGAATGCCCAAGATATGGATGTAGCAGCAGCAAAAGCAGGTGAAGTATGAATAGCCATTAGACATAGATGAGTAGAAGGTTTCTTAGCTAGTAGTCTCATTTACTACCTACAGATTCTGCTGTGGCTGTTCATGTTGTACCATGTCTCCAGCAAGCTATTTTAGTTAGATATGCATTACAGGGGACTTGCTACAACAAGCTGGCTGCTAATGGCTAAAGCATGCTAACTTGCTAGCCATTGTTACAGATGCAGCCATCAGTCACTATAACATCCCTTTTCATTTAAAGTTTTATGTGAAAAATAATTACAGAAATTACAACTTGGTGACTTAGCTGGCAAACTACTAGACTTTAACTGTTTAGAATCATGCCTGGAATCTTTTATGCAAGTGCATAGTACAGGGGACTAAATGCCCCAGCATAGCCCTTTCAGAAGGATGTATTTTGAAACCTGATGTCAGTGGAAGAGGCTAATTCTGGGGGACATTTTGCAAAAATAACATCAATAAATAAAAAAATACACTCACATTTACAAGGTAACAAATATATTCCAACACACATCATTTAGGCAGACTATAACTAGACAGCTGTGTAGTAGGTTGTATGCTGCACTGTGCCACATGAACAGACAGTTAATTGAAATCACATTTCTAGCTTCTTAATTTATAAAATTCATCATTAACACGTAGTCAACCAAAAATAAAAATCAACTTTTTCTTTGATTTGCATGAATGCCACTTTCAAAAATCTGAACTGACAGTTAGCTATTGGTATCCTACTTTCAGGCAGAATGTGTATTTTATAAGTAGTCCCCCAGACTCCCGGATCAAGATTTTCTGTTTAAATGTTGAAATCGCTGTGGGAAATATCTGCAAATGTGAGAGCAAATAGTTGTCTACAACTAATAGTTGTACAGACCCACAGCCTGCACTCATGTACGCTTTAACTTATTGTACAGCAGCTGTTAACCTATTGTAGAGTACCTGTTAATATTTATTTTTATATACCTCATTCATTCCACTCTTCCATGCATGTGTAACCGGCTCAGTTTGTACCCTGCGATGTATTTTAAAGACGGAGACCCACGACGACGTAGCTGCATTCGCATTTATTGCCAGTCATCTGCATAAGAGTGCATGTAACAGAAAAAAGAGAATCCATGATGTGGAATGAACATTTCCACCTCGATCACCAGAGCGTACAGTAAAAGTGGGCGCCGTACAGCGCAACGAGGGGGCAGCGCAGGTGGCTAACACATACACCCACGTGGACCAGATACATAATAATGATACGTATAGCCTAGTGATTAAACAAAACTATGTGATCGCCATATCTTTACACTTTCCAAAATAAAATATACAGAAACACAATGTTTGTAAAAGTAAAGAAAATAAATGCATACCTGCATAAGAGTGCATGTAACAGAAAAAAAGAGGATCCACGATGTGGAATGAACGTTTCCACCTGTCAATAAACCATCGCAGCAATCACTTTCAATAGCCCCGACGACACAACCATCAAACACTTTATATAATGGAACATCCATGTTACCAAACTCATGTTTGACTTTGACAAGCCAGGAAAATTTTAGCAAGCTAGCTGATTGACAGCCTGCAGCTTGCAGTTGGCTTGTCAATCATTTAGCATGTGATGTCGGTATACGATCGAATGTATTAAAAATAATAAGTAAAAATCGAAATTTGCACTCAATACACAGATAATAAAAATACGGAACCATACAGAATGTGAGACAGGGGATTATACATGTTGATTGTGGATGGATATTATCAACTTTTATAAAGAAGTTGTACATGGAGTACATGTCACACTGACCTCGCTCATCAGAGCGTATAGTAAAAGGGGAGAAATATGGATGCGCAGGGGACTTAACCCTTTGTTAGCCACACCACCTTTTCAAGTGACCTCCCATGATTCACTAAAATCCCAAAAAGCCTCAACACAGGAAGAACACCGAAACAAATCAACAAAATAAAAGCAGATAGGCGACCATAAAGAAATGAATAACTAATAGCTAATCCCAGCAACATGGATATGAAATACTAGTGAAATAATAATGTCAATATTAATCCTGCTACATATGTGTCTGGCAAAACGAGAAACAGTGGAACTGGGGTCAAACTCCTTGTATGTGTAAAAGCGTATGTGGCCGATAAAGTCTGATTCTGCTTCACCAACAGCATTAGAGACGGTGGAGTGGCTGCAGATGGAGTGCAAGCAGCTCTTGCGCAGCTGTGATACCTGCCAGAAGAGCTCGTCTTTCGTACAGAAACAAAGTTAAGGAGAAGAGCTGGAGAGCAGGGGAGTTGCATTGACCCGCTGCAGGAATTCAACCGCACCAACAGACTCTTACATCATATGTATAAAGGTGTCTTTCTTTAGTATCAGTGGTACCCTGACGACAGAATGAACATGCCGAGACCATTTGAAGGCTTTCTGCTACATGTATGGGAAACCAGGGTTTCATTTCAATGTGATGTTAAAATGTTTCTAACATCCATGGTAGCAACAGAAAAACAGACCAAACAGACAGAAAACAGACCAAACCAGATACAATAATGGTTTGCTGTAAACAGATAGATAGATAGATAGATAGATAGATAGATAGAAAGAAAATTCAGCCGTGTTGTGTTGGTGGCACTTTATTACAGTCTTATCCCCATGGTGAGGTCTAAAGGTTATTGTACACTATTGTTCAATTTCCAGATGCAGTAACAGGTCCCCAGCTCATCATCATTTAATCTTTTCATTAAGAAATGAATGTCTGCTTGTTGATCAATAACACCACGAGGGAAATAAACTGTGTAAACTTTTAGCCACAGAATAAAAGTGCAAATGGCAGTTACATGTATTCATTCAGAGATAAAGGCCTGGTCAGGGGCTTCTGTTCAGTATGACCTTTGACCAAACAAGGATGAAGAGTAAACTTGTTAGGTAGCCAATAGTCATAGTAATGGCTGTAGTCGCATCCTGTGCTGTCCATTCCTTATTTTCAAAACTGAATTAATTCAGATAAAATAACACTGACGTGGCAGGATGGACTGAAATACATAAACTGGAACAAGTAAAACAGAAAAATGTTTTGAGACCAAAAAGGACTTTCGCCCACTGGCCTTTCCTCTGCTGATACAAAACCTGGCATCGCAAACCAGGAACATCATTTGAACTAAACATAAATCCTTCTTGTGTAGGCACGGAGCATTTGTCTAAATTTGGAGACATGCCAAATGTATTAATCTGATTTATTATTAATGTCAATGTGAATACATGCGGCACTACCAACCAGTTACTAGCCTACGCTGTCCTTCCAGCGATTATACATCTCAATCAGCGTTCTCAAGCAGTGTCACGTTAGCTATTTTCCATTGGTCTATCCCGTTAAAGCCGTCCCACGTGAGTAAGATAATCACATGACAGCAGTCGTGGGCCGTGTCGGAGAGTCAGCTGAGACACAGCAGGTAAGATGAGCAGCTAAAAAATTAGCTGGCAATTTTGGTTGCTGTTTATTGTGAGATATTTTAAGTACTATGTATATTGCGTTTATTTCGAAGTACAGAAACATATTTTGCTAACATTTTCAGTAATAGTGTATAAGATACACGTCGATATATTGGATCTTAGTTCCTTAGCTAGCTAGCTAGCTAATGTTATTTAGCTAGCCAGCTTAACTTGAGCTAGCTAGCCGGCATCAGAGGTTGTAAGCAGCAGTTTTGACGACACCACAGATAATACAAGCGATGCACAGAGATTAAATTGTATGTTTTGACATTTACCGTCTAGCTCGACAGATATCTATCTGTTGTAGGTTTTCACTAGATTATCAAAGAGCGTATTGAAACCACTTGCTAGCTAGCTAGCTGGCTGGTTTTACTTCTCTAAATTAATTATGCAATATTGTCGTTCTTTATGAAATAGTCCAAACGTTACTCTATCATTTGAACAAAATGTCCATACACGCCACTGGAGAATAATGTTACTGTGAAGATTTTGGTTACCACTTAATATATAGTCATCTTCAAAGTGTCTAGGTTGGACTACATTTTCACAACTTTGTTCTCTTAAAGGTTCCTGGAGATTTAATGGGTAGAGTTTTAAAACGAATAACTTATAATTCATTTAGCAAATACTTTTGTCCTGACCAAGATTACATAGTGGTAAAATAACATGACTACATTAAGTTCATTTCACAGGAACAAGATGAACACATGTAGCTAACAGCCATTCACACAGTGATTAAGCATACATTACTATTTTTATCTTGCATATAGTTCCCTACTATCTTTCAGAGCAAAGTACTGCATTGTATTATCAAGCACATGGAGTCTAACGATTTACCTCACATTGTGCAAAGTGACTCATTGTGCCTAAACTTTAGTTATGTTTTTTTTTTTCAGTTTGTAATGGCAGTGTTGTAGTCTACTCCCTTGTTTATATACTGAGAATGTTGAAGTGTGCTCATCATCTTAAATACACAACAGAGCTTAGCATATGACCAATGCAAGTAAACCAGTTATTTGGTGCATTTTTCCACAGTACATCACACAAGAGCAGATGTCATGTTCAGAGTAATCATGTTCCTATAAACTTCCTGATTCTCAAGAATTTTTGATCTCTAATATAGAACTCACTTTTAAATGTAAATCCCTTATGTTCTTTACCATTGTGTTTGATATTCCTCTGTCCTTGTTAGTTTTCTTTATTTTTGTGCTTTTTGACAAACTGATTTCCCACAAGGTTAATTAGCTTTACATCTCTGGGTATGTTGTAAGATTTAATCGATTATAGGCCAATAAAACGTCAAAGGTTTGATGGTGTTCCCAGTTGTCCAGAAAGTCCCTTTTAGATTGTACCAATTCAAAAGGTACAATTAGTGAAATTACCATCCAGATGATAATTATTTTATAAAACATTCTCAGATGACACTAGATTGTCATGACAGAGTATTTTGTAGTGTCACAGATACATTTAATTAAAATGTTTTTTGAATTACTTTGTGTATTTTGTCATTTATATTTCAAATGTGTTTGACAGATGCTCTTATTCAGAGTGAGTTACAAAAAAAGGTACACAGGGCCATATAATAAGGCCACATGAGAAGCAGAAAGCATCTAACCACATCTGGAAAACCACACTGTGCATATTACACGGTGTTACAGGTGATTCAGGGAAAGTATTTTGTAACAAAGTATTCAAATAGTGAAATATTTTATGTCCTTACGTATGGGGAGCTTTGCTAAAAGGTAGCTTCCCTGTTTTTTCTAACATTGACCTTGCTTTATGTCGCTGATACATTGTCCATTTCACTCTCTACCATTTCATTTAAAAAATGTTCCTGTTCTTCCCATCCTTCTTTGCCATGCCTGCCTTCTGAAACTCTGCAGCTTTATGAAGGAGCTCAGTGTCATTCTTCCTCTGCATGCAAACAAAACTTGAAATTTCAAGTGTGCTAATAAGTGAAATTTTCAAAGATTTAATATACATAAATCTAACCGTTTTACATAACTTGCTTAAGTCATTAGCCTTTCAGCTTGTCAATACAGATTTATTTCTTTTCATCTGTGAGAGAATGCGAAAAAAAAAAAGTTTCACAGTACAGTGTGTGTAACATTCATCTTGATGGCTATATATTTACAATAGCATGATGGTCCGTGATAGCCTGTTAAATTAAATGATAATATTTAAAAAAATATATATGCTGTAGCTCCCTGGAGGACACAATTCAGATATATTTACTGTTGCACAGAAAGCTACTTTTCATGATTGCTTAGTAATTCTAATTTATTTATTTATTTATTTTTTTAGTAAACGGCAATAAAATATCAGTTCAACAAGAACTTTTTGTTGATCCATGGGTTTTTAATTACAAGTTGTTCTTTTAATGTAAGTTTTGTGACAAAATGCATTGAGTGAAGAAAACTTGTCATACATTAAAATGTCAAGGAACTCCCAATAGCCCTGTGTATTTCCACACAGTAGCTTGCATGGACTTCTGAGTAAAATTTAAAAATGAATACCATTACTTCCCTATTTCTGTCTAGATGAAGGCGGCAAAGTTATGTAGTCTGTGTCTATTTAATACCTGTGTCATGTTTCAATTTTCAGACATTTTTTCTAATGAAAATGCATGTGAAAACTTCACACTGTAACCATTTCTGTCATAGATAAACAATTAAATCTAAAAAGGGTCAGCTTGAAAGTGGTCAGTTTTTACTGTTTTTTTTTTCCAGTTTTTACCATTGATTAACTATAAAACTAATTATATGTTGCTGGCCAAAGAGATTTCTCTACCTTTAACACCTACAGTAGTTAAGTGATCAATAGTGCTTTTACAAAACCAATTATCTAGTCTGTTGACATCCTGAATTCAAAAGGGTCCACCTGCTTAGTTTGTGCTAAGGTGTACTGTTGATGCCAGATACTTTGACAACATAGGTTGCAAAAAAATATGTAAGCATATGAGGGTGGCAGTGTAGCATAGTGGTTAAGGAGCAGGACTCGTAACCGAAAGGTTGCCAGTTCAATCCCCGCTGGGACACTGCTGCTTTAAGAATATCAGTGAAAAATTGATACTAGAATTGTTAAGGAATTGCAGTTAATATAAACAGCCATATTAGGAATGAGTTAAGAAACATTGATTGTGTAGCATTATAAAATGCATTGCAGAGTGATAATATATGTATGGAAGTGATGTGATGATTCTATGCTTGATTTGAGACCGAGGGGTATTCATGGGACACCATACTGTTACATGAAATAAAGTACAATGAAAGGGGTTTGATATGATCTGCCCAAATTTCAGTCTTTGCTAGCTGACATGTATGGTCTGAAGAGTTAATCCCCCGGTAAGCCAAGAAGACTTTTCTAAGATTTATAAGAAATCCGTGATCATTTCTGTCAAATGCTGCACTTAAGTCCAAACATAAGTCCATCACCGAAACGTAGGCTTGGTCAAATGATACAATTAAATGGAATACAATAGGAGCAATATCTGAACTCTCAACTTGACAAATACCTGATTATTGGAAGAGTAAAAAAACAAGTGTGTTTTTAGAGTTGTTTGGATATACGTGTGGTTTTTCATGTAATGCTTTATAGCAGTCGTTTTGAAGGAGGGGCACATATCCTTTGTAAAGAGCACTTCTGACTATTTACAATAGTGTAGAACAGAGATGGAATTGTTTCCTTTATATAATTTTTTAAGAATATGATCTTACATATTTATATTATTTAGAATTAATAGTTACTTTTGGTTCATTCAGGGCTCTGCAGATAGGAATTCCAGCGGTTGCCCTAGCCCAACAGAGTGAGTGGTGTGATTGTCTAGCATGTGTATCCAGCAACAGTCTGAGTTAGTGGTAAGGAACAGGGCTTGTAACCCTGCTTGTAAGGTTGTGGGATTGATTACCAAGTGGGCCACTGTTGTTATTCCCTTGGGTAGTGTACTCAACTCAGTTGTCTGCATAAATATGCAACTTTACAAACAGATAAGATGACAGTTGTAAGCTACGCAATTCATTCTGAAGGGGAGTGTCTGCTAAGGTAAAGTAAACATTAATGTTATTTAGAACATGTAAATGTTTTGTTGTCATTTTTTAATTAATTAATTTTTTTACCAGACAGTGTGGTTGGCATTGATATGGCGAGATCCCATTTGTTTGTGATTCCAGCATCTCTCACGGAGGAATTTAGGATTGTGTTTTTAGTCTCTTTTAAGTTCAGAAGAGGAAGAATAGAGCTGCCAAGCTGACATGACTGTCTTGTAAAATTGCTCCAGTTGTTTACAACTAGTAGTCTGCTTATTTATTTCCATCTTTTCCTCCTTCCCTTGCTCTGGTATGTGTTTGCAGGTAAAAAAAAAATAAACACTTGTGTTCTTGACACAGCTCAATAGGCTCCTTAGGAGATGTGCCTGTGTGGGTTTGCATTAGTGCTAATGTGTTGTTGATGTGTTGTTCTACTTACACGGCTCTCTGACTGCCTGTTGCTGCCACTTCTACAGTTTACAGCTTGCCTGAAACATCTGCCTGCAGCTGACACATTGCACTGTAGAATGACAACTCGCTGCAGTCCTCGTAAGCTTGTCTTGTGGAAACACTTATTTTGCAGTTTTAGTGACAATACTCTGATTTGACAGAGATTTAACTGCAGATTATAAATAATTGCAACTGGTTAACGCCAGACACTGTAAATTGTACCTCTCTGAGGTATAGTTGCGGTGTGAATGCAACAAGTTTCAACAGTTGTTGCCGGAAACTCATGACGGCTGTTATCAGGGCTAGTTCATTCATTTTCATTGAGACATAACCTTAGCTGGTTTATGTTCTTTCTCCTATATGCTTGAGAACTGAGAGGAACTGATACGTGTTACACAATAAGGATTTTCCATTCTTTACATCTTTCTTGCAGCAAAAAAGCACCCAGTTCAGTTTAAATGATTACATTTTCACATGTAAACATCCAGTTAGTTTTCAACTAAATTCTGCTGTATAGCTTTAATGTCTTTTTCATGAAGGGACTGTTTAATTTTGTCTGACTCCAAACTCTTTAATGTTAGTATTAAATTATTTGCACTTCTGCCGTTTAACATTGTAAATGCATTTTTCTGGATTCTCGTATTCTTTACGAGTTGCTTCTGGAATGGTAGACCACCTTGATGATGCAATACAATAAAGTAACGGCTTTTATCAATTTGTCTTTATTTTCACCCAGCGAAAAAGAAATTGGTCAAAATGGACATCCGAGGAGCTGTGGATGCTGCTGTCCCCACCAACATCATTGCAGCCAAGGCTGCTGAAGTCCGAGCCAACAAGGTCAACTGGCAGTCTTACCTTCAGTAAGTGAAGCCCAGTCTGTCTCTCTCCTAGGGGAGAGCTGTGAGGCGGATGCCAGATGAAGACCTTGACAGTTGTTTGTTTTTTTCAGTTTGTTTCCTGTCACTGCAGAGGCTTGGTGTCAAAGAAGCACACTAACCTGTGATGTTTCTGTAGAACTATAGGAAGTACATTTTGAAGTTGTTTTTTTAAGATACAACTTGCATTATATCTGAAATGGAGCCGAGTTAGAGTTACATGTTTGATTATTTTAACTCATTAATGATCATTTATTGGAATGGATTTTCACATTAGCAAATTAGCCCACACTGGTATTTCCGGTATGATTTAATGTATAGTCCAAAGCTCATAATTTACTAGACTAGACTTGGCAACTATTTAAGACCCATATGCAGCGATGTGAATGACATCATAGGACTGTTACTTCAGAGTGAAGCTTTGCCGACTGCAGTTTTTTTGTCCATAAATCTTGAATACTTCTTCGGGGAGTGCCATTTTGCCACCGAATCTTAGCGAACTGCAGAGATAAATGGTGATCTCCCTACTGAAAGTGAGGCAATTTATGGACAATCAATAGATCCATCAGGTCAGTAGTTTAAATGCTCAGATTGTGAAGATGGTCAGTGCTCCAAAAAAAAAAAAAACTCCAGTCATATGTAATGGGTTGCCTGTGGGGTGAAGATCAAACGCTCTACATATTTGCTGTTGTATTTTTTTGTTTTGTCCTTAGATTTGCTTTCCTTTGGCATGCTTGTGTGGACTGATGTGTGAGTTTCACGACACCTTTGAAGTGTCAATCTGCCAGCCCATTTTAATTAATTAAGTAACAATGGCAAAATGTCATGATACATTAATATTTTCCTAAAGGCCCAGTAATATTATGATTTCATTTAAAGTCCATATCACACAGCCAAACACTTACACACATATTTTTACCACAACAAACAAAGTTAAGCATGTTATTGAAGACTGCCACTGTAGTGTCCGATTCCATAAATTGGAGCTGCTGGGACTTTGTTTTTCACTGTGGTAAACTGCGGCAAGCTCAAAGTCATTACCACTTCCCAAGAACTGACTAAAGAATTGGTGACTTTGGTCACTGATATCTCTTTGTAGGGCTTGGTAGAGAATTGTGAGTTTTCACCTCACATGTCAGTAATCTGAATTGCAGCTGATGGATGAATAGATTGTTGAATCCCTTGGGATCCTATGCTAAAATGACTGGTTTAAAGAGCCCGCTGTCCAAACGAGACATCAAACAAGTGGGTCGATGGACCATACAAAGTAGATAATTTGAATACAAGTCTCATTTGCATTCATGCATTATTCATCCTTAACCACAACCCATGTCCAATAGAATAAAATGGAATATAATTTATTTCTTGGACTCCAGGAAATTTACCAGGGAGCATTTGCAAATTATTGGAACAGTGGTCACAAACATACTGCCAACACTGAAACTCAAATTTGTGATTCCTTGTTCTTATTCATGATACTGTAGTCTCTGCTGAGCCTAAAATTAAAACACTGAATTATGAATAGCCTGACTGTAAACTGTTTTATCACATGATTCATGGTTCTGTGGATTTGATACTCATAAATAATAAAGACAACTGTTTAAATATCCACGCAATTCATCAGCACCGCGGGCAGCACTGAGAATGGATACCATGCATTTTGACACAGTTATACTCCTCACATATATTGTCATGTTGTTTATGATATATTCATATTATATGTCATCTGTCATAAAAGTTCATTAAACCAGTAAGTATATTGTTTGCTCTTGAGAAGATTTTCTCTTTCTCTGTCTTGATAGTTGATTGCCACTTTGCGTGGTGAATTCTGTTGGTGAATCATTGTCTTGTGTGTCTCTCCACCAGACTTTAAATATCAGGAGTCACACAGCTCTGTGTTACTCTATTTCCTTGTTAAAATGGCTCTCAGAGAAGGCTGTGTTCAAGCTATTAAGGTGCCTGTCATCTCCACTTTACACTTGGCTACACACCGCAGTCTAAAATCACTTATGATTGGTGTGCTTGCTCCCCGGATTAACTTCCTGACCCTTGCGTTTGAGTGCAGTCGTCGAACAAGCATTTTATGGTGATCAGTTTGCGGGCTGTCCATTTATAGCATGAAAGGGCGGGCTTATTGATGCAGTCCTGTGGAGAAATTGAGAAAATTGCTCACTGAATGTGGGGAAACTTTCAAGTCAGTTCCACAGCTGTAAATTTATATCCATAATGTCATTTGATTGTGTTTGTTTCAGTAGACGTACTGCAGATTTAGGAGATGTATGGGGATAAACTTATAAATGCCAACTCCAGTGTGCGAATGGCGTGCAGTCAAGCAGGGAAACCGACAACAGAAATAGGGTGAACAGCACTAATTATTTTATTAAAGTGACAAAAAAATAAACTAAATAAACTAACAATAACAAACAGTAGTTAACTACAAAAGAAACCATGAAACATGAGGCAATCAGTCCCTGAATGTTTCCACCTGTGGGCTTCAGCCCTTTTTCCCCCTCTGATCCAGATATAGGGCCTTAAATAAGCTTACCCCCCTTAGACCCTACCATTGTTAACATTAAAATAAATTAACCAAGGAGAAACAATAAAAACTTAATTCTCTCCCTAACATACGTAACATGAAGATACAGAAACAACAAATTCAACATACACATTTACCCCACTACCAATATAGTGAAATTACACATTGAAAGCAGTTCCCCCCTCGTACCACACCAAACTGCACTTCCCACAGTGCATAAACCCACCACGTTCAGTGCGGTGCGCTCCTTTGCAAATGCCACCAGACATACACACGAGTACAACCGGGATTTCTTTACTACTGAAAGTTTGATGAATGACATATATAAGTCCAAACATAGCTTACTGCTAATACAAAGTAACGTGTAGACCCGGTAAAATGTATATGTACAGTTTACTAATGTACCAAGGTAAAATGTGAAGTATTATTTTATTTATATTTTTATTTATTCTTTTTTTTTTTTTTAATCCAAACCCCCAGAGCTCATTCTACCACTTATTTTGGTGGATAGATAATAATGTATCCAACCAACAAATAAACAAACACACCAAACCATGTTTGATTTAATATTTACAGTATTATTATAATATATTGTTATATATATATATATATATATATATATATATATATGTATATATATAATATATATAATTATTATATTATAAAATTCCATTTTAGACGACACGCGTTTTCCCTCACTTCCTCATAGTGAGACGGATACTGAACTTTGGGACGGAGAATTATAAAACACGATTAGTTCTCCGTCACATCCAGTATTGATATTTATTCTGACTTTTATGAGAGTGCTGCAAACACTGTAATTGTGTGCAGAACTTCATTCAGCTTAATGTGAACATAAGAACATAAGAACATATGATGACGAGAACAGGCCATTCGGCACAACTAAGCTCGCCATTTCTTAATTAAAGAGTATCCAAAACTGCATCAAGTCTAGACTTGAACACAGCAAGGGTCTCTGCCTCAACTACATGACCTGGCAACCTATTCCATGTATTGATAACTCTTTGTGTAAAATAATGTTTCCTTATATTAGTGCGGAACTTACTCTTAACTAGTTTCCATTTATGTCCTCTTGTTTTACAGACTGAACTCACCCTAAAGAATCTATTATAGTTAACCTTATTGATTCCTTTTATAAATTTAAATACCTCAATTAAATCACCCCTAAGCCTCCTCTCACTTAGTCTAAATAGGTTAAGTAACTTGAGTCTTTGCTCGTAGCTTTTATATTTCATGCCAGGAACTAATTTAGTTGCCCTTCTTTGAACCTTTTCTAGAGCTTCGATATCTTTTTTTATAGTGCGGTGCGCAGAACTGCACACAGTGTTCCAGGTGCGGTCTGACTAAGGCATTGTATAATTTCAATATAACCTCTTTAGATTTATACTCAATAGTTTTGGCTATATATCCCAGCATCCTGTTAGCCTTCTTTACTGCTACAGCACACTGCCTAGATCGTGTTAAGCTTGGGTCAACCATTACTCCCAAGTCCTTTTCAAATTGAGCACATTCTAGTTTTTTTCCACCCATGAAGTAGTCTTGTCTAAGGTTCTTATTTCCCACATGCATGCATTTCCCACATGTATCTAAATTGAATGTCATCTGCCAGGTATCTGCCCACTTTTGGATGCTGTTTAGGTCTTCCTGTATTACCTTAGTTGATTCTATGCTGTTGGCTAGACCCCCTAGTTTTGTGTCATCTGCAAATTTTTCTATTTTACTACTAACCTCTGCATCAAGATCAGCCACATGAAACCACAATCTCTGTTGAATGGGCTAGTTTTTGACACCCTCAGGTCTTCAAAGAATGCCTGAGGTATTTCCCATATCACTGCTAACAGTGTCATTGTGGATTTTTCAATTAGTGACTGTGTGCTGAAAAGTCCTCAGACATTTCATAGTATATCCCAGCCTAATTAAGCTTGTGTTGAAACATGATACTCATGGTGAAACACATATTAGTATGGACTTTAACTTGATATGTAATATTATAAGTTAGGGATTATGTTTTGTTTGTTTGTTTGTTGTTTTTTTTCTTTTCAACAGTTGTGTATCCAATGTCATACAGTAGTGTTGATCATTCAGTACTGTATTTCATTCATGCTCTAACTACCAAATTAAAAGCCTCAGTTTTTGATTCCATTTCCAAAAAATGTCTTTCAGAGGGCAAATGATTTCTGCAGAGGACTGTGAATTTATTAAACGATTTGAGATGGCTCATTCTGAGGAAAAGCAAGCAATACTCATCAATGAAGGGCATCAGGTATTTCAATGTTTCATATGCATTTATGTTATTCTGTATCTGTTTTCCCTTCATAATGGTGTAAAGGTTGCAGTATGTTGAAATTAATCATGACAATGGTAGCTTAATTATCTGTGCTGTCCATCTACTGTTCAATGGGGTACATTTATTGTCTTTGTGAAATGAACTAATGTGAATGTACTTCCCTTTCCCAGTGTGCAAAAACCTTTCTCAACCTCATGGCCCACATTTCCAAGGAGCAGACCGTGCAGTACATCCTGACACTGATTGATGATGCGTTGCAGGTAAGATTGCTCAGTTTCACGTATATTGCCAGTGAAATTGTGCTCCTCTCGTAAATGCACATCTAACTGACAAAGCAGGCTTGCATGTAATCTGTAAACAAATTTACAACATGTTAAATTTCCACCTCTTCAGATTTTGTTTCCTCACCATCTGACAGTTGTTTCTCCTGGAACTGGAAGTTATTTCCATGAGATGCAAATAATGAGCTGATGTTTTCCAGTGGATGAAAAGCATTGTCAACCAGAGGTTGCAGGCAATCACAGAGTGTTTATGTTTAAATATTGGTGCCTTTAGGGTTTTTGGGAGGAGTAAATTATGCACAGTCACAAAGGTAGTGTTCACCATACTGGGTATAACTTGGCTACATATTGCCAGGGACCAAGAGCTCTCATCAGCAGCTTGCATACAGCTGTAGGCCATACCTGCAAAATGTGTCAGAAATGTTTGTGTACTAGAGCCTGCTGGCATTTTCTTTTTTTGACTTTTTAAACAAGTAAACTGCCATTTGTTACAAAGATATTACATTAAATTGGTTGAAATGTGGCCAAAAATCTCCGTTGATCAAAGTTGTTCAACCACGGATGGAACCACGTTCGACACATGACACCAGGACTTCAAGTTGCGAAATTCTGTAGCCGTGTTCCTGCAAACAAGAGAGGGGGCTCCAGCACTGATGGCCTAACAATGTTTAGTTATTCATTTTTTCCATCTGAAGCCAAAGACTGAATATAAATATAAACACTTAAGCACTTTTTCCTGCCTCTTCAAAAGCCAGTCACTCGATGATTAAGTGCCAACAGTTAATGGCTGCTAGCACTAAGTCTTCCTCCTCCCATGAAGACCAATAAATATATTCTCTCTGTCCCCTCTCTGTCTTTCTTTTTCCGAGTAGTGGGGAGTCGGAGGTTTTCAGTATTTGTGAGTAGGATTGATGATGTTTGGCGTGCATTGTGCATTAAAGTTTTGAAAACTTGCCGTAGATCTAGAAAACAGCTCAGTGGTATATTTTCATAATGCTGACTCTGTAAGCTTCAGACGTCAATGGAGTTGAGCAGAGAATTTAAAAATGTTAGCAGCCAGGCACAGACCGTCTACAGAACGATGCACTCGATGTATCGGTGAGCACTGTTCAGAGTCTGTCGGAGACAAAGAAGTATATTTCATGTGACATGCTTGGGTACAGAGATTCAGAGATGACGGCTGGGCCTGAACAGGGACACGGAATGTGAACACTGAACTGTGACAGAGAACTCTGAGCCCATAGCTCCAATTGAGAGATATGTGGCCAGTGTGATTGGTTGGATGGTTAGGAGGATGAAGGTGTGTTTTTTTTTTTTTTTTTTCCTTTGTTTCAAAACAATCATAAAGGCAAAGTAATACAGCAAGCAAGGAGCATGAATGGCCAGCCATGTTAAGACTCTGTTTTCGTAGCAGTTCTGAATTGAATATCCATGGCTGTGTTTTGGCAGAGGCTTGACTGGGATCAGGAGAAAGTGGAGGTTTGGGGGCCAGACAGGAATCATGAAGAGCCCCATCTGCACTCAGGGAAAGTTTCAAAATCTATAGTTACCCATTTCATCCTCCTTTGATGTCTGTGGGGTGCTGCAGCCATGTGTGACATAGTACTCCTGGGTAATAGTCAACTCTAACCAAACTTCTGCAGCGAGGCTTGACATATTTTATGGAGAATTACAATATCCCTGGGAGATTGCCTCAGTAGCCCTCTTTCACCATCACACCCTTTCTGATCACTGCCGCACAGTTTCTGTTTCATTATCACAAATACTGTGCACACCCTCTCATTTCATGAGAGGGTGTGCACGCTATTTCAATTCCGACTTGCCGCGTGATCTCTCCGTTACTCGGGCTTTCATTTCCTTTTGGGAAAGTTGGTGGATGGAGAAATCAAGATCTCTGTGTCAACGGTGGGACATGGAGAAAATTCAAATTAAGATTTTGTGCTAGCAGTTCAAGGGTGAAGTGAGAAGAGATAGAGAAAATTGAAGGAGAGATGGAGAAATGGAGAGGACTTTAGTGAGGGCACATGGGTAGCCAAGCAGAAAGGAAAAGACAATTTCTCGTCGGTCTACATCAGCAGGATTGTCAGGGATATAATTAAAGCTAAGTTTACACAGGTGAACAAAATGGATGCTCCCCCTGCCTGTTACTTTGTGCTGGAGAGGAAGAGTACAGAAAAGGAAGGGCCTGCAATTGTTGAAACTGTCATGTGGCAGAGACGTGATGTACCAGAAAGAGATTAGTCTCCTTCTTCACTTACTTCTGATCTGAGCAGTGTGATGAGGGGGTGACAAAATAATGACCTCAGGGCCTACATGAAGTTTTCCTGGGTGGACAATGGGCTTGTGATGAGTCCCTGTCTTCTGAAGGACTGCCTGTACTCTGCCAAATCACACCCAGTGGATGGCAGAAGGATTCAAGGCAGTGGATGCATTTTTCTTATGACTTCATGAGGAAAAACTAGGAAGTTGTAGGAGGACGACTTCAGAGGTGGAACTGATTGATACTCCGGGTCCCAGAGTGTTCCTGCTATCCTGAACAGACTAATTGTCCTAGATACTTAGAATGAACCTGCCTTTTGTGAAGGGGGCAGGGACTGATATGCCTACACAACAAGAGCAGTGCCTCTCTGAGTGGCCCAAACATAGCTGTATTGCTATGCTTGTTTGAACCAACCGCAGCCTCCCCAGAAAGTGCAGTTTTTATCCTCTGTGTGCCAAAGAAGCAGGACATCTCCTAAAATGGGGTGTTTTGAAGATGCTTTGTTTGACAATACTGGCAAAATACTACCACATGTGTTTGTCGTTATGTATAGACCAGCTGAGATTACAGAACACAGCGCAGGCCGTATCTGATGGCTATTGAGGATCTTTCCCCGTCTTGGAGACTGTTATGCAGAGCCCTCTGCCACAAATGGGTGGATGTTTCTGGTGGGGGGGTACTACATGATGGCCCTACTTCCTACAAATTGGTCAAGAAGTCTAACAAGGATGTGCCAAAAAGTGGGCATATTGTGGCACAGCCAAGATATATTCCATCTGTTCTGTGACTGTTTTCAGCTGAGGCCAGTGTTTGATTTAATTGAAGACTGGGTTGTGTCTTTTGGTGCAATGTTCATGATGACCAGATTTATTTTTGGTTTGCCATACTCAAAAGAGAGGTGCCCATTGATCAGCTTAATTTTGGCCAGTCAAAATTGGTGTTATCACAGTCACAGGAAGGCAAATGTTCTGATGAAGCCAAGACAGTTTTAAAAGTGATGTTTGCAGCTAGGATACATTTCAAATTCCTGAATGGTACTGAGGGGAGTTAGGGGCAGTCTGGTTGTCTTTTCTTGCCAATCCCAGCTTTTTATGATTTTTTTTTTCCATGGGTATGGTCAAATGTGTGAATTTCAGAGTTTTACAGAACTTTGTGTTCTACAACAGTGTGTAGTGGTAAGAAACTGGGCTTGTAGCCTAAAGGTTCCATGCTGGAGCTACTGCTGTTGTACCATTGGGCAAGGTACTTAATCCATTGCCTCAGTAAACATTCATCTGTAGAAGTGGTTCACATGTAAGAATAGTAATGTATGTTAAGTCACTCTGTATAAGAGCTTCTGCTAAGCAACTAAATGTGAATGTCAAATGGCTCTTCCTTCCTCTCCCAAGTCCCTCTTTTTTAAAAATTTAGTTGCTCAGGTTATTGAAGTTATCCCAGATGTGTTTTCATGTCCTTTTTTGCACTTTTAAGTGTGTGTTTGTAGTATTTTAGTTGCACAGTAAGTACCACGTAAAACTAGGTTAATTTGTTCGTGGTCTTTTTGGGTTGCTAACTTTCTGTTTATATCAGAATTTTACAATCTGAAGCAAACCATTGTTTTCCTCTACGTTTTGGTTCTGTGGCTTTACTTTGTTGACATGTAGGTCATTATTTACAAAAATGTCATTAATATTTTGGACAGCCAGCCTTGGACAGCTGGACTTTGTTTTCTGTGCTGACTGGAAAGGTTTCCAGTAATTCTGTGAATCCAGGATTGTAAACTGCATTCTGGTACACTCTTGTCATATTCTGGACTTATCGGTATATCTGTTTTATTTTTATACTGAGTTGTGTATGTCTCCTCCTTTATGAATCACAGTAATTTGGCTGACTGGAATGAATTGGAGTGAATACCTGTGACTGTAAATGTTCTAAAAGGAAAGGGGCTGATATGGGTGACTATGTAATCAACCGTACTACTGCCGTAGATGTGTCTCCATATAACTGACAAGTGATTTTGTACAGATCCAGACCTCAACAGTCCATGGTTGGTGGCGAAGTTGTGAAAGCTGTTTCTGTGGGAAATGTTGAAGTTGTTGAAACACTTGTGGCCGATGATATGATGATCCACTTGTGGACAAGCCAAAGCCAGGTTGCCCTCCCATCCTGGTTTTAACATTCCAGCTGATGACCACATTGCCCTTGGAAAAGGCAAATCTCTGTTGGGGAAATATTGTCAATAATGTATGGCTATTTCTTGGGCAGAATATAAACAGTGCCAGTTCTTTAGTTTTTTCTTCCAAAAAATCTCTCTATCCATTCTAATTGTTTCAAATGTTTTTTATGTCTGATTTAAATCAAATTATTAGTCTGCCTTAAGTGAGTTCCCTCTTCCGGATGCATTATTTACTCTAGGGGAGTGGCCAGTCAGCTCCCGACAGCCTGAGGGATAGTGAGCGGGCACACCTGCCCAAGGTCATGTTTATCCAGGTCCTTAATTTCCCTAAGGAATTCCAGATCTGGGCTCTTCAGTCCAAATGCTGAGGGGCACAGGCCCTGGATGGTGCATGAGCTGGTTTTTAATGATATCAACAACTCTTCAAAATGAAATTTGGGCAAGTTTTTATGTTCATGTAGTTGAGAGGGTGAGTAGATACTTTTATAGATACTTTTTTTATAGATACTTTTTTGCGGTTTTGAAAGGGACAATTAAGACACCTCTGTGACCCATACATCAATATGGGTGGGAGACTGATGATGACTGCAGGACCTTTGAGTCTGCGTAAAAGGTTGCAACATACTGTACACCATGGTTGTTTAATAACCTTGTTTTTGCTGTCATATTTTGTTCTGGACCCTGCAGGAGAATCATCAGCGGGTGAACATCTTTTTTGATTACGCCAAGAGAATGAAGAGCACTGCCTGGTCGTACTTTCTCCCCATGCTGAACCGGCAGGATCTTTTCACCGTGCACATGGTCAGTAATGATGTTCCGCGTTTCCTTGAATCACGCTGGGATGCGTACAGTTGTCGTTTCCTTCCCGTTGTCCATTATGTCCTTTGATAACCTTGATAAGGGGGCATATACTGTATTGTGGTTCTCGATACAAATGAACAAGGAGAAAAAAAGAAACAGAGGTTTACTTTAAGGCTAATCTTTGTACTGTTTATAAATAAGTAATGTTACTTACGTCAGTTAATACTGTCAATCTGATGCCGTCAGGCAGGAATTCATATTCAAATTGTTCTCATTCATTTTTGCCCTAATGTAATTGGAGCTATTATATGCCTTAAGGAGCTCCCTGTCTGAATTTTTTTTCCCCGGTATTCTGCAGTGGGCTCGGAACCATTTCAGAATTAGAAGGTGACACTTAACTCCGAATCCCTCAGGGGGTACACTGTTGCCTGTCTGAAAATTGCTTGTTAAAATTCTGCTGAATGAAAAGACATGTAAATGTCTGGGACCTGAATGCTGTGTCACTGAAACCTGAAAATTGGGATCACGGAGAGCCAGGTGGGCTGCCTCATTATAACCTATCATTAGACTTTTTTACAGGGAAAGGCATGAAGTGTGTGCACTTGGTTGGATGACAGAGCAGGCTGAAGGTTCTGAGGAAGGTCAAAGTAGACACCAGTAATAGATAGAGAAGATAGGGCTGAAAGGGAACATTTGCATTTAGATGAATATTCTGTTTTTGCAATATGAACAAAATTGAGAAAGTAAAACAAAACGGAAGAAATCAGGATCGCCGCATGACAATGGTCGTTTAACCCCGCTCAATACATACAAAGTTAGTATGAAAATTTTCGTTGCATTTTGCCTTGCTCTTTATCCCAAATGTCAAGTTGCAGTAATCATGCAGAAGGACAATTGAAATTAAGTTTGTTTTGCACTGATGGCAAAGTGCGTAGTAGGAAGTGGTGGAGGTTTTTATAACTTTTGACAGTTAATGAAAAGGACAATTGCAGTACAGATAGTTAATTATCTTATGCCTGCTGATGCAACTCTGATGTATTCCCTATGTTGTTGGGCAAGCATGTATATTTACATTTTGAAAATGTAACAGCTTTCCAGAGTAGGCATGCTGTATTGAAATATGTTGCAAGAAATGTTAATCTCCCTATTTGTTGTTTCATCACTGTTACACACCCACACCCACACACACACACACACACACACACACACACACCTACATATATAGTATTAGTGTATAATATACTAATAAGAATAGACACTGAGACAATGCTTCACAATCTGTGAAGGGACCTAAATATATACTGTAGGTTCTGTAAGA
The DNA here is from genome assembly GCF_013368585.1 of Megalops cyprinoides. Lineage (NCBI taxonomy): Eukaryota > Metazoa > Chordata > Actinopteri > Elopiformes > Megalopidae > Megalops > Megalops cyprinoides. The sequence goes on from NC_050584.1 coordinate 19,235,010, forward strand.
TACAGGTTAGATCTTTGGCTCCTTCATAGATTGCAAAGCATTTGTAGAGAGCCGTGTCTCTATTCTTTTTAGTTTAGACTTCATTACCACATAATGATAAACAAGAAGTCTCCTCTGCTCATCAAAAGCACAGCCATCCAGTGCTTGGTGCTAATTAGTTGCTGTCTTACCGAGCACCTAAAATATTTCAAACATTTGGCAGGTGGTTGTTGCTACAAGCTGTTGTGCTTTTTTAAAAAATCTTTGCATAGTTTTACAGGTAAGTACAGATTATGGTGTGAATAGTTTCAAAAACCTGTTGTATGAAAACCCAGTATAATGGTACTGGGTAAACATGCTTTTTTGCCGGGTTTGCATAAAACTATATTAAGTGACTGCAACACAGTTTTTGTCTCAAACTGATAGTCTTCCTCTGCATATGGGCTTTGTCTTTTGAAGTGTCATATAGCCTTTTTGTAATAACGTCAGTATAATTTTGATGTTGCTGTAAACGATGTAATCCAAAAGAATCTACATTCATGTAACCCTGTACTCCGAATATAGTGATTAATGGAGTTTAAACAAAGATGGGACAAATCTATCAAGTTGAGTCCAAACTGTGTCTGCTATACAGCAGCTTTATATGTATGCAGCTGAACCAGCTACAGTAAGCCTTGTATAACAAATCCCAGTGGTAAATTCTGTAAAGTGTAAAGTTCTGTGTTGTTATGATAATTCATCTTTGGATGTTTGTCTGATTTAAACTTTACAGATTAGGTGTAATTAACAGCATATTTTATGGGTTGTACTATAACAAGACAGTGAGCTCTCAATTAGCACAGCAAATCGTTCAGATTAAAACCCTCAGGTCTGTAAGGAAAGTGCCGTGTTTCAAATCACATGGTGAATTTCACTCTGACAAATACTTGTTGGAACCTTTAATGGCTGCATGCTGTGCAGTCTCTTTCCTATAACATTCAAGGATTTCATCATTTTTATGATAAGGAAATGCTGTAAGCCAAGTATTTTAGCATATCTAGGGCTAAGGCAGAGTGTAACTATCTGGCATCATTATAGAAAGCAATGTGGCAGTTTTCTCTAGCTTCTTTTCAGAAGTTCACTTATTGGAAATGAAAACTATTTGACTTTACATTGGTGAAATGACCGTATAGCATCAGCTCTTAACACATAGGGTGCATGTGTTTAAAGTTCTCAGTTTAATTAGAAAATGCCCTTAAAAGAACCACATAGAACATTGTGGACAAACCTAATTTTGATAAACAATCAGAGTCATTTAAAGTAGACCACCTTGTCTATTTTACATATAAGATTGTACTTTGTGCTTATTCTGCTAGAGGTCATGAATTATTAATTATTACAGCTCCACAAGTAAACCTGCAGAGGTATATGCAGGTAGGTTCATACAGGTTTTCATGTGGTCATTTAGTGTAAACCAGTCTGACATCCTTACTTTACTTTTGTGGGGACGTTAAGACATGTCTGTAATAGGTCAAAAGGCATTGTGAATACTAACAATTACAATGGCTAATAAGAACAAAAAAAAAAACATGATTACGCGAGGCAAAGCTCACGTAATGGTTCAGTATGCCATTGCTTTTTATATGTTGTTTCCGCTGAGTAACAAAATAAAGTTTAAGGAAACGCATGATGAGAAACCTTTTTTTTTTGTAGTTGTTTTTGGGTAACAGACCCTGAGATACAAACACACAAGAGCGCAGTGCATAGAGAGACGGCTGCAGCAGACAGTGTTTCAGTCTCATTTATTTGGGCTGTCAGCCTGCAGTGGGCCAGAGCTCAGACAGGAGATTCACCTGTGTTCTGACCGGAGGAATCGCGTCTTTCATTATGTCGCTGTGAGCCGATCCACCCTCAACAGGAAGATGCCACGAAAACCCAACAATTGAAGTACTGATTTCTGATTTGTTATTCAAAAGGTGTCTATCTACCTGTTTTGGCTTCTCTGTCAAGCTTATTACATCTGATTAATTTAAATGAGCTTGAACTAGCTGTGTGTTTTGCTGTACTATTAGTAATTTTATCACATTTCAGGTGTAGGCGATCAATACATGAGCATGTTTGTTTCACAGTGCTTCAGATTAAACCATTTTTTTTTTCTGTTTGCAATTCATTAATCAACTGATAGGGACACGAAAAGCAGGCTTCACTGAAGGCAGTGGGTCAAGCATTTTTTTTTTTTAAACCATAAAATCAAATATTTCTCTCCTTCCAGTGGGGGGCAGCACATTCAGTGGTTCCAGCCCTTCGCAATGCCCATTTTGTATGACTCTAATCCTGAAGTAATAATGATGAGTTGAACATAACTGTTGCTGAATGGACCTCAGCCAAGGGATAAGCCTGAGGAAAAGGTGAATTATGATGCTTAAAATTTTATTCCTTAGATTTACAGAGCATACACTATTAAACTTGTATCTTCATTCTGGAAGTTAATTAAACTTTCAGAAGTATGCAATATGCTGGGAAATTCAGACAAGAATATCCCCTGATCCTCTGATCCTTTAATAAAGCCAATTGTGAGGATCCCTCTATTACTAAAAGTTATACACAGTTATCATATACTGTGTGATAAGTACAACATGAGCAAATACAATCTTCATTCTCAATAGAGAATTGTGTTTACCAAACATTATTTCATGTTTTTAATACCATGTTGCTGTTTGCTGCTGGTGTGAGCAGTGTTATTACACCAGACATATATGTACATACAAGAAAGCATCAAGTGATGACATTTTAATGTCTTAATGTGTTGTACTCATTTAAAAAAAGTGATGCATAAGTTTACACGAGTACTGAAGTCTGAATACGAAAAATTTCTGTCAGTCCAAAACGTCACTACCATTTCCACAAATGTCTGAGCTGAAATGGTTGCCATGGCAGAGGCTTGTAGAAAGCAGTCCCTTTGAAAGGGTGTATAGAACCAGCTTGATGACCTTGGAGCATTTTTCTCAATTCCTTTATTTGTATTATAGCTGCAAAAACAATACTGGTAGTCCTTTATTTATTCACTGATTATTCTGGCATTGTACACTTTTGTATAAGAACAGATTTCCTTCAGTCTGGTTTTGTTTGAAAATACTGTTCCCCACACAGGCATAACCCAACAGAATATACATCATTTAAAATGATGAGATTCTGTGTTTGCTTTGTCAGCTTTTAGCAGAAAGTTGAAGATTCAACTGAGCTTCTCCTGGTGAACCAATGAATAATGGATGACATGAACTTAGGAAACGTACAGTAGGACAGTTATGTAGACAGTTGTTTGGGTTTTCCGCAGGACACCCATTACATTTGTCTTAGCAGACATTGCAGGTATCCATTCAGTGGGCCGATGAGACTCTGGATTGGTTTAGGAATGTTAAATTATGAGCGTTCTGTCTGTAAGTTTTTTTCACCCAAGAGCGCTTTCCTTCCATACATGTGCACTCCTAAAAAATACCAAAGTGTTTGACCCTTTCCAGGCACAGACTGCTATAATGCCTGATTTCTGGACTAATGGCATATTCTTCTGACGCTGTGTACTTTCACTCCTTAGACATTCTGTCATGGCTGTCAGGAATTACAATAAGCAGTTAATAGCTTTTTAATAGCTAAAAGGGGCAATTGAATGGACAGTGGTAAATTTAATTTTTAATCCAATAATTGGGATATTGGCCAAAAGAAGCCATTAACTGTCAAATAAAACCATGGTAATGGTACCTGTTTTGTAATTTGTGACTACACGGATTGGTCGAATTTTAATTCCAGTCATGCTTCACATCTGCTTATGAAGAATTATAATCTTTAGAAGGTGATAATGCAGTGGGAGTGGAGATGTGTTACCTTTCATTACATTATTGTCATATCAGGGTCCTGCATTGTTTTATCGTTTATCACATTTATCATTTCATAATGGACCCCTTCATTTCCAATGCACATGCAACCGATATACACTTTATTTCCTGTTGCAAAAAGCACCACCTCAAGTACCGTAGACAATGTGCTTTAGTGTACATTGATTTTTCAATTCATTTTGAAATTGCATTCAGGCTAGCTACTGTGATTGAATGAGCCTGCCTACAACCATTAAATCTAAATGCCAGGTAGCACTATCACTGTTTGGAGTACTCCATAAGTCTGTGTGATTCAGCATGTTCATATTGAGTAACAGAATACAGCATCTGTAATGCTTGTTGTATTTGTGTTTTCAACTCTTCCTTGCATTTTGTTTTATTTTACATTTATTTTAAATATGCAAAGGCATGATTATGGAGAGCATGGGTTTGTGCACAGAGAATGATGTGTGCTAGGAAGATTCATACTGTGTTTCATGGGATTTATCACTCTGTTGAAAGTGCCTTGCCTTTAATAAATATACAAATTAAGCTCATTTTAAGCTCACGACTCAGAGATATGGGGATGTTTGGCAGAGTTGTATACGTAAACCAACCCACATCGTCACACATTTGTACATGTAGTCCATCTCTACGAGAGCTATATAATAATATGCTGTGAATATGCGGTTTTTCCGTGTTAGTTATGGCAAACACTGAATGGCAGTCTTTGCACTGATTGAAATGCATTTCTTAGACTCCATTACAACATAAGGGATTACAACTAGATCTTTGTACTCTTGTAGTTTTTTTTTTTTTTTTTTTTTTTTTTTTTCCAGCGCATAGAACACCTCTCTAGTGTCACAAGGGGCCATGGATTGTTGTGTCAATTCTGACTCAGAGTTCTTTTGGCCATCTGGCCCATCAAGCTGGAAAGCCTTTCATTCTGACTTTCCTATTGCAATATTACTGAACACTGCCGTGTCTATCCATTGTTGTTTTTCATCGCTGTTAGTAGCAGTGTACGGAGCACCGACATGACAGTGGCCAGACCACTCAATAATCACCTGCCACATGTAGCTCATACAAGTAGTGTAGCTTCTGTAGTCTATGCATAATTTGGTCATATAATCTTGGATGTTATGCATATCAGGTCTTTCAATTTTTTTGCACAGATTAGTTGAGTAATCTTGAGTTTACTCGGGTCATTTTCAAAAAGAAGTTTGTCACACTGGCATTTTCACATCTCACAGTATGTTCCCTTTTGGTTTATAATTATTTTATCAGAGTCTACAGTTTTTGACTTGCTGGCTAATTAACATGACATAACTCATCTTGCAATAGTGGTACAGTTTTTCACTGGTATACTATCTTTCTGTTTTTTGTGTCCAAGCTTTCTAGTCAAGTGTGTGTGTGTGTTTTTTTTTTTTTTTTTCTACACTCATTTTCCTAAAATTGTGCAGTTCTCCCTCAAAAGATGGCGTTCTCCATCAGTGCTTTGAAAACATTCCATTATATGCAATGGTGATATAACAGAACACAGCATGCTGTCGGGGGATTGACGAAGTACTGGCCAGGGTCATTAACCTTTGGCTCACGGCTCATGAATATTGGTGTTCTCTGCCCTAGGCTGCGAGGATTATTGCCAAACTGGCAGCCTGGGGGCGGGAGCTCATGGAAGGGAGTGACCTGAACTACTATTTTAATTGGATCAAAACTCAGCTCAGCTCACAGGTACATGTTTTTATACTTTTATACTCTCTTTCTACGGTCTGTTCATACGTTCTGTTGTGTTTAAATGACTTCAGTAATTTTTCCCGGTGCATCATGTTGCCAATTTTTAGAAAATTAAACTGAATATTGATGAGAACAGAAGAAGGGGAAAACAACAACTTTCTGCATCCCAGCAGGGCATCCAGTTAATCATGACAGAAATGAAATTAATGAAATTGTTCTAGTGGGGTCTTGGCAAGCACGCATGGTTTTATGGGGATGTGGAGAAATGGGGAGCTTGACTCTGTGGGGCAAGGCTTTTGATTTATCACCAGTGCTTTTTAAATTCGGGAAAACATAAAAACACAGTCAATGAAATATCAAGCCCTGGAAAGGATCTTTACTTCTTGTTTATTCTCTCCACTGGTATTGCCTTTGATGGTGTTGAAAAGTAATGCTCTCCCTTCTACCCATCAAGCTTGTTTTTCAAACTTGTAATTCAGCCTCTGAGTGCTGTATCGCTCCTTTCTTTTTGTTCGTGAGCCCTTATCTGACTCAGTGGTTGCAAAGCTATCTCATAAAGCAACTGATCCTGCAGCTGTCTGTCTCTCTCTCTCTCCTTCTTTCATTTCTTACTTCCTCTCTTTTTCTTTCTTTCTTTTCCCCCTAGCTCCTGTCAGAAAGGCCCTGAAATTTTAATTCGTAACAGTGACCCTGCCACCTGGATTTATCATCTTTTTATACTGGCCTCACTTTTGCCCGTCTTTATTTGCATTTTCATGTGTATAGCAGGGCAAATTGTATGCACACATCTAATTAATTAGTATTAGTAATTAGTAAGCTATGGCTATTAAAGTAATCACAAAACTTTATCATTCTAAGTTGTAATTCCAGGTTATTTGTTACAGGTTATCCTCTATAGCTCAGTGTTTAATCATAAGAGGCATTCATCTGAAAGTGATAACATTGTATGAAGGGGACATACATTTTAGAATATATCAATTAATTTCCAAAGTAGAAACCAGTGTCTGTTTGAATTGCCAATGACCCTGTGCCCTCTGTGTGGACGTAAGCTCTTCGAAACACCTCCCTCGCTGACAATCTGTTATTCAAATAAATGTCAAGATAGGATTAAATGAACTCACCACTGGCTGCTTACTAACCCAAGAAGACCTTACATGGTGCTGAGTGAGTTTCAAGGCCATGGCTCAGAGGGTTGGCTTCACTCAGATGCTTGGTATGGCAGTGACATTGTTAGTAAATGGAGAAATAGTTTTATATGAACCCACGTGAACCCAAGTGACTCACCATAACTCTCAATTCAAGGTAGTCGTTACATTGTGAGCATCTGTACTATTGGGCAGTTGGTAAGGATCACAATTTAATGCATTCACCTGTCTTTTTTCATGTAAAACTGAGCAGACAATGGGCATCAAATCAAAAAAAAAAAAATTCAACTCAGACTTCATGTTGCTTGTCTTCTCTGTATGATTGTTATGCAGAACTGAGACAACTTTAGGACTGTTACTATGTTGTCCATGAAAGAATACCTCATTTCCTCAGTAGGAACTTTTTACATCTGTGATGTATTTTGTGCGGAGCAATCTGTTGTCCATTAAGTTGTTTAGAGAGACACGAAAAGCAGAAGCATCCCAAATGGTTGCAGAGGTTCCTGAAAGGGTGCTAATGTATGCGCGGCAAATGGCCTGTGCGACGAGGAGAAATGATCCCTACACGGCTCACTCACTGTTAAACAGTGGCTTGATGAAAGTATAAAAAAATAACTAAATATTTAAATACGTAAAACCAGATCCAGGTCATAAAAAAGTTTTCAAATTGTTGAAGGGGTGTGTGTTTTGTTTTGCAGACTGTGACCGACTCTCATGCTAATGCTTTCCTTCCACAGAATGTACTGCAATATAGTGTTGCCAGAAAGATTGTACGCTGAGCATGATCTAACACAGCAACAATACACCAGAAGCTTAAAAACCCATTAGCAGGGGATTATACCACCCAGCAAATACAGGTGACATTTATTCCATCCCCTACTTTTTTTTGTTGTTAGAAACTGCATCCTGCAGGTCCAGAAACAGGAACAGTTTCCCCCAGTGATGTAAGTACATAAACTGCCTAAGTCTTTTGTGAAATTAATAATGGCATGAAAATCACTGTCGCGCCATGCCCTCGGCTGGAGACATTAAGTCAGGCTTTCCTGTGGACTGTAAAATACGGTGCTGCCAGAGCCAAAGTGGCTGCTGGCAAACCGCAGGCTTTAGCCTCCGTCTTCACTTGCTCTGTTCTCTCTGTCTTTCTGCAATGTGCCTGCTGCTGTTGGGAGCTGCCGTAGATTAATTGGGGGATTCTGTGGAATTTGGAAAACATCTCTGTCGGAAGAAAAATATTTTTGCTACGATATTGATGTTATTCATCTATAATCCGCAGCATGAAAAGAGTGTGATTCTGCATCTATATATCTTCCGTCAAATTGACTTGGGGTCGTCCTGATTCATCCGATTAGATTTGGGTATTTACCATATTATTTTTTGTTTCATATCAAAGACTTTAATAACCCACGCAACTTACATACCAATGCAATGCTTTTTAACCAGACCATTGGTGAAGTTTCTAGAAGGGGCTGAAGGCCACTGAAATGAAAATTCATAAACGACTATAAATTAGTTATAGCTTTGTCATAACTGTTGTTGTAGTTATAACCATCACAATACATTAAACAAGGTAATTCTTCAATTAACTCAGTCCAAAAAAGTGAAGTACTTGTCTTGGCCGCATACCTAGCTAACTAACAAGGCTTATTTAGGACCTCATAGAACATTCTGTGAGTTTATATTTTGTCATTTTCTTAATAGCCATAGTATGCATATTAGTCTCATATCATGTAGAGAATAATGAATTATATCTATAATATTTTAGCTAAAAATATGAGGTATCGTGCCTCTTAGCAAAAATTTTGAAACTTTTATTTCCATTATCGTGAAAAAATAAGTTCACTATTATGTTTTGAAATAATGATGGTCTGATAAGTCAGAATTATTGCCTGCCCAGTTTTGCTCTTCAAATGTTGTAGTACTGAATGGCTGCTTGAAATAATCAATAATCTGAATATCTCCTGCAAAATTCGCAGGGTAATTGAAACTTGTGAAAGGATCCACGCCTATCCTAGAATAGGAGGCACTTGGTTTGAGAGAGGAAAACACACACAAGTGGGCCATCAATGTCAGATGGAGGCCTCAGTTAGGTTCGTTCATTTTTAAAAATGATTTCCAGCTGTTTTCATTCGCATTCAAAACCATCGAAAACCACTCCCACCAAGATGGATCACTGGATGAATAAAAAGGCCAGCAAGCAAGGAGACTGTGAATCAAGAAGCAGAAATGTCAGGGGAAGAAAAAAAAAACATTAATTTCTGTGGCAAATTTAACACCCACTGAGATATTTTGATTAAAAACAGGCCATGTGGCCATTTCTTGCTATTGTGGTGGTTATACAGCTAAATGGATTGTGGTTAAGGAGTGTAAAAAAAAAAGACATTACATTTGCATTACTTACGATGTCAACATTAATTTAATATTTTTTATTCACATTGAGTGGAAAGACAGATGACTCCTATGAATCATGTTGTCATCTAATGCTTTTCAGTTGTTAGCTAATAATTTTCTCATTATATTAATAATGTTAATGAATTAGATATGGGCAGATTTATCGGTCATCATTCTACCTGTTACATAAATATCACCTGCAGCATCATATTAAAAACTGTTATGGGACGACCCCTAAAATCGTCATCTCCTAGAATAACAACCAACAAGAAACCACATTGCCCTATGACCCAGAAATATTCCCGTGCATTAAGCTAATCCAGTAAATACTTATTCTCCGCACATAATTGTCTAAAGGACTTTTTTGTATGACTCACTAAAAACATCTCTAAAACATGACAAATTAATTACCAAGCAGTTGTAAATAGCTGAATTTCCTTGATGGTAGTAAAGATATTTTTTCCCTCTTGCCTGTCCTTTCCATTAACCATTAAAACTGATCTTCTTCCTCTACCCTCTCTCATATTCTTTGTTTTTCCCCCGAAGGGCTGCCAGCAGATTAATGCCATTTCCTTTCTCCCAGACATCTTCATGCTAACAGTACTTGCTCGAGGTGCTGCCTGTCTGTATTATATTCTCAGTAATCCCTTGCCTTTTACACCCTATTATAGGACCCTAACATCAAGGAATGCTTATTTCCTATAAGTTTTGCAGTCTCCTGTTTCAGCTGAATATGGTGCTGTGGCATAACATGTCAAGCGTATTGCTTAGCATAAATCTCTACAGTTGTTAATCTGAAAATGTTCCCTCAATCAATGAGAGCAGTGAACCAGGTAAGTTTGGCTGTCATTTCTGTCTCGGCTGCTCTGTGTGTTTACCTGAATACCGGGATGATATTTCGTACTTATTGCAACCCCTGAAGGACTCATCATCTGTTTCTTCTTTCTGCTTCTTTCCTTTGTCTGATGCTTTTTTTCCATTTAAAAAGTATAAATGATACTTAGGAATAAATAAGAATGATTAAGACACACAGAAGAGAGAAGGTAGGGCACTGCAATGTGTTTGGCAAATTGAATCGTCATATTTTTGCCATGGGAAAGATTAATATGCCTATGACTTGAATGATAAATGCCTTTGTGTAGCCCTTTGAAGCCTTTCACAGCTGCTCCATCAGGTTCACCTGGGCTGGGTGACATTTAAGTACTGTTTACCCCCGGAGTCATCACGATGTGAAATATCTACTTCCTTGCGTTTAAAAGAAACGGTTCTAAAACAAGGTCACTCACAGCTGAAAGGGTCCTTGCGGGTTTGATTTAATAAAACTCAAAGTGAAATTCAATTCTTCAGAGGAAAAAATGGCCAACTTAGCAGCAATAAAAGAACAGAAAACTATCATTTTAGAATTGTAACCAAAAATGGTATACATGGAAATTGTGATATTTAAGAATGTATGTATAAAGCCAGAAATGCAGTATTTCTTTCTTTTATATGGCAAGTGCTAGTCCTGTAACTATTCATTAATTTGTAGCTTTCGGTTTCCGATTTAAAAAAAAAAAAAAAAAAAAAGTGCATCCAAGGTTGCCTTTAAAAAAAAAAAAAAAAAAAAAAGAGAGAAAGGTTTCCTTCTTATCATTGATTGCAGCAGGTTCTTTTTGCAGTGCCTGTCTAATTAGGGCATTTATGCCTGAAAGATATGTCTTCTACATCCTTTGTTTCTTCCTTGGCTATATCTCATCTTGAATCACATTCATTCCTGGGGCCTTTCTAAAATTGTTTATTAAGATGCATTTTTTTCACGGGAAGATGACACAAGGTCTTCACATGTTCATTGTTTTCCTCATTCAGATTGACTCATTGTAGTTTCCTTTTCCAGAGCTCCCAGTATGTTCAGTGTGTTGCTGGTTGCCTTCAGTTGATGCTCAGGGTTAACGAGTACCGATTTGCATGGGTAGAAGCTGATGGTGTCAATTGGTAAGCCAGAATTCATTGTCTATTCTCTATTTTTATGTTTCATTCAGTCTTCTGTATATATGTATACATATACGTATATGTATACGTATGTGTGTGTGTGTGTGTGCGTGTGTTTGTATCTGTATACATAAACATTTATTTTCAGGGAAGTTCAGTATGGAAGTATGTGCAGTGTGCATAATTCTAGGATAAACTAAATGCACTTTCATTACTTTTTCCTTTTCAGCATCACAGCAGTCCTGAGCAACAAGTGTGGTTTCCAGCTCCAGTACCAGATGATCTTCTGCATTTGGCTGCTAGCCTTCAGCCCTCAGATGTGCGAGAACCTGCGCCGCTACAACGTGGTCCCCGCGCTGTCCGACATCCTGCAGGAGTCCGTCAAAGAGAAAGTCACCAGAATCATCCTGGCTGCGTTCAGGGTGCGTGCGAGCCCGTCCCGGGGCATGCGGGGCTGCTGCCGCGCCGGCGTCTCCGGGGGGCTGGCACCGTCTGCCACTTCGCTGTGTTCGCGTTTGTGATGCTGGCGCTGCCAGGAAGTTCACATTTGTTCGAAGTCCAGATTATCTCAGCAGACAACATAGCAGAAAACAAACAATTAAACGCTGACCGAAAAAGATAATAGCGTGATGGATGGTGGGTAGTAGCTGGTTAGCGCGGTGGTAGATCTTGCACTGTCTTGCAATGCACACACACACACATACTGTATGTATGTATGTGTGTGTTTGTACATGTGGGTTTGTGTGTATGTATCTATACACATGTATACATTTGACATAGTAAGACAAATGACAGAATTTAATGCATATGCATCAAGTACTAGATACAGTGCAAAGCAGTGTAGTTTAGTAGATTCGTTTTGAATTGAAATAATTAAGCAGTGTAATCCCATCAGGTGCCATATGGGTTTTTCACAAAACAAAATTACAATGCAATGATGAGTGTAATGAGTGAAAATGCTCTTTGCGGTGGCTTTAGTGGTCTGTTAGAAGAGACAGCTTGAGGGATTGTGTATCTGCAGAGGCATGCTGCTGTTATTTCCTCAGTGCCCCGTGTGGTCACAATCTCAGTAGACAACGTGTGATGCACCCTAAGAATTATGGTATGCGTGGGACCATAAGGTGCCCAGTCTGCTGCACTGTTAGCTCTGATATACATCATTTGCAGGGCTGTAAATAACTCCAGCTGAAAGGAAAAACAACAGCGTTCAGACCTATGGGGGTGGGGGGTGGTGATTAGTTTACAACAGAGAATGCAAACGAGAAAGTGTAAATCAAAATGCTTTCATATCTGCTGCCGTGTGCAATCTCAGGCAGCCGTAGGCGTTGATTTGTGCTTGTCTCTTGTTCATGGGCTTCTGGTCAGGTTCCGTTTCATTTATTTTATTGTACTTACTTATAATGCTTGACTATAGAATGGTTTGTGTGCTTAAATATGTATTGAACATATTTTACACGTGATTTAGTCTTCAGAAATGAGCTTGAATTAATTCTTGTCCTCTGAAATTCACGTTATGATTTTAGGTTGAATTAACAAATTCATCATTGATCCGAAATTGCTAGACACTGAACACAAAGTAGTGTGTTCTGGTGTCACCTTTCTCGTTGTTCATTATACATCTGTGTGTAGTGTGTTCTTCCATGGAACACTTTTTACTGATACTGACCTTTACCTGAAAAAACAAAGGTGTTTAGAGAGGAAGTTGAGCAGAGGAAATTCTGGCTGCACTAGCAAAAAGACAGACTAACCTTCCTGGCCAAGTCTGAATACACCCCCATTTCAATCTTCCCCTTTTAAGTATTGAATGCTCTCACACTGATATTGACTTGCTGTTTATCTAATGGTCTATCTAATGGCCCAAGTCACACTGCATCAGAACACCAGCTGCCATGCCTTCACGGCCTTTGTTCCACCCTCACAGAAGAGAGGGCTGGCATACCACTGTGGAAGTGTCTAGAGACTTCACAGGGGTTTCGTATTAATGATTTATGACTGGAAGGGGGCAGCGATGAGTTGGCAACTCGCTGTGCGTAATGATAATTCACCACTTCCTCTATTTTTTTCTTCTAACTCGGCTGTGACTTTTAATACGGCAGCTTTCATTTATGGATGGATGAGAATGTTTCCTGGGAGTAAGAACTTGTCATGAGTTATTATTCTCATAGTAAGGGGTAACTTTTCCCCCCTCAGAAATGAACAGCTGATGCTTGAAATATGAATTCTTTTGAACAATATTTTCGTTTATCATCATTGCCGCATTCCGCAGAAGGAAATTGGCAGGGCATCTGTGCTTATCAAAAGGCGGCAGTAGACAGAATTACTTTTCTCTGTTAATTGCTTAATTGCATGAGAGGTTTTATGGGGTGGAATATTGCGTTTTAGCTGTTAAACAGCTACTGGAGGCAGCGGAGTGCTGTGATGACTTCCGTACTGGTGTCTCTCTCCTCATGGTAAAATGGTGATGTAAAGTCTCCACATGTTAACTCCCTCAGCATTTAAACTGTGTTCACAACAACTTTGCATTTATCCATGTTTATGCAGCCAGTCGAGACAGAGGAGGAAATGGAAAGGCTTTCCAGTACCTGAGAGACTGAGTGGCTTTGCATTTATTTGTTAAGGATTGCATCTAGACCCAAGGCACAATATTTAGCTTCAAATGCTGCCTTAATATAAAAGGTAATGTAATAGAAAACTTTCAAAAAGTTATGTGACTTCTACCAGTCAGTCTGTGCAAGATCTGCTGCTGCTACAGCCAACAAAATTGGTGTTACTAATTTCAAAAAAGTCTATTAGGTCCAGTGTTCCCCCTTAGTCAGTTCACCTCCAAGGTCGCAGCTGCCGTTGAGAAGGACCTCACCTTCTGGGACACTGACAGTTTTGGACTGACATTAGCTGAAAGGGAGAGTTAGACGTTGAGTGATGTAATTTTGCATCGTTAATGGTTTTAAAGCCAGATTTCACACATCAGTGTAAGCCTGTGCCAATTCCCAAATTGTGAGGAGTCTCACAGACTTCCCATTTTAAGATGAGTTTTGAGTCTTTTGGCCCCATGGGTAAACTCCAGGTGTCTGTGTGTGTAATACAACATCAAACCATATATCATTTTGTGATAATTAAAATCCAGCAGATAACTATTTTGTTAGTTATCTGTATAATGTCCTTCCAGAGGTTGATTCATTTTAATTTTCTTGCCTTAGAGTGCATTGCCTTCCATGATCCACATTCGAAAATTGGGGAATGGTGGGATTTTCCAAAAAGCAAATACCTTCTGCCACAAGACTGAAAACTGTCATGTTTTACCAACTGCCATTTATCAGTTTAATTAGGCATTTCAAAATGCAGTCAATTTGTTTGCAAGGCAGTGTAATTTAATGCATAGCAGCAAGGGTGAAGACAGAGTCAGACACCTTAGGAAGCGCTGATCAATAGCTTTGGCCGATGAAAGGGGGGGCTGTACATATTGATTGATGCTTATCTACACAATGCAGGAAGCATGAATTCATTGGCAGCAATTTGTGCAGTCCATGCCAGCTGTGTGCAGTGCCCCCTCCTCAGTGGGTCCCAGTGCTGACGCTGGTACTATACTGTTTCATGAAAACTTGCACACAGAGAAGGCTTGACTCACATGCACGGCTCATAGCTTGATTATGGTGAGAGCCAGAAACCAAGCAGAGAAGAGGGATGGTGCCTCTGCTTGCTTAAAAAAAGTGGTAGCGGACAATTATCCGGTCACAGCGGACATTATAAGGTCCTGAACTGTTCTTCAATATTGTGCAGACAAGTGCTGGCATAAAAGCAATTGATTCCATTTCCTCTTTTACGGAGGGTGCATCTCTGGAGATTTTTAAACTTCTAAAAAATCTTTGTTGAATGCGTTCAAATGTTAGCAGCTACAGAAGAAATTGATAAAAAACCGCAACAAACGAAAAAACATGGAAGAGTGGCAGCCCTGTACTAATAAGTGTACAATCTGAATATTAATGAGACCACAGTCTCGCTGATGTTTCAGTGCAGTGAGCTGTAGAGCCAGCTGTAAGCAGGTGAAACTTAGTCTGTTCTTGGCACTTTGTACTACCATGAGCATAATTTTGTATAATGTAATATAATAAGATAATATAATATGTCATACCAGTGGCATAAAATATAAAAGAGATCATAAAAATGCCAAATAAAGAACAGTGGCAAATCACTATATACAAATCACTATATTACAACATTGTTTTTTGTGAAGGTCTAGCATGACAGCTGGTCCTCCAATTTCCCAGTGCTTTCACTACCTATCTTTGATGTGGTTTTTGGATTAATTAAGGAGCTTACATAATATTGTACAGAACAGCCAAGGGAATTACAATTGTTTTTTTTATCCCAAGAGATACAAGCCTACACAGAAACATTCTTACCATGACATCAGCTGTCGGGACAATGTACGCTGGCAGTAATTGTTCCAGCAAAGTTGAAAAATTTCACGGTCTGGAATTGGGTCAGATAGAGGCTTTGTGATCTTGAGCAGGATATTAATGCTGATACAAAGAGGCCCTTCAGATTGCTTACTGTTATTTCGGGGAGGATAAAGGGAAGATTTTGGATGTAATCTTTTTGTTGCTGGTCTGTGCAAGATGAAAATCTGGGCGTAGAATTGGAGGTCACTGGCTGGGTGGGGATGGACAGGAGGCAGCAGTCAGATGGGCGCCCTGGGGCACCTTAAGCTGGCATGTAAGAGGATTTGAAGGTATACCCTTTTGGCTTCATTAGTTTTATTGTGGGAAATGTGTTTAGCACACCAGCCTCCTGAAACTGAGGCAGTGGAATGTGGGTGGAATAAACACTCACAGCCTCAACCAATTGTATAATCCTAGTCCATGACTCAAACATTTATAATGTGAGATGGGACCAGATGAGGGACAGGAGAGAAATGCTGTGGACCACCACAGAGCTAACATGTGTTTTAAGCAAATTTGGCCTTTTGCTTTCTTCGCCCCTGGCGCAGGCAGCAAAGATAAAAACACTACACATGACAGAGGGCAGATATCACCTGAGCAAGCATCAACACCATGCCGTTACTGACTGTATGCCCAAGGGTGTATCAGACCTGAAGTAGCTGTCATCACCCAGTCACTCTAATTGGCATTACAGCACCAGAAAATGTCACTCTGGATCTGGTTTCTCTTTCGGCACTGTGTTTGCCTGTCTGATGCAATTGCGTGGGATCTTACAGAGAGATGGATTGAATTTGGTTGAAGGGATGTGGTCAAGTGAGTGTGAGAGCGGCTGAGCGGTTGAACGAATGTGGAGCAGAGCTTCTTGTAATTTTTAGATTGACTCCATTATTTTGTCTAAACCTTTGACTTGTACTAATATTTGCCAATCTTTAAGAAGGAAGGTTTTCCTTATGAATAGTAAGGATGACTTGCAAACCACGAATTTGAAAAGGGCCACAGAGTATTAGAGCTGCTCTAGAACATGTTTAGAATTTTCTGAACACTTTCAAAGAGGATCCAGAAAAATAGGATTTTCAGAAATCCCCAGCTGTATTAATGTAGCCTAAATGTCCTCTACTGCAGATGTGGACTAAAAGTATTAAGAAGTAGAACACTCCATGTAGTTGTACCCATTTACCCTTGTTGGCTAAATTGGAACGGGAGGGGAGGCAGGGGTGGAGCGGAAGGGTTTGTCTATCCTATCCATTCTCAACCAAACTCAAAGACTACTAATGTAAAGGAGAGTTTGTATGTTGCAGCAAGACCGACCAAGCCTGCAATATGAATAGATCAAAAGTTACAAATTAGCAGATCAAGTTTGGGTGCAGAAAAAATGGCAAAAGGTAACTTGCTGATATTCATAATGTCACAAATGTTAAATTATTATTGTTTCTATGATAATGAGAGAGGTACAGAGATATATATATATATTTATATAATATATTCCAGCTCTTAAAAAAAAAAAAAGTTTGCTTCACAGAATGACCAGGGTGCCTCATCACGCTGTTCCCATTGGCTATGCAGCTAAAGAGAACTGTATGTCATCTTCTTATTAACACAACACAATCATGTATGGGAGCTGGATTATGGTAGCATACAGGATCAATGGATGCATGTGCAATTCAGTGTAATTAAACATGAGCTGGTTTTTTCCAACAATGGAAATTAATATAATAGCTGACTCTTCTGGAAGGATTTTTTTAATCTTTTTAATTCCCTCTTGTTTTAATGTGTCGCAGTGCTTGAATTAAGATGAGTAATGAAACTTTTTTAGGCAATCATGCCATTCATTTTCCTCCCTGGATTTCCTTGTGTTAAGTCTCTATCAGTTATTTGCCACATCCTGGCACAGAGATGATATTTGGTGGGTTTTTACTTTACATTATTGTCATTTTTTACATTATTGTCATTTTGGCTGACGCTCTTGTCCAGAGCAACTTAAATCAGTTACAATTTTTACATGTTATCCATTTATACAGTTGGATATTTACTGAGGCAATTCTTGGTTAAGTACCTTGCCCAAGGGTACAGCGGCAGTGCCCCAGTGGGGAATCGATTCAGCAACCTTTTGGTTACGAGCCATGCGCCTTTCCACTATGCTACACCCCTGCCCACTTCACGTTATATCTCATTGGCTGACCAATGTCTAAACACCACCCATTAGTGATGGCGGACAGGGAAGGCCCTCCCCAATGCCACCTTCATAATTCCTCATAATTTTTCATTCATGATGAGGGTTCATTTAAATACCTTGGTTTTCAAATATTGCTGCCATCAACTCTGATGACTCCAGGTGTCTTCCCTTCTGAGTGCCAGGGTGATTTCTGTTTGCAGTGATTAGTTGAGCAGATGTCTTACAACAGAGAGAAATCTCTTAAATTTAAATTGAGTTCTTTCAGAAATGCCCACCCCCTCTTCAAGGCAGGATCTCCTCAGGCTTTGCTTAATGTCCTCAGGGCAATTACTGTATGAAATAGAAATCTAATCTGGCTACCACTAAGAATTACAGGCACTCAAGTGAGTTATTAAAATATGCTTCACTAGTTATTAATGATACATGAACCACATAACTTCTTAAATATCAGCTTCATAATCATCTCATGGCCTCGGCTGCCTGTCTGGTTCCAAAGTCACTTTAAAAATATTGGTGGCTGCTTCAGTGGGCATCTGTTGTTAAAAAGAGACCTCTGCTTCACTCCCTGTAAGATGGACTTTAAAGAGAGGCAAGACTATAAGTTCAGAGGAGAGGAGGAACTGTCCTTTTAGTACATGTCTGCACTTTTTAAGAGACATCACCTTTGAGAATTGTGATGTATGAAATGGCCCTTCTCATCACCCTTGGTGGGTGCCATCTTTTGTGGGCCTGCATATAACTAGAAAACTGTAGCACTGAGCACTTGTCATAGCCGTCATAACAGTACCTGAACATGCAGGAACAATCCAGTACTGCTGTATCCACTGTGCAACAGTACTGTGGTGTCCAAGGTCCCTTGGTAGACTTGGTAGTACAAACATGACCTACCCAGGTCAAGACACTTTATTCTATATTACTGTATTGAATTAACCCTTTTTCCACCACTGTATTTCAGTGTGTGTCATATATATCATGATTCTGCAGTGCATAATCAATACACACCAAGCAACGCTAGCCTACCAATAAAACAAGTACAAGGTCAGTGTAATACTAATTTGAAGACACAGCTGCAAATTGTATGAAAAACAAGTCAGACTGAACAGTACAGTATTGTTTCAGGTGTGTCAGGACAATCTCTACCAGATTCCGTGGTATATTATTGATGACATTTTAAGATATGAACACACTATCTGGAAGTCAAACCGTATTTGTTAAAGGGTGTATTTTTCCCAAAGTACTGTAATGTATTTTGAGTTTTGGAAATATTTGTGGAATGGCATAGGTAGCTAAGCTAGTATAAACAATGTGTAGTTGTGCTAACGAATTATGGTACAACTACACTTCCATTTCCAATGGCTTTTGTACAAAGGGGCAAACAAGAAAAATACATTACAGGTATTCATTTTATGTAACAACAGTTTTAGGGTTGTAACCATGGTTTTTTCACTGTGTGCAGTCATTGCTGACAGATGATGTTGTGTCATTTAACTCATAAGAACTTACTTATTTTTGATTTGATTTTAGTGCTCTGAAATAGCTGACAAATGTCGCCAGCTGAGAGAACTTTGAAATAAAATGTGAAAGTTATCTCAAGGAAGAGCCACATATGGCTTGGCGGTTCTAGCATTAATTGTTAAGTAGGGGAATATTGAACCACTCCTTCTGCCCTCTGCTGTAGTATACCCCTGAAAGTGTTCTTTGATGTCTGAAAAATTCAATCAGGGGATTTATTTTCTTTGCCTAGTGAAGATTGCTTCTTTTGATACTTGATTATATTGCCCAACCTGCTGTGTTGATTGGGTGCTTTGAACCTTTAACGTTGTTGTTTGAGGCAGCTCCGGTCTGATGTAGTCTTGTCCAGTTTCCTTTCTTGGCTGTGGGTCACTGCACAGCTGCAGAGTTTGATTATTAATTATTTCCTTTCACCCTGGCAAAAATGCGTAGCCTTAACTTTGCTCTAACTGACACAATGTTCCCCTCAGAATCTTTTGGAAAAATCGGCGGAGAGGGAGACTCGGCAGGAGTATGCCCTGGCCATGATCCAGTGCAAAGTCCTGAAGCAGCTGGAGAACTTGGAGCAGCAGAAGTACGATGACGAGGACATCACCGATGACATCAAGTTCCTCCTGGAGAGGTTGGGTGAAAGCGTCCAGGATCTTAGGTATGAGCACCACACGCTGCTCTCACTGTGTACAGATGTGGGTACTTTGATCAGCCGTTTATGCCAGTTCACCTAGAATCAGTGCAAACAAAACGTGTTTTATGTAATCACTCTTCTTATTCATGTATGTTAACATTATAAGATCATTTGATTGTTTGCTGCTGTCAGAAGAGATCGTTAATGTATGATGTCTGCATTTTTTGCTTACCCGTGGGATTGTTTTAAAAATCGTTTTTTAAAGGATTTCTTCTTAATTCTCTAATATATATACTTTTGTAATCAGCGTTTTACTGATTTTGATGAAATTGATAAATCTTCTGGCCCTGGAGTATCATTAACCCATTGTGACAGTGGCTGTGATTGTGATTTTTATACAAATTCAGAAAGGAACACCTCTTTTTAGGAGGTGATTTATGATATATGATTTATTATAGATGAGCATTTTATTTAGTTTCATGTCTCTCCCAGAGGTCCAGTCTAAATTTTTGGTTAAGTGGAATAATTCTTTTCTGTTTTGATTGTACAATAATATTTGCTCTCCAAATATTAGCATTCTCATTGTTTTCTGTTGTATTCCATAGAACTTGCATACAGAAGGATCTATGAGTTATTCATTCTTTATTTTGAATGGAAAAACATGTTTCAGGTTCCAGCATATTTATGCCTTACAAAGGCTTTGTGTAGACTTTCAAGGCTTTCTCTCCTTTTTTCTTTCAGCTCTTTTGACGAGTATAGTTCAGAGCTGAAGTCTGGGCGTCTGGAATGGAGTCCTGTTCACAAATCGGAAAAATTCTGGCGTGAGAATGCTGTTCGCCTAAATGAGAAGAACTACGAACTTCTCAAGTAAGGAGCCCCTCCGTCTGTCTGCTGTCATTCCTTATGGATGTATGGAGTTGGTCTCCTGCCAGGAAGTCTTGTAAACCTGTAAACAAGCTCTAAACAATGTGATTCCAATTTTCCAGTTCTGTGTTTCAAACCGATATTCCTCTATGGGAGGACAGCCAGGGTAAGAATGGGAAAATAAATTAAAAATACATATACGTGGGTGTGCTGTGTAAATCACAGGACTTTGTTGTATCCAGTTGTATATAACTGGCTGCCCATAGGAAGTGCAATGGTGCATTCAAACTGGAACACGTTGACTGAGACTGTGGTACTGAAATATTTATCAAGGTCCTGCGAGGCCTGCTAAATTTCAGCAGTTTGCGTGCCTGACCTGTTTTTTCCGCATTCAGCTGCTTTCTGAGTTGCTTATCCTCCTGCTCTCGTCATCATGGACACAGCAATTATCAGACACTCCACTCCCAGCTGAATGTATTTTGGGTGTTGAAGCTGATTTTATGAGTACTTGAACTCCGGGTTAATGCTTCGCACTGGCATGCTTATGAAGGTCCGTGACAGTAATTAACCCAAAGCGAGGTATCTTTCCATCAGCAGAGAATGCCATGTTTACACCATTGCCATTTCAGAGACACAGTCTTTGATTTGCTCCTGCTTGTGGGTATGGTGCCATGCAATGCATTATTTACATGCTTTGCATATTTAAATAAAGTAAACCCTCAGTTAAGCTGTGATGTATATCCATGTAAGGGACAGCATGGAACTAGAGCTTTACCATGTGATAGTTTTAATTGCATGGAGTCTCTGTACTTTGGATCACATACTATGTACAAAGTGAATGTACAAAAATCTTTTGTGCTGTTTCTATAGGATAATTACAAATAATAATTATAGAATGTATTTTTAGATTAATAGAATATACCATCTTATATTAATTGTATTTTTTTTATATTGTGACAATTGCTATAGGTACCTTAGCTACAGGAATAGTGGTTTACATTAGATTTGTATCTGT
Source organism: Megalops cyprinoides (assembly GCF_013368585.1). NCBI lineage: Eukaryota > Metazoa > Chordata > Actinopteri > Elopiformes > Megalopidae > Megalops > Megalops cyprinoides. The sequence continues at coordinate 19,256,703 of NC_050584.1, forward strand.
CAGTGATCATTCAAGAATAACTAGATATAGAATAAAGCTTTATAGTCAGTTGCATCAATTAACATTTGTGCTTCAGTCTTTTCAGAACAAAGGCTGAAAAAGGATACAATGTTTTTAATTTGATGTAGTTTGAAATTTGTACCTGAATTTATTTGTTCCTATGTTTCTACTCCCACAAGTACATTATTACTGAAATTTTATGTTTAAGTGTGGTGACTATTTAGGTTATTGTAGCATAACCCAAAAGCTTTTTTTAATTTATCCTCTCAATGTCATAGAATTTAGAAACGTCTCGGGTGAATTCTGCCTCCGAAAGTTTCATCAACATTTAATGTTGAATTCAGAGAGCTTGGTTTTTACAATGAAACATCAATCAAAATGTCTAATACAAGTGACTGTGAATACATGATAAGATTAATATCAGAAGCTGATGACCAGCATTGTTAAAATAACTGTGCTGTAAGACATGGACTATCGCTGCTGTTTTAGGATCATTTCCTCTCTGATGGGGGTGTTTTATAGCTGTCATTATTTTTTAGTCTCAATAAGAGTTGTGCATTATAAAAAAAAAAAAGATAATTTGCGTGTTGAAGAATATAGATGTATTCATGGATTTTCTTCTAATTGTTAAAGGAGTGAAGTCTTCATAGAGAAAGATATTATTGAAATAATAAAAAAAAAAAAGCTTGTGTTTGAGGTCAGAAATAATAGGCGAGTGAGGAAGGCGTTCACATAAGAATAAAGATTAGAAAATGAAATTGTTCATCCTTGATAAATGCAGGGTGGATTATAATGCAAATTACATTTGAAACGATCAACTTATTACCCATGTTAAAGAGGAAATGTAATTAATGTGCAAGGAATTTTACTATCCACATTTTAGCTGTGGGAGACCAACACTTAGGTTATTTGGGGTGAGGAAATCATGCCTATTAGTAAGATACATGACGAGGGTAATTTTGAAGTATTGAGTGAGGCGTGAAAAGAAGAAAATTATATAATAGATTAACTGCAGATATAGACTCTAAAGAGGTCTGACCATGTCCTATACAAATGATCTTATTACAGTGTATAATTTGCAGTCACATGCCAAATGCAGTCAAATTCCAAACTTTTTTTTTTCCTTTTAGTTGATCCATTAATTAATATTTGGGAGAAAAATCAACAGATGCTACAAAATATCTCCATCTCTTAAAGTCTCTGAAATCTGTGCAAAATTTCAATTTCAAGGGTTTTTGGAAAACTAATTTTGGGATATTTGGACTGAAAAGTGGGTGGGAAGACTAAAGTTGGCTGGGCAGGATCAGTGTCTGTTGGATGTCGGTTGGCTGTACAAGATCGGCATCAGCTGGTTATCAGTTAGCTGGGCAAGATCACTGTCAGTTGGTTGTCAGTTGATTGGGCAGGCTCAGTGTCAGTTGGCTGTTGGCTGGCTGGGAAGGATCAGTGTCAGTTGGCTGTTGGCTGGCTGCAGTAATTGTTTGTAATTGCAATTCATTGTACAAGTTTAAAAGTTATAGAAGGTGCTAGAATGGCCTTAGATATCAGTACAAATTCATGGGATTGGTCTGGATCAGGAGTCTTTGTCTGCTTGGCATTGCTGTTGGAGGCCTTAGCAACCCCAGAATCCAGATAGTCTGTATATTTATGTTTCTGCCATGGGATTGTTAAGCTTTTAACCCCTGTGTCTGTCTGTATCTATCCATACAACATTCCATTCCATCCATCTATCTGTCACATACAACTTGCATAACTAACTGGCTCTAATCTGTCATATATAAGTGATATAACTATGAAGCACACATAATTGTCACACACCATCATACTTGTGTCGTTTCTGTAAGTGCATATTTCAGAATTCAAAATAATTACTCTGTTATGCGATCTGATTAGCATGCATATAGTAGGTGGTTATGCTGAGAGTTGGATTGTGAATGAGTTTTTTTTTTTTTTTTGTTTGTTTGTTTCTGTCTGGTTTTGTGACAGGATCCTGACCAGGCTGCTTGAGGTGTCAGATGATCCGCAGGTCATAGCAGTGGCAGCCCATGATATTGGAGAATATGTGCGACACTACCCTCGTGGCAAACGGTAGGAACAAACCAGTCAATATGCATGTTAACTCTTTTTAACTTTTAAAGAAACTGGGATACACAATGGTGTCCTTTAATAACGCATACTCCCAGACCTCTTCCATTTTTGAAAAGCAATCTGCAGAGGTTGAAAATGGGCGGGTGTGATATTTCCCGCAGCTGTGGGCCGTGAGGCCGCAGCACCGTGTTTGTTCACTGAACCTCTTGATTGTGGCTTCCGCGGCGCAGGCAGAAGGAGGTAACAGATGACACTTTTACCAATGAGTTAAATTCTCATTGCCCTATTACAAAACCAGCAGTTCAGCGCACCACCACGTCGCTTTTGAACTGTACAGACAAACCATTAGATCCAACGGAGAGGGGAAAGCACAAGGCGAGGATAGCGCAGCCGCTCTCCAGGACAGGCCTGCTCATTTGGAGAAAACACCTGAGCTTGTTGCCAAAGTGATTATGAAGGCTGATAGGCTGCTGCTGTTTTTCGCTTCTGCAAAAGTTGTGCAATTTGCCCTTGCTCAATAGTTCTTTTTGTCTATTTAACATCTGCTGGGCTTTGCTTTGCAGAAGTGCTTCTCTCACTTGGGCAGAGCCCCCTGTTTCTAAATCTGTGTTGGTGAAGTGACATTCTAATTTAGCTTAACTTAACAATTTAACTGAACAATTCTCTCGCAGATATAAGCTTTGCGGCTCACAGAGGGCTTAGTAAATTCAACAGAACACTTAAGAGCTCGTTTACAAAATCCCTTTTCTGCTTTACCCTGTTCATGCCGGTTATGCTTATGCAGAAAATAGGTTGCACATGCATCAATGGCCAGGGTTCACGGTAACATCATCCAAAGAAGAAGAAGAAAAAAAGGCTCATAACTAGGTTTGACCAATTACAGCACAGTTCCTTAGTATATTGAAATGTTCTTCACACATGTAAGTTAAAAGTTAAATGCCCTAATTTAGTTAGTGTAAGGTTTCACTGTTCAGCCTGCCATAACAATAATGGAGTGTGAAGTAAATAGTGTTTTTCATAATTAGTATGTTTGATCTTAACAGTTGTTGTGTGGTTGTTGAAATTTTTTTCAGGTACTTGTGCCCTCTTTTTAGTTTAGAGTACTTGAAATGTAATGTTACAATGCTATGAAATACCAACCCTGCCATAGGGTAATCCAGATTACCATTTTAGAACACAATAAAGGGTGTTTATTTCTACAGATGCTGCTTTTAATTCTTTGTTTCATCACCAGGTGCCATTTAAGCAGCCTATTAAGTGATCGACTGCTAATTGCTGTTAGTCCACAAAATATTTTGTTGAATATAAAAGTAATTATATTGACTGAAGAGTGTTTCTGCTTTGACCAGGGGAGTAAATATAGTGTGGTGCCATGACATATTGCTTATGTACAAGTATTGTGATGTTTTTTCTTGAATGTTGACTTTTCACTAGCCTTAGTTATTTTGCCATTTTTACAGAAAATAATACCATCATGAACACACAGTATATGTTCAATGCCTGAACAGTGAACGGAGTTACAATGTATGGTTAAAGCATTTGTTTGTTTGTACCTTCTCATAAGGTACACATTTAAATACCCTGCTATTGGTGTTATTCTGATCACCAGATTGTCTCCTGTTATCTTGACTTTGCAGAAGACAGGTCATTGCCACACTGCCTGTTCTCCTAATAAAATCCTGACTTAAGACTCACAGTGTATCTGACCATGTGGTTGCCACCTTTTACTGATTGCAGACTTCGATGTCATTAGAATACTCAAAGGTGGTTCCATAATTAAGTGATAATCTTGAAAGGGTCCACAATAAAAGTCAATGGAAAAGAGACATGTGCTTATTAACCTTTATCAATGCATGTGAGATGTTTTTTAATGAGTTGAGCCAACATCAAAGATAAGGGCCATTGCCTGGCAGGCACTGAGAACTTTGTAAAGGATACAGCGTACGTCGTATTCAGAGGTCTTTCTTCTACCTTGTGTTGTTTTCTTTTCTTATAGAAGGATGCAAATCAGATCAGTGAGACACAATTAAACAGCCATGTTCTACACCGCTGAATGGAAATCAGAGATGGTTTGACCAGCCAGACTATCTGACCAATTCTGTTCACATTCTTTTGCTTAATGAGACCAGTGCAATGCACCCAAGAGATGCATGTGGCTAAATGTAATTCAGGAGTGTAAAGAGTGTTGTCACTATGCAGATCTGGATGGGGGGGTATTATTGATAACCCATACAAGGTCAGTCGAGTGTGTCTGAATTCCCAAAAGGCAGTCAATGAACAGATCAGCTGGCCACTTTGAGAGATGTGTGAGCTTGTGGGAAAAATTCTGTGTGTGGTGTGCAGCCTGAAAGGGGATTGTTTTAAGATTGTTGGATGGCTGATGTATAGAGAGATGTCATGAGAGGAATGCTGATGCAGGCCGTGCATCGTCTTTGTTCCAGTAAATATAGCAGCAGAGGAATTAAAGTGCAGTCATACCTCATTGGGTTGAAAAGAATCCCATTTGCTACCGAACTGAAATGGACACAGGAGACAAACACAGCGCTAGAAGTGAGAACAAATAAAAATTGTGTGTGTGTGTGTGTGTGTGTAATATTGCTCTGAGTGAAAGTGGAATCCCTATTGGTTTTTTTTTAGAAAATGCACTTAATTTCAGTTCTTACTCACTTTTGAATTTTTTATATGAATTCAAATCAATTTTCTTTTCTGAAATTGCCTTTAAAGTAGGAGAATGAGACATAGTGACTATGTTTTATCATTTCCACCTCATCAGTCATTCAGTGAAATATCAGTTTGCAATAAAACTTGTTTCCAGTACAATAAATAGATATTGCAGTTACTGAGACACAGTCAGCAAAACAACAATGAATGGTGTATTTAAGGGAAATGAGTGTTAAAGACCTTTAAAGGCTCGTAGTTGGTTAACATCAGGAAACGCAGAGACCCACAGGTTCTGCTATGGCAGTGTGGTGGATATGAGGGCATTGGTCACATTAGTGAAAAAACACGCCTGTGCTGCGTTCTTTTCAAGACGAATAATGTACATGGGCGTGAGCATCGGTGGAACTTCCCCGTAACCATCACTCTAATTATTTCACTGAGAAATAGCCCACTCCCTTTCAGTTCCACATGCATTTAGCAATTACCTTAAAATCGAAATATATGACAGTGTTCAATCTCTCGAAAATTGTCAAGGTTAGGTGGAGTGAAGATCGATTTTTTTCTTTCTTTCTCGGAAAAAAGAAAATTAATTGAAATGTATTTCCAGCTTGGCATAATGCACTCGTTGTTATGGTGACCAGTAGAAAGGTAGCATGGCCAGTGGTACACATGAGCTCTTTCAGTAGACAAAGTCATCTCACATTTTAAAATGAGTGAAAAAAGGTTTTAAAAATCTGTTTTATTTATTTTATTTATTTATTTTATTTTTACAGGGAGGTTTTATAGCAGGGACTGAAGACTGCTTCCTTGCTCATAGCATTCAAATGTTGGCTGATAACTGTATTGAACTTACATGAGCTTATTGCCCTTACTCAGCTCCCTTATAAAAAGCAAGACAATTACAGTTGCCAGTTGTCTTCAAATTAACATTCATTATGGGATGAATTTAGTCCATAGTGTTGTGTCAGATATGAGGATATGATGATCTACAGTCATAATAATGACTAAACAATATATTTATGGTACAGAGCCTGGGCTGAGAGGATTAGTGCATGAAAAGGGCAGGACCTTTGGAGAGGATGATGTGAATGTCTGGGGAGAAATCATGACGTTTACAGTATGTAATACTTTGTATTTAACAGGCATATCTGGGACTGGGAAGTGGCCAGTTGTTCTCCTGTAAATGCTGAAGGCCACATTTACTAAAGGACTGTGTGAGTTGAAGTGATGAAAGATGTGGAGGGTTTGCCTGAATGTGTGAAGAACATTTCAGTATACTAAGGAACTGTACTGTAATTGGTCAAACCTAGTTATGAGCCTTTTTTTTCCTTCTTCTTCTTTGGATGATGTTACCGTGCACCCTGGCCATTGATGCATGTGCAACCTATTTTCTGCATAAGCATAACCGGCATGAACAGGGTAAAGTAGAAAAGGGATTTTGTAAACGAGCTCATAAGTGTTCTGTTGAATTTACTAAGCCCTCTGTGAGCCACAAAGCTTATATCTGCGAGAGAATTGTTAAGACCTCTGAAAAGGCAGAGTCAGCTCTTGCCTTTTGAGAACATCATATCTGTGTATAAACTCAACACAACAAAGAAGCTCAAAAACATTTGACTTGGAAGTCTAAGGTTGCTCTTCTTCATTGATAAGGTTAACCGAAAATGAAGTACAAACTAGAGAGCCGTCCACTGTTCCACTGCTATGCCCTTTATCTGGAACAATCCTCATTAAGTAGGAGAGGTTCTCTTGGAAGAAGCAAAATCTTTGATATTTTTCTGGGTTTCCAGTATAGGGTGTTTAAAAGGTGAGTTTTATCTGTCTAAGCTATGAGCAGTTTCGTAAGCATAGTCTATTAGAAAATGACAGATAATTATCTGACCTCAATACATGTGTCTGGCATAACCAATTAGTTCATACAAGACATTGAGAAATGTACCTACTTGTCCTTGTCCTCTTATCAAAAACAATCCGAGTGTTTAAGGGTTAGGGTTGTTTTCCAGATTAACCCCTGCCTGTGTCTTTTGCCTGAATGGTAATGAAAGATGCCTTTGTTTTTAGTAAACCTCTGTGCAGTACATATCTTGTCCTTTAATGACAACATCAGTAACCCCCCTCCCCCAGATAAAAATAAATAAATAAATAAATAAATAAAAGCAGCAGAGGACTTGATAAAGCTGTTATCTCAAGAGAATTTTTAAGGGGTCAGTTGTGCCTAAAGGATGTGGTGTTTTCTGACACCATATGACATAAGAGACTTCATTAAAGTCTTTCTGATAAGAAAGAGAGAAGTGTTGGATAGTTGCTATTATTCATCTCTACTCACCACTACATGTTAAAACAGGCTGCTTGCAGTGAGCTGACTACCAGTGCTTGCACAGAATACTTTACAATTCATATAACCCATAGGGAATCTGATATATACTACATTAGGAGTATCATGTACAGAAGCAATAGTGTGCCATATGGATTAAGGAGCTGGGCTTGTAAGGGAGGGTTTTTAGAGTGATTCCTACAGTAGGCTGATTGTTGTGCTCCTACCCAAGGCACTTAAATTGAATCACTTCAGTAAAAACCCAGCTGGTTAATACCTGAAATGCACAGGCATGCACCCTAGACAGGCGTGTCTGCCAAGAAAGTGAAATAATGAGTAAAATGTAGATTTCAGTATCAATATTTTTAATAACGGGTAAATAGGTCTGTAGGTCTGTGTTAACATTAAGTTGACTTATTCCTGTGCTTCGTTTTCTGAATGCCAGCACATATGCAGCAAAGTCAGGACTCATAGTTTTCATATTGCCAAAGGTGGATAGTTAGTTGTGTCAAGAGGGCACTGAATGCGTATATAATATAGCTTAATTATTGCAAAAGATCTCTATAACACTTTAGGGATGAGTGAGGGGAAAATGTTGTCCAGATGATATATGTCTGTACAATTTTGAATTCAGCTTTTTTTTTTCTCCTCCTTTCAGCATCACATCACAGTGCAGTCATTTTATAGATCAGGATTGGAGAGGTCATCTGAAAAAAGTGTCTAGGGGGAGTTTAAGGCAGGAATTGGCCCACTCTTTTCATTCTAATATGTGAACCTGGAGACCTGTCCTGTCTTTAATCTTCCACCTTGCCCGCCAGGAATGTAGTCCTTCCAAGTTTCAGTCGGCTGTGGCATGATGGACAGTATAATTATAAGCTGGCTGAATGCAGAAAACACTGCAAATCATGGCAAGTCAATTCCTCTACAACGGGAACGTGTGGCTTGAATTATGCTAGGCCTCGTCTTGGTAATTTGGTGCCGTAGCCTTATTTAAGTGCTCTAGTTAGAGCTGTTGTCGGTGGAAGTTCACCTTAATGTCAGAGGAACACACTGTGATTAGGTGCCATTTGACAATCTATTTTCTGGACTCACTAATATCCTGTTTGTAATTTGGTCCATAAGCCATAACTTGCAAAAGCATGTACAAGAGAACATGTCCTTATATGTACTGTATGTCAGTGATAAGGAGGACGGCGTCTTTTACTACATTTTTCTCTTGAAGGGCAGTATGTTGCTTATATAGAATCATTACAACAGGGAAAAGCTGGTCAAATGAGAATGAAAGAGACTAAAAAAAATATCCAGAATATGAATTGTTTTGCCAGCTGGAGAAAATTCTAAGCAGTGCTACCCTTATCTAAACCCTCTGCAATCTTTCACATATTGGGTAGCAGCCTTTATGGATGGATGATTCCACCAAAAAAGTTCTGTTTTGATGCGTCTTTTCCTGAATTCCTTACCTTACAGTTTAGTACTGGGCTGTATTGAAAGGGAAGCAGCCAGATCCACAGCAGTAAAATTATAATTTTCTACTTTTTTTGTGCACTAATGTCACCACATGACTTTGCCCTTCTTGAATGCATGAGCAGGAAGTGACCTTTTGATTTATAACTCCTTGCAAACAAGTCAGTTTTTTCTTTTAAGCATGCTGTTGTTTTGTTTAAAGTCTTTAAACTTACTCTATCCTGTGTTCCTCCAATATCCATATTATATTAACATACTATACTATACTATATTACTATACCATACTATATTAACAGATGAACAGAGCAAATTAGGTTTATGGCGTCATGTTTTGTACTTTAATTTTTGTGACAACATGACTTGGAAATGATTTTCTGCATTACACAGAGAGAAGGAGATGTAGTGATGCAATGTAATGTAGTTTATTGCATTCTGGGGATTGTATGGGGCCTGGCCACCTGGAAATAGATTACAAAACCATGAAAACGGTTTCAAATATACAGTATATGTACTACAGCAAAGGAAAGAGAAAAAATGAAAAATGTCATGCAAGTAACCCTTTAACATGTAATAAAATAATCTGGTTTTGCTGTAATCCACAAAAAAAAAAACAGAAGCCAGGTGTTTTTCTTTAATGACCACTTTGCAAAGCAGTGTTCTCTCAAGTTAGCTGTTGACCTTAATGAATACTGAATACTACAAGAATTCACCGCAAAATGAATCCGTTCCACCTCTCTACCTGGTGAAACTATGGATTCTACCCGACAGAGCATGTCTTCCTCAAAGCTGATATTCTGCTGCACTGTTTGGCTCTTATTTCCAGCATTCTTCAGAGAAAAGAAATGTATCTGTTGTAGGTTTTGGCTGTCCCCTTCATTTATTTTTCAGATAACAGAAAACTCCCTCTTGCAAGGGAGTGGAATAAACTCAGTTATGTTTGCCCTCCAAGTGTGTCTGAGCTCGGAAAGCCTCTCACAGCGGGCCCTTTTCATTTCAGTTTCTGATACCGTGCCTGCTCCTGGCTCTGTTTTTTTTCCCCAGGTGTTTATGCCTGTCTCATTCTAATGTAAGACTTCAATTTGGTTTCAGAATAGTACAAAATTTATTTGCAATATCTCATTATTTTCCTATTTATTTTGAATTTTTTTTTGCCCATGTCTTTAGCATCCATGTCCTTGCTTGTATTTGGTTATATGAAGTCAGGATTGTGATATCTTTGTCAAAATCCAGATCTTGAAGCTTGCTTATGAATTTTCTAGGCTGCCCCAGTTCTGACCTTAAACTGTTCTGAAGTTACTCCCTCATCTATCTCTGCACGTTGACTTTCCCCCCATAAGATCCGTGCCATTATTCCAAACCTCTCCTTGACCCCCCACCACTGCCCAAATCTCTCTTCCTGCAAGGTCACAACACAACTTTTTTTTTTTTTTTTTCCAATTAGTTTGACAGTGAAGCACCATTTTCATGACTTTAGCACAAAGTCTCCGAATCACCCTGAATACATTTTCCAGCTGCACCTCGGCTGTGTGTATGTCTGCTTGCAGTAATTCCACCGTTATTTCACCCTTTTATCCCTTTTCAGTTTCTTTACTCCATTCCCTGATCTACCATTTTGTTGTATGGCTTGTGCTGATTTCCTCTGTAATTGGATCACAGCGTAATTCCACAGCCGGATCCTTAGGTTTTGGTTTCTTCAGTGCTCCTTGTAACGGCTGTCTCCATCTTTCCCTCCTCCTGTGTTATTAAGCTAGATTGATCTTTTACTGCATGCACCATTTTCTTCCTGGAATTGCTCAAAGACTTTGTAATCTCCTGATTCCCCCGTCTATCTATCGGTAGACTTTTCTAATGTTACAGCAAGGTCACCAGCCCATGCTCCCTTCTTTCCACAGGCTTTTCTTCACCTCTTTATCCTAATTGCAAAACTCACACCTTTAATTTAGTTTGATTCCTGTTTTCCTTTGTCTGCTTAGTATTTTTATTATTCTTTAGGTTCCTTCCCTAGATCTTGCTACGGCCCTGCAAGCCAAATTGTGTAAGGTAGATGGGTTCCGGGGAAAGCACTTGGGAGAGGTTGACTCTCTCTCACCTCATTCACCCCACACTGGTTTACATTTGCACTCACGGATATAGGGAGATATTGAAAAAAAGGCATCTTGTTGATTTCCATCATTTCAGAACATTTGTACAGATGCACATTTCCAAGGTAACAAGCCACTAGGCAGCCATGAGGTTTTTGTCTCTGTTTGAGATATTTGACCACATTGTTGAGAATTAAAGATTTCCTTCTTTTCAGCTAAAACATTTCATGCTCATCTGTTATCATCTCACATAATTGGAATAAAACAGCCAACACTCAGACAGTGGATGTTACTTTCTTGGCTGTGGCCAAATAAGGATGCATAGAATTGCACAGATTCTAGTTTGTCTTATGTTTGTGCTGCACATTAATCCTGACATGATTGTTTAAACAGAGAAGTGTTAAATAATGAAAATATTATTTTAATGTTATTTAAAACCATTTACAGCACTGGACCATTGAATTTTTCATTGTCCTGTAACGTAAGCATGATAGTGTGTTTTTATTACAGTAGCATTTGCTATCATATTTGTTGACATACGTGAAATGGATAAAATGGAAAAAAAGATGTCCTTATATTTTTTGCTTGCGTTGTACTCTGCCTCACTTGTAAGTCACTCTGGATAAAAGCGTCTGCCAAACGTTTAAATGTAAATGTACCCTGAAGCAAGCTATTACAGTGCAGAATTATTGAGCAGACATGAAACCTATAGAAAACCTAAAGATATTAATTCCAATGAAACCAGTAACTCCCTTCATATTTTACTGCAGTTTGGAATCTCAGATATTCCATTAAAGCAACTCCCTCTAGTTTAAAAAGTGAAAGGCTTGATTTCAAAATCAGGGGTCATCAAATGAAAAGGACATTCACTCTTGGACTGTATAAGCCCTTATCTAGCACTACTATTTATGCATTGCATCCACATTGTGCACCTTCTAAGGACTGATGTGTTTTATGCTGGGCAACAGAAAGATGTGTAACACTAAAATTCATGGATTCAGTTTATCAGCAAAGATGAATAGGTAATCAGCTGTACTGGAGTCAGCTGCTTGCCCTTGTTTAAGTACATTTTAGCCTCCTGTAATATTTTGCCCTTGTGAACAGCTTTGCTATTGACTGACACAAGGTCACCATGCAGATCACTGATCCCACCTCTCAGATAAAAAAAAAAAAACAGGCAGATACAGAAACTTGGCCCACAAGCCCACCTCCAGGGGAAAAAAAGGGGAAAAAAGACTTCACCTCTTAGTGATTTTCATCTAAGCTTTATTCTGAAGGATAGAGCCTTTGCATCCATTCATCTAGTGTTGTTGTCAGCTTCCTTTCTAAATAATGAAACTGTTGGCCCAAGAATAATTTAAACCCAAAAGAAAGGTCATTTGGTAACTGAACAGGGCAACAGCAGTTATTGGGAGGCAGAAATATTTATTTGTTTTCATGACAACTCTTGCAGTACCCCTCTAAGTTCCACTTTGCTAGCAACAACTTGGAGAGTGGCCTAATTGAAATGTCACCTGGTTAGTCACTCAGAATTAATTAAACGCAGTTAGCCTGCGAACATGTCAGCAAACAGCGGATGCTGAAAGCTGGCAGTGCATCGCTCGGCACTCCGCGGCCGAGGAGGCCGAGGAGGCCGACGAGGGCGTGAGTCAGCCGCGGCCCTCTCCGGCAGGGACGAGCTCGGGTGCCAGAGAGCGAGGCGTGTGGGACCAGAGCGCGAGCATAAATCCTCACTCATTGACCCGAGCGGAAGACGAACAGCTTGGGCTGTCGCAGTTCACGTTAGTCACGGTGGTCCACCTAAAGGGGGGGGGGGGGGGGCGAATGCATTTCCACTAGCACAGCTGAACGCATTTTTGATCATATCGATTACCGCGGACTCAGGATTAGCTGTCGCACAGAAGGTGTTCCTCTGAGCTATCTTCATTACTTTGTGCTTAATGCAGGATATTGCAGGAGTTCCCGGTTTTTTGCTTTGTTTGCAGTTATCAGCTGAACAGCTTGGTTGAACTTGGTTAAGTCTTCCTTTTGTGTTAACTTTTCCCCAAACGTCAGTTCTTAGAACGTCAGTGCTGATGTAACTCCTGATTACCAGCACTGATACAGACCAGATGTTTTTACTTGCTTTGCCCACCCCCTGTGTGTGTGTGTGTGTGTGTGTGTGTGTGTGTGTCAGCCCAGTGTAGAAGTCTCCCGAAAGGTGGCTTGGGGAAGTGCCATGCAGTATGTCAAAGGATGGCACATTAAAAAGGAGGCGTGCAGCGTCAGGGGGCTATTAAAACCGAATGAAAAAGACAATGTGCCAAATTTACTGTCCCTGCTTAACTAAAACCCAATCAATCCACCGGGCTTTAACATTTCTCGGGATGCCGGTGGAAGATTTGTAGTGTCGGGTAAATGGTTGTTGTGATGAAATGAATGTTCACGTTGGTGTCGCCGTCCTCCAGGAGAATTTTGATGAGGTCCTTTTCCTCTGGAGGCCAGCGCACAGGGGAGATGGTGGAGCCTGAAGATGAATATTTGATGGGGGAGGCTAGATATCATCTCTGAACCATTCTGAGAGATGTTGCTCGATAGGCTCCCTGCTCTGTCTGCGCTAAACTCTTTGTTTTCAAGGTTTTCAGTTGCTCTTAAAATCCCAGTGGCTCATTCTGCTTTCCCATGGGTCATTTAGAACCACAATTATGTTTCATATTTTAATACATGTCTTTGTTGGGGGGGGCGAATGTATGCATATTGGGAAGGAATTGTCTGTTGTTAGATATCAGTGGTTTGCATATAAAGGAATAAATAGGTCAAGTTTCCAATGCGTTTTAATGATTTATAGCGGAAATTTTGATTATCAACAAGCATTGCTTTGTGTGTACATACGCAGAGCATAAGCCCAAAACAATAATTAACATAGTAAAAAACTGAGTTAGCTGATCAAACATTAGACACTCTCACAAAGAGATGGCCTCTATTTTCATAATCTCACCATTTCACAAAAAATCATTTCAGTACCCACAAATACTTTGAAGTACTTCGAGCAGTTCATCGTACATACTGATGAGCCTTGGGGTCTTAAGTTTTTGATTTGGCACGGACGCTAATCTGTGTGATTCTGAATGAAAGCCAAGTGCATGCATATCTGTAGATCCCGATTAATATGCTAATGTCAGCCTCCTCCTTTTCCTATTAATTGCTTTTCAGGGTAATCGAGCAGCTGGGCGGGAAGCAGCTGGTGATGAACCACATGCACCACGAGGACCAACAGGTCCGCTACAACGCCCTCCTGGCCGTGCAGAAGCTCATGGTGCACAACTGGTAGGTCCTCCATTTTTAAAAATATATTCTGTACATTGCAAAATACAACATACAAGAGCACTGACATTCTAAGGACTGACTTTTGGGGAAAAGAAAAAAAAACATTCTTACATTCTTAACTAATTAATTTCTAATGGACATTACAAATTAAAAGATGAATTAATAAAATCAGACAACTGTAATTACATATCCACTGTCCTCCAACATTCTGTGTTGTCATTCATACTGCATGTGGTAGGTACGTAGGTGGGTCATCCTGACACTGGCCTTGTGGCATTAACACCGTCTGAGCAGTAATGGGACCGATCACAAGCTAGCTGTTGCGTGCTGTGAGTGCATGGAGATTGTGATGTGCAGTAGGTACGGTATACAATAAAAGGATTCTTCCACAGGTTAATGAATACCCCGCTGCCCAAAAGAGAAGTAGACATCGGTAGGTCAGTCTGCAGAGTGTGTCGATTAGTGATTACCGGAGCCCAGTGTGATTTTCAATAGAGGACAGTGTGATCCATCAAGACCGAGCGAGCCTGTGAGAGTGAGAGAGTCTGTTACCTCATACCGTTGAGTTAAATGAAAGCTGACACCGCTGTATAGACTGGGGAAAAAGAGTACAGAAATTTTATACAATCGCTGGGGGATTATTATGTGCACGGGTAATTGTGACTTTGGAAAGCGCGACACAATTCCTTGAAACCAGACAGTTTGAATAGAACTGCTACTAATCATGCATTTAAAATGAAGTGTCAAGGTCTTGCTGAGCCCTTTTTTTCCCCCCTACTGCTAATCAGACACATATTAACTACAGCGAATTCAATAATTTCTTCGTAGATTCTCCGGCTTGTGTTTCAAAGAGACAAATTGAACACATACTCACTTTCCAGTCTCTGTGATTAGTTAGCGGTATTGTCCTTATTCTGAACGTTCAAGGTGGACTGTACTGTCAACCGTGGATTAATCAGCGTGGAAGTCTTTCTCTGGCAAGAGCTTATTATGGAGATGGATGCTTAGTGTGTGACTTAGACCACTGTCCCTGTGTAAACAGGTCTGATTAGAAGCCCTGCCGTCTGAGCGTGGTCATTTTGCTTGAGGCGTTTAACTGTTCTCTGGAAGGTATGAGTGTTGAGTGTTGGGGGGGGTGGGGGGGTGGAACAGCAGCTCGAGTGTGGGGCTAAACGGATGGCGTAACCTCTGTGGGGAGTGTCACACTATCAGTCATCGGGGCCGCTCAAGGCAGCAAGAGGGGGCCACGGTGTAAATGGGGCGTAGCGGACTAAAAAATGAGGAGTCCGAGTGACATCGCCCCCCCCCCCCCCCCCCCCCGGCAGAAGATGGCTGAACGAATGGCAGCTCCACTGCTTGGCGGGTCCTGAGCGGGTCGTGTGCAGGTGTGTCCGCGCAGACGTCATGTTCCTGCACAGCCACCGCGTAGCCAGCACCCAAAGTCAATGTCACTCCTTCCTGAGGTGGTGTACAAGTCAGGCGACGGTGTGTGAGGCGTATATTTCAGTGGTTTGTCCCTGGTGGAACTCTGGTGAGAGCCACGACTTCGGTTCCATTTTTAGAGTGCGGTCAAAGGGCAAGGGTGTAGCAGTCGGAGGGGTCAGTGTGTCTTTGCGGAGACGTATGTGTCCTTCTCCACTCAACACAATCTCCTGTTGAAGCCTCTCCACCTGCCTGCTTTCTTCAGCTCCATCTGCACGGCCATAAAAAGCACATTTTGTTGCAGACAGTGTTTGCACCTGTGAGAAGATGTGCTCTGGCAGTCGTGCTTCATTGTTTTTCCCTGTGCCTTCATTGGTATAAATTACAGCCTTCACTCTGAATCCTGTATAATTATCCCACTCTCAAAGCGTCAGATAAAGCCTGTCAAAGATGATTTCCTTACTTCTTCCATACCCATCTCTCCCGTTGCACAGCTGTGCTCTTGAACGCACTAGGGACATGTGTGAGGCGTCTCTGATTGGTGCAGTTTATTTGGAAAAGGTAGTGGCTTCTTTCGGTTTGCATAAAGATTGACTGTGATCGTGTTCTGCACGCTCACATGCCTGTGTGCATTATTATATCGTTAGATATGCATTCGGAATGATTAGCGCTGTCAAAGGAGGAAGTAATCTAACAAATCCATGGCTATTAAAGCCGTTTATTTTGTGTGCCGCTTCCTTTGTTTGGGCTCAGAAAAGCTTCAAGGACTTCGGAGAGCCTGGGGTTATGGCCGTCGAGAGCAGAATGCATCTTTGTGTGGTTTACTGCTTTTAAAGCTGCATTTTTTTTTTTGACCCTGGGAAATGGTAGCCAAGAAGCACTAAAATAACCAGAATAAAAAATTGTTTACATGCTGTCTGTTGCCAATTTAGATTTGATTTGACTGTAGTCAGAGTAGCAAAGAAAATGCATGGGGAATAATTTGCTTTTCTGCAACGTTGGGAGATGTTTTTTCATACCCCTGTAATGGCCTGGACACACAGTGGCTGTCCTGTTGACCATTTCGTAAGGATTGTTCAGTTACTCGTGGTCCCTTGATGCATTGATAGCGCCTTTCTGGGTGGCAATTAGTGTCAAAAGGGGCTCCTCAGTGAGCTGATAATTGAAAAGCTCTGGAGCAAGTTGGGTCTGCTGTCTTCATGTGATTAAAAAGTAACCTATGGCTTTAAGGCCAGTGTCAGCACCCTTGCTGTTGTGGGGAAGATCACTGTGGTTTTTCCGTCGGTGTGTGTGTGTGTCTGTGTGTGTGTTTGTGCATGTGTGCATGCGTGTGTGTGTGTAGGATTTACAGGATATAGCAGTGTGTTCTGTATTTTGTTTGTTTTTATTTGTACTTTGTTGACAAGAGGCATAGGTATTTTTAGTAGTTTTTACAGTGAACCAACATAAGGAGTGTGTTATTGTACTTACTGTGAAATTGTACTTCACAAACTTAATGTGTGCTTCCTGAGCAAACACAAGATGCTCCTCACCCTCCCGTATCATCCTATGATTCACATCACTCAAGAGAGCTGCTCACAGATGTCGGTTAGCTCAGGATGAGAGATAGGCCTGCACTTTCTGTTTCTTGAGGCATCTTTTTGAGATGCACCATCTGAGTATAACTACATAAATAGGAAGTGTCAGGGAGGAAAAAGAATGAACCTATTTAGTGTTTGAAAAGGAGCTGCATTTGGTATTCCAAAACTATCTGCCATCCTGGTTATGTCAAAGCTGCAGTAATGTGGGCTAATTTGAACTCAAAGTATAGCTGTGTTATATGATAACAATGCATTGCATAACAATAATGCAGATGCCCCTGTCTAGAACTGTACCCTATATTCATATAGTACAAAAACTCTCAGCTTGTTTTCTTGCGTTTTGTCTCTCATCTCAAAAGTGCTTTTTAGTAAATTAATACAGTATAGAGTATATAGATAACCTACTGTCAATGTGCCTGAATGAGTGGATACTCATTGGGGCCTGAATGAAATCATAAAATGTTTTCTTCTGCAATAAGTATCCATTTTACTTAGAAAGAAATCCCTGCATCAACAAAGGCGTTCGTAAGCACGAAATTTTTAAGTGGCTCCATCTTGCAGTTTAGCGTTGGCTTAGGAATCGTGATTTAGCAGACAAAAAGGGGTTGGCTATGTTTATTTTAAGGAACGCGCTGTATGCGAAAGCACTCTTCTTATAACGGCGAATGAATTTGGTGACACTTGCCCACTGTGAGTGTAATACCGGCTTAACATAAACCCCCTGCTGAATGTAAGAGATGCCACAACCTGCCAAATCATCTTTTTAATTAAGCAGGCCCATCTGGGTTGAGCTTGGAGCGAAGGCTTGATTAATTTGAGTTCGAAGTTATGTAACGGGGTTGTGGGAATTCACTGAATCGCCAGGGACATGACACGGTTCAAGGTTTGTTTTACACCGTCACCCCACCCCGCAGGAAAGGTGCACGGTGGAATCAAGACATGGGCTGACCCAAAGAACTGCACAGCTGACAGCCTGAAACATGATTCCTTGCCTCTGTTGATACCATTTACAAGTATAATTACATCCTGATTTCCTGATGTCATGCGATATGAATACTGTATATGTCAACAGTGTCTTGGGATTACCTCTGTGCTCAACATCAGGAGCGCTCAACCAGGAAGTTTCATTTGACATTTTCTTTTCTTGCCTAGAAAATATAAGGTTTCTGTTCTTTTACTCTTTCATCTGTAAGTTGAAAAGCACTCTCCACTCTGTACTGCCCAGTAGAGCGCACACGGGAACTAACTGATGTGCACAGCTGACTCTTAAACAGACTCTAAGAATTTAACATTCCTCTAGACACCTTGACTCATCACAAAAGAGGTCCAGGAAAGCATTGGCTGTGAGTTTCAGAGTGTTTGCTCCCTGTACAATATCTGTGTTTCTCATAGACAGTGTGAGAACCAACTTCATCAATCAACTGTTCTACAACGCAAGCTGCCATGAGGTGCATCAAATAAGGCCACCATCTTTCATTTTGTTGGTGGAGACAAAAGTCGTGTAACAATTTGCAGAGGTCTTGTGCAGCCAGGTTTTTTTTTATATATTTATTTTTTACTTCTTTGGCTTAGAGATATGAGGGTTGTTGAAAAACATGACAGTTTTTTTTAATAAACAACAATATATCAAAAAATATTTTGGGGTTTTTTTTGGGGGGAGAGGCACCTTTCCATTTTTGTGCTTCTTTTTATTAGAAAATGTACTATGCTGTGTAGCTTTTCCATTACAAGATGAATTTATCCCACTCTGACCCCCTCCATGAAATGTAATTCTTTTAAATTAAAGTATTTTTGCGGATCACAAACTCTTCTAACGTTGGGCCCTAAATCGACCATATCACCCAGCTAAATTCTCCCTGAATGCATCTAACCTGCCGATGCACTGGCAATTAATCAGACAGCAGTTTTGAGGTTGATATTAAAGTCATTCAGGACCATGAACATGATGTATTAGATACTGTAATGGATCTGTCATATTTATGAATAATAAGGTCTTTTTGAGAAATGGAAAATTAGTGAAAGTGTACAACATGTTCGGAAGAGCTGTATATTTTATGTTCCTCATATAACCACAGTCTTAAAGGTTTACTTATAACTTGTGCTTAGGTCTTGTCTTTTGAGATTTTATGTTGTATCCTTGAAACTGCTGCACAACTACACGGTATTTCTTAATAGGCCATTTGTTCCTAAAGTGTAGCTTTTATTTTATATGATGTTTTGAGGTCCCAAAAGGCTCAGTTGGCAAGGCATTCACTTGTAATGCAGCCTTAGTTTGAAACAAAGCCATATCATTTGCTGACAATGACTGGGACAGCCAATTTGTTCTGTAGGGGAAAGTGGTGGGCAATTTGGACAGGCTTTCTCTCAGGTTTCTCTCACTGCTCTCAGGCATCATGCGATTCAACAAGCACCTGCAGGTTGTAAGGATGACGTCAGTGGAGTGAGAACCTATCCTTCAGTGAGCACCGTAGTGCACCGCATGATTTGTGGTGCGAAAAATACTTGTGTGCCAGTTTATTGGAAGCTTGCATTCGTCTTGCCTAAGCAATCCTGTGTGGCCGCAGCGGTTGTCGCAGCGAGGTGAGCCTAGAGCGCTGTTGGTGATTCCCAAACAGGGCTACGTGAAAGGGGAAAAGCAAAATGAAATAAACAAAATTGGGAAAAGGTGAACTCCATATGCTGTCAGATAGCAGTAAGCAGCAAATGGAATGGTAATTGCAGGTGGAAGATGGATTCTGCATTGTCTTCTGCTCAACATCTCGCACTAAACTACTGCCTGAAAATTGCAGAGTGCCTGCGTAGTCTTCCGATTTCAAAGCACTCTTCCTACGTCCTTATGAAAGCAGAAGAATGGAACACCCCTGGTATGCCACCAGGGGGGCAAAAAGTAAGGGTGCTTGATTCAGGATGCAGAGATCACAGCACGGCCCCCCCTCTGTGCCACCTGCAGGTCTCTATCCAAGGATCCAGGTGCTGGGTGTGAGGCGACTTTTGTTCTTCACGGCTCATTCACTCAGAGAAAGGCGTTTTTTTTTTTCCCCATTCACAAGCTCAGTCTAACTTGGTAGCCATGCATTTTCTGCTGCCAAGCACACAGCGCTACTCCGGCTGTCGAGTGCCAGAGCAGTTTTACTTTTCACCTCAGCTTTGGATAGATTTGCAAATCACTTCTGATGTACAGATTTGTATGGCGTAATTAGAATTTTTCAAGATAAAGGCAGCTGTTTTTTTTTTTTTTTTTTCCCGCTTTCTGTCCCCACTCCCCCGCACATCAAAAATATATATCAACCATCACCAATTATAATGAAACATGAGGTGCCCTGCCAATCCACTTATTTTTTTGGAAGAAAGCCATGATCATGCATGCCATTTGAGACTCCTGTATACTTCTCATGACCGCAACTTAGGCCTTTTTAACTGTATCCCTCTGCCTGTTGAGTAGCACTTTTCCTTTCTTTCCTTTCTTGTTTCTTTCTTTCATTATCTTGTAAGTTTGTTGTAGTCTCACACTATTCTTGTACCCTTTGTAACAATCATTTTTGTTGATTTGTTTTGTACACTTGTCTTTCAGACACTTTAAAAAATAGAGATAGAAAGATATTGGGTGTGCGTATACTATCATTGGTGCCCTAAATGCATGGTGAGAACAAAGCTGTTGTGTTGTTTGGTGTAAAGGTCGTTCTCCTTAATATCCAGAAAGAAAAGACTGTCAAACCTGTTGGCCACAGGCCATAACCCGTATAAAAACCAACACCTTCTTAGTCACATGTACACCACTCACAAACTGAAAATAGTCCATTGAAAAGCAGTATTTTGGAAGTGCAGTATTTTTGGAAATGACTCAATCACATGACATGGCGGTCATATTACATATGATGGAAATACACTGATGTATTTCCATTTTTCATCAGTTTGATGGCCATACTACAATTACTGTTATTATGACTAGAAGAGACTTCAGTTCGGAAGTGAGAGTGCTAGCAGCCTCTAGTAGTGTATTGGAACTGTTGTGTATGTAAAATCAAAGACCAGAGTTGCCTTCCAGAAATGGGATGGTGATTAGAAATGAATTAACCATAGCCGTTATAAGATAGCGGAGTGTAGTTCAGTTAAATAACTTTAGACACAGACAGAACCACAACTACTGAACTTCTTCTGAAAGAACTGCTTTGCAGCCAGTCGCATGCTGTCACTCATCCATAGAACACCATTTGGCCTCTAGGATTTTAAGATTTATCATTCTCCATTGGTCTCGCAGCTTTTAAATCATATTGGCCAAAATAATATTTACGATATGCTTGACACCAGTGAGAAAATCCATTTCGGTTAAAATACAGAAAGCCCGGTCTGTCTGGCAGCAGAGAAAATAGGGAGAACGGTTTGGCACGACTCATTGATTTATATTTCCTCAATTAAGCTGAGTGTTTATTATTCAAAGCTGCTGGAGTCTCCGTGCCTCTGCATTTTAGCTGATTCCCCATTGTTATCGATGTGTGCTTCCTAAGTATTCATTCTGGCACTACAGAGAGACCTTTGAATCCATTCATTAGCCACTTTTTTGTCTTCAAATAAATTTTCGATAAAAACCTATTTTTACCTTAATTCAATGAGCTGAGGATATTAGCCATGGAAATCTGACCACAGAACACCTATGGTCTTTTCTATCTATTTAGTGATGGAACAGCAGTCGCTATCATATGAAATCAAAGATTACCAGAGTGTGCAGAGGATTTTAATTTTTTTTCCCCTAAGAAGATACAATGCAGCATCAGTATGGGGAATGGAGGGAGAATCCTAATTCATTTCTTAATAATTGATCTTTCTGTCAACATTGGAGGTAAAAATTCTCTCCCTTTCCTCCTGCATGAGAGAAGGTCAATACCCCATCTTAAAGTCACAAAGGTTGTCCATCAGATTTCTCGATAGCATCCTAAGTGCGGATTACTTTTGGGCGATGTGTAGTTCAATAGTTGTCATCTCATGTGGTATTAATAAACAAGAATAATAAGCATTTTAAATACCGCTCTGTCCCTTGACACTTACATTATATACACATTTATGTGCATGACAGGCTCCTTTTACATTATTGGTTAATATGCAGAAACTGGCTATCTCTCGCAAAGAATAGCAGAGGTTTCTTGTACTCAGAAGGTGCCTTGAAGCAGAAGAGAGCAGATGTCTGAGACACGTTTAGTCCTTTGCATAAATACACCACACAGTCTTTTCATGGGAGCTTCCGTAAATTGTGCAATGTTAATGGGATTTTTATGCTTGACTTATGAATTGTTCTGAAAGCAAAAATATAAAGGATGTAGGCCAGCACGAAATTAAATATCAATGACTCTTCCATATTTATATTGATGAATAATGAATCAAATTAAATCAGCCACAGAACACTTGTGTGCTTAGGTCTTTACTGTCGATGACTGGCTTTTATTGCCATTTTTGCCAGTGTATCCTGGCAAGTCTGATATTATTAGTATGTTAAAAGGCACCTGAATAGTTTTGAACAATGGAAAAGCAAATGGGGCATTTGTGACATCAATATTGACATGTTTTCAAAAAAAGGTATATGAGCCAGAGCAGAACTGCAAAATGTGCAAGCGGTTTTGCTTTTGAAAAACGTATTGATGCATTTGTGAGTAGTGTTTGTGATTGCTTCTGCATCATACAAGAGTGTGTAAATCAGGTTTTTTGATAACAAGCCTGCTATGGACACATTTTTGTAAATCACTTCATCATTTTGTCCCTGCTGAGTTGTTGGCCATTCTGCACTGTGATTTATGTCTCTGACATAACTCCATTGATATAGCTTGTCTTGGTAATTTGACATGATTGGAATTGAACATACAGGAATAATACAGGCATCTGAGCATCTAGACTTATTTATATGCATGTGCTACTATATGGGAAACGAACACGTGGATGATACAGGTAGGTTTAAATGAAGTATGGCTTAACCGTGGATTCATTCCTATAGTATTACTGTACGTGTTGCTGGATGAATTTCTGGATCTTCATTGGTCAGGTGTTCATTGGTGGGATTCTTTCCTTTTGTTAAGGTTATGGACTCCTTTGTAGTTACAGGTTGCTCACCCATAGGATACAATGGTACCCTTAATCAGAAGAGTGATGGTACAGATTGTTTCCATTTAGTCAAAGCCAACTAAGTCCAACGCTGGTCATCAGCCATTTGAAAAAGGAAAGGAGGGATGCTGATGATACCATTCATTGTGAGGGCCTTTGTGTGGTGTTTAGAGTGACAGTCAGCAAGGCACTTGTTTTGGCTGCAGGCTGAGCTATGTGGCACGGGTCATCAGCTGATGCCATGGTGCACTGTTGTACCTGTAGTGCGAATAATAGCCACTGTACTGTGAACACCTCCCTTCAGTGCTGTTGTGTGATTATAGAGGCTGTCGTGGTGAGACAAATCTAATGTGGCAGTTCCAAAATAGGGTGACGTAAGGGGGAAAAAGAATTTAAAAAGATTGTGAGAGCTGTTATACATTTCAGGCAGATATTCAAGTTTATACACACACACAAATGATATGACAAAATAATGAATTAATAATGTCACTACTGTGCACATCAGTGATTTTTCATGTCAATGAGGGGATTAGTACTGTGTTGCATGGGGAAACGGGAAAAATTCCACAGTACATTTGACTTTGCCTTGTGTGTGTGAAAAGCAGAGATTTTTTTTTTTTTGAAGACAGGAACACGGACGCTCTCAATTTTTTACAATTTATGCATCCTCTCTTCTGAGCACTAATTTTTGATGGGTTATAAATTATTAATTGCATACTCCCTAGGTTGAACAATGTATTACAGCTAGGCCATGGTGCTATTCTAAATGTAGTTTCCCTTTTGCCATGTTACATATCCCTCTAAAACAACAAACTTGGCAGCAAAATGGAAAACAAGAATAATTTGTAGAAATATAGTTTTTGTTTCAGGCTTCTGTACATTAAATGTACTGTGTGGACTTATGAATTGCAAGTTAATTGTAGGGCTATGTCACATACATAATTTACGAATGACATTATTTTTGAAAATCAACCTTTTAAGATCTTAACCATCTTAAATTGTTGAACTAGGCACAGCATATTACATTACATTTATTTAGCAAATGCTCTTATCCAGATCGACTTCCAACACAAAAGAACAGAAGTGTGTCCTTTCAAGTTGAATGTGCACCAGTATCTAACCCGTGTCAGACCAGTGTCTGACCAGTATCATCCCCTCCACATGGTAAGATGTATACCAGTTCCCACTGCAAGGGCTCAGTCACTATGAAATTCAATCTCTGCCGTTGCATCAGTGCTGCTATCAATCTCAGAATGGAAGAAGCCTTTTCATATTATATTGATAAATATTGTAATATGGAGAATGAAAAATATGTGGCATTAAAGAATTTGTGTATCATCTAGTTGTGGAATAATGACACAAGTCCACTGTGGCACTGCTATCTATGATTAGACCTACAGTATATGTGGATGAAAGTTCAGAATTACCTCCAGCACATCAGGATGTGCTTAGCTTTGTTTTCCATGGGGTATCGCTGGAACGAGGACATTGTGTTTAAGAAATACGCTTGTGAGACAGCCTTTTTTTACGCCCACGTAATGTGACTGCCAGGGGGTTAGGTTGTGAAGGAGCACATAAATCGGCCTCAGATAAGCTGAGATCTCGTCCAGAGCTTGTAAAGCACGTCCAGGCCGAGAACGAAACTTTCACAGCCTGTACCTCATCATGGGTGTTTTTTATCGCCACTGGGTGAGTGTACATTATTGTGATGCCAGAACCATGCACATGCAACCTGGCTTTGTTTGTTTCTGCTTTCGCTTTGTTCACTTCTTACTTCTCCTTCACCTACAGTGCAGTGCAAGTTACGCTATGTCATGAGAGAGCATGGCTGCTTGCACATGTGTCCCTGCGAAGCGCTCCAGAGCATCTTGTTGTTCCCTTAAACATGCCGTGCACGAACATAGTCCAGCACAATTCCAGAGGTAGTATTGGGTGACGCTTCTTACTAAGTGTTACTGTGTTTTAGTGGAGCCTCTCAGTGAGTTGACTGTGGGATCTGAACTAACAGTAAAAATACAATACAAGAAGTGCGTGCATGCGTGCGTTTGTGTGCGTGCGTTTGTGTGCGTGTGTGTGTTTGTGTTTTTCATTGGTGGTGGTGTTTTCATTGGTATTGTTTTAAAGTATAAAATGATTTTTAAAAATCCCGTGAGGAACGTCAGTGGTTTAAGAAGTAGAAATGCTAATAGCAAAAAGGGTAGGTGACATCATAGAGTTGGAATTAGGGGCAAAATGATAATTTAGCTTGAAAGGCAGACTGGCACCCAGGCTAGCTAAACTCAAGTAAGAGGGTATGAAAATGTCTGGTTCCCTAAAATACAACTACATATCATCTCATAAATTAGAGTGCTCCCAAGTGCAATTATGAACAAACACATCTACGTGCTAATTCTTAGGAGAAGTATAGGTGACAGCCTGCTATATTTTAAAAGACAGAGGATTTGCTTGTACTGAATATTGGAGAGAGACTCTCTCTACTTGACATGTAAAACAACCATCTTTTCTAAGCCCTTTGTTTAAACACATCCTCATTTTAATTTTTGTGTCTTGTTTGAGTCCTTGATCAATTATTTCAAAAGTCGTTGAGCTGGCACTTTGAATAAAAATAAATAATACATAAATGATGCTACTGTAGCAGTAGTCATTGTGAAGTCACTTTTCTTATCTTTGGCAATCATGGAGCATGCTAGATGTGTCAATCAGGCAGCCGCCATCCATTTGCTCATTAGAGGTCCCATCCAGTTATAATAAACTGATGTTTTTGTGATTGCCTGAGAGTTGAATCATTGCAGTTTCCAACAGAAAGTGAGTGAAAATCAGTCCATATTATTTAAATAAGGTATAGAAGTAAGAAACCTGTGCCCATAACGTTTTGATTATGCTGGAGCAGTGGACCATTTTGTAGAGGACTTTTGTCCTAGAGGAGCTGTGTTCAGTTAGCTGGAGGTTTTTATTAATGGAACACAATGTAGTTATAAGGCTCTGTATGGTTTGTGTTAGTCATTAATGCAATTTGAAGCACTATTAGTTTTATTATAATTATTATCATCATGTGCTCCTCGGTTATTATTATCATCATACGCTCACTATTATATGCTTTTATCACGAGTGACTTAAAATTTTAGAGAAGAGAGTAAATGTGACTTAGTGACAGGGCATCAAAGAGATGGGAGAGATAGTCTACCGGCAGATGATAATCTCAGGATGAGAGTGAGTGAGGTGATGACAGTGGAGATAAAGAGCAGGATGGATCGTGCAGCAGCAAGCAAAAAAAAAAAAAAAAAAAATCTCAGCAGCAGTGGTTATTCAGCGGGGCGAGATGTGCAGTGGAGTAGCAAGGCAAAGAGGGTGACCTGAGCAGCACCGAGTTCATTCAGGCGGGTGGAGAAACTGAGAATGAAGCCCAGCAAGGGTAGAATTCAAATGCCTGAAGAAACCAGACAAGATGGTGTGTGTACAGTGTCAGAGGGGCACAGATCAATGCAACAGGCAGTGCCTGGGAGATGTACTGAAATCCGAAAGGTAACCTGAGGAATTGGGAGGGCAAAATCAGCAGTGTTCCCCCTTTATGTAAGTGGTAGA
The DNA here is from genome assembly GCF_013368585.1 of Megalops cyprinoides. Classification (NCBI taxonomy): domain Eukaryota; kingdom Metazoa; phylum Chordata; class Actinopteri; order Elopiformes; family Megalopidae; genus Megalops; species Megalops cyprinoides. The sequence goes on from NC_050584.1 coordinate 19,283,285, forward strand.
AAAAAGCTTTAGGAAACGATGGGAGGTCCCAGAGAGCTGTTGTAGAGGGCAGAGATAAGCAGACCCAAAAACAGCCTCAGATTTCTCCAGTAGAGGCATACAGTTAAGGAGAAAACCACTCCACTGCTCCAGGAAGCCTGACAGGTGTGGTTAGCAAGGTCAGAGGAAAGCCAGAACACCGGTATCACCAGAAATTCCCAAATCAAGAAAAGACAAGAAGTAGTTGAATGATCTCCAGTATCAGATCAAGGATTAAGACTGGGTGGAGATGCCGCGCGAGTGGTGGGAGTGTCTGTTCTGAAGTGTCTGAGGGAGCTTTGTCTGTTCATGGAGAGGAACAAAAGCTAGACTGTGAAATATGAAGTAAGGAATGATGTGAGGGGAAACGCAGGGTTGCTAATGGACAGATCACTCGTGGTTTTCATTTATGAATGAAGTAGAGAGAGTGGGAGGTAAGTGTCCAGCAATGACTTATTCATCATGCCAAAAATTGATGGACCAGATGCACTCTTCATGCGTACAAATGATTTTGTGCGTATAGTGTGCGTATAATCAATCAGACGAACATTTTAGAATTCACATTGTTCTTGGCTGGAATTTGTTCTGACCTGACAGCTCCAAACCACATACTCAAGGCACAAGTTGAGCAAGATGTTTTTTGCTATACATACAAAAATGTGCAACTATCAAATCTGCATGTGAACAAAATGACCTTTCAAAGTTCAAATACATAAATTCAAGATTCAGTTTGCAATAAAGAAATAAATATACTAAGTAACTAATCAGTAGGCTTATACTAAACTTACTTGCCAAATTATAATTGCGAATCATACACAGTAGGTGACAGATTATGTGCTGAAAGTATTTGATTCTGCACCTATAAGCAAACATTGAACTCAGATGCACAGATGCATTGGTTTAGGGAAACAAATTGAGATACAATTATTATCTGGGACTAAAAAAAAAAAACCCAGCAAGAAATAATTTATTTCATGCTAAAACCCTGGATGATAACACTGCTGGTCAACCCGCAGACACCATGGAAGGCTGCATGCAACCACATACCTACACACTCTTGACTGGTGATGGAGCACACTATCAGTGTGCTAGAAGGCTGAATGTGTTTGGACACAGGAGATGGTATACTTTTTTACACAGCAGAAAAGGCATGAAAGATGACATTGGCCTGCTGTGTCCTCCATAAGATGGCCATGAAACATGGCATTTGTTATACTTCAGATGAATGGAAATGAGAGGACTGTATGCCTCATTCTCTCCAAGCAGCAGGTCTATGATTGAGACTCGCATAGAATTAATTGAATGTCTTTGACTCTAGATTTGAATTAGACATAACTGCGCACTTTGTTGCTGTTACACGGATGACATCTGCTCCCACATGCTTTCTGTGTAGTGGATACAAATTTTATTGTTAGACATGACAACATGAGGACATTTTAAAAATTGCTTTCGATATTGGACTTCTTTTGAAGTCATGCTTATATCAACCCGTGATTTACCGTGATGTCACAAATGCTTCGCTGCGGACGCTCAAAATGTATATTTTTCTTGCATTTACCTCTGTCAGAATTGTTCACATCTCTGAATCAGAGAAAATATCTTCCTTTTTCCCTATTCGGCAGTGTTAGCTGTACCTGCGACTTAGACGTCAGAATGACCTAATATGGGATTGTTGAGGTGTTTAATAATGGTAATTGCAGATAACATGCGCAAGCATCCATTTTCAGGACGGTTGGGATTCATCATCATATGAACGAGGGTTATAAGACTGGGTGTTATACAAACGTATACCAAGAGCAAAGTGATTTTTTTCTATGAACATTTTGATGAATGAGGCCTTCTGCGTGTGTGTGTGAGGTTTGTGATGGACATTTGCAGAAGTACTATGGAGGTAGATGTGGTTCCTCTGCATACGTTGTATTTATGCCACTGGACAGTATATTGTCTCAGTGCTTTCGTCTGCACAGTACCTTGTAACAATTGTCATGTGGCACGCACTGTAGGAAAACAGATTGGTGTGTAAATGGGAAACCTGGGTATCTAAATAGTTTGATTTATTTTGTTGTGTGTCACTTGGTCACATGGTATTTTCTTTTCCTTTCAAGGGAGTACCTTGGAAAGCAGCTCCAGTCATCAGAGCAGCCACCAGCTGTAGCCGCTAGGAGCTGAACTCCGAGCGCCTTTGCCGTCCACTGCTGAGTCTGTGTGCTGCATTGCCCGGCCACATTTGCAGTTCACCTTAAAATTTATATGCAGGTGCTGGGGATTATTCATTTTGTCAGCCTCCTCAGTTATCAAACTTCCAATCACCTTGTGTTTCTCTCAGTCCTCATGACAAATCGCTGTGTCGTAATTTCAGCCATTCCCTGTGTGTGATTGTTATTGCAGAGTATTTATGTCTTTAATGATTGAAAAATAAATGTATGCATTCCAATAAAGTCTGTTCCACTAACTAATTACTAGTTACTGCCTGTTTTTTTTTTCATTTATATTTCCAGTTTATTTGTTTATGCTAGAAATTAAGCCATTTCAATATTTAATTTTAGCTTAGCCAGTGTTAAGAGACCAGGATTCTGTTATTTTCTTAAGGAGATGCCATCTGTCGCATACTTCTAGTCATCTGATGCCTTCCAATATGCACAATTAAACTATTGTTGATGATGATCTGAATGCAGACTTGTGAACAGCAGTAGTAGATAAGAAATATTTTTGTAAGTGTTCCAGAGAAATGTCCTATGGGTTTATTGGGTGATTTTACGGCCACTTCTTTGTTTATAATAAAATATCTCACAAATAATGTTCTTAGTAATATTTTACACTACATTGAAATTGTTGGACAAAAAAGAAAGGTTCATTGCTAAGAGTCCATAGTAAATGATTAATTTTTCATCTGGCTGTCGTTCTTGTTGTGAGAACTCAAATGTGAAGATATTTTCAGAAAGCAAGCTGTTGTAGCCATTGAACACCCGCGAGCATAATTTCAAATGCATCCAAAACAGCTGACCACACATTGTATTGTCTAATAGAATGAGGTGAAAATTTGAATGTGTGTGTGTGTTTTTTCATACAGGTCACATTGTGTGAAGGTGCTCTTATGCTAATGACTCAAAGGGTGCAACGTTTTTTGATGGGGGAAAAAGACTCAAAAGTTGAGCATTTCATTAAAAATCACTGATTGCTTTAATGTTGTGAATGACCTCAGAAAGTCCTGCCTTTAAAATTCATTAGAGCCGCTTAAAATTCATTACTGCCAACGGTCCTGCAATTAGACAGGCACATTCTTTTCCTCATAGTCCAGTAACATACAGTAGGTGAGGGAATGATGACCTTGCAAACAGTCAAACTCTGTAACAGATCCTTACATTCATGTGATTCCTCAGTTTATGAGAGCGGGGTTTTGCTATTAATTTGAATATTTTAATGTTGGTTGATGACCGAATTCATGTAAAGGTGCAGGCAAGACAGCCCTTGCCTTTTATGAAAATGCATTCCTGTAAACCAGATAGTTGTGAACCAAATCCTATTTTCCCATTGAAATGATATAAACAGGGATCCTAAGTGCTGGCTAAAAATGCTAAAAAAAATAATGCAGAAAAAATATAATTGTGGGATTGAGTCAAATATTAATGTTGTTAGTGTTGTGTAATATTGTTGTGTAATATGTGTATACCGCCCGACAGGGCGGCAGTGTAGCATAGTGGTTAAGGAGTAGGACTCGTAACCAAAAGGTTGCCGGTTCAATCCCCGCTGGGACACTGCTGCTGTACCCTTGGGCAAGGTGCTTAACCCACAATTGCCTCAGTAAATATCCAGCTGTATAAATGGATAACATTGTAAAGAACTGTAACCTATGTAAGTCGCTTTGGATAAAAGCGTCTGCCAAATGAATAAATGTAAATGTTTAAACACCCTTAAATATATAAAGTACAGTATTATAGACTCAGTACTGTGACAAGCGTTGCATGACAGTTCAGACGTAATAGGACACGGAGAAGTGCATGAGGCAAATCACAGTTTAGATCAGCATGACAAGTGAGACGGTGTGTGCGCACATCAAAGGGATAAAATAAATCTCCTCAAGCTCCCCTTTACAGGTTCGCCGAATGACAAAAACAACCTAAGGCAACTTTCAGCTCACTTTCTCACTGACACTCCCTAGCCTCTTATTATACATCCAAATTCTGTATATTTTTATGTCAAATGTGGTGTGTAAAAGTTACCTTATACGACCCCCGATACATGCAGTGTTCCTGCCCATCGTCATGAGGCGTCATCATTAATGGATATTACACAGCAGAGGTTACCTGAGAGTATGTTGTATGAGATATGTTTGCTCTGAAAGGAAAGGAATCCATGATGGTGAATTATCTAAATAAGCACAGCTTTATACAGTGCATTATCAAAACAAACAACACATTAGATGTTATCAGCAAAATGAACACTTCTTTCGTTCACACCTGGTTGGACAAATGGCTACTCTGGAAGGGCAGGTGTCCATGACATCTAAATAAATGTTGCTCTAGATAGCGGATTATCAAAATAAATGCAGCTTTCTAAGCAATTTAGCAAGGCATAAATAATGGGATATATTCCAGTAAGCTCACTGGCAAATTGTACGAGGCCACCTAATGTGAATGGATGACACTGGTGAAACATCAGTGGCATTCATTGACTTAATAAGCATTGCAGTTACGGTGAACACATGGAGTAGTATAAATTACCCTTAAATGGTCCAGAACTGATATACTTTCATATATCATTAACCAAATGTAGGCAAGTAAGAATTCTGCATTCCAAATAACTTTTATGAAGTCAGTCGAATGCCCCCCCCCCCCCCCCCCAATATTATTTTATCTAATGCTATGTTTCAATCACTTTTAGAAACTTCAGGAACAGTCTCCCAGTAGTCTCATTTTTTATTCTCTACTCTCTTTTACTTGTGAGTATGAATCCCAATGCATTATGGGTTTCTGATAATTTCCTCCCACCTTTAAAACTTTTGAGACCTTTCTTCTTACTCATGCTCAAGTAAAATACAAAACTGTGTAGTGTCACACTAATACCTTTTTAATGTGGTGGTTGATGTATAGCTCATGTTGGTTGGATAATTTTTTTTCCCCTTTTCAACAGAATTAACCTTCATAATTTCAGTAACCTTAAGAAGGTTCACACCCTGGGATGGTCTTACACCAACAAATAAATAATCAGCCCGAAAAGAAAAAAGAAATTTTCATTTTTCCCTACAAAAGCCTTTATGCAAACTGTGATATTTACTGTTTCAAATCATGCAGGAGTGGAGTAGCAAACTCTAAATGGTGCATAAAATTTCATGTCTGATTAGGCAGAAGCTAATCTTCCATAATATCACAGACTTAGGAAGGCTTGCAGCAAAATGAATCCACAAATGAATGATTTGTCAGGCAAAACAATTGTAATGTAACATTGCAGTTACCCCAAATTAATTTCTTTGTGCAGTTTATAATCTCTGAATAAATCATATATTTGGGGTTGAAATGTGATATGTTTGTTACACAAACGTTCCTATTCACCAAGATAAAGAGGGTGTGGAATTACTGTGTGAGGCCATGCAGTTGCAAGACATTTTTTTAAATACATTGGTCTGAGAAAATGTATTTGTCTGCAAAATTATGTATTCATCATACATCAAAAATGCATTACATTAATAAAAATGTGGTATGAACGTATAGCACCATGCATGTAAGGGTAACCTGATCCAATCCCACCTTTATTTCAACTAAATATGTGCTAAAAATTGGTCTTTTCACTCCTTTGCTATCACCCAACCAGATTTCTAGCAATGGGAACATTTTTGTGATGAATTCTTTCAACCTCACTTCTGACCCCGTCTGCCCGAAATTAATGGCCTGTCAGATGCCTTGTCAGGTTTGAGATAATTTACTTTGAGGGAGTTTAATCTAAATTTCCTCACTGACCATAAGGACAGACAGTGAAAAACTAGCGGATTGGCACTCACTACACTGGATCATAAATCATGTGCAAACAGAGAAAGAACAATTCTGACATTTAACTTGTGCTGTAGTTGTGAGCTTAAAGACATTGGTATAATTGCATTTTCATGGTTTAAAATTTTCCATGTTTTTCTTAACTCCACTTTGAAGAAATGTGTGTCTATATTACTATGGTAAAGCAATCTGTGCCACTTATCTCCTGACGTATTCTACCTTTCAGCCTGCCATAAAGAGATTTGGTTTTAGCAACTGACTACTGGAAGCTTACTCTGAGACAGAACACAATATCACAAATAGCTGTCATGTCAATAAAGAGCAACTAGAATAATGGCTATGGCACTGTCATAAACCATATATTATGTGATGTGTTTTGTTCATTTCTAATCATTTCTAAATGCATTTTATGAGGTGATTTTGCAGTTACTCTTAGAGTCCCCAGCTGTGGCCAGCTACCCACCTCTCCACACCACCATCCATACCTGGTCTTCCATTCCTCAATGTCTTCTCCCTATGCTGATTCTGATGTCTTCCATCTTCTCTCCCACAAACACAGTAACTGCTCTCTGGATCCATCCCTTCTACTCTGTCTCCTGACCTGTTTTCTTCCATCTCTTCCTTCTTTCACACCTACCTCATGCCTGGCTGAATTCCTTCCAAACAGGCATTACACACCCCTCCACTCCACCTTGACCACCCTGTTACTCAAAGCCATTATATCACTAGGCCTCCCTTTCCTCTGTCATGATCCTCCTGGAAGTTACTGCAGGAATCAACACATAGGATCCCTCTGGCAAGAATGGGTATATCAGTCGTCGTAAAAGGTTCTATCTTTTGGTTCAATCTTACCAAGTCCCCTTGGAAATGCTCTTATCTTGACTTCTCACACTTCCTCAACAGGAGTTCCCCAGAGCTCAGTGATTGCCCCCCTTCTGTTCCCCTTTAACTCTGAATCACTTGGATCACCCTGACCCAATCAAGCAGATGAAAAATGGTCTGTAGAGGCTTAGTTTCTAGATGATGTAATGTTCAATCAAACTGTACTCAGCAAATCGACACGCTGTCATGGTTATTGTTGCTATGGCATTGTGTCAGCTGGGACTACGTGTGCAGGCATTCAAACTTTACTCTTGTGAGTATTGTAGCTGATGCAAATACTACTGTGGATCCCTAGCTACCTACCTGTGCCAGAGAAACAGCTTGATAACAACTTCTAAATTTTGATTGCATCAACTCATAGGTACGGTTTGTGTGAATCAGGAAAACATCTACATTTCTGGAAAATCTTAAAATTGTGAAATCCAAAAATATTCACATTTCCTCCATCAATATGGACAGAATGTCTAGCTTGTAATTACGGTGTCTTTAGCCATGCATTTTACTGTAGTTTCAAGTTCATTACAGCTGGATTGATCTTCCCATCTGACACAATATTGAAAAACCTCCCATTTAATTAACCCACAGTCTTTGAATTAATGATGCATTTCAGTTTTCAACTGCAGACATAAGTTACATAAGAAATTGTGTGTTAGAGCTACAGTTGAAAAGGGAATGGAGGTTGCATGAAGTATTTCTACTGAAATCAGAGAGACCAACACTCTAACATAAATGATGCAAAAGGAAGATATGTCAGGGCATGATCTAATTCAGCTACAGCTGTGTTTAGTGCTTAGTATCATATCACAGACAAAATAATACTACTTTGGACTGACTGTACATTGAATTGAACATGTGGACAAGCCCTACAAATGGAAGAGTCACTCAGCTGATTGAGGTATACAAGGAATCAATAACTTATCTAAGAACAAATCATCAACTGCAAATATTCTACAGGAAACTACCAGACAAATAAGAAGTACCAACATTTTAATGAGAACTCCTCAGAAAATCAAAAACCATCTTCACTGCAAAATTAGGCAGTGTTTATCTTTTGTGTTCTTGTATCATTTGTTGTGTTTACTCAAAGTTTAAACCATAGTACAGATCAAGTTAACCTTTCTATGTTTGGAATTAAGTTCATCACACTTTTACAGTATGTGATTCATGTACTCATCCTCCTCCTCACCATCTGTTCCTCCTAAACATGTAATCTCAACTACCCACGCTTGGGTATATTCAGTCCATACAGTGCATACAGTCAGAATTCAAATGCTACAAGGATCTTTTATTAGATAAGTAACTAATTAACTGCTCATGAGAAGTGAAGGAAAATGTTGCCATAAATACCAATAATTGGAACAGGTATTTCCATTTTCTACATCTGTATGTTTATGTTACTACTTTGAATTTTATTTATTCACTGTTATTCGGTCTCATCCAAGACGGTGATGAGTCTGCATATAGACGGGAGGTTGAACAGCTGGCTCTGGTGCAGCCGCAACAACTTAGAGCTGAACATGTTCAAAACAGTGGAGACGATGGTGGACTTCAGGAGGAATCTCCCACCTCTGACCCCCCTCACCATACTACGCAGTGCTGTCTCAGCTGTGGAGACCTTCTGGTTTCTGGGAACTACAATCTCCACAGACCTGAAGTGAGAGCACTGTCTCCTTGGCAGCAGAGGCCCAGCAGAGGATATACTTCCTGTGCCAGCTGAAGAAGTTCAACCTACCATAAGAATTGCTGGTAAAGTTCTACACAGCAATCACAGAGTCTGTCCTCACCACGTCCATAACAATCTGGTTTGCCTCTGCCACAAAACAAGACACCAACAAACTACAGTGCACAATCAGGACTGCAGAAGAGATCATTGGAGTTAACCTGCCCACACTCCCAGATCTTTTCAATACCAGAGCCAGAAAACAGGCGGGCAAAATCATTGATGACCCCTCACATCCTGGCCACCACATATTTGAACTCCTTCCTTCCGGCAGGTGCTTCAGATCCCTACCCGCCAAAGCAAGCCGGCACCGGAATAGCTTCTTCCCACACGCCATCACACTCCTGAACTGTTAAACTAAAGACTCACAGTGCAATAGGTGTACAGCTATAGTTGTACATACCCGTAGCCTGCACTAAGGTACACTTTATCTCACGCTCATTGGGCAGTAGCTGTATATAACACCGTGCAATAGCTGTCTAAAACAAATTGTTTTACAGACCCACAGCCTGCACTCCTGTACACTTAATTTATTGTGCAGTGGCTGTTAACTTATTGTACAGTATCTGTTTCTATTTATGTTTTATATACCTCATTCATTCCATCCTTACGCCATTCTATGTATGTGTCCTGCACTACTCTTGTTGTTTGTTCTTCCACTACTGTTGGATGGTATTTGTTGTTGTCACCATGTAAGTCATTGTGTGAACGCACTACGAGAGACACTGGAACCGGAGTCAAATTGTTTATATGTGTAAAACGATACTTGGCCAATAAAGACTGATTCTGATTCAGATTCTGATTCTGATTATTTTGAATGTTGATCTGGGACAGTTGTGTAATATTCATTTCAACATGCCAAGAAGTTTTATTTATGTAGCATTTTTTATCTGCCAGAAATCATTCCCTTTCTTTTGATGTTTGCATGCAAACAATGCTGCTTCTTTGCAGACACAGGGAACATTTCCACTTGAACTAGTGCGGCTCACTGTCTGTGTTGCTTTTTTGGGTAACCCACTGTGAGTTTACCCCCGATGGCATTTCCATTGTTTGTTCTGCGCCCTGGGGGGTCTGTGTCTGTGTGTGCTGGTGCTTTACAAACCAGAAAGTAATCCCTGCTCTTAAACAACAATCGATCAAAGGGTGCTTATTGTACCTGCTGTCTATGGCTGCTATCAATCGAGGACCAGCTGTCTGAAACATCGCCGCAAAAAAATGAAATTCATGAATACTTTATTCTGATCACTTCGAGCAAAAGCAAGAGAAATGGCTCTCCCCTTGCAGCACAACTCCCATTTCTGATGGCCAAGGCCATAGGCAACTGCCATTGATCCAGGCTGGCCCTCTCCCAATAAACCTCCCCCAGGAAAACAGTCAGGCATTAACTTCTCTGTTTCTGCTTTTATTAATATGGGTTTTTGTATGGATGGCATTTAAGGGGTAATTTATTTCTATGTGCAATATAATTTCCACTGTGTTCAATCAGTAAGGCTTAAGAATGGTAGCTTTATATTTATGTATTGTACCTCATGCCCTCATGACCATCATCAAAAAGTCAACAAATGCAGTAACTATGAAAATATAATAATCATACAGTGAAAAAGAAACACCCATAATTCACACCTGCCTCTTAATTGCACATCTCCTTTATATGCTTTTATTTTCTTTTTTACTACATCTGATGCATCATATGCTTCCATCTACTGGAGGACAGCTGTCTAACTGCAAATAGAAAGGCAATAAGATGCTGGCACGGGCTCAACAACCTCACAGAATTGCACCCGTAACTGATACTTCAGTGTGGCATAAACAGGTGCAAACTGCACCTTAACAACTGTTGGTGACAAATTCAAATACGGATGCAGGATCAGACAGACAGAATAAGGATGCCCGCCAAGTGTTTACCGTATGAATTATTTCTCACAAAGTATCTCACGAAGTATGGTTGCAGGACATCCGGCAACTGCCACACTGTGGAATGCAAATTGATGCTTTTTGTGTTTCTCAATTGGTATCATCAACAGCAACTTGTTTTGAGTATTGCCTGCATGTGTCAAGTTTTTATAGCATATTACATTAGTTTCTGTTTCTAAACATTAGTGCAGGTTATTAAAATATGAATAAATATAAAAATCAGTGTTCATATTATCATACACTTAAATCAAACTGAATCATGAGAGATTAGCCCCATGATACTGAAGCAACACTGACACAGTAATCAAACTTTTTTCATTTAAAATCTTGTGAGCTGCAGACACTCATTACCACTGAGGGCTACATTATTTTGTCCAGGTACACACTGCATGGTTACATAATTCACTTCTATCTGCCACTTCCAATGCTGCTGTGGAGTGTGAAAGCACCTCTATAGATTCAGTATATTGAGAGAGCTCACATCATTAAGTCTTACATCATCAATCAGGTATTATTTGTTCCCATGGTGATACTCAGTCCAAGCAAGACTGCCCTGCAGACCACGGTGTTGGCTTTATTGTAGCTGCTGAGGAGCGGAAAAAAAATGCGGCTTAGAGGCAATTCCACCAAAAATGACCTTGCAAGCACATGGTGATCATCTCCAGTGGACCAGGTTAATGGCTGGTCTCTGGACCTCAAACAAAAATCAAATAAATGACCTAGAGCACCCTATTCTACCCTGGAGAATAGTCAAAAAATCCCAAAAAGTGCCAAAACTTCATAAAGCGCAACTCAATATGACAGAGACACCTTAACGCCTGAAACCTTTTTCTTGTGTGGTCAATGTTTTATGCAGACCTCTGCTGCAGGCCTCTCTCATTTCCATATCAGTTCTGCTTTCCTCCATGGTGCTTTTTAACGACTCATAGCATCACATTCATTTGAAAGCAGACAGCACTTCCAGTAATATGGATTGATTTATGAGCATTATTGGGAAATACAGTATTTATCCAGTCAGTGGATTACATCTGGGAAGAACAGCCGCTGGTTTTCAGATGGAGGAGATGAAATGTCTCACTATCAGCCGCACGCAAACATGGAATCTGCTTTGGTCAGTAGCTGTTTGTTTGAAAAATGAAAATGTCAAATTATTATTTTGGTCACAATGAATATTTCAGTGGTCTTATCTTTTTTGTATTTATTTGGTATATAGTAGTGTTTGAAATTGAAGTATGGTCCTGAGAAATAAACAACCGTTTCACTTCAATCCACTATTCCCTTGAAGCACCATCACTTTGTTTAAGGTACCCTCTTAACAGACTATAATCATAAACATGTGCTTCCTTCTACCACACACTATTTATATGATAATGGGCTTTGAAACTTACATATAAAGAATGGCATGTGAAATGATTGTTTGCAAGAATGTGATACATTTGACATTTGAATGCATGATACTGTACAACTTCCAAAGCAGCAGTATCCTAAGTATATATATATATACTGTATATATGTGTGTGTGTACCCTAGGGCTGTCAAGCTATTAAAAAATTAATTAATTATATGCTTTGTGATTAATTAATCTAAATTAATCGCATGTATCAATACTTGCCTATATCGCATATATCAATATTAAAAGTGGCTTGCTTGCCTACCCTATAGCTAGCCTTTATATTTTAAAATATGTATGTATTTTGGCATTAGCTCAACCCTCTGATAAAATGCATATAAATAGACTGCCATTGCTCGTCTGATAATATGTCCAGTTAAACCTCATTATCATTTGGATGTGACGTTTGAAAGGCTATTGTACAGTGGATCATCAAATTATAAAACATTGATACCGATCTATAATTTGTCTAATTTAATGTGATCTTGAGAAATCGGCCGACTGTGTTTAGGACAGTGCATGGATGAAATCACCTCCTGCATATATATTCCCCCTCAAAGCAAACCTGGCAGCAGCAATGCTGCCAAAGTGCCAGGTGGGTAGGGATTGCACATGGTACATTTCCTTTTTTTCCTCAGCTGCCATTCAGGATAAGCACAGACAGCTTTGAAAAATGTTGGTAAAACAAGCCTTGCACTTCTTATTCGATGAAGAATGTTTTAAATGCGATGACATTAAAAAATGGATGAATGTAATGACAGTAGTTTTAGCAAGTTCCGGGAACTGGAAGTACCATCCAGCCTCATGCTGAAATTACTATACATTAGAGCAGAAAGTGCATCCTTTGTCTCTAGATTTAATTGTGAGCACTTCTGCCAACAATCAGAGTACAGTGCAAGTGGCCCTGTAATTTATTCATCTTCAGTCTGGATTTGTTGGTAAGTGTTGTTGATAAGTGAATGCACTCTTTCAAAGGAACAGGGTACAAGTCATAATGTTTTTCATGGCTCAACATAATGACAAACGCTTCCTAACTGCAAGAAACAGAAGGGGCGAGTGAATGAGGCAGCAAGTCTTACTTAGGAGTGGGAGCAGCTGACACCCATGCCATAGCTGTGAGTTTGGTTTTATTGAGATACTATGATCATGATGTTATATTTTGGAATGTGTTGCCAGAAAAATAACTTGAAATTACATGCTCCCTCAATGAATTTGTAATATCTTTCATTGCTTCTTCCTCCTTGAAATTGGAAGCAACTACTTGGTCATTTTTGGAACAAAAGATTGAAGTGCTTGAATTTTCATGCCGGATATCAAAGCTTTCATAACTTATGCATAGAAAATGGAATTTTGTAAAAACTGAGGATAGGTAGGATGTGAATGTGAATAAATCTGTTTGCACACACCATCTTGGAATCATTTGTTATTGGTCCACAGCCTGTGGCAGCACTGTTAGAACTTTTGGGATAACACCAAATTTTCCAGCTTTGCAACAACCATGTTTCAACCTGTATTTATGAATATAACACCTGTGATTGGGGAATGTGGTATAGTATATCACAATTACAAGTAGCAGATCAGTTTTTGGGTGGATTCAACAGACTCTTACCTTGAGGTTTTAAACTTCTTAGCTATGAATGGCCTGGCTAAGTAATGATCTGGACCTCAAGATAATACACAGACACTGAGTTTTCCATCTTGTGTTGAAGAGGTAAAGGTCTTTGCAGGTAACTGAATGTCAAACATCAGACACATTTATATGCTATTTGATTTAGAAGTACATGTGATTTTTGAGTACATGCTGTCAAAAATATTGCAGTTTGTATTTTTAATGTTTCAGTGTAGCTTTAAACTCATTGATTTTTAAGGGTCTATGGTCAGGATAGCACTCAGGTTTCAGTGATTTCCTTACTCAATCCCTTGCTTTCGCCTTTCATCTCTAGAGCCATTGTCATGATGACCTAAATAACAGCACTTTCAAGCATCAGAACACCCAGGGGGAAAAAATCCGTTGGGAATTTGACTTTAAGTTCTTTCATGCAGGTGGGGCAAATGTTTGAGAAACCAGAACCAAATGTATAGTAGGACAATACTGCACATGAGTTGCAAGGCACGATCAATATCTAAATGCCTGAAATCTATGTTTTGTTGGATGTAATGCATTGGCGTTTCAATAAATTTAATACAGAACACATTCTCAATAACATTTATTGGTACCAAACCTCAGCATTGCCTTTAAGTTATTAAAGTGCCAGTGTAATGCATTCCCATCCGTCATCTAAAATAATCACAAAGTAAATAGTCTGTTCTGGAAGGGGGGGATACTACAATGCGGAAAGCACCAAAAGGCTGATCCTAAATGACCCCTTTGAAGTCAATTATACCGAACTCATTGCACTGCAGATCACTTTCTGTCTCCTGCACTAAAACCACTTTAGAAACTAGTTTGTAAGGTTGGCCATCCTTCACCTGTCCCAAACACAGTCAAACCTTTTAAACAGGTCCAGTAATTACAACATCAATTGACCAATACCATGCAGACAATGCTACTTAGCAAAACTGTTGACAGTTAGTGCCATGTAAAGTTGTTGTACACACTCTTCTATGATGTTCCATGTGTAAATTCCAAGTGTATAAAAAGTATACGCCAAATCTGATGGAAATGACCCAATATGATTCACTTAACTTGCTAAGGAAAAAACACAATGTGAATAAGCTATTTCAACTGTTTCATGTGCAAACTTTATCTTACGGCAAGCAGTTTTTGGGAGAATTTTGATTGTATTTCAAACAGATTTGCAGTGGCCTGATGAGGTCAGTTGCCCCCATCCTAAAGAAAGCCCAACCACTGAGGGAAACACACAAACAAACCAGTATCAATGGTCTGTGGATGAACTGAGAGCAATCCTCTCCTTAGTTAGTGTTATTGTACTCTTATTAAACAGTTATTGAGTGTACTGAAAAAGCAGGAACAATTACTCAGTGGCATTTTAGTTTTGTTAACCTTCTTGACTATAGAAGTCAGAGGCTTTGTTGTCCACACAGATACTGCATTACAATAAGTGGTAAGCAAGCAAACTGAAAAGGAATCTGCAATGTTGTTTTGGCCAGGGCATGAATGGGGAATACAGCCAGTGCATCAGAGGAATATCCAGGACCCCGATAATGATATTATCTGTAAGCTATCAATCTCTCTGACAACATTGGTAGAGGATGAATTAAATAATGCCAGGGAAAGTGTGGGGCAATCCTTTTTGATGTTTTTCACTAGTGTATCTCCTTTTATTTTTTGACAATATTTCACTTTGACACATAAGCTGTACACATTGCATGACTGTAAGACTCAAGTAATGGGACATCTAAAGTATTACAGTCCATTGATTTATTTCCCACTATTTCTTACAACCTTTAAAAACTGCTGCGGATCACGTGATGTGTCAGAGCCAAATATTATACTTTTGTATGAATAGTCTCTTCACATGGACAATGTGAAGAAAATGTATCTCAAAGGTCACAAACAAAGGTACTCATTGTTCATTAAGGTTTCTTCAGTACAACATCTCTTCACTTTGGTCCCAGCCAATAAGGTACGAGAGAAATGCAGTTTTTCTTTGAAAGGCTCAATATCCCAATCATTGTTCATTTTTGGTAAAAAAAAAAAAAAAAAGAAGAAGACGTGCTGGTTTGTGAAAGACTAATTGAATCTCATGCAGAGTGTGGGTGGTTGCATTTTGTCTTCAAGAGGCCACTAATGGAGAGCAAAGATGGTTGCAAAATGGACTCCAAAAATGTGATTGCATTTTTCCAGGAATCACTTTAGCCGACAGGGGGTGGGAACTCTTGAATCAGGAACATTGTGATGTGATATCTGTCCAAATAACACAATCTCATGAAAAAAACATGTCCACACATTATTACTACTATTAATGTTATTATTATTAACAAGAAGAAGAAAAACGAACTGCACTGGAGTCAAAGATAATAAATATCCCAATTCGCGGGTTATATTTGACCCTCTATTAACTGGTTGTGTAGATCCCGGACCTCACTCCTCCTTTGGCTCAATGAAACTGTGTCCCCAATGAGTTAACATTCTGCAGGCTGCAGCACGAAGTGCCTCCCTCTGTGATGAAAAGCACCATGAGAATAGGGCTTAGCGAGTTCAGGCCAGGATCATAAAAGTCAAAGACTTAACACCATAATGCACAATCAGCGGTTTGTGAGATGGTCACCTATTTCTTCAGGCCATGCATCAAATGTTCAAGGATTGCTGA
Organism: Megalops cyprinoides; assembly: GCF_013368585.1. Lineage (NCBI taxonomy): Eukaryota > Metazoa > Chordata > Actinopteri > Elopiformes > Megalopidae > Megalops > Megalops cyprinoides. The sequence continues at coordinate 19,299,467 of NC_050584.1, forward strand.
GTACACAGAGATGATTCTGGCAAAACTAAGAACTTCTGATCTTAAAAAAAAACATGTAGTGTTACATGTAGTGTAAAAGACATCAAGTTTCACCTTAGCATTTGTATAGTAATCTGCCCTTGATTGTTCATGAAATCAAACCACATTTCTTTAATATATTTTTCTGTTAGGAATTCGGTAGATAAAAATGCTTTGACAAATATTTCCTTTAAGAAGACCCATTGAGATTAATCTCACAACAAAAATGCTCACCTTTAGTGAGTTAGTAAGTTTAATTAATAATTAGCAAGTGCATAATTTACATCAATAGAACCTTTGAAAAATCCCAGTTATGGTATCACATCATATGTGATTGTCATATGAATGATAGTAGATTTAATTAAATCGAGGTTAACCTACGTGATTATGTGTCTCAGAAGGCTACCACATTTACTATAACATATTTATTTATCAATTTGTATTTTTCATCAGAAACATAGTCTCTGATTAAATCAACCTCACAGAAATCTCCATTTGGTCTGTGGATGTATGGGTGTTCTGCTCATACTAATCCAGCATAATAGAGTTATACAGGACTTATCTTTCATAAAGATGGCTCTTTGTCTTAATTATGTGGCTAGGAACTACATAATCTAGTCTCAGTGTTAATGACATATGTCCGCAGAAATCAATTTTAAATTACATTGGTTGCAGAGATAATTCTGTTTAATCCCAGAGGTTATCGCAATTCTGTGACGGTCATCCAAAGCCATGATGTCCAATGAGGATGGGCTGGAAATTAATTACCTGACAATATAGAGGTGGAGAAACATCAAGCAGTGAAGTGGAGCAATGATACTGGGCTATTAAGGAAACTGGTGCCGCTGATAGCCACACAGCCAGCTGTATGAACTATAATTGAGAAGCAGGTAGCTACTCTTCCACCTAGAAGTACTGATGTCTTCTATCTGGGACAGCAAGAGAATGTTGAGAGAATGTTGTCAAATACAGGAAAAGAAAATGGAGGGAAAAGCAGGTGGGAGGGGTCAAAGTAGAGAGTGCTGCTGGTAGCAGTCTGAAAGACAACCTAAATGGCTATATAGCAGAGAAGCTTCTGCTGCCAGTTCAATAGAGTTGAACAGGTTTTTGTCAAAAAAAGGCTGAGGATTTTTGATTGATATTAGCCAAGGATCAGTGATCAGCTGATTTTTTTCATCCACTCTATAAACATTAAACTTTAATGCAACCAAGTGTTATTAACCAGCAAAGTACATTTTGCTCTGGAACATTGAACATTTATTTACAGTTACAATTTATGTTTTTGTTTCTGAACCTTGAACCTGTGGCATTTCCTGCATTTTTGGTTAAACAGTTAAATTCACACAGTCTGCTGGTAAGTTTTCAATTTCTAGCCAACAGTATGCCCAGTTATGACATTTTTACAGAGGTGTGACTTTCTCTGTATCTGTATCTAACTATGATTCTGCTCTGGAATTATAATGACAACATATGTGTTTAATTGTATCTGCAACAATATTTAGTTGTTAGATCTTGTTAGCTACAGAGAATATTTCTGGAGGCATGAATATGTAGTTTTAATGTAATAATTATCCATTCTTTGCAGAATTTACAAAATGTCTGACCTAAAGAGAAAAGCAAGGGTCAAGTCATTACCCTTAATCGTTGCTGTTTCTAAGCAAAAAATGATGTAACATGTGACACAATTAGCTGGGTATAATTTCCCTTATGCTTTACTTCAGAGAGTACCAAGGTCAGTTTTTCTCAGCACTTTGTTTTATCTAGCTCATTCAACCCCCACTATTTGATTTACATAAGTAATTCTTCACTTAGATAAATCTCTGCCTTTACCAATAGCTGAATTTACCCGCAATTGAAATGGCCTTGGAAATCAGCACTCTGTGATTTGGCATCTATAAAAGGACAAGCCTGTTTCCTGCCAATGCTTGGGGCTAGGAGCAGCCACTTCCTTTAATCAGAATGCTGCTGACGTGTCATGAAGTCAAGCGCAGCAGTTCGTGGGTGCAATAAATACATTAATCGCTTATATATAACAGGTCTGTTATCCTACCCCAGGGAATGGATATGTTAAGCATCATGGGAACCAGGAGATACGCGTCATGAGAATAGCATTTAAAAAAAATGATTCAAGTCTATTATGAGAGTTAAGTGCGCATCTTGCACACCTCCTCCCTCCTTCCACTGTGGCTGTAGTTCCACTTGCCTCACCTAATATGCATTTATGAGAGAATAGCCTGTGCACAGTGGTTGTGTTAGGGCATGTATCTCAACCACTATGCCATCATTACAAGGAGAGATGTAAATATGTTGGCTTCTTGGCTATGAATTATGATTCTGTAGACAGTTCATACAGTTCAATTACATTTTACATTCTCATTTGTGAACTGTTGGGAATATTAGCAAACATCTAATAATGAAACTTGTTAGGGTGAAGGCTCAGCTTAATGTGTATTCATTTTAAGCAGTCCTTACTCATAGCTCTGTGATCATTGTTTAGGGCTGTGTAGTTCATTAAAATAATTTATAATCAAATAATACTTCGAAGACACTGCGAATAAATGTCATCAAAGATTCAGATTATTTGCCATCTCAATCAATCAATAACTGCAGCCTTGAACAGTGTGAAGTGATAGAGGTGTAAACATATCTTTCAAAAGTGTACTTCATTAGCTCTCATTTCAGATCTTCAAAGCAAAGTATCAGTCTTAACTTCCTATGTATAGATGTGTTTGTTTTTGCTGTGAAAGAGTGTGTCGGTGCAGTAGTTTCTCCTATGCCAGTGGTATGATTCACCGGCTCCCCCTTGTTTTGTCTCTTCCATCTCAAGTGTCTCAGACCCCTGCCAGCTCATCTCCTCTGACATGTACGGTCCTTTCTCCTTTGAAGCCAGGCAGGGAGAGTAGTAAAGGGGAGGATAAATAAATAGAGCTTTCTTTTTTTCACCTTCTCTCCATTTCTCTTCTGCTGCCGAGAATTGTACACTGGTCACAACACCTCAGGTCCACCTGAACCACAGCCAGGCCTTGACAGCTTGTCTCCCTCATTTGGCAAAAAGATTCTCTCTGACATTCCCACACAGCTGTTAAGCACAACCACAGCTATGCTGTATCAACACATCATTGTTTTGTCAGGTGTAAGACATGCAGTTTTCCTGTTGTTTCTCTGTGGTGTTTGGCAAAGCCCTGCCACTGTTTTGTGTATGGAGCATTTGGCTCTCTGTGTTCCAGAGGGTTCTCGACTCTTACAAATGCCAAGGGTCTACCAAGTAACACAATATCTATGAAGTCCTGTGACTTTCCTTCAGCTAATTTACAAATTAATGCAACGTGAAGGGTCATCATACTGTTGGACAGCGGGACTCACTCCCTTTCTTCTCCCATCTCCCTCCTTGTTTGCTTTGATCCCAGTTTTAACGATAAGTACTGTGTGTGATAGAGGAGCTGTGAGACCTTCTAACCTAAACCTCTGAGACACAGTGCAAAAGGTGCATAGCACATTACAGCAGTGAAGAGTCTGGAGGAAAAGGCATGGATTTACAAACAACCCCTGCAAAAAAAAAAAAGAAATTCATTCTTGTCACCTCGGTGATTTGAGCTGGGAGCAGAGAGCGTGGTTTAGGCCTTATCTCTCTCAGGAAAACATTTTGTCGGCCAGAAACATGGTGAAGACTGCTAATGCACGGGAAAAACCGAAGTGAAAAGGCAGAGGTGACGGTCTGATGTGCCAAGGTGGACCAGAGCTCATATGAGCCAGGCTGTAAATAACAGGTCAAGAATACCTGGTGAGCAGTGTACTGAACTAATCATGAGTGTCTTTTTCACAAAACGTGGGTTATGTTGTGAAAGGTACTCCCAGGTTTGAGCTACCTTGCCAGTTGTAGGAAGAAGATGCCTATATTATTATTGTCATTGCGTAGAAGCTCTTACCCAGACCGACTTACATAGGTTATAGTTTCATCCACTTGTGCAGCTGGATAATTACTGAGGCAATTCTGGGTTAAGCGACTTGCCCAAGGGAACAATAGCACGTCCCAGTGGGGAATCAAACCAGCAGACTTTCACTGGCGAGCCCTGCTCCTTACCACTACATCACACTGCCGCCCCTTATTATGTCCTTATACCTCAGACTCCCTCTTGCACCTACACTGGCACTTAGCAAAATGCTATATGTTTATGTAATGTCTCCCACTATTGGTTGGCCACTGATGATCTGTGCTCTCAGCCTAACATAATAATACCACACAAATAAGTGTCTTATTTAGTCTCGTTTTCCCTTAGCCTCACCTCTCTGTATTGTGATGCTAGTTGCTTTGGGGGTATCTGTACATTTTAAGAACTTTCATGTTATTGTGCCTCTGTTTATGGAATATTCACAAGATATTAAAAGGTTACCCCAGAGTCATGGTATCCATTTTCTACATTATTTTTGTTATTTTACACCAATCCTATCCTTGCAATATAAGTCATGATCACTGCTCAGTAAACCAGTAATTGTAATAAATTTGGGTGAAACTACATGCCTTCTGTGCATACTTTTCCTGTATCATTATCCCAGTCTGCTGGTCTCCCACTCGGGGTGTGCACTGAGACTGTGACAAAAGGAGTCAATGGGGATTTACGTAGGGATTACAACCTGCCAGTGCTGGCAAGCGATCACCTCGCAAGTCCAGAGCAACATAGAGTCATAAATTAGTTTTTTTTTTTCAATGTGACAGATTAGCGTCCTCTCGAGACACCTGGCTTCTCTTCTCAGATCAGTCTGTCTACAGTTTTTCATGCTATACAGGACAGAAAATGACTCTTTCTGATTCATTCTCAATGTGAAATTCAAGCACGTTTCTGACTCAATAAATTATACTTCATAATTCGTCTCATGTATGTGTCCATTATTTCATTCATACATGTATGCGTACATATATTCACATGAATTCATAAGGGGGACAAACACTAGATACTTTATTTCTAGCCATAAACATAAACCAACTTAACATATATGAAAATTATGAGAACACAGTGGTGGTAACAGTGGATGAATGAACCGGACATTCTTCACTGTTTCTGCTGTCATTGCTGCAGTCAGTGACTTCTTGCAATGAAAGCCAGAGCAGCCAGGGGTGCATAATGATCATATTTATGAAATTATTATGAAGGGCAACCAGCTGGATTTCTACCACTCATACTAATGAAAGACTCCAATTCTGAAAATGTTTAACTTCACACCCCATGATAAGTCCTAAATAGACATCGGGTGAAAGCTACACGTGCTGTTCTTTTATGGTTGTCTTGAAATAAGAATGCATGGCTATTTTTAAAGGTATTTCTCAGTAAAGGAAACAAAATTTTTACCTGACCCTTGCTTTGTTTCTTAATATTTTTCTTCTTATTTCAAGGTTATTCTTTTCCAATGAAGTCATTTTTCTTAAAAGGGGAAAAAAAATGGATTTGTGATTGTTTTCGCTAATGGATGTTACGTTCTAAAAGAATCTTAAAACACCTTTTAAAAATTGTTTCATTATTTACTGATTGATTTATTTTGCAGTGCAGTGGTAGCAGAGCTCTTAGGTCTTGAATGTTTATTCTAAATATTGTGTTGCAAACTAAGGTATTTTAGAAGTATTCGTTATTTTGTCTAACCATGTTTATTGAAAGGTACGTTTTATAATGTCATTGTTAAATTATTAAATTTAAGTAATTATTTTTCATCTTTTCTGCCTAATTCTTGAACTTCAACTTTCTTTAGCTTCAGTTCTTCAACTTTTTTGTTATTTTAATAGATTACCAAATGGGTGTGTAAGTTTAAAAAATGTATAATAAAATTTCCCAATATATGACAGAACTTAGAGTACATGCCCACTTTGTTCCCCTGTATAATTGTGTTTATCGGTTTGCACAAATGACAAAACAAGCTACACCATGCGAGTAGTGCTGATAACCTTTAAGCTAAATAGATAAATTTCATTTTTATACGTGTTGCATTCATACATGTTTGCCACAAAAAAAAAAAAAAACCCGATCATGCCCCTTGTACTGGTCACTCTTTCCCTCCGTTAGCATAAATCTGTCAAACCACCAGAAGAACCAAATACCAAATATTCCAGGACTCGGGTCGAGTAACGATTCTGTTCCAAAACAGTTCTGAGAGTAAAAAGCCTGCAATGTTTGCACAATATATTTCTTAACCATAATACCATACTGCTGCACCACAGATGCAAACAGCATGTCCCAAAGGAATTGAAGATGGCTTACCTTTTTGCAAATTATTGCTTTGTAAAGTTTGATTTTTACATCAGCAATTCCAATTTAAAAACCGTGCTTGGGGGCATGACAACACGACCCTGTCCAGGATTCAAATTTTGAAGTCCCACATGTAGAACATACACACAGGTAGCACAGGAGACCTATTAGAAGAAGCAGAGAGGAGAGGAGAGCAGAGAAAGAGCTTTGGAGTAGCAGGGGGATAATATGGAAACATGCCAAGATGGTATGTGGGTACCCAGCATTATACAGGAGAGCTGGAAAGAGTTAATGGACCTGACAACCTCAGTACACAAACAAATTAGACTGAAGCAGCTGATCTATCATGTGAGATTTGGATCTCTTTGATGAAAATGGCGTCTTAGAAATGGTGGTGGTGCTTGTAATGAGATCATGACGAAGGTGGAAGTTCTTCAATTTCTTAATGACAAAATAACGATGTATGATCATTCCAAATAAAGTTGGAGATTCTGCACCAAATTTCTGTATATGTGATTATATTCTTTGTTAGATTCAGTTTTCACAGTTGTAATAAGAAATGGATACATTATCCAGGAGGACTGAAACGTGGGGCTCGACAGAATAAAGATCTTGAACTGTATTATATGTGCCGTTTCATCTCTTTAGCTCACTCAATATTTATATTCTTAAACTTAGTGAGAACCATGTGCAACAGACTAGTATGAGCAGTTCTGGAATGCTCTAAGTGTTGTCTGATGTGATTTGTTTGTTTTGATGGTTATTTTTGCAAAACGTATGGATTTTGTTGTTCCTCATACCTATCATATCTAAAATGTGGAATGTGGAATGTGCAGTAAAATGCTGTTTGGATAAAAGCACTCATATAACACAGGTCTGGCAGTGTGGTGTAGCTGTAAGGAGCAGAACTCGTAACTGAAAGGTTGCTGGTTCAGTTCCCTGGTGGGGCACTGCTGTTCCACCTTTGGGCAAAGTACTTCACTCAGAATGGCCTCAGTAAAATATCCAGCTGTGTAAATTGGTAACATGTAAAAAAAAAATTGTGACCTGCATAAGTCACTTTGGATAAGAGCATCTGCTAAATGCCAATAATGTAATATAACACATGGAGGAGCTGTAGAACAGGTCAAATGAAGACACAAACAACAGACCTTCACCTTCTGTTGTGTCACTGCCACATTCTCAACTTGTAACTTGATTTGGTTTTGAGTAAAAAAAAGCTGTAAGGGTAGTCAGTGGCTATAAACAATGATTTATTCACAGCAGCTCAAAACACAGTTTAACACAAAGTCAGACAAGCTTGAGAAAACAAAAGCAAAATGCAAGTACATGAATTCTTCACTCGCTGTTCTGTCTGAAATGGAAACATGATCTTTTTTTATTTTGTACCATTTGATTTTGTTTAGTTTTCTCATCTGTTTTTCTAAGGGAGTGGTAAAGGCACAGAAGATTTATGTGAATACATAGGAAGGCTGCAGAATAAGTTCTGAACTCATAACTGTAAGGAATTGACAAATGTGTTTTCACACAGTATGTTTAGTTCATTTCAATGACCACCAAAATTATGATTTATAACTATAAATGTGATGATAAAATAAAACACACTTGTTTAACTTTATTGCTTGAAGGTTATTACAAAGTGCCTGAGTCCTCATTTGCATTTTTTTTCTCCAGCTGTGAATGGGTTTTGTGATATTTGTGAAGAGCAGACAGAGATTATTTCAATTTTATACGTCTAATATACTCATGTTATTCATGTTCTTTGCAGGGAACAAGACTTGACTGCTTTCAGTCAAGCAATTGGCAAAGAGCAAATTCTAACAGAGGGGAATGAGTCATGAGGCCTTGACACAAAATGTCATTTCTCCTTCACTAAGTTTGCTCAGTGTTAACTAAAGCCTCAACACTATGTTCTTCTTATTAAGACCTGCACTGACATATATATTACTGGACCAGGCATCAGGGCTATTGCAGCTGGTCCAGCCCACAGTTAGTTAGTTTGAGCAGCATTTCCCCAGCATCACTGTACTACCCTGCATCAATGGAAGCAAAGCCCAGTCCATTGATAGATTGGAAAACCACTGACATTCCCTGCCTTGCTATTGTTGAATGGAAAGCCACCGCCCATAGCCTACCAAAGCCCAGCAATGGCCAATCCCACTGGACTGACGGACATTTTCATTTATCAACCTTCAGGTGTTTCTGTTGGTTTGTTAGCTTCCTTTTCTATTGTTATCCAGGACTGTCATTCTATCATATCCTGCTTTTTTCTGAAGCCAGATCACTTCATATATCCTACAAACCAGTCAACAGTATTTTCTCTTAATTCAACAGAAGAGTATGCATTCATCAGGAATGTCCTGAATGAATATTCTTATATGACATAAGCAAACATACAATAACCAAGACTGTAAATGAGGCTGTACACTGCTTAGTGTCCAAGCCCCGTTTTCTCAGCTTGCCTGTCCAATCACGTTAAACTGGATTATTCTGCCATCAAATGCAATTTCCACTACATGTTTGCAAGGGATCCATTTCATCACTCCGCTCAAGCATTGTGGTTTCTTTGAGCGATGAAATCAATGCAGCAGGGCAAGACGCTGTTTCTCGAGCGCAAAAAGCAACCAGGAGGCTATTTTGGAGAGGATTACTTGGAAAGCAGACTGGAATTGGGGGGTTTGTATTACCAATGTTTAAAAGAATTTAATGGATCTCAGTGGATGAGCACTCTTAACACAGGACAGCAAATGTCAGTGCTGAACTGTTGCGGCTTATCACATCATACCTCTTGCTGTTCAGATTTTGTTCATACTACAAACATCTTTAACATTCAAATAAGCATATAATTCTCGAGCCATTAAAATGAGAACATTATCCACTGGTACCAATTCCATTTTAAGAGTGGTAACAATATTTATATTGGTTATGTGTAATCATTGAATATTTATTGCCACTTACTTTACATAATGGACAGTGGATATATACCGTTATAACTGGATGAATTAGAACAGGGTGCATAGCATAATCAAATGACCAGCAATCGGCTCTCAGAAGACAACACTTTTTTTCCAGAGGGTGAACTAGCCATTGTGCTGAAGTTCTTAGTGAATCACAGCAATAATGTTTCTGTGTTACAGTCAATTTACAATGATGAATTCAGTGTTATATTGGTTTCTGTCTATAGTGCCTTGAATAGGCCTCCGTGGACTTCATAGCACACAAAACAGTGGATTTCAGCAAAGACCTTGAACACATGTTTTGGAAGGATGTGGTTGATTATCTGATTATGTAATCAGGGGATTTAATTGAGAGAAAGAGCTAGCAATTACCTCACAGTCAGCAGCTAGTTTCTTGTGGGAGTCATCAAAAAGCTCTAAACTAAAATGATATGTTTAGGGATTACACATATTGTTGTCTTGTGTTTCTGTTTTACACTGTCTGGTCTCTCTGTTCTCTCTTTTTTTGTTGCTCAGCGCGCCAGGTCTTTATGGAACCCAGGGATCTCGAATCAACAGCTTTGCTTTCTATTCTTGCCATAGTTGCTAGGAGACTGCAACTCAATCGAACACGTTTCAAGTCATGGCAATGACCAACAAATCTGTCAGGTAAGGCCACCATCATGCCCTAACACTGTCCTATTTTAACTCCATGATAAATTAACATGATTATGCTCGGCATCAACACTGATATAACAGAACATCAGACTGAAGATTATATATAAAAAAAACATTACAGGTTATGTTTTTGTGTAGGTTACATGGCTATTCTCTTTGAGTAAATATAATTAGCTTCCATCTAGCTAAAACTAGTAAATGTATTCATATGACATGTAATTACACATTGTTCCAAATGAACTGCTGGCGAATGTAAAAAAAATCCCTGATAAAATCAGGAATAACATGATATCTACAGCAGAGATGATTCACATACAGTACTCTAATGAAATATTTTAGGTCTTGTTGTTTTATTGTGATCTGACAGAATATAAATACTGTTGTCAAAAATTTGTTCATTTGCAGCAAAAATCATAAATACATGAAACACATTTTGTTACATTGTGTTTTTGATTTTTAGCAGAAAGAGAAAAGCTAAAGCCTCGTGAAAAATATAGCACAAGGTCTTCGTCCTTATCATATGTGAGCAAAATATCCATCTTAGAATGGTCACTGTCCTAAGCCTTTCATCTGTGAGTGTATGTGGATGCATTTACAACCATTTATAGGCCTTCCTAATTATACCACTCACGAAAATAGACAGGTATGGTGCTTATTTGTACCCATTAGCTTCCAGGGTGAAAGAGCTATGATTAGAGCAAAATCCTCTAGGGAGGTATGACCAGTAATAGGATGCAAGCATTTGGCCGGGGTGGGTCTGAGAACTGAAAAACCCCAGAAGAATATCTCATGGCTTCTGAAACCAGGAGAGTATGAGCCATTTGTAACTGCAGCAGCTTTAAAGCCAGATGGAATTTGAACACCATAATACACATCATAAATCCATTCCTAATAGTAGGTTCACGCTGGGGTTAAACCAATAATGTTATTGTCAGTTGCTGCTGTTGTTACCAGTCAGACAGCTTTTGTTTGACGTAATATTTTGGGTTATGGGAGCTCTGTGTATGAAAGGCGTAATAACACTTTCCACTAAACCATTAAAACATATTTACACTTCCAGATAAGGGAAATGGTAGTACCATATGGCAAAAAATCCTGAGAAAAATGTGACATTTATTTAGATTGAGTAAACAGGTCATACAGCCATACCACTTTGTAGGCAGCAGCAGCTAAGCTTGGTCTGGCCTGGTCAATATTTTGATAGGGGATTTCTTAAGAAAATAAGGTTGCTGTGGGAAAAAGTATAGGTCAGGCAGCAGGGGGAGCTCTTCCTTCTGGAACCAATACTGAAAATAAACACAGTCCAAGCAATGGAGACTTAGAGGTGTTAGCTTTTGGATGAGACATTAGTCCAAGGATGAGATCCCTAACAGCTGTTAAAATCCAAGAGGATTCAGAGTAAAAGACATCAGTGTAATGCCATCCTGGCCACGTTCCACTTTGGCTTTATCAAATCACCCCCACAGCTGACTTGGCAGTATAATTCTTGCCCCTTTTCCCCCTAGCGGGTTGTTACATAATGGTGGGGGACGGCTGGGTTATGCCCATGTGTGAAGTGCTTTCATATCCTCCAATTCAAGTTGTAATATTAATCCATTTGTATCATTCATAACATGCAACTACACAGGGGCCGGTGAATCTAAAGTGAGATCTGCTGTTTACTGTGGAAATCACACTGGAGTCCATCTGGCGTGGATTGCTGCCACTCCATCCTCAATCATTCATGCATCGCCGCAATGAGCTGGATATGTTTACTCTGGTCCAATATTGAAGTCTATGATATCACATCAAGCACGACGACGGCCTCTTCCTTTTTGAGTTAATACGAAAAATATCTGTGCTTACTGTATGACTATCCAGTATGAGTACTCAGCGTGATGTCCGTGTTACTGCTTGTTGACAAGAACAGATCATTCAATCAGCACACAGGACACTTCACAGCTAGAGCCTTATTGACATCTAAATCACAATTTATATACAGATTGATTTTCTCAGTATATAATTATACTGTTATTTGAGGGTCAATGAATCATTGTAAATATAATTCCAACAATTTCTGCAACACTCATGATCTGTCTTGAACCCCCTTAGGAGATATGAGATACTGAAAATTATTTGAAGGAATTAGTTTAATCTAAAATCAAATTTGAAGTGGATAAGTGAGATCAGTTCGCCAGACAACTAGTCTGGAACCTTCAAAAATAAATGAATATAAAAATAATTTTAAAAAGTTTTCAGTGAAGTTTTCACTGCTGATAAAATCATCGCTAAATATGATTCAAATACAAATCCATTTGGGATAAATGTGGATTGGGAATATAGATCTTTCTTCTGAATTAGTGAGTGTTCAATTTGTTTGCCAGGGTTTTCCCAGTCTGTTGTCTCTTTTGTTTGTTCAATCTATAAACAAAAAAAAAAATGGGTGTGACACAAAGACATGTTTCTTTTGTGTTCCCTGTACTTACAGCAAATGTCAATCCTCCATGCAATTCTTAGCACACATTACAATGTAATTTTAAACATTCTGGTATGAAGATGCCATAATAGGCCACCCTGAGTCATCAGTACCTTGAAGTGAAAAAAAAAACATATCCTTTCATAAAATGTACCCCTAAATTATTACTATGTAGTCATTAGTAAATTGAATCTGTAATTTACTGTAGTAAATCTTCAAAGTAGTAAAAACTTTGAAAACACAGGTAGTGATTTGAAAATAGCAGGTTTTGTGACTAATACTTAATATATGCATCAGAAATTTGTAAACATCAGAAAATGCTCTATATTATCTTGGCTCCTCATTTAATCTGATACCATAGGGGGCTTAAAACACATTATTCTATTGTTGTCTTCTGGAGTTCTCCTGACAAAATGTGATCAATCCATTCTGCTGTGGTTGAGCAGAATGCACTGTATGGTCAATAAAGATGAGATCCCTACAATTTGTGCAGCCCTTCCAAATATCGACCGCATATTAAAAGATATGAATGACCTTGTTTGAAAGACCTCTAGTAACAAGTAATGTATATTCTGAGAGACAAACCAGTCCTGTTCAATGTCAGCAGGAATTTGTTTGGCATTTTAGGATCCCATTATCAAATATCTGTCGCAATACATAAATCAACATAAATATAGTTGGCACTATCATTCGTTTCCATATTTCACATCCACATTGGGATTGACAGAATTTGTGATGGCGGAGACAAGATAAGGTTTTTCAGAAGACTGAAAACTTGTCATTGGTCTCAAACCTTCCCATGAGGTTCATTTTTTTCACAGTCATCCCCAGAGATTTCTGAAGCAAATGATTACATGAAAAGTTGTCCAACTGGGAAACAGAGAAACCACAAAAAACTAATAACCACAGTGACCATTAGTTAGAGTGTAAAAAAGACCAACATATCATCCTAGAACTGTATGCTGATTTGTTCAATTTCACATTATTCTGTGATGAGCCTTTTTGTCCCCCTTGTGATTTTACCTCAGATGAAATAGCTTGATGTTACAAGGTAGAAAATCTATTTTATCCCCTTCAAAATCCGGGAAATAGGAGCTTCACCAACACTAAAACAGATACGACATGCCTTTTTATGCTTCTGCAGTGAAAATAGTGTACTGAAATAATGGTGCAGGGCAGCTACGTTTTCAACATAGAGATGGTTTTTGTTCACCCCTGGGCTGATTACGTCCAGCTGGGGAGTCAAAATTGTCATTAGCTCGAAGGGTAGCACCACGTTATTGAAATCTAGACTGCTGAAACTAACCGTGCTTGTGCTACGTCTTGCTTCTATCAGCACTTAAGTTACCACTCCTTAACTAAGACAGTGCTTGCAAAGGGTTTTGTACATGCATTTTTCCCTTCAGTAAATATAAACAGAGCCGTGACCTGTAAACAGTGATACTGTTTGCCCACTTCCTGGATAAACACACCACTACTGTGGAGGACCTGTGACGACACAAGTGCACTACACTGATTTAGCAGATGCTTTTATACAGAGCAACTTACATAGGTTACAGTTTTCATGTTATCTATTTATACAGCTGGATATTTACTGAGATAACTCTGGGTTAAGTACCTTGCCCAAGTGTACAACGGCAGTTCCCTAGCAGAGAACTGAACCAGAAACCTTTCAGTTATGAGCCCAGTTCCTGGCCACTATGCTACACTGCCACCCAAGTAGTGAGTGGAGGTATCTGGGCTGAACTGCCCATCACTGTTAATAAATAATGAACAATGAAAATATGTTCTGAGAATATGTTCTGATCATATGGTCTTCTTTTCCATTCACTTTTCCTTTTTACTTCTCATGTTCATTTTTGTTTAAAATCACAAGCCATTCATATTAAATCCACCTCCAAACACTGTGTACTCAGTGAAAAGACATCATATATAACAAATACATCAGTTATTGCTCTAGACATACATTGTGTATGTTGTTTATATAGCATGTGCAAGTGTATTCAATGATGCATGGAGTACAAGTGACAATTATTAATCAACCTGTAATATATTAGTTATATATTTTAAGACCTCATTTTATAATCATGTTTTATTCATGATATATTAATCAATAAACAATATTAATCACCCAAGTTTTTCAGTTAATCAGCGCCTGTGTGTTACAGGTTACTTTGTAAATGCCTCTGGACTTTGAAAAAATGGCTATAATTAACTAAACTGAGTATCCGGTAATCAAAGTTTTAAAGAGAGTAAATGAGGCAGTTTAATTACAGTATTCAGTAAGACTTCTGTGACATAATGTCCCATCATTTATTCAGGACCTGTTAAAAGTATTGAAACTTTGCATCAGTCATATGGCATGGAATTTCAAATCCACAATATCCTCAAAAAGTATGTTCAAAAGATATAGTTGTATATTTTATAAATACAATGCAAAAGTATACAAATGTCATATTTGCATTAAAAGAGCCATCCTGATTTGAAAGGAGTAGTTTTCAGCCATAAAAAAACATTATTGTACATGGTTATGTAAATGTTTCCCATGTGGCTCTGACTTCAGATGCAGAATTGCAGAATTTCACAATATTAATCTGTACCACTCAAAATACAATTACAAATATGCAATTAAAAAGTAGAGTGTTGTAAATGTCACTCTACTAGCTCTGGGATATGGGATATATTCTCTGGAAAAGATATCCCATATCAGCTATTAATAATATCCCATTTAAGCAGCTGATAATTGTCTCATCCGAATAATTCAATCATTTAAATGCGCCATCTGTCTGAGGTTCACTTGTACATGAGGGGAAAAGCATAGTTGTAAGAATATCAGAGTAGTTCAAATATTTTCAGCATCAAAAGAACACATAATCACATGACAGCTTGAAGTGAACATGACCTCCATTAGATATTCCTCCAAATGGTATGTTGAGAATAAACATTTTCATCGTAATATTACATCAATCAATGCATGTCCCAAAAATGACAAAAACAGGCGACTTTCTATTCAACTACTACGGATCCCTATTGTTGTTCCGAAGAACTACAACATGTACGGTCTCACCATCTCACCATTGATGGGCTACAGAATGACTGCTACATGTCCTCTAACACACCACCCACCATTACCAATAACACCCCCCCTCCCCCAACACACACTCACACACACACACACGCACATAAATGTAAACTTGTGTGAACTGTGCGCTCGTAGAGAATTAGTCATATGTGGTTTAAACACTAATAGAGAACACTGGTTCAGAATTATTCTTATACCAATGCCTACTAAACATTCCACTTGCAAAAATCAAGCTATTTGCTACTAAGTATCAATTATACATGGTATACAGCAGTGGGTTCATTCAAAAACAAGGCACTGAGTGCAGTGGAACACAATACGTGAAAAAAAATCTTCAGAATTTAATAGTTTGTATGGTAATTACCATAGCACCTAATACATAATATATGATAAGAAGAGAGTTGTCTACTTCAGCTAATTAAAAGGATTTGATTCTTATAATCAGAGTGCACAGTATTGAATTCATGCAATTCATTACTCACACCAATATTTTATATTCCCTTATTCAATAAATCCACTTCAGTCATTGTCTCAAACATGTGGTATATTTGTCCACCATGAAGTAAATTCTACATTATTGTTGCCAGTCCTGAACTGATACCTCTCTTCAGAGGAGTGCCAGAAAAAATATCAAAGAAATACAAGGCAAAGAGTCTTAGGCATTTTCCATATAAAAGTATGTACTTTTACATGGAAAATGTCTAAGACTCATTGCTTTGTATTTCTGAGTATCATTATCAAACACATACAACTATGCTGGGAGCCGATTGTGGGACTAGTTGCAAGTTTTAATCAATACTTTATCTCTGTATGTATGTATGTGT
Source organism: Megalops cyprinoides (assembly GCF_013368585.1). Classification (NCBI taxonomy): domain Eukaryota; kingdom Metazoa; phylum Chordata; class Actinopteri; order Elopiformes; family Megalopidae; genus Megalops; species Megalops cyprinoides. The sequence goes on from NC_050584.1 coordinate 19,315,693, forward strand.
GTATGCATGTATGTAGTAACCAATGTCAGTTCAATCCATCTCTCCCACTGTTATGTCAAATCCACTGAGGGAAAGGAAACTCTGGATCTCAGATTATAATATGCATAAGTCCTTTATATATGAAAGTCTCTTTCTCACAGCATCTTATTATCAGCTGTAAGCAATGACAGCACTGGACTCAAGAAACTTTAAAGATACATAGAAAGGATAGCAGGTGCTCGTCATAACTGGATGACTCAGGGGTTTTGTTTGATTTGATTTGGGCATTACTAGGTGATCACAACTGACTTCTGAGGAAAGCATCAGGTGTATTGGTAGCAGAGCAGTGTCAGTAAAGTCATATGTATACACATTTGGTTAACTGTGTTCAATGGGCATATCCCACTGTATCAGAAGCAGGTAGAATCTTGGCCTTGGGCTGATATCATCATACAAGAGTTAAAATATTGTAATATGTTCCCTCCCCATCTGATACAGGTTTGGTATGAGACAAGTTGAAATGAAAACCTGGTGAGAAGTGGGCAATGTTCATTTTATTCATGTCTATTTCTATTTGTAGATATCAGAGGATTGCGGAGTATACTAGCTAAGCGTCATACTATTTTTGCTTTATCAGAATTTTTACTCAAGCCATTTTGCTGCCCTTAGTTGCACCCAGATTCATGTACTAAATAATTTGCAACAGACAAAACATGAATCATATCTGATGATTTTCCCTAAATTAATTGCTTTTGACTTTTCATTAGCTCTCTGTGCCGATTACCCATAATTAGAGGAAAGAGCTCAAAGATCTTTGGCATCCTGGGGGCAGAAGGATGCCTTCAAATGCAATTCAGTGTATTCGTCGTGAAACCCACTGCATTAATAATGCCCACCTGAAATGGCAGTCTCTCTGAAGTACTGTATGCACTGGTTTATATATTAATGAGTTTTGTTCAGTGTCCCCTTGTTGTGCAGCCTCTTTCTCAATGAATGAAATTTAATCAGAGTTAGGCACCTCTTAACCTGGAATGCAATTGACATGGACAATGGAGAATCTTACTGGTTTATGCAGCCTGAACTCAAGTCAAGCTCCTCATTAACCCTTTTAAATAGTTATATTGTCCATTAATTATGCAGGAGCAACACTGGATTTCATATTGTAAGTGTGTGCATTCATTTCTGTGAGTATGTGTGTCCTCATTTACAAATTGTAATTAAATTGTCAGCATTAAATCAGTAAAAGCCTTCTCAATTATTAACCAACAAGACTGATAATTGAAAACATTGATACTTGAATGTGTAGAACACAAAAGTTTGTTTTATTCATTGTTTGTTGTCACAACCTATATATGATACATCTCTTCGTATCAAAATATGACCTCGTTTTGTGAGTTCAACAATTTATTTCAATTCATTTTTAGGTAATATAAATTAATGATTTTGACTTGGATTAGCCTATATGTTGGCCTATAGCCTAACGTTATATCCCAGGCCTTGTGTGAATGCCGGTGAGTTATTGTCACCACTCTGATGTCATATTGGCTGTGAGAGCTCGTGGGGGAGTGAGCGGTACAGCCCGTGCTGTGCCGTGGTACTGCGAGTCGCGGCGTTGCAGAGTAACCAGTCCGTTTCATACCGCGATCAACAAAGTTTGCAACTGTATTTTCTGCAAGCAAAGAACGACTGCATCAAGCATCATCATTATTTTAGAACTTGAAGGTTTTGCCTTTGAAAAGGAGAACGGAAACTAACCAGAGTGAGATACCAACTGTATCGGTAGGTAGCCAGCTGTGTTTGCATATGTTTATTTAGGATGCACAGAGTCTACACATTTAGGAAATTTAATATATAGAAAATACTGAGCGAAGAAATATTACTATGTTGATTTTCAAAAAAGCAAATCTAACATTTTGATGCAAACAAAGAAAAGCAGTGATAAAGATCTAAGATCTAAATTAAAGATCTAAAATCTTTAAATACTTGTCAGTATTGTACCATCTGTGTACTGTGGTCATTATTAAACCTCGTGTGCAGTGTAAATATTTGTGCAACTTACTTCTCAGAAAGCCGATCTGTGCTAACGTACTTTGTTTCCCCCCGTTTTGTTCTTAGTTTTTCCAAAGATTCCCGAACAATGGACAGCAATTTGGTGGAAATATTCAAGGAAGACAAGTGCCTCTCTGCCGTTTCCGAGGAGTGTTTCTCTAATTCCACTTGGCAGCCCAGTTATCCTGACATATATAATTTCACACCCAATGGAAGTTGGGCGAACGAACCCATGTCACCCATCATTCCCATCATCACTGCAGTTTATTCCGTGGTGTTTGTGGTGGGGTTAGTGGGCAACTGCCTTGTCATGTATGTTATCATCAGGTAAGAGACGTTTGTTATTCAAAGATAAAACGCTGTGTCAGTCATTTTCTAATAGGCGTGTGTTCAAGTTGCATGTCACCGCCAAAGGAGGATCAAAAGGGTTAAATAATTTGTGTTTTATCTTTAATTGTGTGAATACAGCGGTTTACATGTACAACAAAACAGTAAAAAAATAAAGCGTTTAAGTTGCCTTTTTCTAATTATATGTTTCAGGGGTATTTTCAGTGCGTGTGGGCCACCCAGTGGCTGGTCTGGAAAGCCGTAAAGTGGCAGACATTTGGGCCAGTTGTCTGAATTAACTAGCCATTCAAAATTTATACGTCTCAGTGGGTTAAGCATATCAGCATTGAACGTCTTTCTAATGGAAGTTGACCATATTGAAGGAAACATGTAAAATGTATTGCTAAATATCAAAGCAGGAGTTTGTAGAACATAGTGAAAGGAGAGTTGTATGTGTATGTCATCACAATAAACCACGATTTGGATTGTAGTTCTCTGCCTAATATGTTCTAATGTTTTTCAACTTCTGCAAGGGGTGGCTACAAGAATATATATATCATACAGGTCTTCAAGCTGTTTGTGTGATCATCTGAAACAGACATCTGAATGTGCCAGCAGAATGGGAAACATACTTGAATAAAGAAATTTTGAGAATAAGAAAAGGATGGGTATTGCTGATCTGTCTAGTGCAGGCACTGAACGCTTGAAGCTATGCTCTACTAGGTGATATATCACACTGTTACTGACACCTGATGCTCTATAGGTAGATCTATGATCTCTGATGCTGTACTACTTGGTGTGTTGTATTGTTGCTGATGTCTGAAGCTTTTTCCCCTGTTATTGACGGTAGGCGAGATACATGTATCACGTGTCTTCCATTGCACCAAATGTGTGCATAATGATCATTTCCATGCAAAATGACTACTACTACCCCTCATGCTATTTATAATACCTCATAATTATAAATATTTTTAATAGAGCCCTAGGCACCATTTTATGGTACACTGTACAAGTTGGATTTATTGCTACCATCTTTTTATGTACTGGTAGTGTTTTTCAGGTTTTTTTTTCAGCTTTTGGTTGACATGGAACTCTGGTCTGCTTTGAATGCACATTAACTGCCAATCGTAAAGGAGCTTGGATATGTGCATTTTATATATGCGCTGTGATTTATGATTCATTACCTGTTCTCACTGATTGATTAATCCATACAAACTAACCATGTACTGCTTACAGCTATTGATTATCCATACCTACATTCCAATTGACTATAGAGAAGCCTGCATCTCCATCTACATCAACCTGAAATGTATGATGCAGTGTCCTAGCCCATGAGCCTGCAAGTCCATTTGCCAAGTTCGCCAGTCCTGCAGATTGTGTTTCCACAAATCATCAATGACTGGGTGGCCAGAAATTTTACTGGCCAGAAGAATTTTACTGAAAGAATCTTTTTGCCTGAGAAATTTCAGTGAACAAATGCCTAGATAGATGTAATTTGTAGGCATAGAATCTCATGCTGTTTGAAAGTCTTACATTTTTACATATGCTACAATCGAACAATTCTTTATGATGATCTACAAATCTGAGCACTAGAAGTTACTCAGTTCACATTAAGCATGAACTTTCTCATGAATGAATTGTCACTTGAGGACATGCATTATAATCAGATGGTCTTGTATAGTTTTGAAAACCTTTGCTCCATGAGACCAGAGATTCCCTATCAAGGCGACTGCATATGACACAGTGGAAAGGTACTCTAGGATAATCCACCTTGACTTCATCTTATCTTCTCATAAGGGTCAAGTCTGTAAACTGAAATTATACACGCAGAAAAGAACAGGTTTAATAATAAACACCCTGCCCGGTGCATTTAATTATACTTGTGGGAAATTATCGAGATGTTGGCTTCACCACAGTAGCTGAGTGACTTTGCTCTTAAGAAATTCTTCAATTCTTGAGTGCTGTGAAAAAATGTGTGATTTTCAGATAATTAAGATGTGCTTGTGTTGAATCATATTATGAATCATATGGTACCTCGGTTTATATACCAGTATGATGTCACGTTCAGTAAACATGGATACTGTTTCAGTATCTTGATGTTGAAAGGATTACACAGTGTAATTGGTAACATTTTACTAGCCTGGTTTTGGGTGTTGTCTAAATATGACCATGGCACAAAAGTTGTGATGTGTATTAGGAAATCGTGATTGGCCTCATGTTTACTCATATGTGTAGGCTACTGTTATTGTTCTGCTCATTTATTCATCATTCAGTGTGATGGCTGTAGCCAATTGAGTAATGTTTTTATAAAAGCCTATGTACCCAGCCTCAATATCACTGAAATGCACTCTCCATTTTTTTGTTTGTGTTGAGCAGCAGATAAGCACTTTGTAAATTGATAGTGTCAGAATAGGGCCTGTAGAGCAGTAGTCTTCCTATTCCACCATAACAGCACATGGAGTCCATTCCAAAAACATTTACAACTTCAAGTGGTTCCACTCGGGCAAAAATGACAGTGCATAAAAGCCTTTTTAAAGGAAGATTGTGGAGTACAGGGAATAGGAGCATCATGCAGAAGGATGAAAATATCATAAGATTAGAACGACAGGTATCTGCAGGAAGTGTCATTTCCACATATCAGGCTTTAAAGCTTTCAAAACCCGTGTCTCATGGTATGGTTCCGTATAATATTTATACAAGTGTTAACATTACAACTTTACCAGGGGTAGTAAGTAATCTATCTGTACAGTGATGTCAGTCATACGTTATAATTAAGACCCTGTCTGCATATTGCCACAACCCATAATTTGGATGAATGGGTAAAACTTAATGTTTAAGTATTTAATTGGAACAATTTACCTTAATTTCGAAATTTAATCAACTTACCCAGGCATAAAAATTCAGACATTAAAAAAAATGGATTGCCAGCTGAATAGCTAGTAACTTTCTATTTGTTTTTTTTAGCTAGCTACGTAGAGTTACTGAACAAAGTGAATATTGCTAATTATTTATATGATGAAGCTGTCTGATAACCCCCTCAATACAAATTCCACTGTAATTTTTTTCTTATTCTTTGAATAAATGTATAATCCTATTCATCTTGATGATTTACACTGTCCTATGTTGCAAACCTCCCTATATTTACATCCAGCTGAGATGTGAAAAAATATAAAGTGAATTTTAAAAAAAGATGTTTTTGGTGCAATTAAGGACTGTTACTGCAGTCTTCCTTTGCCACTTGCACCTCAAATTGTATGTACTTTCTTGACAATCAAGGAGGTGTGCTAGGAACATCAGTTGCGTTGGAACTATTACATAAAATAACATTGGGCCTGAAGTAAATTGAGCTGGTTTGGAGAACTAGTTTATGATCACAGCAGTGGCTTATTATGTATGTTCCTAATTTGGAAGGGTACCAAATTTTCCATCCATTCCATAAATTTCCATAAACAGATGTCATCATTTTCAAAATGTGTTTAACCCATTAAATCCCAATGAGAAAACAGTTTAACGTGCAAATTCTGTTGGCCTCAAATCAAAATGACTCTACCTGTGTGAATCCTCTAAACACATACACAATAGTTTACATGCATTTTGTTTCCATGAAATTCATTACTTTGAATGTCTGTTGCAAATTAATATTTACTCAATGCATTTCCAAGATTTAATGTGAAGAAACATTGACATTAAATATAACAAAGGAAGGTCATTCTAGAGTAATCTACAGTGAGCAACGTTTCTCCATAAGTTTTGTACGGACATTTGAATACAAGGCATCATTACTGAACGTTAATAGGGAGTTCTAGGTTTAGTCTAAAGTATCACACCTTCTCTGGCAAAAAAATAAGTTGTAGGGTTACACCCAGCATTTAAGAAATGGAAGCTCTCAGTTGAATGTGCTATTAGAGTCTGGTTCAACACCTGGAAATGAACATACCAGTTATGTATATTTAATTTGGTCTGACTCATGAGCAGCCTGTCAAGGAGACATTAAACTAGAAGTGATCATCATAATGAAGGCTAGGGTTGAGTACAAATGAAGGATTGGCTATGGTGATATCAATGTTGTGTCATCTGTGTAACCATACAGTTAGAAAGTAGATGCTGGAATTACACATGTATGTAACCTAGATCAGTGGTCATCCACCAAGCTTCTAACCTTTTCTGAATGATATCATAATGTGTCCTACAGGAGGATATTGCTTGCAAATCAGAGATTTACGACGGCACTTGTATACCTTCCAAAGCTATGCTGTGAGTGCTACAAGGTGGTCAATTGTTATTTTTTGTGCAAGCGTTATGATCTAATAAGGTTCTAAAACCATTGTAGCAAATTCATTTTTTAAATTTATACACAGGATCTCAATGTTCTTGGATATGTAGAAATGGTTATTTAAAGAAACAACTGAAAATAAAGCAGGAGTCACATTATATGAGATCATAAACCAGGGGAAAATGATAAAAGCATCATTGTGCCTATACCAATTACAGGAGGGGGTTTAAGCTCTCACATATCAAACCCTAGGCGGCTCATTTGTCAAGACTCAGGACTCAGTCTACATGCCTGTCCCTGCTGAACAGAATTTCAACACTTGTGAATATCCATGAGCAGGCAGGTACTGAATATAGTTTGATCCTGAACAATTGCCAGTTAGTTAGGACATTTCTATACATCTCAGTAATGATGTGACTGAAGACCAAACATGTAGCAGACTCACTGCTCATCAATATTCATGAACACCTGCTTTCTCTGGAATTTGTTAGGGGGAACAATGCATGCAGGATTAAAACTTTCAAAGTACTGAGTCAGATGTCTGGTTATGTTGTAAACGGCCTCTTATTAGGTTTTGTGATGAATTGTCATATTTTGTCTAGATCCAAGACAGGTAGAAAAACTGCCTCATCTGTTATTTTATATTTTGTCATTTTTGGTTGTAAAAACCCAGTAACTTTACATTATCAAACCCTGCGGTATTACAAGGAGAGCAATGTTGTACATAGTGTATTGTTCTTGTGGTACCTAGTTAGGAAAGGTGTATTTTAATCTTTCTTTCCATTTTAGGGGTCCCGTTGCACTTAATCAATGATGACCATAAGTGATGACAGTTCCCTTGTATATAGAGAAACACCTTGTTAGGACAAATACCAAGGTTATGAGGTCTTTCAGAAGACAGGATTCACTGGAGTGACCAACTTACTTTGTTTTATATCTGAACTGTTTTCTTCGATTTTGTCAGTTATGTGCTGAAAACATCTTTCTTTACAATGTGTCTGTAGTGGCCTAATGTCCTCTTACTTCAATACCAGCCTGAAGAACTTCACTAATTTACTGATCATTAAAATCTCCGTTACAAACCATTAGTGTGCAATTTCAATAGCTAAGACTGTATTCCTGTTTATGTGGCCTATGAAAGAACACTATGTTTAATGCTCCCATTAAATGTTAGCTGTGGTAATTCTATCATGTCGACAAATCCAATTATGAATGAATGGTCACGTGAGAGAGCTACAATTTCTAATCCAGTAAACATGCTCATCACCAATTTCAGAACAATGACTTAATCACATTTGTATGTGTTCACAGTGTTCACTAAGGCAGCTGTCTTATGTGTGTACATTTTTTAATCTATGGGATTGTTGCCCCTCTAGATACACAAAGATGAAGACTGCCACCAATATCTACATCTTCAATCTTGCTTTGGCAGATGCTCTGGTCACCACCACCATGCCTTTCCAGAGCACAGATTACTTGCTCAATTCATGGCCTTTCGGAGAGGTGGTTTGCAAGGTGTTCATCTCCATCGATTACTACAACATGTTTACCAGCATCTTCACGCTGACCATGATGAGTGTCGACCGCTACATTGCAGTCTGCCACCCCGTCAAGGCTCTCGATTTCCGCACTCCTATAAAAGCCAAGATTATTAATGTCTGTATCTGGATTCTATCTTCTGCCGCTGGTATACCAGCTTTGATCCTTGGAAGCACTCAGACTAACAATGGTGAGTGGCTAACTGACACAGATCCTTTCTCATGTCATCTTGTATTCCTCTGAAATTGGATTGTGTGACCATTAAGTGATCTTTTGTCATGATGACTGGTATTAGCTCCAGGTAAAACCAGATAAATTGCAGGAAATCACATTTTCAGTTCTGTTTGAAGATAGATCCCTTGATTGGATGTGAATTGCAAGAAGATTGCTCAGGCAATATATCAGTATTCAGGAGAATAACGAAACTGCAGCATGGCCTATAATTTTGAGTGAGGGAGAGCATGTTAGAGTTAGAATCTGTTCAGGATTCCTTTTATGACTGTTCTAAATACACAGTTCATGAGACTGCTTCAGATTCACACAAGGTAAAGGGGTTTTTGCATCACATTTTCTCTGTGAAGGAACGAGGCATCATCATTCGTGATTTATCACTTCTTTTCACAGGCACCACAGAATGTGCCTTGCAGTTCCCAGACCCCTACATCTACTGGGACACCCTGATGAAGATCTGTGTGTTCATTTTCGCCTTCATCGTGCCCGTCCTCATCATCACGGTGTGCTACACTCTGATGATCTTGCGACTGAAGAGTGTCCGGCTGCTCTCGGGCTCCAGGGAGAAGGACCGCAACCTGCGCCGTATCACCAAGCTGGTCCTGGTGGTGGTGGCCGTCTTCGTGGTGTGCTGGACCCCCATACATATTTTCATTCTGGTCAAGGCCCTCACGGATGTCCCTGAGACCACCGCCGTCATGGGAGCCTACTTCTTCTGTGTGGCCCTGGGCTACACCAACAGCAGCCTCAACCCCATCCTCTACGCTTTCCTGGATGAGAACTTTAAAAGGTGCTTCAAGGACTTTTGCCTCCCTTCAAAGCTAAAGGCAGACAGACAGGGCACCAGCAGAGCCAGGAGTACCATTCGTGAGCCTGCCCATCCACAAGGGAATCCCGACGGAACTAGCAAGCCAGTATGACTAGCAGTGGAGCTCTCCTCCTTTTCCCCCCAAGGAAGAGAGGATTCAAATGACCTTGGCTTAACCCAAGTCACATCAGCAGTCTGAACATGACAAGATGTTGAAACGCCACACAGTGCACTCTACTCATTGAATCACCAGTAACAGAATCTATGGTTTTTATGTTTACAATCATCAAAAGGTATTGGGACAAACCAATGCAAACCATTTTTCGCATGTTCTGTTTTCATAAATCATCCAGTTGTGATAATCAAACGACATTAAACAAATGTGATTCTTATAAAGGGATGGTATTGTATATAAAGTCTGAATCCATGAAGGTTCAAATGATGAAAATATCATATGCGTGAATCAAAATCACTTCTGGTGAGAGATTATTTTCTGCATTAATTTAGCATTATAGAACTGGAGAATTCACTTGATTTTCAAGTTTACAAACTTGTATGAGGATTTTTAATTTGAATGACACCAGTTAAATTTGATATTCTTTTTAATTATTAACTTGTAATATAATACTTAAACGTTATTCTGGCAAAATGTTTCATTTTATTTTGGCATCAAACTGCTAAAAATTGAGTATGCCTTTTCTAAACTATCCTTTCATTTTCAAAAAAAAAAAAAAAAAAGTCGGCTTTATAGAGTTTTTACAGGATACCTCTTACCTTGCCCAATAAACATCTAACCAGACATAGGACAAAAATCTTGCATTGCAGCAGTAATTTAAGTTAAATCTTTCTTTCAGTATGCACTGTATAGAAGGAGTTCCCCAAATGACTTTTATCAACATGTATATGTACTTCCCTGTGATATTTGAAATAGTGAACACTGTAACACCGTCTGTTTAGGGTTAAACAGGAGAAGACTAGCTACCAGCATGTTGTTGTTCATGCCTTATAGTATACTAAATATTGCAATTCATGCACCTCTGAAGGAATAATTATTTAGATGTACGAATGTACATCTAAGATAATGTTCTTTACATTTTAAAATATGCTTTAGAAAATCAGACACCATAGAAAGGGCTTATTTGGTCAGCAGGTAGTGTGATATAACTCTTGTAATTGATATACAGTGTTTTGAGGCATTGTTAAATGGAAGGGCATATATTTTGATGCAAGTCGGTCTTAAATAGCAGCACTGGTTTCTCATCAGTTTAGTTCATATGCATTTTATTACCTTTAAAAGCAGTAGTGGCACATGGCTTCATTGTCTCAAAACTTCATAACGTCAGTAGTGTTCTCATCCACAATCACACCTTCAGGCATTATACTGCTGTAAAAATAACATGATCTTAAAGGTTTATTGAATCTTGACCAAAGTTGTAGGTGTAGATTAATGGATTCTTTTGTTTATTTGTCATTTTTTACTGTAAATATCGTGGATAATATCACACCTCTGATGTGGCATTCTTCAACGTAAAATGCTGCTCTGTCATTATTTAAAAAAGAAAGTGTCTGCAATTTTTTTTTTGTTTAATGTGAATCTACTACATTTATGAATTAGATCTATGGAGACACTATAGGACGCTATATGGACCATACCATATTGCCAGTAACATCATGACAAGTGAGCAATTTACACATGAAATTGTAAATATTATATATAATTACATGACTGCTTATAGGTATGAACAAGTAATTTCAGATCATGAGGACAATGTAATTAATCGTGATTGTTGTAATTATTACATTTCATTACAGTCAAACATTTTTCTGAAATTCTTTTCTTTCTCTAACTCGAAGCCTATCCCGTGTTTCTTCCCAACCCTAACCCAATGTTCAACATATCCAATGACAACTATTAACGCAATTACAAATTACAAGCCTTATTACAAGGTGTTCAATCTGTAATTGCAGAGCAGATGCAAAGAACCTACTTATTTAATGAATGTGTAGGTATACACAGTAAGTAAACTGGTTACTTAATATTAAGCCATACAGTATCAGTCAAATATTTGGACACTTTTATTCTTTATTTTTACTATTTCACCCATTTTAGAATAAAGTAAAGACATCAAAACTATGAAATAACACAAAAGGAATTATGCAGTGACCAAAAAAGTGTTAAACAAATTAAAACTATTTTATATTTTAGATTCTTCAAAGTAGCCTAAAAATATTTAAATTAATATAGTACTAAAGAAATTCATGTATAGGTATCAATTTCACTATTTAAAGATGTCTAAGAAACAAATTTCAAACATTTAAGCATCTTTAGATTAAAATGTCTTTGAATGCATGTTTCTCATCTTAATCTTAATTAGGTGTCCAAACTTTTGACTGGAGCAGTATGTGTTGATGCAGGGACACCAGTGGCATGATTTTCTATTTGAAGATATAGGTAAAATTCTTCTCCAGGTCTCCAGTGGGGAAATTTTCATACTTTTACCCAATACATAAGTGTTAATGTCATACCAGCTATGTGTACAGTATGTCAACATCTGTGTTCCTACAATGAAAGTATGTCTGTATTCTTAAATTATGAAAACACAGTTTCATTACTATAACTAAATGTTCATTTTAAATTGCTGGTGCTAAACATATTTGTCTGATAGCTCATACTTCAAAAGTTGCCATAGTAGCCTCAAATATATTTATCTTTAGATTCAGCCTGGTTTGTGTGTTGATAGCTTTGCAACTGACACAATCTGCTCATTGACATGGTTTCATGATCTATGGAACATCTAACATCTCTGATATTAAGAGCATTTTCTTTTGAATACTGATGTTCAAAATACTCAGGGATCATACTATATACTTGGGCATACATAAATAAACATTTCACCTTTTAGAAAACATCACACCTTCGGCTGACACTTCAATGGGAGAACATTAATAAAAGATCTAATTTTACTTTTGTTAAGGTGAGCAACTTTGCAATGTTTTTCATTTCCTATTCTTCAAAGGCCATAAGTGCCCTTTAATGTCCAGGATTCAGTGCATCTCTAGCTGGTGTTTATAAATGAATAGCTCAGTCAAAATGAATTGCCAGTGGGAACAGGAGTCCTTCTAGAATATAAGTGAACCAGACTGTTAGGCAAAGTCATCTAAGATCACGACTGAGTTTGACTCCCAAGTGAAATAGCTGGTTGGTGTCACTGCACTGCGCTAGGACAGGTTTCAGTTCAGTTATTAAAGATGTAAATGTGATAAGGGCACAAAAACAGGTCAGCAGCCTCTCTAATCAGAAAGTGCACTTGCCTGTGCTGTGTATAGTGCGTGTATGCGAATCCTGGACTTGAATGTTTAATTGAAATTTGGCAGAGGGCTTAAGATCAGCTCTGACTGGAATTGTTTTATAGTCCAGTCAGGCTGATAATTATAATATCATTATTTTTGAAAGTTGTGGTGTGTTTTAGATCCTCACAGCTCACATTTAGATATATCGTTATTCAAATAAATCAATAACAGAAAAACACATGAGGTTATAGGTCATCTGAGACTGTTTTTCATGAATTGATCTTGCATGTTAACAGGTGTATATGATATCCATGCTACAGGAAAAAAAGTATACAAAACATTATACATTTATAATAGTACAAACATATGTTAGTAGTACCAACGCTGCAACTGAAATGTTCATTATTTTACAATGAGGAAACGTGGTCCAAGAAACAAAAGCTTTGTTCAACCAAGAAACAAAATTTAAAAAAGGGGGTTTGATCACAGCTCACGTTTTCATTAACAATTTTGTTAATAAACAAAATCTTTAATGTCAAGTGTGTAATGACTGCTGCTCAAAATATGTTAGAATGTTATTGTATATAGCATGTACATTGCAGTAAAACAACTTATATAGAGTTCATGAACAAATAATATTATCCAGGTCACATGACCTTGACTGTAAACTGAAAGAAATGTGACAAAACTATTTGTAAATGCTTAAATTTCCACTGCTTATACATATGAATGTAAATGATTAAACCAATGATAGTATTTTTTCCTCACACCACAGAAAAAAGATGCTTTGAAATCTTATACATTCTTCTCATGGTTACCAGTATGGCCACTTTCTGTGAGATCGTTTTATATTCTGCCCATCAGAGAGTGCACAAAGACAGTGAAGATGTCTTGCCTTTTGATTATTTATAGTAGAGAAAACTCATACAAGAGACTTTATTTTGCCTAATGGGTGGAGACTTAGATACTCTTGTGTCAGAAACAGACATATGGTATGTTAAAGAATGACATATTGATCATTTTAATTATGAGATTTTAAAATGTTCTGCATTGTGTCATATCATCATATTTTACTTTAGGATACCTTTTTTCAAATCCATCTTTTTTCTGTTGGAGAGTTGCATTTTCTTTATAAAGCATTTTCAACAATTTCATCTGATAAAAATCAGATAAACATGTAGACTACACATTAAAATGTTTTAACATGACTTTAAAAATGAAAATGTGTATATTTGTTTATAGTGGGCATCAGTATGTACTGTTCAATCTTTGGAATAATATACTCTGGCTTTGTATGAAATGTGAAAGAATTCGGTGACCTGCAGTAGAACAGCAGTCTAATTTCTACTCATTGTACATAACAGTATCCTGTGATGTGAACTATATTTTGTTGTGAAATCTGCTGTGTAATTTATTATTAAAGTAAGTGTGCAGTGATAGAAGTGTGGATAGAAATTCTCAGTGTTTTACAGCTCAGAAAATATCTACATATCAAAATGTAGCTAGGTTGTTGTGAAAATACAGACAGTCCCTGGTTCAACTGAAGAATGCAATTCAGGTTACCCTTGTCTGAACCAGATGATCCAGAAATAAATATGCCCTGAAGGATAAAATAAATATCTTTTTTCCAGCTCCCCATCATGGGTTCTCTGAATGAAAGCAAGCTAAAATAAGGCAGAAAGAAATGAAAGAAATGAAAAGAAAAACTTTGTCGCCTTTTCAAAAATTTGCTTTTAATTTTCAACCCTCTCACTGGCTTTTTTATTTTTATATTTTTGCAAATGCTGTGTACATGGATCAATGTAAACTGGGCTGTTCTGAGACGGGGACTGTCTGCATTTTATAGAGATTATGATTTATATCAAACTGCACAAGAGAATTTACCTAAAATTATGACTACATAATTCTATTCAATTAATGGTTTGTTTAGAGAAGTAATAAAAGAAGAAAATGTGGTAAGAATTACGTTTTATTTGAAAACTATAGCACTTTTTATCTAATATTCATGGGTAAATAAATTGCACATGACCAAGGACAGTGTTGGTAGTAAGGACATTGACACACAATTTCTTCTACAACCAGAATGAAACTAAATTTTCAATAGCTGCATTGGTTACATAGCTAGAAGCATAAATAATATAAATCTCAGCTGAGTACTTACCAGCCAGCAAAATGGCATGCACAATATTAAGCTATTGCTTCAAATGTCAATACCTGATGAAAATTTCAAAACAAACTGGAGGATTAAAAGAAAATTGTTTTGCTTGTATTGCCCATAATAAACATCATTTCAATAGCAGTTATGTTCTGTGTTTTTATCCCTATTGCTGTTAACATAATTTGGCCACATTGTACAGTGTTAAATAAAAAGGTAGATACCTGGAGTTTACATTTAGACTCAAATTAGCATTTGAATTTTGGTGCAAGAAGACATACATCAAGGTAAACATCAGATGCACTTGTGCTTTTTTAAGATCAAGGAACCGTAAGTCATCCATTATGGTGATGTCTGAATCTTCCATTTAGGAATGAAAATGCAATTCTCAAAATTGTATGTAAGTTCTAAGATTCATTTAAGTGCCCCGCTTACACATGCCTATCTCCACATCATTGTTTGAAAAAAAAATTACTCCCATCTCTTGCTGTTCAAAGATGCATGTCTGTTTGTGATTTTGCTAGTGCTTTTATGTGATATCCTAGGCCAATCAGAGATAAGTACCATTTTAAAAAAAGAGAAAAGCAACTTGTTTGTGCATTCATGCATCCATGTATGACATTCATGTCAATATATCAAATAGAAGGTCATAAAAGGAAGAGAGGTCCCATGGTTTTGAGAGTGCATATGGTATATGCCGCTAAATGAACTGTTTAACTTTCTGATTTCTTTTATTGTGTTCATGATATGCAAATTCTGTGCTCTGCTTACACATATCCTCTCAGACCTTGTGGACAAAATTGCATTTTAATGGAAGTCATTTTAATGGAAGTTCCATAACTTAGGAATTCAGGAGGACAGGAAATTCCTATACCTACCCTCCCAAAAACAATCCAGACCAGCAAATTGATGTACATGTTGCTGAGATGACAGTAATAGCTTCTGTCAGTTATGTGAGAAACCGGTAACATTAGGGTAGCAGAATGCTTTCAGTGGTGACACCACCCCATAAGACTAGGGACGAATTGTCTTTAGCTCAGCTGGTAACTACGTTGGCCATTAGTGTCAATCATGCACTGAAAAAAGGGTTTCCGATATCACTTGCAGAGTGCTGCACCTCTTTCATGTGCACTACACATATAAACCACCTACGAACCTCACCTTCCCAATGCATCAGTCGTCTGCGTGATCCCATCTCCTGCCCTCTCTCTGCTTTTTCTTCCTCTCCTCCTACCTGCAGGTCACTGCAGTATTACCTGGCTTTGCCCCTCTTCAGGTTTCCGCTGTCTTCACCCTATGGCCAGAACCCGCCCTTTCTCCTCCAGAATGTCCAAAGGGGGGTCTCTCAACACCATCCTGGAGCCATGATGAGCTGCTTGCCTCCCTGGAGGACTGGACTCCACATCAAGCCAAAGATCCCAGGAGACCTGCTTCCCACTCATTTTATGCTGTACCTTTTTCTAATAAATACCCTTAAATGGACTAACGCTGATGTACAACAACCTAAGAAATGCAATTTACAATTACCAAGAGTCGTTACCCATAGTGCATTAGCTTTTTTCTAGGCTTTTCTATGATTGTCTTAGTTGAAAAATGGCATTATAAATGTATAAGCATGCATTTCATGCGCTAATGTTTTGCAAATTGAATGATTTGCTGTAACAACAATTATACTGATTCAAATTATATTTGAAATATATAACCAACCACAAATCAGGGTATACATTCAGTGACCACTTTATTAGGTACACCTGTACACCTGCTCATTGATGCAAATATCAAATCAGCCAATCATCTGGCAGCAACTCAATGCATAAAATCACAAAGAAATAGTCAAGAGGTTCAGTTGCTGTTATACCAAACATCAGAATGGGTAGGAAATCTGATTCAACTGAGTCTGACCGTGAGATGATTGTTGGTGCCAGACGGGGTGGTTTGAGTATCTCAGAAACTGCTGATCTCCTGGGATTTTCACGCATAACAGTCTCTAGAGTGTATAGAGAATGGTGTGAAAAACAAAAAACATCCAGCGAGCGGCAGTTCTGTTAGCGAAAACACCTTGTTAATGACAGAGGTCAGAGGAGAATGGCCAGACTGATCCAAGCTGATAGGAAGGCGACAGTGACCCAAATAACCACACGTTACAACAGTGCTTTGCAGAAAAGCATTTCTGAACATACAACACATCGAACATTGAGGTGGATGGGCTACGGCAGCAGAAGACCCCTTCGGGTACCACTCCTGTCAGCTAAGAACAGGAAACTGAGGCTACAGTGGGCACAGGCTCACCAAAACTGGACGGTAGACGATTGGAAAAACATTGCCGAAATCGACAAATCTCGATTTCTGCTGTGACGTGCAGATGCTAGGGTCAGAATTTGGCGTAAACAACATGAATCCATGGATCCATCCTGCCTTGTGTCAATGGTTCAGGCCGGAGGTGATGGTGTAATGGTGTGGGGAACATTTTCTTAGGGCACATTAGGCACCTTAATACCAATTGAGCATCATTTAAATGCCACAGCCTACCTGGGTATTGTTGCTGACCATGTGCATCCCTTTATGATCATGGTCTACACATCTTCTAATGGCTACTTCCAGCAGGATAACACGCCATGCCACAAAGCACACATCATCTCAACTGGTTCCAGAAACATGACAATGAGTTCAGTGTACTCCAATTGCCTCCACAGTCACCAGATCTTAATCCAATAGAGCACGCTTTGGATGTGGAGGAACGGGACATTCACAGCATGAATGTGCAGCCGACAAATCTGCAGCAACTGCGTGAAGCTATCATGTCAGCATGGAGCAGAATCTCTAAGGAATGTTGCCAGCACCTTGTTGAATCCATGCCATGAAGAATTCAGGCTGTTCTGGGGACAAAGGGGGGTCCCGGAGTGGTCATTGAGTGTATATTGCGATAACAACATTAAACATTGGCTTGTTTTTCTGCAATAAAGTGTTTCATTATGTGTGTGGTGTGTGAGTAAGCATGTCCATATGTGGAGTTTTGCATGGGTGTGCATTTTTAGACGCATTTATACTTGTATTTGAGTAATCAATTTGAGGGTCTTCTTGAAGAGTTTTTGTAACCATAGCAACAATTAAGTGCAGAAGGAAATTGTACAAGGTCACTTGCAGTATGTGGTAAATGCACTTAAAAGTACTTGTGAAGGCACTTGTGAAGTGGAAATAAGCAAAATTGGGGGAAAGCTGTGCATAATACTATGCACAGATGTAGAATAATGTCAAACACAGTATCTTCATTAATTTTTTTAACATATACAAATACAAATTTGTCATTGAATTGAAAGCTTATAACATGCAATATGATCTTAACAGACTGAAGATGAAATAAATATGTGTGCCTGAACTGTTATACTCTGTGTGAACATAAACCATGCATGAACATACATGTTAGATTCATGCTTAGTATTTTCTTTCATGTGCATGGATGGCTTAAATTACTTGCATGCTTTCTTCACATTACAAATATTATGTCTACACATTTAAATATTTATTCAGCTCAAATTTTCTTCTTAAATTAACATCAATACTGATATGTATATTCACATAACATATGTATGTATTTTGTGAAGCACGCTTACAGACAGTGGCACATTCACAGCTAAAACACAAAGAAATATTACTCCCCCTTCAGGAGAAAGATGTGCTACTGCTATTACTTTTTCAGTATTACTTTCTGCCATGTTGGACCAACATATCAAGGACCAACAGCACTTTATAATGGTTGAATTAATTGAATTGTTGAATTATTTGAACAACTTCCAAATACTGTCCTACAAATTACAACATCCCAACATGTTCAGGAAAGCTTCAGTCAAATACAGTTTTGGCATACAGTTTCTGTCCTGTACTATAATTCATATATGGTATACATGCTACATGAGTGTTCTTCTCTGGTCTTGGAATGTCCATACATTTCATTTATACAGGTGGGTACATAATATATAATATACATAATATCTAGCTTTTGAAAACTCACATTCTAGTGGGACACTTCTTGAATATATCCCAACTGGCCTGTAGCAAGAAACATCTTTCAGTGAATTTCACCTGAATCTTATGAATAGTTTGAATGCAAGCCCCCTCCCCCAACATCCACCCAATCTCTCTCTCAATCTCTCTCTCTCACACACACACACACACACACACACGTGCACATGCACAGGCACGTTTCATTACATTCAACTATCTACTTATTCACTTACGTTTTAGTGTTTTACTTGTTGATTTGTTTGTCTTGAATTTCATATGATGTGTCTTGGCAATGAAAATGTTAATATTCCGCACAGAGAATGAAGTTCAGTAAGTTCCATTGAAAGAGTGGGGTGTGGCGGACAATACAGCTGGTGACTCAGGATGTACCTGCATAGCTCATTGTTAGAAAATACGTTGCTTCAGCCGATTTGGAACTTCCATGTACTAACGTCCATGGATAGTACAACATCAGGGCTGTTTTGTCAGGCTGGGAGGTGATCAGCGGACATGGGTTTTATGATGTGACCACGAAAGTGACAAAACCATACTTATGATTTGGTTGCCCTATCAAGCTGTAATAAAAAGTGATCAAAACTGTAGCGCACGCTTCATGTCAGACTGGCCTCACTCGGAAAAGACGGCTCAGGTTTTGACTAGTTGCCATTTAAACCACGTGATCAAATAATGTACCAATAGTATCATTCTTGACGTCATTCTTGTTGTTCCGGGTGCTTTCACAGCTAGCTGGGTACAGCTGCTAACCTAGTGGGCCTTTGAGCCAGAAAAAGTTATTTATCCATCGTTACTTACCACAGAGGAATAAAATTAATCGATACTTTTGTGATTTTCAGTGTGTAGAGACAGAATGAATCGCATTTTTGGTCGGGGTAAACCTAAAGCGCCACCACCAAACCTCACGGACTGCATAGGCAATGTAAGTGTCGAAGGAATCGCTTTGAAACATTGTTTAGCTAAGCAAACTATAAAGTATCAAAATATACGGGTCAGACTAGGTATTTGTACGGAAAAGTCCAGTGTGACGGTGACTTAAGACTGACTGGACAGGTTGTTGTTTTATTCTTTTCTGTGGGTGGTCTAGTTAGCTAAGTTAGTTAGCTAGCTACATTTTACGACAGACGAACTGCAGTAGCTTGGATTAGCTAGATGCATAGCAATGCATGTCATGTGAGCAGATTTGATCATGACTACGGTGTTATTTGAATAGCTGTTTTGTTCCCTTTGTGGTAAGGTAGCCTGAAGACAAAGATATATCAGTAGCTAGACTAACTAATTAGCTCGCTGTCAGGATTTTTTGTTCTCTGTAAGTTACGACACCCTGCCAACAGGGATATTTTTAGACTTATTAGCTAGCCAGTGTTAGCTATCACGTCACATCTCTCTGCGAGCGGTGATGTGTGAAGCATGGTGCAGAGAATTTCTGTCATAACGGAGTAATATGGCGAGGAACTGGTTTTATTTGTCAGCTGCCTCCCTAAGGCAGGGAGTTGGTTCATTTTTAGAGTTAGCTAGCTGTTGCCGAGCGTCCAAATAGTACTACTCGTCTGCTTCTCCTTACTTGACGTTAAGTTTCATAGTGCTTCTGAGTTCTGGATACACTACCAGTCACAGTAAAAGAATGGGAATATACGTATCTACGGAGCATTTAATTGAAACATAGGTAGACACAGAAGCACAGAACTGAGTTTTGTAAACGTTTTTGAGATAAAGGAAATTCTGCTTGATCCTATTACGCTTCAGACGTACTCCCTCTGTTTTATTCCGTCCATGGTGAACATTTACATTTACATTTATTTATTTAGCAGACGCTTTTATCCAAAGCGACTTACAAAAGTGCATACAGTAGGTACAGCAACAGTACGGGGACAGGATGTGTACAGTTCCACAATGAGACAGTTCTCAGCTGAGAGCAAGGTCTGTTTGAGGACGCAGTACTATCAGATTTGTACAATTACAGCCTAAAGGGCAACTAATACGATACACTTTCAAACGGCAAACTTCAACAACTTCAAACGGCACAATGAGCGTCAGGGTAAAGGCGGCAACAAGAGAAATTTAAAAGCACAATTTAAAAAGCACAGCAATTTACGACAGCACTGATGGGCGGGGGGGGGGGGGGGGGGGGGGGGGGGGGGGCAGCAATTGTGTGCTGGGTCAGTCCAGGTAGAGTCTGAAGAGGTGCGTCTTCAGGCCCGATCTGAAGGACTGGGGTGAAGAAGCTGTCCGTAGCGAGACCGGGAGTTCGTTCCACCACTGGGGAGCGATGTAGGCGAAACGCCGATGTCTGGCAGAACGAGCACCTCCTGCCTTGACCATGCAGGGAGCAAGGCGTCCAGTTGCTGCTGAGCGCAGGGGTCGGGCTGGTGTGTAGGGCTGGATGAGTTCTTGGAGGTAGGCAGGGTCTGTCCTGTTGACTGCAGAGAAGGCGAGGGTCAGGGTCTTGAATCTGATCCTGGCAGCGACAGGAAGCCAGTGGAGGGATTTCAGCAGGGGAGTAACATGGGAGAATTTGGGGAGGTTGAAGATCAGTCGGGCAGCTGCATTCTGGATGAGCTGGAGAGGGTGGGTGGGTGAACGCAGGCAAGAGGGAGGGTGGGTGAACGCAGGCAACAGCGTTGGGCTGCTCTGACTTTCCTTCTCCCTCTGTTCATCTTCCAAGGTTGACTCAAGGGCGGAATCTATTGATAAAAAGATTGCCAGACTGGATGCAGAACTGATGAAATACAAGGATCAGATGAAAAAGATGAGAGAAGGCCCTTCAAAAGTAAGTGTCTGGCTGTGAGGTGACAGCCATTAAAACAGAAAGCCACAACCTACAACCTTGTGTTTTTTTTCCTAACTGGCATCTTAAACTTATGTCACACATATTTTAAATCTAGGCAGTACTTCATTTAAAGCAACACATACATGCCTCTATTTCCTTACCCACTGAGTGCTTGCACAGACATTATTCATATGAATTATTAATTCATCAATTCATAATTGGTTGGTTGGTTGGTTGTTTTATCAGCAAAGTGCATGTGATAATAAGGGCCAAGTTCTTCATGTCAGTAAAGATGCTGATGTTGACTTTCTTGTTCACCAGAACATGGTTAAACAGAAGGCAATGAGGGTGCTGAAGCAAAAGAGAATGTAAGTAATTTGTACAGTTATCAGTTTGCCTCCGAGGTATGCCAAACACAACGAACACACTCAACAGGCCGCTTTATAGAATAAATCATTTTTTATAGTTGAATTTAAGGCTAAGTCAAATTTTTTCTGCCTCTCTGTATCAGACATATCCACTTAACAGAGATGATCAGGTCATGTATATTGAAGTCCTGAAAATGAGCCATTTATATATAGATTTAGAAGCCGAAGATGTCTGGACTAGCAGTTCTATTAATTAATGTGAAGTAGCTAAGGAAGATCCATGGGCAGTGTATAAAGTAGATCACTAATTCTAATTTTCAGCTCTTTTGTAATGATGTATCTACCGTTAGCTTTGAATGAATACAACTGCAACTCCAGGTATCTATGAAAATTAGTACAGCTTGGTTCAGTATGGATGGATGAATCAACATTTTAGTTATTTTGTCCTAACTAGGTAATATGCAGACCATGAATTTTCCAGTTCCAGAAGAGTTTTTTGTATGTTTTTTATACATCTCAATAGGGCTGCAACTAACGACTTTTTTGATATTCAAATAATGTATTGATTATTGAAACAAATAATCGACTATTTGGATTATTAATCGCAGTTACTCAGTGGCTCTTATTTATCTACTGGCTTTTAAATTTAGCTTGATGTTGTTTTAGGCATATGGTAACTAACAGTAAAGTCAATAAAGATGAGAACTTCATTCAAAAATACTTCTTTTAATGAATGGTTACTAGGACTAATTCAGTGAGGGCAGTTGTTTGCTGGGGAGTACAAGTCTGCTTCCTTTGAAGAAGGCCATCCATGGTAGCATTACGAGATCCAACAAACCCATAACTCGTTCGAATTAATTCGAATGCAACCCACATTGGGCACACACGCATAGACAGGAGTTGTAGAAATCTTTCGCGATTTAGAAAGTATCAAATTCTCCGGTGTTCTCTAAACTTGTGCACTCGGCAGCAACACTATCTCCAGCCGTAAACGTCGCCATGACAACTCTGCAACATTTAAGCAGAGAATTTCTTTGAAGGTCTTTGGCCGTGAAGGTGTTGCCATCTCTGTTCACTCCAGTAAAGCAACGTAGCTTAGGCTACATGTCTGAGCATTCCGAGTCAGCACGAAAAACACACGCGATGACGTCACCAACTAATCGACAATTAAATTCATTGGCAGCTAATTTGGTCATTGGTTTTAGTCGACTGCATCGATTATTCATTGCACCCCTACATGTCAAATTGCCTTACTGCCTCTCGAATAGAAGTTTGTCTTTCTGGAAAGCGCAGGTCATTACAGTTTGCTTCACATGATTGTGGAATTCAACTTGAGCCAAGGGGAATTTTTCTAGTGTGTATTTTGCTTGGTTGATTTTTTTTTCTGGGTCTTTTTTCTGGGAAAATACATGACTGATTTCTGTGCTCAGTGTGTCCAAACCGCCTAATATTATTGGAGACAGAAAGGCTGCTAACATCATCCACTTGGCATGCAGTGACCCATAAGTAACATAAATAACATTAGAGAAAACATATCTGTGAACAGCGATACACTATTTGTACATGAGTATACAAATTTAGCATAAAGTGGTTATCCAACTGTGTATATGTTTTGGTTTGCAGGTATGAGGGCCAGAGAGATAACCTTGCACAGCAGTCTTTTAACATGGAACAAGCAAACTACACAATCCAGACGCTGAAGGACACAAAGACAACAGTAAGGACTGCCCTGTGTTGTATTGTGTAACAAACGTATCTATGAAGTTATTTTCGTGTCTTTTTAACGCAAGCATAAAAGACAGTTTTGAGAGCAAATTTCTCAAATTTCTCTCATTTCCTGCTGATATACAGATGAATTTGTTGATTTGCTGTTGTGGTCATGTGGGGAACCATCAAATGGTGCTTTCTTCACTTATCTTTGGTATTTAGCTGTAGGTATCCCTCCCTAATGTGTGTGGTGTATTTGTTTTCAGGTTGAAGCTATGAAAATTGGAGCCAAGGAAATGAAAAAGGCCTACAAAAATGTGAAAATAGATCAGATTGAGGTAATTTTTTTTCTTAACAACATCCAAATTATGTCATCACTTGCAAATGCATTAACCCTCATGTATCTGGAGGGATGGTGTGCTTCAAGCTTGATGCTGCTAAGATGTTTGCCTTCCTTATGTGTGTAATTGTCTGTTTTTGGGGGACGGGGGATAATGAATTGAGTTATAGTGATGATGAGGAGACTTGAGCTGTGTGTTGTCTGACTGCCCCAGGACTTGCAAGATCAGCTGGAGGACATGATGGAGGATGCCAATGAGGTACAGGAGGCCCTGAGCCGCAGCTATGGAACTCCTGACATCGATGAGGACGACTTGGAAGCTGGTGAGTACAATGTCACAGTTTATGTGGTCATAGCTGTGATGCTGTGTGTGTGTGATTATGTCCCTGTCTCAGAACGTGTGTGAAATTATCCTGGCTCTGACTGTTTGTTTGTCCTGTGGCTGCGGACTCAGAGCTGGATGCCCTTGGAGATGAGCTGCTGTTGGACGATGACAGCTCCTACCTGGATGAGGCTTCTTCTGCACCTGCCATTCCAGAAGGACTCCCTGGCGAAAGCAAGACAAACAAGGTACAGACCGTACCTGCCAGTATTTATATTAATTTACCTGTGACCACTGTGTTATCTGTCGTCATAGCCTATTTTTGTATTTTGCTGAGGGGTGTTTGTAATTAAATGTAATTTTTAATGGATTAAAGTATACAGTATACATACAGTGACAAATTACTTATTAATAGCATTGTATGCTCAGAAACAAATAGGTTGGGAATATAATCACACACACACACACACACACACACAGGGGGCAGACAAAATAAAGGAAACACCAAATGAAAGAGTTTTGCATGAACTCAATCACAATTAAAAAAAGAAAGTACCCATTTCATATTAATGTCAGCACTAATTACCAATATATTTCTGCTACAAAACAGATTTTACAGCAGCGTGAGTTTCTAAAGCAACATGAGAGATCTGACAGATTTTGAAAGATATCGGCCGGCATATACTAAGCAAGGAAAAACTATCGGGAGGGAGGAAAAGTGGTCACAAGCTCACCTACATGGATAGATAGTTGCTAAAAAAAAAAAAACACAAAACGTTTGCCTCAAAAATTACCACAGAACTAAATGCATACCTCTGTGACACAGCATCAACAAAAAGTGTATGTTGTCAGCTGCACAAAGCTGATATTTATGGTAGGGCTACCATTTATAAATAGCTTGTAACCAAGAGCAACGTGTAACAGTGCACAACCAAGTACAACGAGCAAATACCTGGACTTCTGAATAGTGGATGAAACTAATATGGTTAAGTGAGTCATCTTTTGCTCTTTTTTAAACATCTGGACAGGTTTACATTTAGCTAAAGCTAAAGAAACTGTTGAAGCTGTTAAACATGGTAGTGGATCTGATTTGGTATGGGCAGCCATCTTGTGAGAATCACACGATTATTACTCTGCTAGGTAGAATGACATCCAAGGAATATAAAGTCATTTTAGGCGACCAGGCACCCTGTAGTATAAACGTTTCCTTATGATGTTCTTGTATTCCCTGCCCCCTTATGAAACCGCTGATGAATGGATTCAACAGTGGTTTCAAAAACACCAGGTTGATGTAAAACACTCTCTATGGTCTCTCCAATCACAATATCTAAACGTCATTGAACCTTTATAAAAATATTTCCACACCCTCCATTTCTCAAAGAACTGGAGGCTTTCTGTCTTGAAGAATGGCCCCACTAGAAACAATTTAAAACTTGTATAGCAGCATTCCAATACGGCTGAAGTTGTTCTGAAGGCAAAGGGTGGCCAAGCTCCTTATTAGTTAACAAATATTCATATGTGAGTTGGTGTTTCCATTATTTTCTCTACCTTCTGTGTGAAAATAATATAAATAATTATTTTTAATTATAAGAGTACAACAAGAGGTGGTGCTGTTGATCCTTGCAAGTGAACTGAAAAAATGCAGACACCTTATGGCACTCCCTGTGCTGGCTGAAGGACTGGGTTACACTGTTTGCAGTTTCTACATAATTATTTTTTACACATTGGTAGAATATTCCTTTCTGCATCTGCAGACTTATTGGAGACATACTTCTGCCCAAAGAGTAAACACTCAAAAAATGAGTGGGCTGCTCATATTTTTTGAATTCATATGCATATGCGAATGGGCAAAATATGGTTATCATATATATAGTGATCATTAGACACTCCCCCAATATCAAAAATCATATCACATATCTGAATAAGGAGTTGGGACCCACCCAAATCCAGGTACTCCTGTTTTTAAATTCAGAATGAGAGCAAGTTGAATAATTAAAGTACTTCTGAATAAGAAATTTTGTGTGTAAACTCTCTCAGGACCAAGTTGCATATATATTTTTTTTTTTACATTTACACATTATTTTGTTTTTCAGGACGGTGTTCTTGTGGATGAGTTTGGCCTGCCTCAGATTCCTGCTACATGAGAAGCAAGACAAAAATCAAAAAGCAGCACTCCAAAAACACTTTTCTATGTAATATAGCATTTATATAATCCATTTAGAAATTTTGCCTGTAAATTCAATCATGTCAATCCATCTGAAACTGTATGGCAGCATATCAGAGTAGTCTCAGTTCACACTTTGATTGCTACTACCGTGCAACCATGTGGTTTTGTAACTTATTTTGTTACTGCTGTTCTGTTGAACTTGAACAGAACAAACCTCTTGAGCTAGATGATGAAGCTACAGATAATTTCTTTAACTGGTTGATTTAATTCAGTGAGATGTTTAGCCCGTTTGAATTTAATTAAAATGTAAAGAAAGCACGTTGATACTTATGATTTTAGATATCATACTCCTTTAATGTACTCATTTTCCAGAATCATACTCAAAGACTATGTATCGAAGACATGTACCCAAAGCACTTTATAATAGTTCAGATATTTGTAATGACCTATCATAAAGATGCCATAAGAGGGTGTATCCTGTCATTTCATTAACTCAAATATGCAATAACTTACAGTTGTGCAAACAGCAAAATAGATACTTATTCTGTAAAGCTGCTATTGCATTCTGTGAACTGCACTGGAAGACTGAATCTCAAGTAAAAATATCCAAATTGAGACACCAGCCTCCGAATGTTATTATATGTTAAAATTATATATACACTTAAGACTGCAAATATGACAAATACAAGTCTAAGTGCAAGCCAAGCCGCTGTTCAAAGCAAATGTTGCTCAAAGGGGGCTTTGCTGTTTTACTGAGCACACTGTTACAGCTCTCCATTGTGGGTAGTCACCAGCTGAGCCTGTAACTGTGTGGGAAGATCTTCTTGTGCAAGTATTCCACCGTCTCTGCTTGACTCTGCAGCTTCTCAAACTCATAAAATGGAATCTGCAGAACAAATGACAACTTTCTTAGTACAGAGATTAAAACGGCAGAATTAATGGTTTCGCCCCCCAGAGACCGACCAACCAACCACCAGACTAAATACTACGAATACTTAGAATGAGAGCCAGTGTTTCGCTACCAGCAGAAGGAATGCCCAGTATCCAGCGGCTAAAGCACCTGCCAGCTGATGGGACTAACGCTGCAGCATTCAGCACTTACCTGCACAACTTCGTAACCCAGCAACCGGAGGTGCCTCTGCTTGATTGACTCTTTGCCCAGCAGCTGTCTTGTGTTCACAGAGAATCTCTTTGGACCATCAATGCACAGAGCTATCCTGCAAATCGCATTAAGTCCACTTCAGTGCAGTTTCCGTTACTCATGACAGCCATGAATTTATGTTTGCATTGTCAGTTTTTTATATTGCCCATTTGATGAATGTTCTAAGATAGTCTAAATGATCATTGCAAAGAAATGGGTTCATTGACTGGGTACACTGAATCTGTCTCTCGATTGAACTTTACCTCCTGTAGACATCATCAACATGGCTGGCAGGCAATACATATCCCTCTTCATCAAGCTTTATTTCCACATCTGTAAGAAAAACATCCAGACAACAATACAGCTGTCAATCACACTACAACCAATAAACATCTAGCTCATCCAACTTGTACGTTGAATCATTAATGACTGGTCTAGCTGCAGAAGGTACTGTATGTTCATTCAGAGCTTTCACAATTGTGGTAGCAGCAATGCAAAATTCTCCACACAAATGTATTTTCTAGACAATGCAATCCATGACAATGCAAAATGCATTAATATGACGGATGATCAGGATTTTGTAGAAGGGTCAGCTTTCACAGAGACAGCAGTGATTTTCTAACCGCATTACCCTCAGCTATTTGTGATTTAATGACCATCCACACGTGCGGCCCCAGTTGGTGTTTTTACCCAGAGTGTAGCAGTATGGAGTTAGGACACGGGACGCAAAGTATGCACGGGCCCCTAGAAGGTCAACCAGGCCTGTTTTCACAAAGTTGTAGAGGTGTTCATCTACTGGGGTCTCTAGGGATCGTCCAGGTCCGAGGAAGGATTTTACACGGTACTTGGGAAGGAGGCTGGGGCCCTGAAAAGAAACATTACTGCTGTTTAACTGAGATTGCGTTAAATGTAGTTTTAAAAAAAAAAAAATTCTAATTCAGAGGAGGAATAGCAACGAGCCCTGAAAATCCCACTGAACTTTTGAATTTAAAGAGGTCTTCGGGAAATAAAAATCTTGGAGACTTACCTCATAAAAGGGACACTCGAGCTTCACAGTCATGTAAAGTTGTGTTAATTGTGCCAGTATGATCTTGTCAATGCCTGTGCCTTTTGCTGAAACAAAGCCCAAAAGAGTTGTGAAACATTTATATTCTCAACAAATATGGCATTTCGATCACACAATCCAAGAAAGGGTTCTTCATACAGGAAATGATGCAAGATCATCTTACCTTGAAGCTGCTGGAGGAAATACGGACTGAAGACTTTGGCCACAAAATTAACAGGGAACCTCTCGACGAGGGTGCAGGAGTGGAGCAGGTTGAGCAGCGTGCGGGGCTGAAACTGGGAGAAACGGGTGTGCAAGATGATCTCCACCTTGCGGAACACTTCCCCAGCATTAGGCGGCAAGTATCCCAGTTTCCCAAAAGGCATGATCTGCCTGGCAATCTGGCTGGTGCTGTAGTCGTCAGCCCTATAGACAAAGCTCTCGGCCACCGCATCGAAAACAGGCGGAGAAAGAATGTTCCGCCGGCCTAGGTACTGCATCACCTTGGTGACAGTTTCTGGGTGTGTAGTGAAAGCCACCTTGGGGACGTGCCTTTCCATTGCCTCGACGAAGTATTGGTCACTGTGACCAAAGTGCATGAGCGCCCCCAGTACGAGCGTCAGTTCGTCATCCGAGAAGTGGGGCACATGCCTGACTGCCTGCTTGCTAAGGCTGATAACCAGTGGCATAGCCTGGGTCTGGTTCAGGATCACCAGGGCATTCAGCACGCTGCTGACAGAGGTCGGATCCAGACGGGAGGTGACGGAGACGGCGTGGGTGTTCATGGAGTTCAAGAGGTCCTGGTATCGTCCGTCCTCCCCGACCCCAGCCTGCAGCATGCCATATACGCGGGTCAGCTCCTGCAGACTCCACTCCCTGGGCTCACATGCCTGAACCTGCTCCATCACCTGTTGCAGCATACCGCAGCCAGGGCCTTCTAGGGCAAGGAGTGCCTCTGCCAGGATACACAGGTTCCCCAAGGTCATGTGCCCCCTGTCCAGCCGCTCCTGGCTCTCAGAGACCAGCCGCACCATCAGCGTGCTCCAGGGGTCCACGTACAGCCGCGTGCAGGCCAGCAGAGCCGACACCAGCCCTGCATCCGTCAGCCTCGTGGAGTCGTGCTCTAGCTGGAAACAGACGGCCTTAATGATGTCCTTATCTAGAACCCCCGGGTCTTTCAGCCCGCTCACCGCCTGCTCCAGATCCGCCACGCGGTGGAGCGCCGCGGCCGCCATCGTGTCAGACATCGCGTCCGCTGACCGCAGCAGCCGGAGCACCTGCTTTGAAGCGGTGCATCCGCGGAGGCGTTCCTCGAACGCCCGCTCGTCCGACGCGGCGGGCCGGTCAAGCAGGCTGAGCTGGAACGTGTGTGTGGCGTCCCTGTGGACCCAGACGGACCCCGGACTGAAATTCAGAGGATCCCTGACTATGGTAGTCAGGCTCATCCTGCTGCAGCTGTACGGGAGTCGGCGGCAGCCCTGGCGCACTGTGCAGCGTCTGGAGCCGGTCCAGAGGCACGAAAGGCACACCGGCTCACATCTTTGCGTGCTGAGCTGCGAGAGACATGCAGCCCCGTGAAGAGAACCCAGCCGCTGCCCAGTGAGGGCCAGGCTCTGAATCCTCCTCATAACTCTGAAAGCCATATCTCCACCGGCAGCCTCATTGGAATATAAAGAGCCTGTTACGGAGACAAGACAGAAGTTAACGCATAGCTCTTAAAGCAAGTGAGTGAGTTCTCCTGCCATGAAAATCCGGTAGACTTGAGGAATTTGTGGTGGATCACAGAAACAGCTCGGTTTTCAGCAATTTCAGGAGACTAAAAGCCTGTTTCAAACATTTAATCTGTCTATCAACGCTGTTCTGTTAACGTACAACGTTAGTGAAGCTCAAACTGTGATGATAAAAATTACTGACCACTTTACGCAAATATATGCATTCACTTCTTTCTACCATACTACTTGAACTACAAGTTATGGATACAAGACTAGATTCTTAATTATGATAATAAAAAACAATTAAACTGAGCTAAGCTTTTAACTAGCCACCCAGCTTGCCTGCACTACTGCAGTCCGCACAACGCAGTTTGTATAATTACATGAGTGACTTTGCCCTTGTGTAGCTAGCTACCCTGATAAACGGAAGTTAATGTTACATATGCAACTGGCTCGCTAACTTGACAGCAACACGCACATAAACCGAAGTGAAACAAAACGTGTATCCTTTGGTTTCGGAATTTTACAATCGTACATATTGCCACGCTGCCTGTACAAAAGAAAACAGCACAATACGTCACGAATGAAAGCAAAAATTATCAGAAGCGCCTCACCTTTTCAGAAGCTCACTGGATGCCGACATGCTTGAACGATGCCGGTCTGATGTGTGATTCCATAACCAGTCCAATGACAAATATTACCACTTCCGAGTTCATGCTGACGCAGAGGTCGATGACGTATAGAGAGGAAGAGGAGGCGGTATTTTTCAGTCAACGAACACTCAACGCTGTGTACTTCTATTGGCTGGATTTCCTGTAATGCTTTTGAAGTATGGGTTTAACCGCTGGGTTTAAACACCGATTAAGTGTATACTTACTGTAAAAGTAGTGGCTCAGATAGATTAGTGGTTAAATCAAGGGTTTAACAACTGATATATTTGTTAGAGTACTTTTTCAGTAAGTACACTTGCCTGTGATTTGTAAGTTGAGGTATGCTTCAGGCATGCTGTCCCACACTAAAATTTGGCGGATAGCATGCCATAATAAACAACTTTAAAATAACATATTTTCATTTCCTGATTAGGACTGGGTGTATTTGATTCGTTGCTGATGTAGTTAGCGTGCTAACTACACTTGGCTGCTTTGCGATGTTTTTTTGCGCTCGACAAAACGGCGTTCATGACCGTTCTCGTTATAGGTATTTTTATATTCGCGTTTAACATTTTTTTCCTTTTGGTGGGTTGAAGGAGGCACATGTAGCGTCCTGTGACAACCACATGAGACGCCAAGCCTCTACCCTGTGAGAAGATGTAAATGTGTGAGTGATTTCTGAGTGATGATCTCAGCTCTGATCTGACAGCTGAGACTACTTGCATTCGGCTTCTTTCGATCTGAGCCTTGGACCAAGTGTGACTTCAGCAACTGATCACTACGGGAAATCGTTACCGCGTACTGTATAAAACCTGCGCTTTTAACATCATCAGCGTTGTGTTACTAATCACTTCACCTACATTTTAAGGTCTTTAGTTACGCATTGTCTTAGGGTGGTTACATGCAATACATGTTACACGCGCGCTGAGCTCATTTAATTACCGTTTCAACAATGGCATATTACGACAAACTCTTGTATCATGTTAATCATTGTATGTATGCCCTTCATACATGTTTGCCGTTCACGTCGTTATTTACTTATTTTTAGAAGGATCCCACCATTTGCCTTGCAAAAGTCCTGCCGCTGTTCCTGAAGATCCAGTCACGACATGCCTACATGAGCCGAAAAGAATGCGGCAAGCCTGTGAAAGCTCCATGTTGTGACATGACAGCATACCAGTCTTTTCAGAGCTAAATACAGATCACAGCTTCAGTCAGTCTGCAGTCTAGATTATGCATACGGGTGCTACTGTTGTGTGTACTCTTCAACCATTAAAAAAAAAAGACAGAGGAGAAAAACAATCAGGAGTTGATAAAGAACTTTAATTCAAAAGTTTAAATTTATTACAAAATGTAAAAATCCAGCTAAGTCAGGCCATTAGTTTAACAAAGGCTTCTTTTCCAGAGTCATATTTCTCTCTCTTCCACATTTTGAACATTTTTGTTTTATAACAGAGAAACCACACCCCTCTTTGTTATTGCAGTTTAACCTGCAGTTTGTGACTGATGTGCAAATCTTCCACAGGTGAAATGTAGAAGTTTTAAAAATATGGTGAAACAACCTTTAGTTGTTTTGTTCTGCCTTATTTTGAGTGGCCCTGTGCTTAAGCTAAAGCATACAACAAGATGTCCTAACCTGGTAAAAAGACAAACAGGATGTATGATATGAACAAAGATATTTGCATATATGGTTGTTGTTGGTTTTTTTTTTACAGTAGGTGTCTAATCGTCTTTGTCCTTGGCTCCGTGCTTCAGGATGCGTGTGAACTCCACGTAGTTGAAGTTGCTCTTTTTGTCTATGGGAGCCTCTCTGAAGAGCTCGTCCACTTCCTCATCTGTGAATCTGTCACCCATGGTGGTAAGGAGCTCCCTCAGGTAGTCCTCGTGGATGAATCCTGCAGAATGTTAAATGATTCCTGCATGTTACACAGAGTCCCTGAATTGCAATACACACGGCACATCAGAAAATTATTTGCTTTACTGGTGCCAAGTCAATTCAAAGAGGCACAGCACCTTTGTTTTAAGTAAACCTGTTACTTCATACACAATTGTAAAGTGAACAAGGACCAGATACTCATTTATTTTCCCTACAACTGAACAGAATTTAACCACATAGCTAAAGGCAAAAAGCAGAAGCACTGTAAATTAGGAATATTCAGGTTTAAGTAAAATTTTGCTCTAATATTTTTCTTAACAGTGATCACAGTTCCGCAGCAAGTAATATAGACTGTCCAGCCACAAATTAGTTTGTTGTAGTAATATCATCTATTTAGTTTATGAAATTACATTTTATTGCCATTATCAGACCAAGGTTAACAGAAAAGCAGGACATTGGAGCACCCATTTATAACTGCCCAGCACTGTCAACAGCAATCGCAGCAGCAACTCACATTGTAGCCAGTAAGCAGGATTTGGTAGTTTATTTTGGTATTTGGTAAATGTGAATGATATGGCTTCACAGACATACTGGAACTCACATCTGAACCTGTGGTTTCACATCTCCAAACCATGTCGTATGTTTTGTCTGTAAAGAGTACTGGGCTGCAGAAAGGATCAGCAAAACACTTAAGGGCCAACTCCCCAGGCATCAACAATCTCACTCCTACAATCCTCTGAGCAACAACCATGCAGTGTCAGGTAGCACTCTCCTACAGCCCTTACCACATGAAGAATCTTGACAGGCATATTGCTGACTGCCTGTTACCGAACAATGTGGTTCATGTGAATCTGCACTTGATTGATGTCTTCTGAGCACGACAACTTAGCATGCTTCTGGGTATATGACAACAGTTCATAGTTTCATAATTTTGTTCAAAATGTCTGACAAATATTTGGTATGATGGTGCAAATGCAGACACATGATCGCTCCACTGCAACAGCTGCAACTTGACAGCAGTTGACACAACACTACAAATATAATATATATTTAACAGAAATATAATATGTAATATAAATACAATATATATTAACTAACCTTCCTTCTGTGTAGAACTTTTTTTTTTTTGCTGTTTCAATGAGACAACTTAAATAAGATTTGCCTGTCTACAGCAGATTACCTTTTTAACTTACATTTTACTTGCTTTTTACTTTGACTTTACATTGCATGTAATGCTTCATTTCATATAATTTAATTACAGCAAAAAGATTAAATAACTGTCGTTCTAAGAAAGGGACGGGAGATTTTAGGACTCATATCCAATATTTTTGTTTAGACTGTGTGTGAAACGCGCAAAGATCATTATTGCAATTACCAGTATAAAGGTATTTAGAACATGGTCGACTGGTGGACATACCTGTTCCTTCTTCATCAAAGCAAGCGAAGGCATTTCTGATGACGTCCTCCGGATCTGTGCCATTGAGTTTCTCTCCGAACATGGTGAGGAACATGGTGAAGTTGATGGGGCCGGGGGCCTCTGTCATCATGGCCTCCAGGTATTCATCTGTGGGGTTCTTCCCTGGGAACCGCATTCAGATAGAGAGACTCATGTAAACACACACTGACAAAAAACTGGTATTTACCACTTCACATATATTTACTGTTACTGGGTACATAGGTGAACTTCATTTTTAATTTCATGTCTTTTTCCTTTTGTACCAGAGAAAGGTATTCAACACACCCATTTCAAATGTTCACCATCATCCAGTTAATATTAGACAGTAAAACCAATTCAAACAATTCACTTACAACATGATAAATAAAATAATTCATATTATCTTGTCTCTTAAAATGTAGCAAGTTTACCTTATCAACAGCATGACACATAGTAACTATCACTGCAGGCTCAACAGAAATAAGGAACAGATCACAAAATTAGGTTTCTCCCCTCTCTTGAAAGTCTAAGAGCCCTCTCAACCTGCAGCCTTGGCTCACTGCAAAAGCAAGAACAGTGCTAATATCTTAGAGGTGACTTTTTTTTTTTCACACAGGCTATCTTGCCTCTCCCTTTCCGTGTCTACCAAGTGCATGCTCTTCATACCAGAAATGCTGCCAACTCCCCTCTAAAATAACTTGTCCCAAATACTTGAATGGAATGAATATTAACCAGGTAGGCATTGTCCTACCTCACCTGAAATAAGGAGGGAGGGGTCCACAGACTGGCACAATTCCACATAGCACTACGCTTAGTTCTGGACACATCATTGGAAAACATTATTACCAAACTTCTTCACCTGCTTATTTTGTTTCTGAGGAGAACACACTGATCCCAAATGTGTCACCAGTTACTTTTGGGACTGATTCCATTTTTAGCTTGTGAAGCCCGTAATGAAAAATGCATACTTGCCTATTTTTCAATTGTGTTGTTAAATCATTAATCCTGATTGGGTATCCTAACATCTGTTATTATACCTAAATTATAATAGGCATTTTATATCCTAAGTTTAACACATTATGACATCACAAAAATGTTTGACCAGGCTTCATGTTACAAAAAAGCACATAATGTTATCAGTAACAGTACAGTAGCAGATAAGTACAGTTATGAATAAATCAAAAGAAAACTAAACAAATTCTGTGTGGCCCACTTATTTTCCTGATTGAACAGAATAATAAAATAAAAAGAACTGTATCTTTAAGAGAAAACGTTAATAACACCCCTGCATGGGTGCCACGCCTTTATGAAGCAGATGCATGAAGCAAACACCTTACATAACATAGTCTTCCCTGTCTGCAGGCTGGACTGTACCCTCTGCAGAAAGCACACAAGGCGGAGTACTCTTAGTCATGACCTAGCAAGAAATGGAAGGCACCCGAGCCCCGCTGCCTCCAGCTGCAAACCAGACCAGCCTAGATCTGTTTACAACACTGAGCTGCTTTTCACAAACTTGCCCCTACAAAAGAATGCTTCAAATGTGACACAAGGCTTTCATCAACTGTTTTCCACATTCGCAGTAAACTGCCATGGGTATTAATGGGAGCAAGACTTTTCTTACATTCACTTCTATCTTAATGATTTGCTTTTACTTAAAACTACATTTCACAATGCCCGGAGCGAGTTCACAGGTTGTCAAGGCGAGTTGAATATAATATGCAACTGGTAATCTCAAAAACCCAGGGTAACAAGGGGGCATGAAAAAAGAGGCATGAAAAAAACTTATCTGAATCCTGAATCAGTCTTGCATGTAGTAATGTGAAGGCATCAGAAGAAAATTCCCCCCGAGGGGCTGGTGACTCCCAAGTTTCATTCCAGCCCAGGTACTAATGACATTACTGAAATCCTTATTTGGAAGTCCTCTAGGCTCTAAAGCAGATGCTAATTAGAATTTGAAACCTGTACAACTCCTGTCCCTGCAGAGATTTTTTTCCCTGCCCTTGCCCCAGTTTGAGTCCTTGACTTACCCAGTGAGGCCAGCATGTCGTGTAGGTCCTCTTTGTCGACAAAGCCATCCCGATTCTGGTCAATCATGTTGAAGGCCTCCTTGAACTCCTGAATCTGAGACTGGTCGAACATGGCGAAGACATTTGAGGTGGCGCGCTGGGGGCGCTTTTTGGTGGTCTTTCCCTTAGCCCTTTTGCTTGACATTTTGATGGCTTGTTTTTTTAACCTGATTGAGAGAGAAAAATAGGTTTATTGAAGAAACTATACCCGAGCATGAACATTAATGTTATCTGTTATACTCAAGGTAATGCAACACGTAACATGAGTGATCATAAAAAGAGAGATTCAATGTCACATTCTTTTCTGGGTTTCTAGTGTCTCTCAGCTACGGCTCTGTATGGTGACAATTTTTATTTTAATCGGCTGACACAACAGCCTACGTGTTTGGCTCATGCCCACCTCCCAGAAAACCCCACGAAACTGAGGTATCACCCTCAGCAAACACTAGAACCTCTTCCTTTACCACAGACACCAGCCTTAACTGCTATCTAAAACTGTTCTCTGAAAAATAATAACTTCTTTACTGAACACACATCTAACTGGAGCTTGAAATTAGTTGAAAATTAAACCAACATATCCAGGTACTTAAATAATCCCAGGAAAACATAAGCGAGATCTACCAAGGACAGATCAAGTGGGCCAATATGGCCGATTTATAAATACACCATTTTCAGGCCTCCTTGGCTTTATTTCCTCAAACAGCCACCACCATTGTCTTTTCATCTTTATTTGACCTGAGTTTACAGACAGTGCCAGTCCTATATAAATGTTGTGTTTTACTAACAATTTCTACAAGAAAAGCTAGCTACTACACAGTCAAAATCCTGCTGTATTATTTACTAATAGCAAGACATATGGCTGTGTCGTAGCTAGTTTTTCTTTATTCCAAGTACTGTGGCTTTACACCTTTTTTTTTTACAATAGTATTCAAAGAAGACAGCTGCTGCAGAAAGTGGCATAAGTTGAGTGGATCATGCCATGAATAAAAATAGTATTTGACCAGTCAAGACTGGCTAGCCTTGGCAACTGCAAATCCAATGTGGCAATAATACCCAAGAGAGGTGTCACCCATATCACTATAAAAGGCAATCTTAGCACGCTTTATAGGTCGTTCGAGCTGCTTCTTTCACTCAGTATAGGAAAAATTACTGATGTGAGAACAGTGCTTTTTCCAGGGATGACAGTCTGACAATGCTTGATCACTGTGGCAAGATAGCATGTCACATTCCCCCCCCCCGTTTTGTGACCATGCACAAAGCCACCAGTGGTGAAGATCTGCTGTGTTTTGGCAACTTCAGAATAAGAACCTTTGAAGGCAACTAGACATTATGCCTTTGTTCCAGCCACACTCATTTCTATTCTTTATGTGGTCTCTACATGCCTACTGCCACCACAACCTCATTGTTGCGATTTGCTGGAAAGATATTACTGCTGTTTATAATAGAGTGCTTTCATTGTGATCTGTAATTGAAATATGACTAAATAATATTTATTATTCTATAGAAAAATTACACAATTCACTCAGAAACAGTAGCACAGTAACAAAGTAAAGAAGAAATTAACCTTATTGTACATGTAAGTATTCTA
This sequence comes from Megalops cyprinoides, assembly GCF_013368585.1. Lineage (NCBI taxonomy): Eukaryota > Metazoa > Chordata > Actinopteri > Elopiformes > Megalopidae > Megalops > Megalops cyprinoides. The sequence continues at coordinate 19,353,549 of NC_050584.1, forward strand.
CTACCCATGGAGATTTGTATACAATATGGAAAAAAATTCCAATCTATTGCTACCCCAGATATCTGGCTGAAACACAACAAAACTCCTCCCTTTACGAAATCAAAAGAAAAGAGAAAACAGTCTTGTTAGAAATCTACTCAAAGAAAACGCGTTAGCTAGCTGGCTGTGTAATGTGTAAAAACGGAGCCATACTCGGTTTGTGGGATAGCTTTGACTCTGATAAACTCATATGTCATTTAAAGGAACACTAATTATTTTATTAGCTAAGACTATTTCCAAACTGCAAGACAAAACGTATTCTACAGTACTAGGTTAATTAACTACGCATTCATGTATGATTGCTCCAACATACGGAATGGGTCGTATCTGATGTAGCTAACTTAGGCTGCAATTTAACTTTCGCATATTAGTTATCTGATCAGCAACTGTACCAATTAGCTAAAACATCGAGACCAAAACAGCCAGCTCCCGCGATGAAAAAATGAATAACCAGACAATTACCGTGACACCCCAAAACATGGTGTCACTGCAAAACTGACACAATTATTAACTATCTAACCTGCTGACAGCTGACTGCACAACAGCCCAGGATAGCCAGTTCATAGCTGGTTTCAATAAGGATGCAGCCGCCAAATGGCGTTAACTATGATGACATGTAGATCCTAAGCTACACTGCAAGCTACCACAAAATTATCAGTACAAGCAGGCCTACATGATACTAAATTACTTCATAAGCACCTTTTATTAGCCGCCAGAAAGACAGATGAACTCGGGAAAAAGCTGAGGAAAATCTAAAAATCTAGTTAAGCTGCTTGTATATATTCTTTGACCTTATTCTTTTGGTTAGCTATGTGCAAACGTTAGGTAATGTGGCAAACTGGCTAAAGCTATCTAGCCAGCTTGCTAACTAGAACATAAACGACAGTTCGTTAATTAAAATTAATGTTAAATGCAACCTCCACCTACAATAAACCAAGACCAACACTAATCGTGGTCAAACACTAAACAAATACGATTATATATGTGGTTAAACCTCACAGATTTTCCGTACCCTTCTGGACCTTATTAGCCAACGTCTGATACTATCTAGTAGGTTGACTAGCTATCAAACTGAATGAAGCCATGCGCCTGCGACGTTTTTTGCAATGTTCATACAACTGCGCGCATGCCGGCTGAAGACCATGTGCTAGTTAGCTATATTTTGAGAATAAAGGAAGAATTTTATAAATAAGAAAATCGTACCTTTCACCCCAACAGACGACTGCCTTAGTGAAACACTGATGATCTTTGACGCTTCACCACCGCCCAAACTTCCTGATAATCACAGGGGTTCCGCACAGGAAATCTGGACTGTACCATATTTAGAACTTTGGGGGATGTCTTACAATGACAGTCGGGTGTATAGATGTGAATAATACGTTATGATCCCAGTCTATAAGTGCATTCCATCTATTTTAAATCATGTATTAATATGTTTAAATATAAATTACACTGGGTTTATAAATATTCGTTATTAAGCAAAAGTATGCATTGTTTTATTGCATTTTGAAAAATAACACCCCTTGCAGTGTCTACATAGTTTAATCTTGCATTTTCTAACTTGCCCACACTTACGTATTGTGAAAAATATCCTTTTAGGGTAGTAATGTTCTTACTTCCTGTTTTATCGGGGAAAGTGTGTGATGACTAGTAGTAACTGTGAGTAGTATTAATATCCGACTGGCAATCCCATTCCCAGTAAGTGGGAAATAGAGATGGACTATGTCCGTTTTTATATGTTTTTTTTTTTTTTTGAGTCGACTTCAGAAGCTATTGATGATAATATTTTTTTTATTCGTATAAAATAAGCCAACCAAACAACCAAAGAGTTTATTATCAGAGAAGTTAAAAATTACACCACGACTCTTAGTAAAAATGTTATACTGCGAAAGCTTGTAGAATCAGGTGGCCCCTGTAGGTATGTGGCTTTATTAGATTGCATCGCAAATTGGTTTGTTGTTGATGTTTACCCACCCGCCGCATAAACTAGGGATGGGCATGAGTGTTCGAGGAGGCCGCTTGAAGTCATAATTGCTCGGCACTAACATACTACACCTAGGCACGAAATATGCTTATTAAGTGGGTCAGCTAATAAAAGTTGTTAGCGAGATTAAAAAAAAAAAAGTAGCAACGTTAAAGTAACTGAACAGAAAGATACAAAGAAGATGTGTCAGCTAAGGTCGGCAAGTTAATTCACTGAAGCCTGTGTACTGATCACAACAATATAACCTGACTATGCAACTGTCATCATCTAAATGTTCTAATTCTCTCATATGAGCAGCTGTTACTTTGTCATGTGTGTCATTTCCAGGGAGTGGAGTGAATACTGGGGCATATAATTAGATGGTGAAGGAAGGTTGTGTTTGGTCTATGGTAACCCCCTTTGGGGCATGGGGAGAACAGTTGGTACCCTCTGGAAAGGAAGGGAAGCATTACACTGGCAATTCTAAGCAAGAGGCCTGTGCGGAATACATGACTCATTGACTAAAATGGGCCATAGCAATACCCCTATGTGTTAGCAGTGGCTCCACTGCATCCAATGAAAACTAGAGAAGAGTGTCTTTATTGTGTACAGTGAGATGAATTTGACAAATGCATCCTGTGTGTTTTAACCAGTAGACCACTGTCATTTGTAATTAACTGGTGTCTCAGGAGTTGAAAGAAATGTTGACTTAATCTATGTCAAGTCGGTCTTATGGCTCCCTCAAACTGGATGAAGGAGCCATACGAACAACAGTTTGTTCGTATGTAAATGTAGACCAGCGAGTAAACAATTACAGCAACATAATATCTACCTTTGCATTTTGTCATTTAGCAGATACTCATTTCCAGAGCAACTTCCAATGTGAATTTCAATGAGAAAATCTATCCATTTGAATTTCCACATTTTTAATGTAATTATGACATGCCATTTACAATGCGGCAAATATAATTTACTTCAATTAAGATATTTATTTATTTTTATTTAACCTTTATTTAACCAGGAAAAAACCCATTGAGATATAACGTCTCTTTTGCAAGGGTAACCTGGCCAAGAGGACAGCAGGGAACATTAAAACAATTACATGACATTACATTACAAGTAAGACATTACAGCAACATAACATCAACTAACCGGTCCAGACTATAGGAAACATTTACACTCCTCCTGCACAGCATTGTGAAGCAAATATTTAAACTCACCGAGGGGCACTAATACGTCTAAATGTAGCATACTTTGTAGACTATTCCATGATACACTATATGGACAAAAGTATTCGGACACCTGACTATTACACCAGCAGGGACTGTAATGACATTGTATTCAAATACATATACTTTAATATGGAGTTGGTCCCCCTTTTGCAGTTATAACAGCTTCCACTCTTCTTGGAAGGCTTTCCACAAGATTTTGGAGTGTTTCTGTGGGAATTTGTGCCCATCCATTCTGTAGAGCATTTATGAGGTCAGGCACTGATGTTGGACGAGAAGGCCTGGCTCGCAATCTCCATTCCAGTTCATCCCAAAGGTGCTCGATGGGGTTGAGGTCAGGGCTCTGTGTGGGCCAGTCAAGTTCTTCCACACCGAACTCATCAAACCAGGTCTTTATAGTCCTTGCTTTGTGCACTGGGGCACAGTGGAATAGAAAAGGGCCTTCCCCAAACTGTTGCCACAAAGTTGGAAGCATAGCATTGTCCAAAATGTCTTGGTATGCTGAAGCATTAAGATTGCCCTTCACTGGAGATAAGGGGCCTAGCCCAAACCCTGAAAAACAGCCCCATACCATTATCCCTCCTCCACCAAACTTCACAGGTGGCACAATGCAGTCAGGCAGGTAATGTTCGCCTGGCATCCGCCAAACCCAGACTCGCCCATCTGACTGCCAAACAGAGAAGCGTGATTCGTCACTCCACAGAACACGTTTCCACTGCTCCACAGTCCAGTGCTTTACACCACTCCATCTGACGCTTGGCATTGGACTTGGTGATGTGAGGCTTGCATGCAGCTGCTCGGCCATGGAAACCCATTCCATGAAGCTCCCACCGCACAGTTTTTGTGCTTACATTAATGCCAGTGGAAGTTCGGAACTCTTCAGCTATGGAATCAGCAGAGCGTTGGTGACTTTTATGCACCATAGCAGTCGTTGACCCCGCTCTGTGATTTTACGTGGTCTTCCGCTTTGTGGCTGAGTTGCTGTTGTTCCTAAATGCTTCCACTTTCTAATAATATCACTTACAGTTGACCGTGGAATATCCAGCAGGGATGAAATTTCACTAACCCTCTTATTGCAAAGGTGGCATCCTATCACAGTACCACGCTTGAAATCACTGAGCTCTTCAGAACGACCCATTTTGTATCACAAATGTTTGCAAACGGAGACTGTATGGCTAGGTGCTTGATTTTATACACCTGTGGCAACGGGTCTGATTGAAACACTTGAATTCAATAATTAACAGGTGTGGCCAAATACTTTTGTCCATATAGTGTATGCTCTGGGGCTAGCTGTGTGATTTCTAAGGTTTGGAATAGTAAACCAATGAGGGTAAGTAGTTATGCCAGGGACCAGAGGGAGGGCACAGTCATAGCATGCAAAAGAAAATGAGTTATGCCCCAAATGTAAGGGCTATGTAATGTAAGGGCTGTAATCTGCTAATTTAGGTTACAGGAGGAGGGGGAGGACTTATGGGTATGGGAGATCTAAACTGGCCCCACTTTGCATTGGTCATAATGCCTTTTACATCTTATAGTGAAGCACAATATTCATGAGGTGGAGAATACTGAGTGCAAGCCTTGCTTGATGGGTGAGGCATTTTCCAGCAATGTGGTTTTGCTGCATGTCTTCTTCCATTTCCAGTTTAACATAGTGGAGTGTGTTTTCCAGCCAGACATAACTCAATACTAATGTTTACATGCATACATCTTATTGATATATTTACATACATACACATACCATATCTTAAAGGTATATTGTGCACTACTTTAAAGATATCTATGAGAGGAATATTCTAAAAAGTTTTTCATGCTGGAACTAACAATTATGAACTAAAGCTGCTTTACAATTCAGTATGGTTGTATAGTGAATACAAAACTGAGAGATTATACTCCACATTCTCCAAGGTTGATTATGCTATAAGTTTCACAGCATCTTGTTCAAACCAGTTGAAAACTGAATGGTAAAAGCAACTAATTGGTTTGTTGTTAATAAATGAATCTTATAATAATTGTATACTTTATTGATCCCCCATGGGGAAATTCATCCTCTGCATTTGATCCATCCTACACACACCAGGAGCCCACCAGGGGCATACACACACCAGCAGGGATCACACACACATACCAGGAGCTAGGAGCAGTGGGCAGCCACAGTGCAGTGCCCGGGGACCAACTCCAGTTCTTTTGCCAGTGCCTTGGTCAAGGGCACTGCCAGGTGTATTAACCCTAAACGTCATTCTCAATCTATATGCATAGCCTGTCTGCATGTTACTATCTGATTCTGGACATTTTCAGTCTTTGCATGTATATGTGTATTTTTCAGCCTTCCTTACAAATGATGTTTGCCATTTCAGGACAAACTTTAAAAGATGCAGTATTAATGATAGAACTGCTGTTCTACTTTGAAATAACACATATTTATCTGACCACCAGGGGATGCTAGAGACCACAGTTCCTGCAGTAGATATATTTTTTTTACAGCAACAGCTGTTGATTGGTATCCATATGTCTGTATTTTTGAACGGTCAATGTCTTGTTGCAAGATAAACTGTTAATTTCTTTCCATGTTTGCGCTATCGGGAGAGAGGTATTTCATTACACATACAGATTTAATCGTTCTCTGGTGTACTGACCTCTGTATATTTTCACCTCAGGGCAAAGACATGAAGCATGATGTCTGACACACAGCTCCTCTCCCTACATCCCCTTCTTTTATTACCCAAGTAAGTGTGTTGGCCAGCATGTAGGCAACAATCAAGGGTGAACACCTCAAGAGAATGATAGCACACCATGTCGCTTTATATTTGCAAATTTACTATTGTAGTATTTCCTTTCTTTCTCATTGTAGTGTCTCCTTCAGTGGCCAAGATTACAAAAAAAAAAATCTTTAATAGCTAACACCATTCATATTGAGCCAGGCCTTCTCTAGCCTAGATTTTGGATGGACATTTGTAACCACAAAGAAATTTATTTACAAAATATATACATACCTACCCAAAAATATCTCACAATTTTATGTATTTTTATTTCCTTTTCTGTTCCCTTTTTCGTAGACTGAATGGGTGGAACAGCTGCAGTGTTCAATTTAGCCACTAGAGGGTGGTCCAGAACAATCACAGATGATGGAATGTGATAGTAGTCTTATCATAGGCATAAATGAGCCACTCACAAAAAGGCTATGTTTCATTAAAGAAAAGCGTTTGGTTTCAACTGCAGGCAGTCAAATATTTGTTGTCTTGTAGTTATTAATTATTGATGAAGAGTAGTCTTAAGAGAACATGTTAACAATCAAGATTGTTGACATGTTTATCAATAATGCTGTGAAGTCTATGGATAGCAATAACTTCCATCCACTTTCAAATGCAAATGAGAAATATATCTTATACATATCCAGCATCTGTCCTTTCCCCCCCTGTGTGATACTTAAAAATGTAACTGCGTCATTTTCATCAAATGGCAACAATCTCTCTCACATAGGGCAGCTTTAGTCAGCACTGAGCCTTCAATGTCACTGTAATTGCTGGAAGACATTCCTTCAAATCTAGGCAAGATCCTTAAGGAGTATTGGCTTACAGCAGCCTCTCAGAGGAGGAGCACGATAGATTTCAGTAGTTGGCCCTCCGCAGCCTGGCTGCTGTGTTCCCTGTGATGGACAGAAGACAGATGTGCCTGAAATCTGGGGTCTGGACCACCTGAGCCGCCCCAACCAGACTGTTGTTCTGTGACGCAAGTGTCCCACACGGGTGATCATTTCATGAAAGGCACCGGAAACATGCCCAACCTGCAGCCTCTCCCTGTACGAGCCAGGAGCGTGGCAGCTTCATAGCAGTTTGACAGGGAAGGGTTTTATGGCTTGCTGTTGCTCATGCCCATCAACTGCTATGGAAACTATTCTCCTCTGTCCATCCACTCGTTAAGGACAGACTAGAAAAGCGAAAGAGGGAAACAGTAGCTCTATACTTCCAAACACGTTTCTCACTCATACAAGCTCATTCGATCTTACTTCATCTCAGGTCCTCAAAGAAGTACTAGCTCTGTGAGAGAGTCTCAGCTTAGCAGAGTGTGAAACGTAATTGATTGTCTGCGCCACTGCTGAACAGCTCCGCTGCTAGGTGTATTCTGCTAAAGATAGGATAAGGTGTTCACAGTTACAATGACACTAGGAGGGCGAACTAGGCCCTACCCTCTTCCAAATGGTGACGTAACATACTCTAATGTAATTTCTTAAATAGTTCCCATCAGGTTTGTGTAGTGCTTGGTGAGCAGAGTTTGGTCAAGACTTGTTGTTGAGTGTTGTATTGAGGGTGTGCAGGTCAACAGCAAGACTCGGGGGAAACAGGCATGACAGGCTGGATATTGGCGACAAAGGATGGGAGCAATTGTGAGTGTTAAAATAGAACCCGGTGGCATTCACCCGCCCCTCTAATTTATTGTGGAGTGTGATGGGATGAAGTCATTAGCCCTTCATGTTATCACATTCCCAGCTTGAGGGGCACTTGTACACAGTGCTGAAGTGGCGCCGACGACTTTTCGAGGAAATCGGAATTCACAGGAGGGCTGATTGACAGACTGTTTGGTAATTGAAGATTATCCCGAGATTAATGAGATCCCTAGACCTTTATGATTAAACCCATTGACTAACTAAACAATTTTCTTTGATGTTCAGTCAAGCACAGAAAATGCCATTTCTATTGAATGCATCAGACTGTAAGCCCTTTGTTGTTGTTATCCAGCGCACCATGTTAAGCTAAATGTATTTTTAAAAGAAAGAAGTTATGGCAGAAATTTTGTAAAATTGTATTATAAAAATAATAAAAGAGTAAGCATAACATCCCACTGAAAAAGTGGACTACTGTTTAAAATAGATGTTAAATCCCAAAATCATTAAAGTTAGCCTTTTCATCATCAATTTAATAATTACTGTGCTGAATGAAGATCAGAAATGGACTGTTGCTTGACAGCCAGTAATGAAAGGCTGAATTTTCAGTGTTTCCAAGGTGCCTCTCGCTCCACACTACACCTTGTCCCTGTGGCACTACTTCAGTTATGTCTGCACTGTTATAGCTATACCTTGAAACTAAGCAACTTTCATGACCACACTGCTTAAATAGATACATGCTACTGAATGTCACGTGCGAGGCCTCAAGGGCTGCAGTACGTTGTGTATGTCTCAAACCCAGCTGCCAATGCAGTAAAATGACAATAAAGTGACTCACGTGTAGGCCTAGTGCTTCCCTCTGCATTGAGAGGTGTTTTTTGTATGTGACACAAGTAACAATAGCATTGCTAAAGTTAGTGACAGGCACAGCTGAAGCCCAAGGCTCACGAATACCTTGTACAGGCAACAATAGCCTAATGGCACAGATAGCCTAAACCACAGGAACTGTAACATGGGTCTAGGTCCAGTAGGCTACATTAGTAAGGTCTCTACAGCCATCTGAAGTGTATGCTGTATTAATATATGTGTTAAAATCCAGATCCCTATGATTCATGAATGTAGTTAATGAATGTATTTATGGACTGGCCAGATACATACCCCTGTGGTTAAACTCTGTTCTGATAATAAAGTCTGTAGGGTCATCTGGGACAAAAAGAATTGCTCTCAGGTTAAAGCCATGGATGGAAAAACCCAGGGGGGTTTTGCAGCTGGACTGCCATTGTACATCAGAGAAGCATCCTATATCATAATTTGTTTGAGCGTAATCTGAATATATTCTCATAAATTGCAATATATTCTCCCCAATACCTTAGCTGGAGATTTTATAAAACTATGACACTGTTGATTAGAGTAAAATCAAGAAATGAAGAATTTTCGTTCACACCAAATACGTAATACCTGATAATGATGTGTGTGTGTGTGTGTGTGTGTGTGTGTGTGTGTGTGTGTGTGTGTTTGTGCACGCCTGTGATTGCATTGCATTAGGTTCCAGTTACAGCACATAGTATTCCCAGATGAATCCCACGAGCATGTTCCTAATTGAAATTCTCCTAACGAACCTGTTTAAACGAAGATTTATAAACCAATGGATATCTTAAAGCTTCCGCTTCCAAAATCGTTGATAGTCATCTCTTTACCCAGATTAACACAATTAGCATAACAAACTATTTGCTGCACGTGAAATAACTATAATTAAGATGTCTCTGGGATAGTGTGCAGTACATCGGCATGGTAGGCTACCCTGTAGGTGGTTGAAGTGGAGGGCTAAGATAGCGTTCCCCCTGCTCGTTGGCTATATTTAACGGGCTCCGTGGCCATAAAAGGTCGTGCCTGTGGCTTCGACATTCCGCTCAGTGCCAACATTATTTTTGTTCTGTAGACGGCAGCCCTAGACCACTGCTCCCGCACGAACTTGCGGCTTTGCGTGGATTTCATCGTTTGCCTCTCTTCTTTTGGAGTAGTATTCCTCGCTTCCGTGTTTTCACCAGTTGGTGGCATTTTGACGTAGGTAAGAAAGTTTTTGTCCCACGACATTCCTTGAGTTCTTGATCATGGAAAAAAAGAACAAAACTAATTAATGAAGATTAATTTCATTTTAAATCAATTTAACTTGTTTCGCCATCTGCATGTATACCAAATTGAATCTTCTGTTTGGGTATTATTTTGTTTGGTGCACTTTGATACTTGTTATGTTGATTGCATGATTTGTGGCTCAGTTCTGTTGTTTCCAGTCCAGAGGAGATAGGTTACAGGTCCTAGGTTTACAGGCTGGCCCTGTGAAATTGCGATAGAGCCCAATTAACTTTGCATGTTGTTCGCGTGCAGACTAATACTTGAAATGTTCAAGGTGTGGTTCTTCCATTCAATGTTAACGGTAATGAAAGGAAAAAAATACCAAGATACATACATCATGTCTTATAGATGTTTTTACTGTACGTCAGTACATAAACTGTTGATAGTGACCACTGCATTGATATTAAATTTAGACCCTTTAGACCCTCAAATTTAATTCAAAATCAGTATTAAAAAACTCTCCTTCAAGGCTTCAATTTTTTTTTTCTCAAATTTAATAAATTATTTGAAGTAGCATTATGTATGTAATATATGTCCCCAAAACAGAACAAGCTGATGAAATGCACAGTATCTATTGTGATTGTTGTGAGCTAAAAACATCCAGATTCCAAGGTCATGATCTCATCATGACCTCAAGGTCAAAACTGTAATCATATCTGAAGTTTGTTGTAGCTTACATTAACTAATAACTACTAACTTATTTAAAAAAAAAAACAAAGAAAAATGACAAACAGTAATTGCTATTGTCAGAAACCACAACTAATAGCTAACATTGGCTAAGTTAAATTTAAATTATAAAAAAAACTGTAAAATGTAACTAATGAAAACATTCTTAACCGGTAGCGAAATAAAGACAGTTTACAGGCCACTCAGACTCAAAGGTCACAGGTCGCGATCAGAACAGGAGCAGGATGTCGGGGTCCCTACCTTTCTACCAGAAACACCATCGCCACTATGACCGTGCATACCGCAGCAAGGAGGTGGAATCGGCTGTTAGCCAGTACCACCAGTCCAGCAGTTATGCTGCTCGCAGCAGCAGCAGCAGCAGAAGCAGAGGGTAAGAGGATCCAGGCCTGATGTGCTGTGCTGCAACATCTCTTCCCATCCTCCCCTCATCGCTTGGGAAACTACGAAAGAATGCCGTGGTCTCTTTAACATGTTCACGCATCCTTATACACCTTGCTGAACCCCAGCCGCACCCCTGCACCCCACCCCACCCCATTCCCCGGCCATTCCATTCACCAATCCTAATCGCTAAGGTTGTTTTTATTCTTAAGGTCTTTTGACAATTGCAGCTACTAAATCCTGTGATCATTCATACTAATGGAACCTTTTTACCACCGCACCTTATATCCAAAGGAACATTTCTGTTTATTCATGCTTGCTGCCAGTTAAATCTGTTTAAATGGTGGTTTTGACAGTTTTAATAAGGTGCATGTTATAAATCCATCCCTGTTGTTGAATGTCATTTCATTTTCTTTTCAGTGCCTATACTTCTGTCTTGGTCTTCTGCTGTTTTGTTACCAATGCTTACCTTTATGCTTACTGTAGTGTAGGTTGATTTAAGGACCCCATGATTACACTGGGATTAGCCTGTAGGTCTGTTCTTATCTGTGCTATGCACTGGGTAACTCATTTTGGAATGCAGTACATGCAGAATATGTATTGCCGTATTGTGATATACAGCACGTATAATGAAACAGTATCCAGATGAATGCATGAAGAATTTCTGAGCTCTCAGGGATTGTGGATTTCATGCCAGAATGTCAAACGAAGGTTTTGGTTCCACTCAAGGGATTTGAAACATCTACGCTCATGCTAAAACAAACGTTGGTTTCAGAAAGGGGAATGAATTTCAATCTGCTATTGTTTGAGGAGTCATTACTTATTTTACACAACATTTTCTTTTTAATCCATTCTGATTTAAATGACACCTTTCTTAAGACAGGAATCAGAGTTTAGGGGGTAGAACTGATTCCATCCTTGCTTGCTTTTGTTAAGGATTCTTCTGGTGTGAAAGGGCTATGCTGAATTTGTACTGTATGGGAAGCATTTGTGAGAAGGTCCTCAGGTATATTTGTTCAGTGTTTCTATTTTTAGGAGATGATAACACTTTAGGAATCATGGAGAGATAGAAGATACAGCAAATGACTAGAGCCTGAGTATAATCAGGAAACCACAGTAGGCAGGGAAGTTATGCTAATGTCTTTGTCTGACTCTGTTGGTATGACATGGACAAGTCACTAGCATGGTAATGTGTGCCATCCTATTGATTTTATGTTTCCTTCCACAACAAAGTATCTCTTTATAGCAATGTATTTATAATTTAATGAGAGTATGTAATTGTCAATTGCACAGCTTTAGATGAATATAAGTCTATATATTGGTTCAGACATTAATTCTCTTCTGGAATAATACCAAGATAACCACTGGCCCATGCAAATTGACCAGCACCTGAAAGTGACATAGGCAACTAGTAAATGAAAGTTCAGGGTATAATAGATACAAAGAGATGTTTTCTTTTGCACTCAGAGTAAATTCAGTGCTTGGATCTTTTGGATCAACCTTCCCTGGAGGTGGCTTATTTACTGAGATAGAGACAAAGTTGGTAGTCATATGGTTTTAATTGTGCTACTGCTGCACATGCAGTCCTCTTCTTGTGTAGTATGTAACCTGTCTGAATTCTTTACCACATCGAACATGAGTGTTCTGTCAGGACTGTTTGGATCTGGCATTGACTGGTCCCTCCTGTGGGGAGATCTGGCAAATGGCACTGAACTATAGCTGAGCTCCATCTGACACTGGGCCAGTGGTTCTGTTCTTTCAATCCTTTTTCAAAATGTTTTCCCCTCACCTTGGAATTGACCTCCCAATTGAATCTGATGCCACCCTCTTAGCATCTTGGGGGGCCTCTCACCTCTCTAATGCCTCTCCTGGCGATAAGGGAGGTAACATGAAACCGTCGTCGTTTATCATATCCACAGAGCTATACATTTCATCATCTTTCCATCATCCACCCTCTTCTATCACCATCTCATATAATGTAGAACTAAAAATAGAATATCAGACTTTTTTTGGATTGAAGGAAGTGTATTTTGGTTACTGCTCTTATACCTTTGAGACTTCCATTGTAAACTATTGTAGGCATCCTATTCACTTGCAGTCACATGATGTTTGCCACTAACGGACATAGTAAGGGAATGGGACTAATTAATTTAATTAGTCCCAATGTCAACATGTGCTTTCAAAGACAAGTTTCTGTCCATCACTGAAGTTTTTTTTTTTTTCAAAGATAATTTTTGATGCAGTGCATCATCTCTGGAGGGCACTTGATTTCAGCAACAGCATTTTTTAATTACTTTGGCCTTGACAGTGTCCCCGTGAGGTCAGGTGCCCCTGAAACCTGTGTGCTGGTCACTACTTTGGCTGGCGCTTGGAGAAGGAATTTGCTAAGTGCTTTGTTGATGACTGCCCATAATTCTGTTGGGTAACTGGACAGTTCTGGTTGGGTCAGGCATCTCTACATAACTTAGCAGGAGTGGCACCTTTACAGAGGTCATTGTGGATTGTGACTGGCTGATTGATGAGGGGAAATGATGCAGTAGTATAAAATTTTACTCTTTGTTTAGTGAGGATGTACCGAGATGCTTAGTGAATATTCAGAGTTTGTGTATTCTTAATAAACATCAGGCCAGCAACTATCAGATGTCTTGCTCAGTGTTACATCTTCGTTTAGTTCAAAATCAGTAAAACAAACTCTCCTTCAAGGCTAACGGCTCTTCAGCAAGTAAGCTCAGAGGATTTCTGAATGTGTAAAGTGAAGTGTGGGGCTTTGTGTACTGGACTCTGATCTCATTTATGGTTCTCGCTTTTAGTCCTTTAGGCCTTTGTGGCAGAGGGTTATTCTTGGCACTAAAACAAACTCACTCTGTTGAGATTGCATGCATAGTATTCCTCCGCATATGCGTAGGGCAATGGAAACCTCACTTGTTAAAAACCATTTGCAGGATCTCCTTTACCCCCCTGTTTACCATGGTGCCTTGTCTACATGGAGGTTTTGTCCATACCGCCAGCTGGCCTCTTGGGTATTGGTGGGGAGATTATGTAGATTATTTGAATATGAAATACCTAGGGCTCAGCACGTAGAGAGCAGACTATATAGAGTTAGAAGATGAGATGGCTAAGGACAGAGAGATATACATTCATCCCTTCCTTACGTCACTTTTACCAACTGGTCACAATGAGCTGTGCAGGCTTTTGAACAAAAATATAATGAGCACTTTCATTATGGTATGCAGTATTCCTGTCCTGAGCATCTTTGTTTTAACAATGGAATGAGCCTTTCTTTTCTGTCGTGTGCCCTTGTCACCATTCCTATTTTATCTTCCTTAGTTCATCTCCCTCTTCTCGCACACTTTCCTTTTTAATCTATCTCTCGGTTTCTCTCTCGCTCACCTCCATCTTCCATCTCGCAGTCTTATTTTTAGAGTGAGCTGACAAAAGCGTGCCTGGGAAATAATTGTGGGTTCAAATTGGATGCCAGGGTCTTTGGGTGATAGATCATTCTGTATCCAGGATTATCTCTTTTCCTACTCGATTCATGAATGCATGTGTTATTTCTGTGAGAGACTAAGGATGTTGGGTATTGCTATCTGAGAGCCTGCCATTTACAGTTGGAACTCTTGTGTATCAGGTGTATAATTACTATATTTGGTCATTTACAACTTTGTGAGGATGGAAGTTTATTATTGAGAAGAAAAGGTCTGTGATTGAGATTGCTGAGGGTGTAATATTAATGATACATTTATGTCAAGTCTCAATGGGAAATGTTTGATTTTGAGTATTGCCTTCTTGGGTCCTTGAGAGTTATAGTTGCAGCTCTTATTGGTAGATTCGTGTTTAAAGGTTAAAAGGTGAATACCTTTCAATGCTTCACATTTTCTGACTCTTCCTTTTATGTTTCACAGAAACAGTCCATTGTTCTCAAACAAGGTCCAGTTGATATGGGTTTTTTTTTCCAGGTCCATCAACAGCGATGGACTATTTTTAAGATACCATGCCAGCCAATAACCAATAAACCCGCTGATCTGTCTTTTTTTTAAATCAGCTGATCTGTCTCTTTTGTCCATCAGCACAGCATACTGAAATATCAATAGCTTGAAAAGAAAAAACTCATAAAAAAGTAATGGACAGAGAAATAAATGCTTACCATAGCAAGCTGCAGGCTGAGGTTATGACTGCTCTAATGTCTGTCTCTTTTGATCTTGCTGCGTCAGACTCAAAGCCTCTGCATATTCGGGGCTGGAGGAGAGCAGTCTGAGCCCTCTACCCAAAAGAGCCAAGCCAACCTTCCTGGCAGTGGACAAAGAGAACCAAATCATCGGCTACGTTGTGCCCCTCTTCAGAGGCAGGTATGCACAACTGCCCAAGCCTGAGATTCTGAATGTCTAAGTCTCATTAGAGACAATGATGATGATGATGATGGTGACGATGGTAATGGTTACAGCAATGGTATTGGTGATGATGATGAAGATGACACTGCTGCTCTTGATGATGATGATGATGACGATGATGATGATAAACATGATGATGGTGAAGATAATACTGGTGATTATAAAAATGATGATGATGGTGATGTTCTTTCTACAGTCAGGAGTTTGCCAGTGGACTATCAGACACAGAGGAGACAAGGCTGAAAGAGACTGCGGGATACCTGGCCAGGAGAGACCTCTTCTCCAGTGAACTGAAACAAGAGAAAGTCCAGCAGACATCCAGGAGAGTAGCCATGAGGGAGACAGCAGAGCGCATCGCTTTAAGCAAGACGGTCAGTGCAGAAAGTGCCTGTGCCCTGTGGTGTAATACCTGTGTGTATTCTTTCAAGCGTTGCACTTGGTCACACTCTATGATGTTAACTGTAGTTAACACTTGTTTGAGCAAACAGGGCCGAATTATGACGACCCTTCCGTCACCTGGTCCAGTGGGAGTCGTGGTTTGGTTGATGCAGTGAAAAATGTCACCATATAGAGAGGTGATGATGGTCAGAGATTGACCGACAGCTAGCATACATCAGTGAAATGACACAGCTAAATGTTTAAACTGCTTTGTCACTTTATTGGTTTCCCCTTAATGCTTACAGTATTGTGTTCACTCTACTCTACACTCTAACCCATCGTCATGGACAAATATACTGTGCACTGAAGGCCCTGAGCAATTCCCAACACGATCAAATCATTTGAAAAAGAGAAATCTGTAATGATACAATCTAAGAGACTCATAACAGTATAAGAGAGCTAAGAGTGGATTTATGCCATTAAGTATAACACTTAGTCTAGAGAGTTACCCATCTATATATGTAAATGCATCAACAGATGTTCAATGATCTGCCCACATTTAGGTGCCTGTATACAGATTTCACATTTGTCAATATGTCATAATTCAGTGTACAGGATTTAAAAAATTTTTTCAACAGATGTTCATAAAAGTTTCAGCAACTCATCGACTGCATATTCTATCGTCATGCAAATAGCAGTATATCTGTATCAACTGCCAAAAGATCTTGTTATGTCATGGCTCAGTTTACAGAGTGTCTCTATATGTTGAACAGATGCACATGCATATCTCAGTAACTTATATTTAATCTGTCAACAAACTATCAGTAATGTGTATCTTCTTCCTAAACATCTTTTCAATATGCCATGTTCTGAATTTTGCAACGTTTTATACATTTGCAAATGATCCATAGATTTCACTGCACAATTCTGCTAATTGTCTAGCTGTTAAATAGCACTCTCAACAGCACTCTCAACAGCCAATGAATGCGCTTAGGGTATATTCAATGCATGCAGCTAAACAGCTCCCTCTATACTATAAGATGTTTAGCTAAGTAATTGGTATACATTCAAAAATTCTTGAATGAACTATCTGTTACATTTTCCACATAGCTAACTGGTACATTCATCGTGAAGTGAAATGTCTAAATAACACTTTGCCCTTGAATCCAGCAAAGAAAGGAGGGAAAAGCTGAAACAGAGAAACAAAAACTAAATACAAATTATGTAACATCAGCATAACTCCAGTGATGCTTGTATGAGATCTACTGTGTATGGACTGGGTTCCCTTGGAAAAAGGACAGCTGCCAAGTGTCCATGCCACTCTTGGTGATAAATTCCACAGAGCTGATCTTGTTTCTTGAGATACTGTCAACTGGTGTTTTAAAGATGTTGTCAGATTATGTGTTAATGCATATTGGCTGAAGAGGTAGCTTCTTATTCAGTCTACTGTTTAAACCAATAAATTATTCAGCTTGCTAGCTAATGTCACATCTAGTTATTGTTGCTAAATGTCTAAATTAGTAAAGCTTGTTTAAAAAAACACTGACACATGAACAGACACTGAACAGTCTTGCAGAGAAGATGGTAGCTCCCCTGTTAAATTCATGTAGTCTCTTTTCTCCTTTTTGTTAATTTTCGAACAGCCAGGATTGCAAGATATTGCTTACTGGCTAACGTTATGCACAAGGAAGGTATAGACTTAACCTTTTATCAGTAAAGTTACCTTTTAACCACTCTAGAAAGAAAACAATTGCATATATGAGCAGAGAATGTGATTGTCAGTGTTGTGAGGGAACCTCTTGAATGTTTTGTGCATGTACCTCCCTGACAGATCCATGAAAGCGAGGAATTCCACAAGAAGATGAATGAGGACAACCTGTTGCACGCCCCGGAGTTTGTGATCAAGCCGCGCTCCCACACGGTGTGGGAGAAGCAGTCCGTGAGGCTGCACTGCACAGTGTCGGGATGGCCGGAGCCCCGGGTGGTGTGGTGCGTAGCTCGCTCTAAGCACAGCGCTGGACACACCCCTGTAGCGTCACGTCCCAGATAGGCAGATACTGAACATTTCTGTAGCAGGAACCTCATTGTGACTCATTGTCCTCTCTGTTTTGTATGACACGTTACTGACCGATGGGTTGAATTTGGTTGCTGCTGACGCAATTTGTTGGTCCAGTGACTGTGTGATTATAGCACGCACCTTGACCCCAAGTTCCTATCTGAATTAAAAAACTAACTGCCTTTCTGCTTGGTGCTCAGCATTAAAAGAGATGAATTATGGGTGGTGGCCCGTTGATAGAGAAGTGGTCCTTCCAATTGGTCTACTTGGACAGCAGCCATTTCACTCCACAGAAGCGAGGATGGCGCAGAAACCACCTCCCTCACAGGGATCTGTATACCATTATGGAGTTCTGTTTTAAACCTTTAAATTGCTTCTGTGATGGCGACATTAGGGAGGCTAGCACTTCAGTGCTATCAGTACCACAGTATTTGGGAAGGACTTTCATCATGGGCCGTGGTGTTTAAATTTAACTTGAATGAGTGGATCTGGACTGATGTGCTGCAAAATCACTGTCTTTTCCTTAGAAGTTTATCGGCTGCTATCAAGTATCCAGACAAAGAATGGCCAAGACTTGCCCTCTATTGCAAAACGAAATATCTGATAGCAAGTTGCATGCAGTAAAGTAAACTGGTCATCTCATTTTGTCAAGAAAACATGATGTCACATGGCATCTGTGAGTTATCAGTGCAACAAAGATTTAAGGAGGAGAAAAACTCATCGTCAAACAGGTATGAAATGACTGGAACTGATATACTGTGATGGCATTGAAACTGCGTCAGCAGTCTGATGATGCTGCCATGAGACATCTATCTGTAAATATTAAATGACAGGATTATAAGGGAGCAACCTTGTTGTGTGGATGTAGCTTTGTCATGCCAAAATGAGCAGATTAAGTATATATTTCATTACTTTTATACCTTGTGCAATGCTATTTGTAGATAGCTTACATCACAAGTACATTGTCCGTCATATTTGTTACGCAACATTATGTGGCTCCTACTTGCTGTAGTAGCTTGAATCTTCTGTAGTTCGGAGAAGTTCTACAGCTCTGTAGCATTATTAGCCAGTGCTTTGTTTGCACTGCATACTCATTCTGCAATCCAGAGATCAAGGACTTCTTTAAGCAGAGTGAAGTCAAAACAGACAAGTGGTGCTTGACTTGGGCTAAAACGCTCACAGCTCTTAAAGAGGAAGCTGTAAGTTATAATGTTAGCTGTAGGTCAGCAGCGGACATCTTGTCTGTAGTGATTGTCAGCCATGGTGAAAGATCTTTTAATATTAGGGCTATTGTGTAAATTATCAAATCAGTAACATTATTTTAAGCTTGATGGGTAAATAGCCACAGTAATTATTCAATTTTAAATGGTTGTGTGTTCGGTATAATACAGCTTTATTAAAGCAGGAATCAATGCATTTATGGATTACATTACATTGTTGCCATTTAGCAGATGCTGTTATCCAGAACAACTTACATTGGTTACAATTTTATCCATTTATACAGCTGGATATTTACTGCGGCAGTTGTGGGTTAAGTACCTTGCCCAAGGTTACAGCAGCGCCTCAGCTGGGAATTGAACTAGCAACCTTTTGGTTACAGGCCCTCCCCCTTTCCACTTCACCACACTGCTGCTCATGTGGATCATAGATACTTTCAACATGCATATTTCCTTATTCATTGAGCAGGTTAGCTATATATTGTACAAGCTTGATGTCCATGCTTGTCCATGTTTATTTTACATGTTTAGTACTGAACCATAATTTCATGTGCAATATTGAATTTTGCAGGAAGTATTTCACCATTTTATGCAAAATCTGCATGTAAACAATTGAAAAGGTCCCTAATTAGGAGACAGATGATGACAAGAAACATGAACAACTAAAGGAAAACACATGCACACTATTTTAAGAAAAATACAGCATGAGTGGCTTTTGTCTTGCATGCTGACCTGTTTATTCAAGTCTTTAGGTCTTTCTGTGTTTTTTTTTCCCAGAAAGCTTTGCTCTCTGGCATGCAGTCTTTAGACCACCTCCTGTGCTGTTTTCCTGTTTTCCATCTTATTTTTCTCCCTTTTCCTTGCTTTCTTCTCTCCCCTGTTTTCATCACACACCCAGGTACAAAAACAATGTGACTATTGACCCTCTGGCCCACCCTGGCAAATATAAGATAGAGAGCAGTTACAGCGTGCACTCACTGGAGGTCAACAGGTATGCCAGCCGTTACATTCAGTGCCCCCCAACAACAGTGAATCATTTGCAGCAGGTCTTTTCTGTGGTGCAAATGGAATGGTATTACATGAAGAAAACACCATTTTCATCGCAAGCATCTCATCATGTGTTGTACATCACTTCATACTGCATTACAGGCATAAGGAAAAAGGTAAAGGGGACAGCAGCATACAGTACAAGCACACTGTTATTGTTGACAGAACAGCTGACTACCACTCGCTTACAGTTAAACTAATCTGCATTTAGCACTGTGGGAGATGATTTGTTGTCCTTTGTGGTGCCAGGAACCTGTCTCTGTGGTGTCTGTCAGCGATCCTGGCTCACGCAGGTACCCCACAGCAGTTGCTGATCTCTTTGGTCGTCCAGGGCGTCATGCGATCCCCGGCCCAGTTTCCCCGCTTGACTTTTGATAACAAAGAGGTCGTCTAAAAATATCAGACAGATACTAAGAAAGAATTTACTCAAGATAAAGGGCATTTGCTTTTGCTCTTGTGAACTATTTTTGGACACATCAGTAAGGAGTAAATACCTCCTTTCTGCCAAGGCTTTCATAGACAGAATTGATCATTCATTACAGCGTGGGACACTATCCAACACTAAGAGCACAAAAAAAAAATGCAATGGAACATAGATCATTCAGTTTGAAAAATAGCAAAGCAACAGTATTTTGTGAATTCACAAAAAAGTGGACGTGAAATCAGATATGAAATGAGCAGTGAAATTGTGTCATTTTATATCAGTGACATCATGCTTCTATTTTTTTCCCGACATATTCATTCCTGTAGTTTTGGAATACATAACCGCAGTTCTTTTGGTTCAAAACGATTTACCCGTGGGCAGGAATGTGTAGATGAAGCCTACACGGAGAGTCAGTGTTCGGGATGCAGGCGTTCATGTGGTGCTCTCCCATTTCAGATGTGATTTTGATGACACAGCACAGTATCGTGTGTCTGCCATGAACACGAAGGGGGAGCTGTCTGCCTTTGCTTCCATCGTGGTGAAAAGTGAGTTCGCAGCATCTCAGGAATTCTTCCTTTGGGCATAAACTATACTGCAGTGCAACCAGTGTATTTTTACATTGTAAGGCTCTAGTTTCAAGCTCCATGGACAGATCTGAAAGTTATATTTCTCTTAGGTCCACTGTGACGCTAGGCTTCTCAGTTAGTTCTCACTTAGACCTTCCTTGCTTATATGCATGGACCCTCTGTGTGCTACCTTTTGGGAAAGGGTGGTTTATTTCAGGTATATATGGTATTTTATTGAGCATTTTCCCACTGTCACAGCTCACTGACCATTTACATATATGAGTTGGATGTTTTGTTATCAAGCTATGTACAATATTCATAAGTTTATTCAGCTCTTGGGTGTTATTACTGTGTCCAGTTGTAATACAATAATGAATATTCCATATGCTGCTAGTTAAGTCAGTCTGGTTTGCTTGAGCCTGTTTGGTTTGCCAAGCTGTGGTTTGAGTTATTCCTTTTTCAAGCATTTTCTTGAATATGAATGTTGTTTTGTTTTATTTTTTCCCTATGTAAGGATTCAAAGGAGAAGTGGACGAGTACCTTCCTTCTCCAAGACAGCGTAAGTTACACTACAGACTGTCTCCTGTGACTTTAGTTTGTAACATTGGCATTTCTTGTTGTTAATTTTCTGAAAAGGGGACAGTGTGACTTCATTGTGGAGTCACTGTATGGGAGAACAGCATTTTATTTATCTGTTTTATTTATCTTGAGGCTAACAGCCTTTTTGTTTTCCAATACTGGTTGCAGAAACACCAGTGGAGAACTCCACTGCAGGTAAAGGGGTGTGTGGGTGTGGATGGTGATTCTGGGCCTATGACCTCCGTGTGGACATTGATGTATTCAGTGGATCATGGTCTACTGCATGCGATTGTGCCTTTTAAATGTCTCCGTGGTGCTTAACTGATCACATTATGTGGGTCATTTATTTTATAATCATTGGTTTTTATCTATGGGATTTTTTTACATTGGTAATGCCAATGTCTTGAATTTTGATGCAAGTGTGGCAAGTATGTGGTGAACCTAATGAGCAAAGCTGTTAAAATAGCAAAGGTTTAGGGGTGACTGGAGATGAGAGTTCATTATATGAAAGTTAATGGCAGCCATTGGTCAGTTTATGGTCAGTTTTGTTAATGGAATATCACTGCTGCTTGAGATATGTAGACCAGATGGCATATCTGTCATGATGAATGTTGGAGGAGAGTTCATGTTTTGTAAAATTTCAAACAGAGGCATGAAAAGGATTTTTTTCCATGTAGATCACTGACTGTGAAGGTTTTAAAAGAAAGAAAAAATGAATGAGAGGGACATCTTATTATGGGGATGTCAGACAAAGGTTAAAGGTTAAGGTTTGAATAATGAATATGTCCAGGGGTTCATTATGATGTGAGGTGACAGGACTGAAGGATCTGAAATAATTGCTCTGATTTTACTACAACTCTTGAAAATGCAAGGTGTGCATTGTTGTCACATGCATGGAAGTGTGCCGTTTAAATATTCCCCGTGTTTCACTGCGGGTGGCACTCTCTGATGTTTTTGCTTTACACCAGTTGTCTTTATGATGTCCGTGTAACCTGTGTATCCTGTGTCTGGAAACAGTTGCTGTCAGTCAGTCTTCTTGTTATTTCTGTGCCCTTTTCTCTTCCTCAATGTTGGTGGGGTGGCCGGTGAGGACCGGTGGAATGCTGCCTGTCTCAACTTAGTCTGTCTCACAGAAAACGTTGCTGACATTTCTTTTAAAGCGTTTCCTGCCAGTGGGATGTTTTACACGTATACGTCTGCACGAGATGAAAACACTGGATGAGTCACGTGATTAGATTTTTGGCCTCTTTTTGAACTTTGACCCGGATGAGATTTCGCTCATTTTGCCGCCTGTGCTGTGGGCTCCCCAGATGGCTTCTGCTCCGAGTACGGAATCACGTTCGAGACCCACATCGTGGACACGTTCAACGTGTCCTTCGGCCAGGAGGGGGAGACGCTGAGCCTGGGCTGCACTGTGATCATCTACCCCCCGCTGCAGCGCTACCAGCCGGAGGTGCAGTGGTACAGAGACGGTGAGCGGGAACGGAGCGTGTGCGCTCCCGGTGTCACGAGCTGCGTGATGCATTGGGTCACTGATATGCTTTCTATTTGCCAGCGTCACCTTCAGCGCTGACAGGCCTGTTATAAAGAAATATGATATGAGCATGTGGGAAGCATAAGAGATACGTTTATACTATGGTGTTTGTGAGTAATATTTCATGACCAGTTGGTTTATTTATAACTGCTTTTGAAGAAGACACTAATTATACTTTATATTTTAATCAGGAAGATGAAAAGTAGAAGTTTATCGTGTTACTTTTTGTGTTGCAGTAGGACTTGTTTTTCTTTTGGAATGTTGCATCTATGGCATGTAGCTCTAACAATGAGAGAGTGATTCCATTTCTTGCATGTACGGTGCTCTCCAGATGTTCTCCTGACCCCATCTAAGTGGATGCACATGCACTGGAGCGGAGACCGGGCTACTCTGACCCTCACTCACCTCAACAAGGAGGATGAGGGCCTCTACACACTGCGCATTGCCACTAAGTCCGGCTACGAGACCTACTCCGCCTACGTCTTTGTCAGAGGTGAGTGGACCACCACGAAAGCCTCTGTAATAACACACACATACACAGAGCACTAAGGTCATTTCACTTTCAAGGACACTCCCACAGGCAAGAGCCTACAAAAGAGAAGGCCACTCCCACACCCGAGACCACTCACACAAACAGTGCCACTCCCCCACACATGATCACCACCACACACAAGGTCACAACTTCTTCTCTTGTCTGTATCTCCACGTCATGTATGTTGCATAAGGTCAAACATTTCATATATGCATCTCTGCTTGTGGTGAAGGTTCTCCTTCACACCGCATGAGTTTTATTGCTCACGTGTTCAGTGGCATCTGCTTCATTTTAAAAGGCTTTATAGGTTCCTTCTAAAAATTCGGCATTATTGCATCTTGTACAATTCAGTCAATGACTCATAATATTATAAATATTATAACATTTTCGTATGTTTTTGCAATGGAATATTTTTCTAGTTCTATCCAAGATTTTTATTGCCCCCCCTCCACCACCAAATTCTGTAGTTTATTATTGGTGCAGTGTGGAAGGGGTCAGAGCCTTGTTCAGGGCCAATCTATTGGAGGTTGGTTGTGGGCGGGGCTCTCTCCCTGTCACAGTTTCCATGTGGCTCATGTTATTCAGACAGTGAACAGTTGCTTCAGGTCAAGGTCAGACAGCAGCCACAGCTGACTCTAGCAGACCCGTAGCCTAGCGGTGCGTGTATGTGTGTGGGTGTGTTTGGCATTCCTTTCTTAACGGCCACTGGACCCTAGTTAATGCTGTCTATTGCAAAATGCCATTCCCATACACAATGAGGAGCCCTCATTAAGGAGATATTGAGTCATTCTGTCACATTCCCATTTAGTTTGGAGTGACATGGAAACAAATGATGGACTAGGAGGACCACCACTGATAAATACATGTTTCACATTCCCAGAAATGTGAACATACTCTCAACTGACCTTCTTATCTTAGAAGCGTAAGACTGGACAAAGTTATAAGCATTGATCAGAAGTTTCCTCAAGGTGGTATGAATATGAAAACCCACATGAATACGTAATGATCAAGCTATGCACAAGGTGCTTTTATAAAACATACCTGAATGATATGTCTTCATGATGTGGTTTTGTTAGTCATACAGATTTGGACATTCCAAATGGCATTGCTGTAGTCCAGAATGATTAGAAAGACACAGGTCCTAATCTGTTGAAGTAGCTGGTTGAGTTAGCTCTGTGGAGTTAGCTAAGTGCAGTGACAACATGATGCTGTTTTTCCTTTTATGGTAAACCTGTGTAGGTACCTAGACTGCTAGTTTTATACAATGTCATATTGATGCTTTATGACAAGTTTGCAACTTGCGAATGATATACTCAATCTTTAGCTGGATAGTTTTAGCTAGTTAGCTGTTGGCTTCTCTTAATATATTGGAATAGAGATCCAGATGGCAATTCTGTTGAAAGTTTTATTTCTGGCCATTCACAGGCTAACCCTTGAGTTAGGGACAAGTAGGTAACTACATTAGCTATCACAGCTTGAACCTGGCCATGTCGATGTCAACTGTGGAGAGTGATACATACACTGTGAAACACTCCAGTACAAATAAACAAGTAAATGATCAGGAGCTATTCCAGCCCATACACACACCCTTACAATAATCTTGTACATTAAATCAGATGAATTTTAATAAAAAAAATTTGTTTCAGCTGAAATTTAGTTGATTCATTGCCCCATCCACATTACATTGCGTTATTATTGTTATTGTCACATTGTTACATCATTATTGTCCCTCTTATCCAGATGGATTTACATAGGTTACAATTTTTACATGTTCTCCATTTATACAGCTAGGTATTTACTGAGGCAATTTTGTGTTAAGAACCTTGCTCAAGGGTACAGCAGCAGTGCCCCATCAGGGAATCAAACCAGGAAACTTTTGCTTTCAAGCCCTGCTCCTTACCAGTATACTACACTGCTGCCTGTAACCACTTACTAGTGACTACCTGTTATTGTTTTATCATATGCATCCAAGTGTGCCGGGGAATACTTTTTTGCAGTGAGTGAGCTTTAAAGAATAATAATTTTAGCTCACTGCATCGTCCTGAGTGTTGTGTGAGGTCAGAGTCAGCATAACTCTTAAGCGTAATGGGGAATCAGGGGCCCAGTTAGAACTGCTGACTGCAGCATGACCAGGATATCATCCATGTCCAACTGACCATCCAACTGTCCAGTCTGTTCTCAGAGAGATCAGGTACCATTTGTTTTTGGCTGTGAACAATACGTATAATTTAAGATGCCCTGAGACTGATAGGGTTCCCTGTATCTAGACAAGAAGGACAGTGACCTTTTTAATGCTTCCTTATAAGCGCCTGTGGATGATGCAGTTGCTGACGCACAGGATGCTAGATGGACAGCTGTTATAAACATTGATATGACACCATTAACAGTTAATTCATTTCATTTTTTATATTTAGCACAAGGCACTTTACATATGTAGGTACAAACAAACTAAAACAATTACATCAAATGCATTTGGCAGACGCTCTTATCCAGAGCAACTTCCAGCACAATAGAACATAAGTGTATCCATTGAAGTTAAATGAGCAACAGTGTCAGACCAAGCTAAGAACACTCCCAGACCAGTGAATGTGAGCATAAAACCATTCAAGCCCTACCACAAGTTAACTTGTGTAACCTGACTAGGTAATGGAAGCCAAGCACACTACGATACATCAGTCACTAGAACATAAATCCAAACTACATCACAATACTACGTGTAAATTTAACGTCAAAACAGGAAATAAGAGAAATAAGCACAGGAAATATTATCGTTACCATTGTCAGCATTATCATCTCTGCAATGTGTCTTTAAGAGGCACTCCTCTTATCAGGTTTCACTCAGATGGGGAGTTGCCGGTTCTAATTCTGTCTGCCATTACTGAGGGCCGCGCTGGGGGAGTTAGGTTAACCTTAAAGACCGGTGTCATTCTTGGCCAAGACGCGCATCTCTCTTGGGGGGCAAGGGCTCTTATACCGCAGGCCTGCCTACATACACCAAGCTGATGAAAAAAGGGGCGGTAGGGTTAAGCAGAATGAGAAGATAAGACAAATGCGCCCTCTGTCTGTCTATCTCAAACCACAACTGGCTTCTTGACATGAGTGTGGTAAATCTCAGTTTGGCACCTGACTCTGTGTCTGCTTTATAAGACTACTGGGGTAAATATTCACTGTAATGTCAGTGGTTTTGTATCATTATCAGACCTACCTATTTCTGTGTGTGTGTGTGTGTGTGTGTGTGTGTGTGTGTGTGTGTCAGATGCTGAGGCGGAGGTGGAAGGGGCTCCTGCTGCTCCTCTTGACGTGTTCTGCCAGGATGCGAACAAGGATTATGTCATCGTGACCTGGAAACAGCCAGCAGTTGATGGCGGTAGCCCCATCTTGGGTTACTTTGTGGACAGGTCAGCCTTGTCCCCCTTCTCTTTCTGTCTTCTTGTATTTCTGTCTATCCATCTATCTGTCTATCTGTCTATCTGTCTGTCTCATCCTCTCTGTCTAGCTATCTCTACCTATTTCCTCTCTCCCTCTCCCTTTCTCTCAGTTTTCCCTTCTTTCTTTCCAACCCTTGACTTTGGAATCAATGCACACGGCTCTCCTCAGGGTCTCCAGGATGAGCCTGTGCTGAATGTGTCAATACGAGTTACCCAGGAGTCCGCTGGGTAACCCCAGGCAGTGACAGCATGGTCTCTCCCAGCGGAGCACTGATTTCCACCCTCGCAGGCAGAGGGGATCCGGTGAGGGAGTCAGTAGGGGAAATCCTCAGCTTATCACGTCACAGCTGAACAGACTGTTCCTCTCCAGCAGTACCCTGTGACAGTGACGCTGGCTGGTTAGGACTGCAGAATACAAGCTAGCCCCTCTGGATTTGCTGACACGGAGGGGAAGTCACATCACACACATCACACCCACACCCGCCCACACACTTCATGTTGGATCTGTGTTAGATTTGTATGTAGCTAATTTAAAATGGGTTAACTGGGTTAAAGCTGTATGTGTTTGGTGCAGAGGTCATGTCTCCCCAGTGTGACGTTATGTCAGGAGTTATGACCTCTGTGGGTTACATTATCTGGATATAAGGATATTTGTATTGATAATGATACACAAGGTGGCATTTTTAGTGTGTTTAATAACAGTAGCTGACAAAAGAGGAGGTGGTATTTCACCTAAACTGACCATGATGAATGCCTCAGTTTGCACTGATAATCGTGTTATAATTTTATGCACAGATGTGAAGTGGGCACCAACCACTGGAGCCAATGCAACGACACCCCGGTGAAGTTCGCTCGCTTCCCCGTGACGGGGCTGGTGGAAGGGCGCTCCTACATGTTCCGCGTGCGCGCCGTCAACAAGTCCGGCATCAGCAGGCCTTCCCGCGCCTCTGAACCCGTGGCCGCCATGGACCCCGCCGACCGCGCCCGAATGAGAGGTCGGTCACTGTCTTTCCCCATGGTGTAATGTGATGTAATGTAATGTGTCTGGCACAAGCTGGCAGTTTGACCTCACCTTTCACTTTCTCCTCTGTCACAGGTCACCCCTCAGCACCCTGGACCGGACAGATTATTGTTACAGAGGAGGAGCCTGCAGGTAGGAAGCAGGTTGCTCACGCAAGCATGATAGATTTATTTGGGCCAAATTGAACAAGCAAAGGGGTGTGTGGAGATGTGAATTTTACTACTCGTCTGATGTGTTTTTTGTCACATGTTGTCCCTTCAGAGGGTGTGGTCCCTGGAAAGCCCTGTGATCTGGCTGTCACCGAGGCGACCAAGAACTACGTGGTGCTGAGCTGGAAGCCTCCTGGCCAGAGGGGCCATGAGGGCATCATGTATTACGTGGAAAAGGTGAGCTGCCACTCCTACATATTCTGCTGAGTTCATATTGGAAGGGCATCTATAAAATATTGTGCACGGTATTTAAAATTCATCTATCCATGGACATAGAGACACTTTATTTGGGCCATATTGTGTGTTTGAAACAGAGGAGGGATATAAAGCTACTGCAGGCCCTTTTGGCAGCAAGTAAAAAATCAATCACCAGAAGGTGGCGAACTACAACTCCGCCTACCGTGGAAGATTGGTATGGGGTAACCTTAGAAATATTTAAGATGGAAAAATTGACTTACTCTTTGAGGGCTCAAAAAGATAAATTTTATCAAATCTGGCAAAAATGGATTGATTTTGTAACCCCAATGAGAACAGACTTTGTATAACTTTGTATAACATTTGTTTTAAACTACTTTCCTCCTATAGTTGAGAAAAACGTAAAAATGTAAACTCCCTTCAGTTCAATTGTACATAGTTAATGTTTTCCGAAATAAGAATGTGGCATATGTGTAAAAGGGAAGCGCCCAGTGGCTGACTAAATAATGAGGAAGTTCATAGGACTTTAAAGATACTTGATGTCTGGTGGGTGAATACGGATGAGTAGCTTCATCAAAGTTATATGGACTGTAAGGCATTTAAGGACTGAGTCTTAACACTTAAAACTGCGACACCCAGATGTTCTTTTTTTTTTTTTTTTCTCTCTTTTTTCTGTTACATATGCATAAGACTATAAAAAAAAAACGGGAAGAGTGTGCTATGAAAATTGTTGAAAAGCTGTATGTTAAATTGTTGCCTTTTCCAAATAAAAAGATAATTACAAAAAAAAAGGAAAAGGTGAGCTGAAATCTGATCTGGATAACATGGTGTTAGGAGTGGGATATTTCATGGACCCACCTCCTTGTGCAAGGCATTAATCTTGATCGTGAACAACCCAGTAGTCCCATCCTTCAGTTTTCTCAGCTCTGACTGTTCTCTGTCATGTCTTGGTGTGTCTAAGTGTGTGTCGGGCACAGACAGCTGGCAGAGGGTCAACACTGAGATCCCGGTGAAGTCTCCACGCTTTGCACTGTTTGACCTCGCCGAGGGCAAGTCCTACAGCTTCCGCGTGCGCTGCTGCAACTCGGCCGGGGTCGGGGAGCCCTCCGATCCCACAGAAGCCACCACTGTCGGGGACAAGCTGGGTGAGTCTGCCACAGAGATCTGTGATGATTGCTGCAGGGACCAAACGCATCTACTCGCGTGACTAAACTGTAAAACGTGTGCATACAGATGTCATCTAAGATAATTTACTTCATTTACAGTTTTAAACTCTGATATCAACAACATAAGGAGTACCTCAGTTTTTCTACCCTCCCCATCGCAGACATCCCCTCTCCTCCTGGCCGCGTGATTCCTACCAGGAACACAGATACATCGGTGGTGGTGTCCTGGGAGTCATCTAAGGAGGCCAAGGAACTGGTGGGGTACTACATCGAGAGCAGCCTGGTGGGCAGCAAAGTCTGGGAGCCCTGTAACAACAAGCCTGTGAAAGGCACCAGGTACAGCGGCATCTTTGGAGGGAGTATCATTGATTGCAACATTTTAAGAGTGAGGACCCTAGCATCAAAGGGTTTATGTTGGCACAGTTTACTCATATTATATTATGTTTATTCATATTAAACTCTCCTAGAGACCAGAAATGAGACGAGATTACATTACATTATGGAACACACCTCTTTATCCACATATTTCTATGTGTAATACAGACACATTACATTACATTGATCTAGCAGATGCTGTTATCCAAACTGACTTCCATCACAATAGAACAAAAGTGTATCCGTTCAAGTTGAATGAGCAACAGTGTCAGGCTAACAACACTCCCAGACCAGTGAGTGTGAGCATAACACTATTCAGGCCCTGCTGCAATTTCAGATGCATGTGAAATGAAGCTCACCTTGTTGCTTTAATCTGCTGTGAGAGTTGGATATCAGGTGTTAAACCATGTACTGTGGTGTTTGTTGCAGGTTTGTGTGCCATGGCCTCAACACAGGAGACAGCTACACGTTCAGGGTGAGAGCTCTGAATGCTGCCGGGCTCAGTGAATGCTCGCAAGAGTCAGAACCCATTGAGGTCAAGGCCGCCATTGGTGAGTGAGCATGGGATGGTTCTAAAACATAGAAAATCATTAGATTGACTGGATGATAGGTTGGATGAAGTACACAGATGACAGCTTCAGAGGTGAATAGGGGATGAACAGGTGAATATGGGGTCAGGCTGTGATATTTGTACGATTTGTGCAATGTCTTTACAAGGTAGTGCAAGGTTTCCTGTAAACTCTCGGGAATCTACACACAGCTTCCTGTTCCTGTTTGTCTCTTGGAGCTGCATAATGTATTAAGGGCTAGATAATTATGGTCTAAAACAGACCATCTGCATTATTTTATTCTAGTTTCTTGAAATGAAATTGCATAATTCTGAAGCACTGTTACAGTTCCTGCATTCCTGTCACTTTTATTGTCAAATATTTTGAGGATTGGGAAAAATGACCAAGAAAGTTTGACAGCACTATTAGGCTGGATTCAGATATACTATGTTGTTGTCATTGTCCTTGCATTCACCAAGACGTGTCCTCAGATCTGTGTACCATCAGCATTTCGACTTCCACCCTCTGTGTACCATGGGTCCACTGTGTAACCGCCCTCGTTGTTCTGCACTTTAGTAACTGAACCAAGCCCCTTCCACCACCCCCACCCCCAGCACTCCTGTACCCAGAACCATGCACACTCTCACTCATGTAAGGGACTTGTAGACTTCCTCTACTTTGGGTCACTGTGATCCAACATAGTGGTGGTTACAAACCGGCATACACTCTGTTCACACCCTTCCACTCCCCCATCGTCACGGGAACGTCACCAGCCAGCCACGTCCCCGGTTTAAAAGGTACCCCCTCCTCACCAGCACCCCTGATCTAGAGCAGTGTGTATGTTACCATTACTCTTGCTCACCTTTCCTACTGTTCCATTTGGAAATTTTAACCCAGTGGTGTTGCTAACGTGTACGTGAGCAGAAATGAGGCTTTTATTGTGGATTGCTACAGAAATTTCAAGTCATCACAGAGACATTCCACTGCTATCAGCAACAGCGTGGTTTTAAGCGAATATTGTTTAAAATATAAAGATGCAAGAAAAGAGGGCATAAATCTCATATGTTAATACTGTTTCAAGAAAACAATTAACAATTTATAACTGACCCAACAAAACATGCATTCATAGATAAATTAAATGTTACAATTGCTTGCAGCAAGCTTCCCATTGCTGCGTTTTACAAGAAAATTATTATATTTAATCCATTGTGATAAGATAATTCATTTCAATTTGTAGTTGTATACAACATGTACATTACGATATTATCATATCACACATTTTATTTAATTATTTCAACAGCTTGGGGTTTATTGCTAGTGCCCTATAATCAGCTGCAATACAATGGCCCAATGGTAGCAATCCCACTGCTATAACGTCGTTTTCCTGTGATGTCAGCATGCCATTTGACCACTCACCCCATTCATTGCTTAACTCAGGTCCATATCTGTCTTTATTGCGGTTAGGGGAGCTTTGTGCTGAGCAGCATGCTTTGTTCTCCCTTATGAAACACACTTGGTAAAGATGGTGAGGGTTTCTCTCCTCTTTTTTCTCTTTTAGAAAAACAGTTAGCAGTTAAGCAGCAGAACTAAAATTTTCATCATTTTAAAAATGTAGTTATATAAGGAGTACTGTTGAGGTCTGGCAGGAAAATAATACCACTGAAGTTGGGAGAACAGTTGCGTAGTCTACAGTAACCTGAAAGAAGACAGTTACAGAGCAGCGTATGATTTTCTATTTGTATGTAACTAATGATAAATAATTTGTCGTTTAGATCTGAAACCTTCGTTTTTGATACATGATATCCCAGGTAGTGAAGACTCATTTGGAGTTACATTACAAATAGTTCTGTAGGGCAAATATTGTAAGATATCATTTGGCAAGCTTGCATTGTACAACTTTTGATATGCCCAAATCATGTGCAGTGCAGTCATCTAACGGGGAAGTTAAATACATGGAGCTATTAAGACTTTCACACTGCACAATGGCAGCTGTCTCTTTCGCTGACTCAGAGAGACCATGGAAATGAGAGAATAGGATTTTTAAACTGTGTGAATATACTTTTATCATGGGTGCATTTTAAATACACATCAGATACAGGCACATTTCAAAACAAAAAGCAAAAAATGATTCAATATACATTTTATGGCAGTTGTATATATTGTTTAAGGAAATGGCAAAAAATGCCAGTGTAAGACTGTCTTGTTAAAATTGCTCACCATAAATAAACACTTTCCTCCAAGGTAGTAGAAGGACAAAGCCTGCATGAGACCTGACTGTTAATGTATTTATGTTTTCTCCCCCACTTACTGTCACACTGGCACACACAGGCAATCTGTTTAATATGACAGACAGTTCAAAATTATATAAATGGTAGTATGTTTGCAGTTGTAAGATTTATTTTAATTTTATTTTTTTAAACAGGTTTTTGATTTTGATTTTAATCCACAGTTACTACTGACTATGACAATATGCTCATAGGGTGATACAGTATGACACTTATGACAATTATGCAACAACTAGGGCATTTCCAGAAACATTTCTAATGTCAAATAATTTTGCTGGGATATCCTAAAACAGTATCGGTAACCTTTCACACTGGCTTAGTTGATATGTTCCAAACGCGAGCTATGAAGTCTGCATTTCATTCCCACTTGTAAAGCATATGAGGTCATACGATGATGTACAAACACAGCCAAATCGTACAAGCTTGGCATAGCTGGCAGGGTAGGGGAGTCCCTCAGGCTTCTTTATCAATTTACAGTGTGCCATTTTCATTAAGTGGTGGCGCAAAGCCAGAATGGTGCTCGCTCACTAACCTTCCGCATGCATCTCCACCCAGATGTCATTCTTTGATCATCTTGTCTTCATTTTTACATACGTGCCAAAAAGAGAATGAGAAAAAAAAATGAAGACTGTCAAATAACTTTGTTCTGACGTATCCTAATCTTGTTTCTCTAGCTCTCTTTTACTGAATTTTTTTTTTGCAATGGTGTTTTTCTGAACCTGTGCCTGAATAAATTGCTTTTTCTTTTACTTCTTTTTTTCGCTGTTCTCTGCTAACTCCTGTAGGGGGCGGAATACCTCATGGTGTGTGGCCAGAGTCGGGGGGTAAAACTGGCGGACTAACAGAGCACACGCCACGCTGGGCTGGCGAGCATGACGCCTCCCAGCCAGGCCCTGACACTTTGCTAAAGCGGCACACTAAGGTCGGCCGTGAAGCCGCGGCCTCTAGCTCAGACTCTGTAGCGCCAGGGCCCGCAGTAAGTAAAGGGGAGGAGGCCGAGACGGGTGGTTTGCCCGCGGCCGCAGCTCCGGCCACCGCGCCGGCAAAGACCCCCGCCGCCGAGCAGACACGTAAGTCCTCTGACGCCGCCGAGCAGACGCGTAAGTCCTCTGACGCCGCCGAGCAGACGCGTAAGTCCTCTGGCGGCACCTCGGCCAAGCGGGGGAGAGAAAAGCAGAGGAGAGACTCAGGTGAGAACACACGAGCTTGGACCTGATATGTTTTCAGACGCTGATAAAGCAAATTGCTTCCATCTGTTTCCAAAGAAGTGCTTTTAACATGTTTTCTTTTGCGTTTACTCTTCTCTTATACCATGTCCTCATGTTAAAGCAGACTTCGACCTTTTTAGGAGACCGTTTTCTCAGTGCTTTCTGGTCTAGGAACGTTTTGATCAGTGATCATTGTAGGCATTTGGTTGTTCTCCTGGCACTGTAATACAGGAGTTATTGAAGTTGACAAATTGAAATCTGAAATATTTCACATTTACTCACACTGTACCAGTCCAGGCACTCTCAGACATTTTTTCAGTGCCATTCAGCAATAAAGCTGCTGATTTCTGTTGGTATCGAAGAGAAAATAGACTCTAGCAGTTAGAAATAACACTATAATAGTCCACTCAGACACAAGGTGACTGTGATTGTGGTGGCCATTAGTTGTTTCCTCTGTCCTTGCACTCTGTCAGTCAGCGCTCTGTATGAGAATGTGTTGAGACAGTAAGTGAAAGCCTTCACTGCTGTCATCCCTCAGGATCTGCAGCTTATTGAATGTGGCTGGTAGCCAGCACAATGAGGAATTAAAAAGGTGCTAATGCCTTTCTTACTCTGCTGTGAAACTGCCTGCCCATTTAAATAAAGGGCTTTTGAGACGGGCAAGGCCTTGTCATGCCATTAATTGACCAGCAGCCAAAGCAAACACTGCATTAGTCCTGCTGTTTCGTTAAAGGTGGTGACTGATGACTGACAGAAATGACCATCCACAGTGTCGTTTCTCTAAGCTCAGGCTGTCCCACTAGTGCAGTGCAGTGACCCAAATTACTCTGAATGAAATGACCCTGGACAGGGAAGGGGACCTTCACCAATCCAGAGACCATTCTTATGCCAATGATAAGTAATTTTGCACTGCTGTAGCCCTGTTGTAGATAATTTAAAATGAAAAAATGCAATATGTTATTTGTCAAGTTTCCTACTGCACAGAACACATATCCCCTTGTACATTCAAGTGAGGAAGTTGTATTTCTGTGTTCAGATTATCATGGTTACTACTGTCTGGCCCTGTGGATTAGAGATCAGTGTGTTCACTTGTTTACTAGTTTACTAAAGGACCCCTAGCCTTTACCTCAGTTGCTCCAATAATGAGATCAGTCGTATCGAAGGGTAAGAGTATGTGTTGGTTCTAGAAGTGAAAGCATTGTCACTCAGGAAAGCAAATTTAAGAAGTGACCGTAACGTGTTAACCTGGGAGGGCACTGATTCAGATGAAGTAGAGTGCTACCCTCAGTGCAGAGTCCTCTTGCAGCTAGTGAGGATGGAATGCCCCAGGTTCCAGTCTTGGCTCTACCTTCATAGTGCAGCTCGTTCTCCCGTGGAGTGGTTTGCTATTCTGAGATTAGGTCACGTTTCCCTGTCCTGACTACCTGACACACAGCACACATCACAGACGTAAATCAAAACTGCTAGTTCCCCCTGTCCAACCTTGAATTCTTCGGATCCTGTTCCTTAGTGCCTGTCCAAGGAACTGACCCTACAAGCACGACAAGATCTGTTTCAGGCTGGGAACTGTGTGTGACCCATGACCTACTCTAAACTTGGTTGTTGTACATTAAAGTAATGAACAGCGTAGAAAGTAAAGCATAGAAAATAAAGAACAGAGTTCGCCTGCACGTTTTGTGTTGAGCATTTTCCATGTTATTCAATTAAAGACAGTGTAGTCTTTGATTGAATTTGTATGTAACTCTGAGGGGAGTTACATCATTGCATGAGGTCACAGTAATGTTTTAGCGCTGTTAGGGGTCACGTTTTAGAACGCGCTTCTTAAGTCTGCATGGAGTTGTAAATACAGTATAATTCAGGAGGTGAAATGTTAATTTACTCTGTACTCCTGAGCACTAAATGCACCACGCTTTACACAGATTTGATCTTGCCAGGAAATTACATATCAGTCAGTTTTTAAAATGTGGGGGAAAATTATATTGGTTTTAATAGAAAAGAGGAGTTGTGAGAGTTTGGGACCGAAAACCACACAACACTACTCTGACCTACTATCAGAGTGCTGTCAGCTTTCCTCTGCGTACCATAATGTACTGAACCTGATGGGGATTATTCACAGGTAAGGCAACAACCGCTGCTCCCTCCGTCACAGGTGAAATCACATGTTACAAACCCCAGAGTAAGTAAAATGAGTGACAGTGAGAGGACATCAAAATCTAACCTCACTTTGATTTGAAGGTAAGTCGGTCCAGGTATATTCCGGAAAAACTGAATAATAGAGGGTGCGATGATACCAAATGAAAAACAGTGCCTTGACATTACGTTAATGCGGTCAATCAGAATAAATAAATGTCAGCAAGCAATATTTGTAACTTAAATATGTTCTGGGAGCAGGCAGAAGGAAATTCAGTTCAGTAGAGAAGTTGAATATCAATCCTATAATATAAGTCACTTAGTATAAATCCTTCACATATGATGTACATAGCGTAAGAGTCTACATGCTGACAACATTGCACCTCTATTTTCTTACTCCGCTGGAGATCCTGGAGGTTTGGGGATAACCCTTTCATTCCTTTTAATACACGCCGGTCACTCCTCAAGCTGCGCGCTGGCCACCTCTCCAATGCGGCTGCCTCACCCCACAGCCTAGCGGGGCCTCTGTCACATTGGGACAACCGAGCGCACATTCACAGCCGTCACACGGCGGGTTGCTGCGGAGGGGGTGGCGTGTCGATCGCAGGCAGCCTGGGAAATGGATACCTGTGACCTTTTCAGAGTGTACCGCCCCAACCGCCACCCACTGTCCTCTCAGTCCAGAAACCCCACTCCCCCTGCACATGTGACCGCTGATATGTGTCTGGTCAACCTACACTTGTGGATGTTAAAGGCACCCGTTTTAATCAGTGTCCTGTTTCTCAAAGATGCCACTAAAGAGCACCTGCTGTGTGGTGGTATGCTCTGCTGGAGGAAAGGGGTAGTCAGTTAGTGGTAGTCAATATCCAATCCAGTCCTGGCTCAGGATGATTGCCCTACGTGATTATTAAATTGTTGTTGTTTGGATGAGCTGATTGATCGATTCGTAACACAATTTAGCAGTATGGTAAAGCCACAGTAATATACAGTAGCTGGTAATGTATAGTAATTGACTCCTTTATTGGCATAACCCTCAAAAGCCAGACTGAGCAACTCTAAATCAGGAACCTCCCCCTAGTCCATTTGAATCTGCTTTATTTATGTAGTATCTCTTAGCTGCAACCACATGAGACAAACCCAAGAGAAACAGATGCATTACTAAAGTTCTCGAAATATGTCACTGCTCTAAGACTAAATTGTACTTCAACAGAGGCAGACGTGAAATCCAGGACTTCCTGCAGCAGGTTCAAGGGCGGGGGGGACTATGAGTTGGCCCATTCCTCCATTGAGAGAAGTGGTTTAACACTTGCCAGCAGGAATGGCAGAGTGCTAACTTGAGTGTCTGCCACCCCCAGCGTCACCCGCTCCCCCCTATGGCATCACCGTTCTGGAGAGCGTGCGCGACTCCATGGTGCTGGGCTGGAAGCAGCCCACGTTCATCGGCGGGGCGGACATCACCGGCTACTTCGTGGACTACCGGGAGGTCATCGACGGGGTCCCGGGGAAATGGCACGAGGCCAACATCAAGTCAGTCAGCGAAAGGGCGTACAGAGTGAGTCCGCCCTCTGTTTTCAGGAGCGTGCGTGTGTCTTTTTCTTTGCTGTACATCTCTCAGAGGAGAAAGCAAAGTGTGAGATAAGCACACCGATCACCTCTCCTCTCTGCTTTGCACAGAAAGTCTCTGTATCAAATCTTTTTTCTCTTTCATCTCTTCTGTTAATGTGCCCATTACCATACTTGGCTGACATTTTTTCACCTGTCCCTGTCCAACCGTCTCGGTGTCTCCCACAGGTGGAGGAACTGAAGGAGAACATGCTGTACCAGTTCCAGGTGCGCGCTGCCAACATGGCGGGTGTGGGCATCCCCTCCATGCCCAGTGACACGTTCAAGTGTGAAGAATGGACCATTGCAGTGCCAGGTGCTGTGTCTCTGCACAGGCCAAGGGCCTTTCAGAGCAACTTACAGAGCTTACACTTTTTAAATGTCATCAGTTTATACTGATAGGTATTTACTCAGGAAATTTAAGTTATGTGCCTTTCCCAAGGGTACAGCTCGATGAATTAAAGTGTCTCTTGCAAGAGTCTTCCAGTATTCATGCAGATGAATCCTTTCTCTCTTCTGTGCTTTGGGAATGACCATTGGTACTGTGTGTTGTGGTCATGATGCCAAGACTGTAGTGTAGTATCAGTGCAATATTCTACCATTGATCTAAAGCAGGGTTTTATTCCAGTTCCTGGAGATCACCCACTCAAAACTGCACAGGGATCCCTTAATGATGAGGCTTTATTTTTACCGTCACAGTCAGCTACAGACACCCAACTGATATGCGACACCAGGACCATCCTTACCTACAGCACGAACTTCCCTACCAGAGTACTTCCCTGCTGTGGGACGTGTGTGTGTGTGCGTGTGTGTGTGTGTGTATGTGTGTGCATATGTTTCGCTCTCAGTTCACACATTATATTCGCCATACAGGTTAATCTGTAGGCGTCATCTCGGTTTTGCATATGACAGTGATGCTATATCTACATAGGTAAAGCATCGCTACTACAGTCATCAGTGTAGTGAGCCATAGTGACATATTGTTTCTCCCCTGCTTCTGGGTGCAGGACCTCCCCACGATCTCCAGGTGTCTGAGGTGCGGAAGGACTCACTGGTGTTGCTGTGGAAGCCTCCAGTGTACCAGGGGCGTGACCCAGTCAATGGCTTCTACATCGACATCAAGGAGGCGGAGGCCGAGGAGGAGGCCTGGAGGAGTGTCAACGAGAAGGCTACTGACAAGAAGTACATGAAGGTACGGAGGCCTGTTGGTGACATAATACCGAGCCTGTCAGCAGCGCTGAAGCTGGCTGAAATGAACTGCACAGCCTTTAGAATGAATATGTCCCGCAGTGATTCCTGTAGATGAGCATATATGTCTTTTATGTCTATGTGTCTTGCCATCTATGTGTTTGCCCTTCCTCCTCCACAGATCAAGGGGTTGAAGGAAGGTGTCAACTACGTGTTCCGTGTGCGTGCCCAGAACAAGGCTGGTGTTGGGAAGGCTTCTGAAGCTACTGAGCCCGTCCTGGCCGTGACTCGTCCTGGTATGCCCTCCAGCCCCCCACCCCCAACAGACAAAGGGACACATTAGGCACTCTACTGCACCAAAAGCCTCAGCCGACCTGTATAAATGTAGGCGTCTGAAAGGCCGGGGTGCTTAGCAAGAAGCTGAACCCGAGGGTTACTTTTATATTCCCTTGTTGGCAAAGTGTCAGAGTTACTCGGAGGTTGAGCGGAGGGTGTCTCTGGTAAAACAGCACAGAGACTGCAGAGACTATGAGGGCCAAGGAAAGGTCAGATGACTTCATGTTGCCACGCTGGCAAGATGTGTGAAAGACGAGTCCTTTCAAAGAGTGAGAGAACAGGGAGAGGGGAGAGTAAGTGGTCCAAGGTTATTTTAAAAAATGAGTGTGACATGGTACATAAATGAAAGCCTAGCTATGAAGGTCCTTGTGGGACTTGGATGACGGCTGTATTGTATGTTGGCGGAAAGTACTGTTTAGCGGTATTTTAAGGTCAGAGCTTTGTTTTGTGTTTCTTCTTGGCGGTGCCCCAAAGGAAACGACGTACGAACAGTCCTCTGACACTGAAATATTTTTACGCTCATTTATTCATGGATGAATTCATTTCATACTATTTATGGCCATACTTGTTCTTAATCAGTTATGAATAGGATTGTCTTGTTCTCTCTTAGGCACGCACGAGATTGTTGTGGATGTTGATGACGATGGTGTTATCTCAATGATCTTCGAGTGTTCCGAAATGACTAAAGACTCACAATTTGTGTGGTCCAAAAATTACGAGGAAATAACTGATTCTTCTCGCCTTACTATGGAGACCAAAGGGGGCAAGTAAGTTTTGTGTATCTGTGCATCAATAAGCAGTGAACGCACATACAAAAAATGGCATAAAAAGAATGTCTAATGACATCTTCATACAAAGCATGTACAAAATATGGGAATTATATTCATGCCATCACCAATTAAAGTTGCAGTCCATGGAACCAACTATTGTAGCCAGTATGTTCTCATTCAGAGTCATGATCTGCCAAAAGTTTTAAACACATGATGTAATTTTGTGGCAAAGGATAGAGAAACAGTACTATCACAACATAACAAACAAAACTTTATGTGGCCTATTTGTTATGCTGTTAAGGTCTGAGAAATGACAGATACCCTGCCCTTATGTTGTGAAAGTTGATGTATTGTGCTGTTCTCAGTTCAAGAGCCATCTTTAACTCACCATCCGAGGATGACCTGGGCATTTATTCTTGCATTGTCACCCACACTGAAGGTGCTTCTGCCAGCTATACCCTAAATGAAGATGGTGAGTCACACAGCACATCCATGTCTGTGCCATTGCACACGCTCTGTATAGAGTTTCTCAGGGTAACAAATTAAATTCACAGAGCTCATTAAATGCCAGGGAATGTTTTCCAGTGCCGTTGCTCAATTTTATCCCAGCTGAACCTGTCTTGTCTACTTTTACAGATTCCTTTTACTTTGTAAGTTGCTCTTGACAAAGTGTGTACAATGTGTGAAAGTTCTGTTAGGAGAGAGTACTGTGCAAGGCTGTGGAGGAAGGACTGAGACAGTTATTCACTCTTACTGCTTTTCCAACAGAACTGAAGAAACTGCTACAGCTCAGCCATGACCACAAGTTCCCCAGTGAGTACATGAGCTATCAGCACGATGGCCATGATGCTGCACTCCTCCCTCTTTCTGTCCCTTCACTTTGTGAAACCTTCTTTGGCCTTTGCCGGTGCATGTACTGTGGTAGTGAGAGCTGGTGGAAAAGATACTGCCCTCATTTCCTGTACTAAGTGGGATCCCTGCTCTCCAGTTATCCCTCTCAAGTCGGAGCTGGCTGTGGAACTGCTGGAGAAGGGCAGGGTGCGATTCTGGCTGCAGGCCGAGAAGATGTCCGCCAATGGCAAAGTGGATTATGTTTTCAATGATAATATTATCTCCCAGGGAGAGGTGAGTAAATTAGGAACATTTACACACACACACACACACACACACACGCATGCTCTCACCCCCACATGCTGTCAGTCAGTAGAAGGTGTGTTTTTGGTTCACCTCCTCTCTTTCTACTACTTAATTACAGTTATTGTGGAAATGAGGGGTGTATCTCACTCACTTTTCCAGGTTTAAACCAGACACTAATTGGAAGGAAGAGAACCTGTAAAACCTGCAGGAACGCAGTTTTATGGGATACATTTATCCCTGTCCAAGGGCATTCCTGCTTTAATGTCTCAGTTACCCCTCTGCACACATAATGTCCTCCCCACATCCTCTCTCTCCAGAATGAACTGGAAAAGTCACAGATGAAGAATATTGTGTAGGCGTACAGTACCTAAACATTATTCTGCTGCCATTGAAACAAATGAAATCATCTTTTGACTGTGATTCTGGTCGTGCCTTTCAGAAATACAAGATGAACTTTGACAGAAACACCGGCATCATTGAGATGTTCATGGAGTCGCTGACAGTAACGGACGAGGGCACTTACACCTTCCAGCTGCAGGATGGGAAAGCCACCAACCAGTCCAGCCTGGTGCTGATTGGAGAGGGTACGTTAAACCCCTGCCTTTCCTGGGGGGGGGGTCTCTTGTCACAGCTAGGGTGATGGGAGAGTGGGAGGGGCTTCGTGAACCTAATAATGAGAAGCACTACCATGTGTTGTCATTCACTGACTACTGGGAGTCAATGAGTTACAGTTTTTTTTACAGTGTTAACCATTTATACAGCTGGATATTTACAGAGACAATTTTAGGTTAAGTAGAATGCTGGGGGTTTAGAAAAAGCTGGACAGCTCAAAATAGGGCTAGTCCCTGAATTCGACAGAGAACATCCATTTCATCAGTTTTAACAGCTGTGCATGGTATTGTCCACCAGGGGGCAGTGTAAGACCTTCTGGAGCAGAGCTGTTGGGTTTTTGTTTCTCGTTTTGCCATCTGAC
Organism: Megalops cyprinoides; assembly: GCF_013368585.1. Lineage (NCBI taxonomy): Eukaryota > Metazoa > Chordata > Actinopteri > Elopiformes > Megalopidae > Megalops > Megalops cyprinoides. Next base: position 19,395,648 of record NC_050584.1, read on the forward strand.
TCATCTGAGAAACAATTCTGTCCTACATCCACAAGCGAAGCACTTGCTGGTGGGCACAGAAGCTCCTAATGCTCAAGTGCCGCATAATACATCTAAACACACCAGGCAATATGATGAAAAATGTTAAAATCCACATACAAACACAATTATTAAACACATTTTTACTGCTATTTCTTCACCTGGTTTGGTGTGGTTTAATTTGCATGAATTTAAATCATGATGGTTATGCAAACTTTAACCTTTGATACAAAGTATAACAAGAGTTCTTTCAGATGAACAACAAATTTGATCCGACAGAGGAGCTGGAGTATGATAACTGAAGTGAAATTTTAGCTAGCAGTCAGACGCAAAGCTTCATTTGGATCAAGCCCAGGAGACATTTCTCTTCGTCTTAACTGGCCAACGAGAGGTTTTGGAGCCTAGAGCATTCCTATGAGATACACTTACCTCTGAAAGGAAATGTTCCCAGAATGGAAATATTTTTATTGATGCAAGTATTTCTTTTCTGCAGTGTTCAAGGACCTACAGAAGCAGTCTGAGTTCCAGAGAAAAGAATGGTTCAGAAAACAAGGTGTGTAAGCCCCTAGAAGCTGTGCATCAGTGGTTGGTTTCATTGTGGTAATGAACAGCTGCAGTTGAAGACGCTGTGAATGCTGTTTGCTGATGCATTGGTGTTGTGTATGATGGTTGATATCTTCTCATGTCTCTAATGCTGCTTTCTCACATAGGTCCCCACTTTGTGGAATACCTCAGTTATGAGGTTACCACAGATTGCATTGTGCAGTTAAAATGCAAGGTAAGGCTACCCCTGTGCTTGGGATGGAGGTAGACACTTGTAAATGACTATTCCTATTATGTGAGATTACAGCATTTGTAATCTAACAATCTATGCCACATAATTAACATACTGCTTTTGACCATAATGAATGCGTACTGTAATGGAAGTTACATTACATTGCATTACTGTCATTTAGCACATGCTCTTATGCAGGGCAACATACATATGTTATATTTTTTTACATGTTACATATTTATACAGCTGGATATTTACTGAGGCAATTGTGGGTTAAGTACCTTGCCTGAGGGGACAGCACCAGTGCCCCAGCAGAGAATCGAATGGGGCAACCTTTTTGGTTACTAGCCCTGCCCCTTTCTGCTACCGTAACACTACGTTACACTGTGGCCCACCCTTGCATAAAGGACTTTTGGCAATACAGGATGCATTGTACCTACATAAAGAGATGGAGTGAGAATTCATTGAGCTCGCAGAGTACACCAGTAAATATAACAGACAAACACACAAAGGAGGTCCCTTCACTACAGTGTCATTGGATGCTATGCGAAAATCACGAGGAGAATATGGATTTGTCAGAATGGGAAGGGAGGGTTGGGCCAGGGTGGCATGCATCTCATCATTTGCTCCCTGCAGGTGGGAAATATCAAGAAGGAGACCATGGCATTGTGGTACAAGGATGGGCGGGAAATCAAAGTGGACGAGAAGCTCTCCTTCACAGAGGGCGTGCTAACGCTGGAGATCTCCCAGGTGAGGACACACCTTGGAATGTGTCCCTGAAACAGCTAAGCAAGCGGCTGTGCTTCATTCAGTCTGTTTGGATGGGGAATGTAATTTGGCAGCAATCCAGAAGGAAGGATGTACTTATAAAAGTTATAAAAAAAAAAACCTAAAAAGTTATAAAACTTCTAAAACTATGATATACCCCTTCAAGACTGAATTGCAATTCATGTGTAGCATATAAATGGCGCCTGTTCATGTGAATACATGCCACCGCATTTTGCAATGACTGTTGACTTTTGCGTAATATATATCACAAATACAGAATGATGGGTTTCATTAATTATTCCTTCAACACTGGTTTACTTTCGCTTTCATGTCCGTACTGTATGAAATAAACACACGGTTCAACCACGTGTAGTGTCTGAAAACACAGAGCCTTCTGTGTCATGGATTGCCACCTCTCACCTGGAAGTGTGCAGAAGGCCGTGTCATTGTAGAGTTGGAGAGGATAAGCGGAGTGGTGTCACCACATGCGCTGTCCACCTCCGGATAAGTCGAACCCGAGGCCAGGTTCACATGTCGCTCCATCACACGGTTCTGGCCGTTGATGGACATGTCTATCAAATGGGAGACATATGTGAACATAACATGTGTGTCTAATTGCAGCGGCGTGTTCCTAAATGCACAGAGGGATCAGACATTTGCGGCGAAGAAGGATACGGAAGAGAAGTGAAAGTCTGGCGCTAATGCCATAATCTATGTGGTCCTGTCTATGTGTTGGTTGTGCTTGCGAATGCTTTTTTACCTTTCCATCATATCCTGCAGCACTCAAGGCAGGGCGAAAAGCTTGTCTTTTCGGTTGTTGTTTTTTGGGTTTTTTTTTCTGTGACAAATCAAGAGTCTTGCTCTTTTCAAAAGAGGCTACGTTCGCGCGGTCTCAAAATATGTTTTGGTTTGCATAAACCTCCTCATCTTTTTTTTTTAGATTTCAAAGAAAGATTCTGGTGTTTATGAAGTCGTGCTGAAGGATGACAGAGGAAAGGACACGTCTAAGCTGGATCTGACAAGCGAAGGTAACATATCATCACAATGGCTCTCTGAACTCTCACTCCTGGAGACTATTTCTCTAGGGGAACAAAAATGTCAAGTGCACTAATTAACAACTTAAAATCAAAGGGAAAGAGAAAGTATGAGGTGAAAGTGACCGCAAACATTTGCAAATGCAGTGAATTTATAGCCATGCTGTCTGTTTTTATGCCCCCTTTCTGTGGTGAATATCCCCTCATTCAGGCAAACACATGCCTTAGCCTCACAGCCTGCTCAGATAAACGACATGTTGAAGGATTTCACAGAGCAGCTTGTGTCATACCATATCCATGCTGGTAAACAACCAATATGTTTGTGCATACAATCCAAACGCCAAGTTTTCTGTACATTTTGTGCAAAAGCTCTCAGAAATCTGAGGATTTAGGCCCTAATTGGATTTAGCGCCTGTTGGACTGAAAGTACATAAATGCAGACAGCTCTAGGAAGATTTGAAGATCATTTGATTTGTGTAGAATTGTCATTACAGCAAATTCCAATGCTGATTAATTAATTACATTTGATTTATGTATTCTAGGGTTCAAGGAATTGATGAATAAAGTATTCAGTGTCATTGGTAAGTCATCTTGTGTTTATACCCCGAGGTCTCTTATTTTTGCTTTAAGAAACATGCAGATTAAATTATTACTCCATACCTCAATGACAGATGCTGATTTATGATTTTATGATATGTGTTCCTTAAGCGTTGTTAATGCATGGCTGTTTAATATTCCATGCTTTGAAGAAAATATTTCATGACAACATAATTTTGTTAAAGCATCTCCAACAACTTTTTTTTTTGCAACTTCATGCATTTTGTTCATTTTTATTAAGCACAAGTAAAGTAATCACTTTAGATTAAATAAAAATTATTCATTATTTAATAGTGTATGTGTCATACCAACTCCACTAATGGTCTTAGTCATAGAGCAGTTCTGCTATTTCATTCAGTATTTTACATATTCACATCTGCTACTTTCTACAATGGTTAAATGAGAGTCAAGCACACAAAATTACAGTGATTCTGGGGATATGATTATTGATATTGAATAGCATTTAATAGTTTCAAAGGCACTGGAAAGCACACAGACTGTGGATCTCCGAGCAGGTCGTCTAGTGTGCAGTCTCACATTTCCTTCTGTCTCTCAACAGCAAACTCCTCCACACCACTGAAGATCCAAAGCACAGACGAGGGCATCAGAATCTACACCTTCGTCAACTACTACAATGATGAACTCCTTGTAACCTGGCAATACAAGTATGTGCGTGTGTGTGTGTGTGTGTGTGTGTGTGTGTGTGTGTGTGTCTCAGCTCTTCCTCCAAAGCAGCTCACCTATCACTCCCCTTATCTAACAGTCTGGCACTATGCACAGCTCATAAACGCTTTTATCACTGTGTGAGGTCTTTACACTCTACCGTTATAAATACTGTCACAATGTTTAGTTTGAGTTTTTGTCTAATGTTACACTTTGTTGGTAAGTGTAATGATTTATTGAAGGTGGTTGGATACAGTGCATAGACAGTCAGTGCCTTGTGAATTCATCTGTTTGCAAGAGATATCGCTTCCTCTCAGCGTCCGTTACTAACAGAATGCTTGCGGGTGTAATTGGTTATGCTTCCCTCGTATAAGTATGCTTCACCTGCATATATCTTAGCCATTCCTGCACATACAGACATCAGTGACAGAACATTTGACAATCAACAATGACACAAACCTGATTTTGTCTACCTCAGATCTACAACATGGCTCGGTGCATTAGTGAGGAAATGGATATTCTACCTTTAAATTACAGTTGAATGACGTTCGATGAACAGGCCTTACTTTCGTATTCCATAAGGAAATCGACAAAACAAATTAAAAGATAAGACTATCACAATTTAATTAACACTGTATCAGTTTATCTGAGCCATATGTGAAAATCTAATTTTTCATCTTTTTTCTTGAACTTTTCTTGCCTCATCTAAATTAAATGAAGATGGGTCTAAGCCCGTAGCATAGCCATGCCTCTGTTACGGAGCACATTTCTTTAATTCACGTATTTCTAAGTGTAATACAAACACGTTACATTACATTACAATACATTCATTTAGCAGATGCTCTTATGCAGAGAGACTTCCAGTACAAAAGTGTATCCATTCAAGTTGAATGAGTAAAAGTGTCAGATCAGGCTAACAGCACTCTCAGACCAGTAAGTTTGAGCATAGCACTATTCAGGCCCTCAAGTCATTCAAGTCAAACATGACATGTTTTCCTCTGAAAGGCCCTGAAAGTGTACTACATGCATTTGTTTCCTGTCTCCTCCATCAGAGATGCAGCAATCATTTTCACGGATAGGATTAAGAGTGGTGTTGTAGGGGAGCAGCTGTGGCTTCAGATCAACGAACCCACAGAGAAGGACAAGGGCAAATACTCCATCGAGTTCTTCGATGGGAAGGGCGGGCTGAAGAGAACCATAGAACTGTCTGGACACGGTGAGACACTTGGGAACAAGATTCCTGCACCCTTCACCCTGTTCCATCTATATATGTATGCTTACACATGTCTCTACTTGTGACCAGTGCTTCTGACAAGGCGTGGAGAGTTGCTCGCTATGGTTTTCATAGTTAGAAGGTCATATGCGGCCAGAGGGGGAGCGCATTACATATATAGAGGGTTTTTTCCCAGAAGAGGGAAAGCTGGTATAGACAAAAAGAGATGGGGAGATCGTCTGTGTGGCTAACTGCTTGGGCATTGGAACTCCCCGCAAAGAGCTCACCCTCACTCTCAGTGAACCTGCTGGACAGCGCTGTGAAGGGCAGCTGAGGGGTATGCAGACAGCAGCCCTGCTCCAGGCTCTCTCCCCACTCACAGGCTCCACTCCTCAGCACATCCACACAGCCAGTGGTTTCCCTCCAAAAGAATAAGCTTGACATGACTGCAACATGTCTCCCAGGTGGTCGAATAAGTATTTAAGGGTGGTCAGTCTTCCAGAGGTCTGTGAGCTGTGAATAGCGGAGGCACAGAACTTACTTCTAAACTTTAAATGGTCCTGGGCCTGTTTGTTTTTGTGATCGACAAGCTTGACAACATTTATTAAGATCACCCACCAGTGGCTGATTCCTAATAACATTTTTTTTTTTTACAATATGGTGGTATAACCTGTGCATACTTCATATGAAATCATTTTCATCATAAAGATGATATCAGATTGCAGTAAATAATTGTTAAAATGAAGATATGAACTTTAAACTTTTCATTATAAATAAACCCCTTAATGTGAGCCGTGGAAGGGAAGAGGTACTGCATCAGATGCGCTCAAATAAAAAGGAACTGGGTACTCATAGGTGGACCTTATTTAAATTGCCATTCTTGTTAATCATGGAAAAGAAAAAAAAATATAATAAGAAAAAAAAACTGGTTCAGAATAAAGACCTGTTTTGTTTGTGTTTTATCAGTAGCCACTGGCACGTAGTTTGGTAGGGTTCATACATTTGGGATATAGTCACTTTGTTTCAGTTTTTGTTTATGTTCACAATAAAAGAATGATGCTGATATTCTGCCATTTCTAACACCCACTCATGTTTCCTTTTTGCTGCAGCTTTTGATGACGCTTACGCAGAATTCCAGAGGCTTAAGTAAGTTAATGAACATGGCAGATTTGTGGGATAGTTGAGAGGCAGTGGGATTGTTTTATTTAACAGTCTGGACTTAAATCTTCCCTTTACTGCTACAGGAGAACAATGGAATGTGAGGTCAGAGGGGCCCCCATTAGGTTTTCTTGAATTAGTCCCTTGTTCAAAATGTCATCTGAAAAAAGCATGAGAATGTCTTAAAACAGCATTTTCACACAATATATACATTCCCACACAATAATTTTATGCCCATCCAATATGAATAGAGCAGTTCATGTTAGAAAAATGGTAGACAAAAACAGTTATTTACACTGAAAATAGCAACCACAAACAATCCCTTGGGATTGTGCAAGGAAACCTCAACTAAGACATGTTTCCTGCCTCTAAACAAAGTGTGTGCATTTTCCCTGCACTGACTCTATGTTTGTCTCTCTCTTCCTTCCTCAGAGCGGCTGCGATCGCAGAAAGAAGTAAGTTCTTGCCTGTGGAAATTCCAGTATCTCTCAGAGTAGACCCACTGCCAAAAAGATACAGCGTATGAGTCTTGGATCTTAATGCAGAAACGCCCTTGGTGGCCAGTTTCTCAGACCCAGAAGAAAGGCAGTTTTTTCCATTATTAACGTTGCCCAATTAAGATGCGCTAAGCACAGTTGAGGTCTGTGGGAAGCGGTGGGTGTTTTTTAGCACTTCAGCTCGCGGTCTGACTCATGTGCTGTGAAATAAGCATGCGAACTGCATGGCGCTAACCCCCTGTGAATGTCATTTGCAGACCGTGCTCGTGTGGCAGGAGGCCTGCCCGACGTTGTCACAATCCAGGAGGGCAAGGTAACCCATCCGTCACCACTGAATAAGCTGAATAAACCGAAACAGAAGCAAATTCATTCATTCATAAAACTAAGCAGTGACTGTTCCCCCTTACTCTTACCTGTAATACAGTAATATATGACCTATAGTGGCAGTGGTTTGTGGTAGCAACGGAAGCCTACTCCGTGCTGTTTTGCTGCCCTAGTCCCTGAACCTCACCTGCAACATCTCGGGTGACCCCGTGCCCGAGGTGACCTGGCTGAAGAATGAGAGGGAGATGGTGTCGGACGACCACTACGTCCTCAAGTTTGAGCAGGGCAAGTTCGCCAGCTTCACCATCACCACCGTCAGCACAGCCGACTCTGGCAAGTACAGCATCCTGGTGAAGAACAAGTACGGCACAGAGAGTGGAGACTTCACCGTAAGTGTCTTCATCCCAGACGAGGAGCAGGTGAAGGCTGACAAAAAGAAAAAATAAGGGCAACTTTACATATTTAATAGCTATAGAAATTATAATGCAAAAACAATTTGAAGTTCTGATTTGAAATATTGCCAGGGTGGTTTGCAAAATGTTTTACTCTAGTCCCCAGACTGAGTGACCTTTCTCTGGGAGCAAAAAGAATTTTTTTTGGAATATTTGCTGTTGTTCAGAAATTTTTGGGGAAGGACCCAAGATCTTATACTGGGGTAAAAAGCTTTGAGCTCTCCTGCTCTAAAACATAACTGACCCTAACGGTAATACAAATACAACGTACCCCTGCGTTTTACCCTTTTTGTTCCCTAATGTTCCCTAATCAGTAATATGGTGTAGTCTCTTTGGCAAGTAGTGCAGAGTAATCTTTAAGTGCTTCAGCGTTAGTCGTGTCCTCAGCTGTGGTTTTCTATTGACTCAGATGACAAAATGAAACAGAGATACCACAGGTCTAACAACACCTTTATGACAATGTTATAAGTTACACCAGTCTGTGAATTACTTGCCAATGTACAGTAGGTTCCTGCTATAACTAGAGGAATATTGATGCTTTTGGTCCTTCATCATGCAAACATTTACCTTTTAGTGTGTTTTGTGTTCAGTGCTAGGAAAAAAAAATACTTCAGGAAAACCTATAGTAACGATAATATGATTAAACATTAAGTTTTAAGTATACCAAAATTTATCAAGATGTATGTCCATACAGCATTATTTTTAATTCGTGATTCACATTTTCCCCAAAGGACTTTTCATTTTTAGCTACAGAAATGGTACTGTAGGATCTTGTGACAGAGTCCCTTTGACCCATTCACAATGCAGCATATTTCAACCTGGTGCTTGTCTCCAAAAATACCTCTGCAGTATTTTACATAGTGCAGCATATGCAGTGTCACCCGGTACCCCAATATGCTCCATAACCTACAGAGACCTTCATTTTAATCACCTGAGAAAAAGCTATACAATACAATGTGGGCAACACGCAAAGGGGTGAATCAAGAGTGTAGATGAGGAGCAAGTCTTTCAATGTTGTGAATTTCTTTTTTTGGTTAAGGTGAACCCTTGATTTGCTTATTGCTCATTGAAAAATCAAGCTTTGTCCTCTGTAATAGCTGAAAAGCTGGAAGCCAAGTGCCAACTGGGAAGATAAGAGAATGTACATTGTGGTCCTTGTTTCCTGTAGAGTGGAATTAAATGAACCCATTGTCTTGTATGTGTGCCTCACTTCATTCCCGGTCAAACAGTAATGCACTTCCTTTGTCACTGTCCCTCTGGTGCCCCTTGTCAATTGACTAATAAACAGTGCACACGTTCCTTCATCTCCTCCTCTCCCTTGCCTCGCTCTGTCCTTTTTCAGTTGTATATCCACATCCCCCTCCACGTCACCCCCAGCTCACTCCTCGCAGTTCTCTCACAGTTGCACGTCTGACACCAACCGAGTCAACCGGTCTGCTGGGTTTCTGGTCGACTGGTTTGGCTGTCTGTGCATGAATGCACAATCACCCCCCCTCTTTCCCACACCTCTCCTCTCTGCGCACCCTGTCACCGCCTCCTGGAAAAGGCATCACGCCCCCCCCCCCCCCCCCCATTCACCACTACACTCTTCCTCGGTGTTGTAATAGCAGGTGAGTATACATCCACAAGCCCCATATCCCATATAATCCTCAAAACCCATTTTTTCAGTCCTTTGTTCACTTTTGTCCTGTTTGGTTACCCTTGTCACCTCAGTGAATACTGTCACGTCAATGACTCCTGACCAGACCTCCGGACCCTATGTGCAGACCAATAGTACAAGAGAATGACATCATAGCACAGCAATATTTACACCCCTTCAACTCAGGCAAAGAAAAAGCTGCCACAGCATGCCATTAAAATATCCCAAGGGGCAAAAGAGAATGTCATTTTGCTAACCAAAGACTGTCACGTTTATTGACAGAGCCCAAAGCTGTATTGGCAGCATCTCACAGGGTTCCTGTTGTATTCCCTTATATCAGCAGGTGGCACAAAGGCAGCAGGGATGATGGCTGTTTGCATACATTCTTCCACCGCACTGTGTGATCAATAAAGCAGAAACACAAAGAGGCATTGCTACAAAGTACTGCAGGAGAATGAAAGAGAATTTCACTTCCACACTCTTGATCTGTTAGACCCAGAATATTCTGTTCCACCTCTGTGTGTGATCAGCTTCATTTGAAGGCATGTATCACCGCACAGATTAAAGGAATTAACTCTGGCCTACTTTATTAAATTTGGTGGTGGTAGATTATTGAGCATTACTCATTCCCTTGCCACAGAAATTTGATCAATCTCAATAGCATTAACTGTAATCAAGAATCCATGAAAAATACGGATTGCATGCATAAATGTCATTTGTCCTTTCATGGTGGAAAGATGTGTTCTGAGGACTATGTAAGACTGCATCAAAAAAAATTCCCACAGAAACATTATACACACACCCACACTGAGTCAATCTTAGATTTCAATTGCTAAGATGTAATAAACCGCACAGGAGAAACAAAATCTCATACAGTCACTCTGTAGTACTCATTTTAAATTGCATTGATCGACAGCAACATTTAATGTCCTTGGATTCAGATGTGCTTGATACTGTTACTGTTATTTACCCCACATGTAAAAGCCAAAAACTTTCAATAAACAGTAGGGCTGTCAAAGATAGCTATTCTCTACTTTTACATTTACTTGCACTAACACCTACAAACTTGTCATAGTTCTGCGTATCACAGACATCTTGTCCTGCAAAAAACAGCACCCTTATCAGGTTCGTAAACAACGCTGTGCAATCAGCAAAATAGACAGACAAAATGAAAATGATTTTTTTTCTGTGAAAATATAATTTCCCAAAGCTTAACTTGCATAAATAGAATTAAAACATGTTATGGAGGGAAGCTGAGGGGGTATTTTTCCAAAGTGGGCAGACAACCCTCCATGAAGAGTATTTTACAGATTAAATTAGAGATGTTTATTCCCATGTTCAGTTCAGAATTAAAATCCATGAAAGACATGAAAAACTCATTAACCTTCCTTTCCAAAAAGGTAAGTCACTGTGACAGTTCAGTAGCCCTCTTTGTGGTCTTCTGCACTCCTGGACGTGTATTCACAGCCCTTGCTTGGTATTTAAAACCTGGTTGACACATTACTGCCAATGCCCTCTCTGTCCTTTGGGATTCTTTACTTGTGATGAACTCAGAAAGGTTCTACAGTAATTATTTCCACATTAACTATTTTACAATATTTATTGCAATCCAGTTGCTGCAATCACAGACTCATGCAATACATTGCAGGTAGCCTTTCCTTACCACAGCTTCTCCCACCAACCTTGTGGCCTCAACTATAGTCTTAACTTGTTTTGGGGATTTGCTGAAGTTGATTGAAGGTGGTCTTGGATGGGGATGAAATGTGTGTCCACACCTGCTCTGAGAAATGAGGATTGGTGAGACTTTTAAGAACATATTCAAAAAGCCTCATGATAAGCATGAGGCTGAATAATATATCATCATAGTTGATAATGCCACACACACATCAATGACCTGCATCTCTCATTCTGACAAATGTACATCTGATACAGAGAAGGCACATACATAATTACCCCTACTGCAAATATAGCTGTGGTGAGGTGCACTAGTTCAGTTGGCACATTGGTACAGTTAAAGTTACATTTCTGGATAGCCTTGTCACTCCTTATATAATTCCCTTGGGATTCCCTTCCATGCTATTTTCCATTGTATGCATAACATGCAGCAACCTATTTTCCAGTTAATTGTCACTGAGGCCCTTGGTGACCTTGGTGGGACCACGTACCTGACTGACGCTTCTGGGAACGTGATTGTGAGGGCCTTCGACAGCCCCCCTCAGGGGAAGACCAAGAAGACCGTCACAGGCAAGAAAGTGGAAAGGAGAAAAGGTAAAAGGACTCTCCTGACGGTGCAAGTAGGACTCTGTGACATACTTAATCCCCAAGATGTACGATACAGCAGGCTTTAAGTTCCATATGTGGTGAACAAGAGAAATACACCAATGCTTTTTTTTTTTTTTTGTGAACAACTTTTTATTTAACCAATGTTTGTTTTTTAAAATGTGGGTTGTGATCCACAGAGGGTCCCAGGCATTTCTGAACTGTGCGTAAAGAGGTGAACCAAAGTGGGTGTCAATAATCATTGTGCAGGTATTATTAATATCATTGTTCACCACCAAATTATATTTGCCCTCAAAATACAGTTTTGCCTCTCAAAGAAGCTCATGTTAATTTAACTTTTACAGTCAAATTATGATTCCTTTAACTAGAAAAAAATTAAAAAAAACAGCAAATAAGTAACATTCAATACAGCCAATAATATTAGTAATAGTACTGATAATAGATAATAGCATTGACAATAATAGTACATAAGTAGGTATCCAGGCAGTCTGAAGATTAACTTTAAAAGTCTCCTTTTCATTTTTGTGATGGGCTTATTTTAGATTCCTAGGTAAAAAAAAACTTTAAGAGCTACTGATATTGACATAGCCAGTACTAATCTGCTGTCTCTGGCAAGTAATATTACATCTGACCCCTCCCATATTTTGTCTGAAGAATATCAGCTTCTGCCATCAAATAGAAGATTCAGACTGCCACAGGTTCTACTCAACAGACTGAGCAACTCTTTTGTTCCTCAGTCTGTTAAATTATTAAATCAGCATCTGGGCTATAAGTAAGCTGTAAGGTTCATGGATGGGCTGAGCATGGGGTATTAAAGGTGAAATTTCATGAAATTGACCAAGTGATGCACTACAGCCACTTTAGGATGTTTAATGTGGCAATATTTGTTGTCATGTTTAAATGTTATGTTTTTGTTATATATGTCTGTTATCTACGTGAAACTTTTGATGCCACATCTTGTGCCTATTTGGGTTCAGATATGGTGTCTGTTCAGATACGCTATATGACCAATGTGTTTGGAAACATCAAAGAATATGTCAATTGATATTATTGCTCAGCTGAAATTGTGATCTAGTTCCGTTTTCAGAGTGAATGGTGTAACTACACGGGCGGTCACTCTGTCACCAGTCAAGCTCTAGCGCAACCATTTACTCTCAGAACACTATTACACAATGATGTTTGTCCAGTTACTGTGTATTACTCATCACTTATCTGTGTTGAAAGTGGTGATGTGGTTGTTACTCAATGTCATGTGAAATACTTCTATACATTGGGCAAAGCTTATTCCTATAGTGACTTCATGTTAGTTTAAGTATAGTGCAGAAAACTCCTTATGTGAAATGGACCATGAACAATTGTACTGGTCATGATCAAAAAATGCAATCTGTTTCTTACAACAGTGATTACACGCATCTTTTTGTATTTAAGACATGCAAAAAAGTTAACAATCATATTTTTTACATCCAGACAAACCAGAGTAATTATAATAACAATGGAGCCTTTCTGCCCCTTCGCACGACAGTCTATTTCCTGTGTTTCTGCCACATACCTGTGCATCATGTCTTTCATCCTCAGAATTAAAATGTGTTTATTTTCATGCAGACTCTGTTATTCTGAAGCCCCCTGTGCTGAAGGCTGAGACAGAAGACAAGAGTCTTGATGACAAAGCAGAGCCTTTGATTGCACTAGAGACTAAGATGGCAGACCTGATTGCGGAAGAGAAAGAAGTGCCCCCTACGGGCGAGGGTGTAGCAACCCCACCGGGGTACTCAGTGACAGAAGAGGATGTAAAGCAAGACAATGTTACCACCCACGATTTGCAGGAAGAGAAGGCAACAGCAGCCAAAGCAAAGGTATCAGCAACAAAGAAGTAAAGTTAGTTAGAGGGAGCTTTGGAATTTCTATTTTTGCATGATTAGGGTGCAATCTAGTGGCATGTTAGTGAGAGTTCAGTGATTGGAGGGCTCACAAGAAGCATAGGGCTGTGTTTTTTTTTTTTTTTTTTTTTTACCATACAAAAAGTTATGTTTCAGTAAAGAATTGGAATGACTGTGTGGCACCATCTTAAATAGCAATAGGAAATATTTTATATTATATGCTACAATGTAATGCCATTAGCTACATGGAACTGGAGTATCCTTTACATGTTTGTATCACATTTTTTTTTGCCATTGCAATGTTTTATAATTAATGATCAACTTCTACATTTTGATTTCAACACAATCATGCTGTTTCTGTGTGTGAGTGTGTGTGCACAACATATAAGCTCAGATGCAGTGTAATTTTGGTTGAAATAAAATGGTAAAAAAAAAGAAACCCGGGAATGTGACTAATGTGTGTCGGTATTCCAAACAACATGCAATAAAAATATCATAGCTAGTTCTCATAGCAAATGCTATCCAAACGCAGCATGAAGGTTGCACCAAACATGAGCGTGAACAACACACATCACTACTCTAAAAAAGTCATGTCCTTCAAACAGCTGAAGACACAAAACATAAACCATGGACTGTTTTATCTCTAACAGACTTGCTCTATCAATATTTCCATTACTACCAGCTGTTTCTTCAGTTCATGCAATCAGCCCTCCAGGACGAACACGAAACATTCCAACCAATAAACGTAGCATATAATGTCAGAACAAAGATAATAGCTACAACTGATACTCTTTACGCCAAACAGACCGGAATAACTGTATAGTCAGGTCAGACATCAAGGCACATCAGACACATAACATCACAGGCAGAATGAGGGAACATTTTGCGACTGTTCACCTCCGCTCCCCAGATCATACAGTTTTGTGTTATCGTTTTCATAGACAACCGTCATATTGACGCTAAATCTTTTAACTGAATACGTCTGAAAACAAATGACCTGTAGTGTCTATTCACGTGTCTGAGTTCTCTCATCTGTTAAAAATTGCTTTAATTGGTTGAGAACCCTGCAGGAATAAAGGACCAAATGACTAGTGCAAATTTGAAGGAACAGCACATAACCTAGTGCTAACCTAAATGCTAATCTGATACTAGCTACTACTCGAGCGGTTACCATAACAGCAATTCCCTTGGACGGTCTACCGTTCCAGCACTCCTTAGAAATATATTGTAAAGCTAAAGGTGGTTAAACTGTAAATATATAGCCTACATTTTGTCTCAGTTTTACCATGCCATGTCGTATAGAGTTTTAGTGGTCAGATCATTGGAAATTAATACGAAATAAAGATTTTTTTAACGTTTAGAAGATGAGGTTCATTCATTTGGGGCGCACGGTTGTGGTTTTATGCACTCAGTGGCAACCTGACTTGCCTGACAGCTATAGCGGAATATAGCGTGCGACTGGTGATTCTTGTGTCAACCTCCGCCGGTAGGTTTCTTTGTAATCACGTGAGATCTCATTTTGCCGGGTCACATGTTCGAGTCACAGCGCCACGAGCCGCAAGCGACCGGAGCTGGAAACCGGAGAATTTGCCAGTTAAACCAGCGCCGGTGAACGGTGTAGGTTTGGCCAGCTACACATTCGCCGTTAATGAGGCTTTCCTGTGTTGTTGATATAGCTAAAGGGTGGAGAATGGTGAGCCGCTGATGGAAAAGAGACAACCAGCCAAGACACAGACATCGCGCATCAGTCTCTCTGTCCACATTCAGCTAGCCGGCTAAACGCAGAGGTAAGAGATTTTTTTTATCAGCCCTGTTTCTGCGGCTGCTGGCTGCTCTGGGTGTCTGATCGTTGTCAGATGGCTTGCTGTTAAGAACTACATAGATGGTCAACTACAGATAATTAGCTGTCCAATGTTGAAAGCTAGCAGGTTATACTAGCTAATATTTTATAAACTGTAGCTAGCCGGCCGACCCTATTCATTCACTTATTGGAACTGCTTGAAAACATTCAGGCAGAGCGCTAGTCTAAGCGCCTCTAGCGCCATAGTCCATGAAATGTCATTTAGCTAGCTGCATGGCTTGCAAAACAGATTAAAGTCATTTTTTTGGCTAAATAGTCGAGCTGGCCACGATAACCAGAGGCTATAGCTAACTCGTTGGCGTTGTAGAATAATCTAATTTTGTGTTTTATTTTGTGATATTTGGCCTGCTGATGTTAGCTAACTTATCTGTAAGGTGTAAATTTAGCCTATGCCAGCGAAACACTTGACTAACATTACAATTATTAGGTAGCTGGCTAGCAGGCTAAACCATGAATACAAATGTAACCTCTGTGGTCTTGTTGCTATCTTACTAGCTACAATAAACTAACGCTCATAGTAACCCACTGCTCTTGGTCACGTTTGACATTTGGCTTGCTATATTGTGGTGCTACCTGGTTAACTAAATTATGCTGCTACAGTGCTAACCAGCTAGCCATGTTAATGCGAAACTAATTTGCCAGTTGGTTGACTGGTTATCTAACCAACTGATATGATAGCGATCATTTGAATTCCGTTCAGCCGTCGAGCCGATGGCTCGCTAGTTAGGCAACGTTAATTCCGCTAGACTACACTGCCACCTCATCACATACGACGGTTTTCTTATAAACGCTTGCAAGTTTAGCTAGACCACTACAGAATGATAGCCAGAACGAATGAGCCAAACGGGGGTACAGTCTAGCTGAATAATTCAAAAGTGGGGAGCGGGGTGACTTCGCCGTCGATGTGAATCGCCGGTGTTTTTGTAGCTGCCGCTCGGACTGTGACATCTTTGCCTGTAAAAGCCTCATTTTGTGTCAGCATCCTTTGAAGCATTCGCCATGTAACACGCAACCGGGTCTGGATGGCCTTCGCTGTTTTTAGTTGGTGGAGAGTGAACGGATGGGTATCTAGCTAGCGGCCGAGCGAAGTGCTGGGACTGGAAAGCCAGATTTGCGTTGTAATCTCACATAAAACCCCAAAGCCTTTCAAGGTGCTCTATAATCTCGCATGGAGGTACACACAAGGGCGGGAGAAATCGCCCTCTTGCTGGTAAATGAGCTCACTAGACTGCGTGGTACTTACAGAAAGGCCTCCATACTAAACGTCACAGCGTTGATAAGTGAAAGATTCACATATTAAAAGTGAAACAAAATACTGGAATAGCCGGTGTGTCCTAAAGTGCCCCGCAGGCGGTGATCTGTCGTACTTTCATGCTGCGTGGAGAAGGCCACAAATGATGCCAACACAGAATAGCTTTACGTGCAAAAATCTTTATAGCTGGATGGGATTTTCTCACCAATAAGGTGAACTTCTACATTATGAGGTATACTTATATGACAGCAATAAATGGTCTTTCTTTTTTTTCAGCCTCTCACAGTAAATTATGGTAAATGATTAAAATTAGTAGTTCAGTTGGACAAAAGGAGTGCATCTTTCACCTTACCCTATTTTGATTTGAACAAAATTTACACAAAATATTCCCTGTGGAAATGGGCCAGTGGTTTTTTTGGGGGGCCCATAAGAAACCATCAAAAGTAGGCTTGTGAGTTGTTAAAGCTTTTCAATGGAAACGTTTACTATATCGAAGAGAATGTGTAAAAGTGTCAATTGTGTGATGAAATTAATATCCAGGGAATTACAAGGCTGGGGGGGGGGGGGGGTTCAGGTTCTCACAGTTACCATTTCCCCCCTTGGGCAAACTTAAGGCATTTTCTTTAAAAAGGTTAGAGTTTCTTTTGATTAATTGTGTCTGGAATAACCTAGCACTTTGTTTAATAGAAACAGCTAGGCTGTGTCTACATGTCATTACCCTTAATTCTACATAAAGCTTTGTTGAACTGGTACTGCACTGGTAGACTACAGCATACAACTTTGTATTAGACATGTGATCAGTGCAAATCAATATTTTAATTTCTACATCATTGTTATATCAGAATGGGCTTAAGGGCTAATTGTTGAGGTTTTATAGTTGCACCTGTGTGTGAGTTACCAAGATAATACCTTTTCTGTCTTGTGTTCTTCCCTGGTTTCCCTTTTTTTTGGGAAGGCATTCAAGCATTAATTAAGACATCATTAATGCATGAATAAGGCTCAATAAGAGGTGATGATTCAGTTTAGTCTCACCATGACACACACAGTTTGAGCAGTAAGTGAGTCCTTGCAAGCTGCTGTGGACAAGTGCCTGCCAAATGAATGAAAAATGAAAATGAAGTCAGGAAGATAAACAAACTCAGTGTTTCAGATACCGCCCACACCCAGTACGCTTCTGTTAAGATACAACTGCTGGTAGGGCTAAACCACGAGAAACTGGGCCTGTCTTTGTCTGTTAATGAGGGCTTTGCAGTATCCTAGCATGGGTGAAGTCTGACCAGAATTTAGAGAATAATTCTAAATTAACTGCACAAAAAGATGTTACTGTTGGTCTGTTTTATGCAAGAATGTATAATTTGAGAATAATTTAAATATGAAAGTTCAGTGCAGTTGTTTTCACAGTAAAGAATAAATATGAAGAGTCAGCACCTTTATGCTTACCTGTAGTGTGTGGCAAATTAAAGCCATAATGTTCCTAACCTGATTCTGGCTATTAAAAATAGGGTTTGCTCACCAGATATGAGACTTGGGCCATGCGTTTCAGTTACACTGATGAGAATGCAACCCATGGGGAGTTCGGACATGGTAGCACATTTTTTGTCTGACTCATTTTTCCTCTTTGTAATTGCATGCAGACCATTTGCGTAGCACAGGCCTGTGTGTTTATAGAGCAGGGCTGTGCATTTGAGTGGGCTGGTTTCAGTTCCTCTCCAAAAGGCCCGCAGTGGAGTGCAGCAGCGGCTTCTTGCCCTCAGAGCGGAGAGACACGGCCTTCAGGAATGTGGCACTGCAGTGATAAGCCATGTCACAAATACTGATGCGGCGCACACTTTTTTTTTTTTTTTTTTTGTCCGGCTGAAGTGAAAAACAAACAGTGTCCTCATTTTCCTGAAATGGTAAGTCATCTCTAAAGCAAAACGTGCAGTAGAGGAAAATGAATTGGGGCCTGTACTAGAAGTTTCAGGTCAAAGAAAGAAAGAAAGAGTAGATCTCGCACCGGATGGCTATGACATCACAGTGCAGTTGGTAAAAGGTCACGGTGCTTTGCTTCTCTTCGCTTTGCAGCAGCTCCATTTGTTCAAGGAGTTTGAACAGGAAGCGTCCGTTAGTGTTTTGACATTGGAGGATGCCTTTGCCTCTCTGCTTTTAATTGAGTTTGATGCTGTTTCTCTGACTATGCTGTGACCCTAAGAGGAAAATAAGGGGTTCTTAGACAGCTGATGGAGAAGAAACAGAAGCTGAACTATTTCCTGTCTGTGGAATAAATAATTTGCTGGGTAATTATTCACAGCTAGTGGTCAGTAGGCCGCTTACTTCATGGGCTGCATCTGATAATCTGCATATTTCTGGTTGGTAATAGACCGAAACACTTTTTTTTTTACACTTTGTTCAGTATCTTGTAGAAGTTTTAAATTTTCCTCCCTGGATGCTTCCCTGATTTATTTTGTTTTGCTGAAGGTCGTCTACAGTGGTAGCTGGTGAACAGCCGCTTGGGTTAGAGATCAACTGTTGAATCAGCAGGGTGGTGTGTGGTCAAAATGAAGTGAAAGCAGATTTCAGTTCCATCTCTTCCTCTTTGATGCAAATTCTGTTGTGTGCGCAGTCCTTTGGCCCGGGCTGTTCTGTGCTGTGAGAGGACCATCACGGACAGAATGAACTAGAAGTGTACGGGGGGGTAAAAGCTTCTGATAAGACGCTAATGTCGAATCGTGGTTTATGGAGCACATGGCGTTACAGTTCATGAATACCTGCCCTATCACCACAGTCACTGATAGGACTGTCTGCAGCATTTAAAAAATGACAACCTTTTATTGCCTGAGAAAAATGAGTCCCTATCATTCTTAGAAGAAGAGAAAAAGAAAGAAGAAAACAAAAATGACCTAACGCTAGCAGAAAACATAATTAGCTATAGCGACCCAGGGCTTTTTCAGTTTAAAAGGCATTGTGGTTTACATTTGTGTTTACAGGGCGTTTGTACGCTTCTTACAGCTATTAAAAGGTAATATTCTGGTTTAATGGATCTGTCGATGGCACAAATAAATGTTGTGTGAAAGAAAGAGATTCAGGGATACTGCACTGTACGTCTTCAAGTTTAAGTTACTGCAAATGTCTGCTGCAGCCAGGCCAGTGTTTCACACAGAGGGTTTTTTTTCGTTACTAAATTAGGAACTGCAAATGCAGAAGAAGGCTGAGCTGGATCTTTGAACCAGACAACACATGGCTGAAGTGATCTGAATCCCTCCACTCCTGGCCGTTCACTGCAGTGCCTCTCATTTTCCGTATTAGTTGTGTGGCTGGATTTCAGAAACCGCTGCTGTTTCAATGAAAAGGCTTACTGAGATTTTCGGCTGCGATAGAGACAGGATTGTGTGTCTGTGTGTGTGCGCGGGCTGCCGGGTTGGGTTGGTGTGTAATTTGAGCCAAGCGAAGTCTAGTCAGAAAAGACGTTAGCAAGGCTAGAGGTGCATATTGCTGATTACTTGACAAAGGAAAAAGGATAGCATTGAGAGACTCTTTGAAGAAGTAATCCCATCGCTAAATTATGCAAAAGGAAGTTTTGCAGGTCAATGGTGGTCTGCAACTTCTTGTTGTTGTTGCAAGCTGTGCGGCGGGGTTACTGAGGTTTAATGGTTATTAAATGTTTGTTACGTATGTTTCGTTAACAGTCATTCCATTGAAACAAGCTTTTAAAATGAATTTTCAAAGTATAATTCCCTGTCAGATCATGGCGTCAGTTCAGGCAGTGTGGACCATTTGCGATGAAAAGAGTGAAGGCCATATATATAGTTAAAAACAGTTTCTTTCTTTGTGCAAACTGTGTGAAATGACTCATCAGTCACAAGTCCTCTTTCTCAAGCAGACACTGGGATATGCAAATGATGGTGCAGATTGAGAAAATCATAGTGATGAGTTCATTGCAAGCTGTAAGCGATTTAAATAAAGGTAACTTAAGGACACACTAATTTTCAGTCACCCTTCACTAAATGTCACAAAGACAAAACAGCTTGTTCAGGTCTGTAAACTGTCCCCTTTGTCAGATTGGAGAGTTTGAAACGAAGTGTTCCGCAATGCCGGTCAGCTGAGGACATTGCTGTTTGACTGCAATCAACCATGCACATGATAGTATTTAATGGCATGTGATAGACGGATGGTGGTGATTAGTGCTACAGGTGAGTGTTGCCTTTATCAGAGAGAACCTTCTGGATATGATTTAGAGCAAGGAGCTGAAAGACTGTGTGCGGGCCCATGCTAACCAAGTCTGGACAGCCAGACCCTGCATCTCCCCTTACAGAGTGATATGGCAGCCGTTGTTGGCTACCACTTTTTCTGTGAAGTTTGTGCCTTTTCAACAGCTCACTGTATCTGCTTGAGAATTCCGGAATGACTATTGAGTTGATCTAAAATATCCTGATATGTGTTTTTATTAATGGATAGATCCCACCAGCAAATTCATGTGCTTACTCAGTCAACATTGTAAAAGTTAATGGGGGTGTAGATGGTACTAAAAAAGAATGGTAGGACCAGTCATTTTTGTATTTATTTGCACCAAACTGATTTCACACGTTTGCTCCTTTTATCCATATGATCTTAACTCATGACCACACGCTGGCACACCCAAGAAAGTTGGTTCCTAGGCAGCGTAGCCAGTGGAGGCGTTGCTTTGGTGGCTGCAGATGGCCCCAGCGCCCTGCCTGATGCGTCCCGGACCTTATCAGAGAAGCGTGTAAAGGCCCTTCTCAGGAGCCCCTTATCAGCCTCGGTACTGTCGTCTTAGGGCCCGTCCCATTGGCTGGCCCGAGATATGTTTTCTCAGCAAATGAAAGTGAAGAGGAGAGGTGGAAGGGAACGAGTTGCCATTACATAACCGACTCGGGCGTCAGCAGCGCGGGTAGCTCCACGCAGCGGGGTTTTGTTTGGACTGCCAGGGAGGCAAAGGCCAGAGGAGTGCTGGACTGTGGCGCAGTCCGTGCTGGGAATGGCAGAGGGTGAGTCTCTCCGAACGCGGAGGGACTTTGACTGGGCGCCAGGCGGGCTCCCCGGTCTGCTGAGATGAAGAGACTGCGGCCCTGGGGGGACGCGGACCCCCCGGGGAGCAACGCCGAGGAGGAGGCCAGCGAGCAGGACGACGCCTCGTCCCTGAAGTCCTCCTGGACGCTGGTGAGTCGGGAGCAGGCGTCGTGTTGTCCCAGCCTGCACCGCTGCGTTATGGTGGGATCCTTGGAGTTGTGGAGCGTGTAGCGCTCATTAGCGAGGGACCAGCTTTGAGCGCGCGATCCAGTCTAGGTCCTCAGTGCTCTGCTTTGAAGCCGTGCCTCGTGATTGTATAGGTTCTCTTACGCAATGTTGGATCGTTCATCAAAAGCTTCCGATTTACCTGATTTTACCCTCTTTCTGTGTCACCAGGCTTAGTGTAACTGATTCAAATGACAGTATTACCAGATAATTAGTTTTTCCTGTGCATTTTTTCATGAAGACTTTCCCACAGCTCTTTGACTATCTGCATTTTGAATGCTGTTGGGAATAATGTTTACTTGGAAATGAAGTTCCACTGCATTCATAGGATGCTGAGAAGGCCTTTAAATTTTTGTACATTGACACTTAAACTCTGTTTAAATGCTCCTCTCCCCTCCTAATAAAGGAGGCTTTTTTATTTCCAAGGAAGGAAAACAAAACTGCACTCATAGCGCAAATTATTTCTCTCCCGCATAGACATTTTTCAGTTTCATAAGTTTGTGGTGTCAAAATGCTTGCTTGGGAACTGAAGCTTGCTCATCTCTGCTTTATTTCTTAAGAACAATAAACTAATTAATTGTGGATGGTTTAACATAAACATGAACTGGAATTGCGAAATACTGTATTTTGGTACTGTATATTGGATTCCTTTGTTTGGAAGGCAGCAGCAATTATGTTACTGTAGTGAACATGGTAGCAGCCCAAAGCCCGAAGGTCAGCAGAATGTCTGAACAAAGACCTTTAAGTGGAAGGCCTATTTATGAGGGTGCTTCATGCTCGGCTGTACAGTACAGCTGTAACGCTGCACTGCTAATCTTTTGTTTGCTAAATTGCACAGCACAGCAGATAAATCTAAATATATGCCCAGCTTTGTTGTCATGACAGGAGTGTACTCAGGTTGTTGAAGTTGCAGATGGCCAACAGCTCAGGGACTGAGGCCATGCTGGTGGAGTTTGATAGCTGAAGAAAAATAAATGTTTCAGTGCCTTTCTGTAGCCTCTATTACTTTGATCCTGAGAAAAAGTTAGTTTAGTTGGTGTGTGGTTCAGACTTTCATGTTTACTTTCATTTTACTAAAGACTAATACCACATTGACTTTTTGTAGAAAGTTTTGCACTAATTTCAAGAACCGATTGGATATTCCTGGATGGTCCTGTTAGACAATATTTATTGAATGAACTACTGATGAATTCTCAGAGAACAACCGTAGTTGCCCTTTAAGACAAACACGCTAATCAGAAATTCCATGTCCCTTGACACCGGGAGCCTCTGGGAACTGATAAAGCTGTTTGTAGTAGTAGTAGATGCACAGTGTGTCCTGAAGGGAGGTCAACACTCGGTCTCGTTTTCAGGTGCGATTGTGGCAAGAAAACAGCCCTACATCTCATGCAGTATGCAGTACTATCTGATGGAGCACAGGGCCAGAGCAGTACTTGAGTGTTATCTGAGCTATCTGATTGGAACATGAGGTGTAAGGTGCCATTGCGCTGCAGCGAGTTGTAGCCACATCTGTACCGAGATTACACTGTGCCATCTTGCAACACCACGAGATACATTTAGGTTTGTGATCAGGTGAAGCTGAGAGGGAGATGAGCAACATGCATCTCGTTATTCACAGTTTGTGCTGCATCGTTTTCAGATGTTTTCCCTGCAAACCGCAGTAGAATTATTTGTTAATCCTGTGTCATATCTCTCTTAATCTAGTCACAATACTTGTCCTTTGATCTGTGCAGCTATTCTGTTGATTGTGCTCTTTTATGCCGTGAGTGGCAACTGGGCCGATGAGAGCCCGGTCACATGTTGAATCGGTATAAATCCTTGTCTTTTTTTGTCAGACCTGCGTGGGGTCTGTGTTACTGGCAGTCATATGTTGATGGCGCATAAACCACGTTGATTATTATACAAACAGGAAACGCGTGTTTTCGAACACTGGGGCCGCGGCACGGAGCAGCGAGCCCTCTGTTATGGGGCCCGCTGAAGGGGCTTCTTGATTGCGTTTCGGTGATGAAATGATGAAATGAAAGGCTAATTCGGTTGTGGAAAATGTCTGGAGGGTTTACCCCCCCTATAACGCAGCTGTCAGGGCGGCGGCACCGCTCGTTATTTTAGATGGAAGTAGGAGGAGTGGGCAGAACTAAGCCTGGGCCCCATTCATTTACCTCAGCCTGCTCGTCACAAAGGGTCCTGCTTAAAATAGCGTGGTATAGGCTTACGTTGTTTTCTCTCTCCGCTGTAAGTGGCAGAATGGAGCCTGCTGTCTCGTCATCCCCATTGTTGCCTTACCCTTACGGCTGAGGCCCAGCGTGCACAGCCTCAACCCCAGTGTCAGGCCAGGGGGCCATCTCTCTCTCCACTTCCTCACTTGTTGTTTTCAACGTCATGGCTTACTGCTGGAATCTGGAGTCATCTCCTGTTACCGGAGGGAGTGCTCTGAGCTCTGAGGCCACGCCAACCTTGGCCTCTGACCTCCACTGACACATTTCCTCTCCATCTGACAACAGTCTGGTAGAACTGTTTCGCAGAGGGTCTTTTATTTATTTACTTATTTTTTACGTTGGGACAATTCATGAGAAAAGGGTTGACCTTTATCTTTTAGCAAAACAGGAAGAAAGCAAGGTGATATGGAGCATGACCTGCAGCAGGGTTCAGAAGTGTGACTGAGGGAAAAACTCAGACAGAAGAAAAAACTCAGGGAAATTAGAAACCATAGAAACAGGATCACTGGAATGGGCCCATTTGTTAAAAGCTGTAATTGGAGCTGGGTGGCTGTTTTAGAAATGATCAAATGAGGATTTTCATTCAAATTAAGATGCAAGGCCTTATATCTTCTAGAAGATACTTTGAGTAAATCTAATGCCTTTTATCGAACAGATCAGACAGACTGTCTGCACTGTGTACTGCTTCGTAGTGAGCCAGCCACATCAGTGGTCAATAATCCACCCATTCACATCCCAGAAAGGTGGCCACCTGTCACCTGTGTTGACCAAGCCACCTAATTACACCTTCCCTTACACAGCAGTATTGAGGCTCTGAGCTCAGTCATTCATAAAGGAGGCGTGTAAGGAAATGCAGCTCCCATCTGGCTGCTGCCTCTAGCTAATTATTACGAATCTTTCAGACCCTCATATGAACAAGTAAATCGCATAAGTAGTCACTACTAAGCATGAGAGGGCAATAATCCCTGCGTTAATGCATAATTTTATAAACCGGCAGCACTGATAACATGAGAGAAAAAATGGCTTACCTATTGTTGGGTGGTCTGCTGATGTGTGGGGAGGGACCTCTCACCTTAGTAACACAGCACTGTGTGTGCACAAGCTGTCTTTGTATGTGATCATTAACCTTGAATTCATTTGAAATGGACAGATCAGCAATGGGGGGAAAGCGGTTCTGCCCGCATTTGGGCAGTTACTGACATCGGCAGCACTTTGACCCCACTTTAAACCGGCTCACGTGGTTTCAGGTGAGTGAGTGCCAAAATGAACCTGTTTACTTTAGATATGTAGTAGAGTTCCGGCCATGCATGACACTGAGTAACCATATCTGTGTCATCGGTCTGTAACAGAGGTGAAATTGTCTGTGCTCAGGCAGTAGCCTGCTTGCTTTCCAAGATAAGGCAAGTTTTGTCACTGGTGTCCAATTTGTCAGCGTTTGCGCTCGTATTGGTGGCAGTCAGCGGTCATCTGCTCGATAACTCAGAGTTATGTGACCCCGTTTCTTCTCTCTCAGTTTGTCTCTCTTTCTCTTTCTCTGTCTCTGTCTCTCCCTCTCGTTGCGGTTCCTTGACTGAGATGTGTGGTGTGATGGCGGCGCAGTGCAGGAGGCTGACAGACCACACCTCTCTCCCCAGCCGGTCTCGGCTCACAGAGCACCTTGAGTGTTTTCTGGTTTCCTCTCAGCCTTCCAGGAAGGCCCGGCGGCCGTCGCCTGGCTCGTGTCTTGGCTCTTAAGCCCTTGCGTGTGACTCGGTGCTTAGTAAACAGCGGCCGCGTAGCGTGGAAACCTGTGAGCAGCCCGGGCGTTGTGCTGTGTAGGTGGCTTCGGCACGGCTCTGTCCTGAGAGGTGGGTAGTGTGGCTTTCTGTCTCTTTTGCTTTTGCTTTCTGATAGATTAGAAACGAAAACGCTAACAGGAGTGACAACGCTAAGGAGAATGACAAGGGTTATGTTACGAATACTGATGCACACTAGTTTGTATTAGGTGAAACTAGAGACTGACAAAACTTGTAGAGTATTCCTTTCAGAACAAATGTACAGTTAGTGAAGCAAGAAACCAGATATTGCATTATCAAGGGTACCTTTAATAAACAATGATCTTAAGGTCTTTTGCCTTTTCTGGAAGGGGTCACTGAAATAGAGCCATGTCGAGATTGACTGAAATGGAGCTTTCAACTGTTGCAGTTTTCAGGTTGTCAAAATGTCACATGCTGATTTTTATATCGTTTTTGCAGAATGACTTTATGGTTATGTGGTAGGCAGATAACTTGGCACTGCTCAGATTGTTTAGATCTTAAGTTTGCCTGACTCCGAAACAATACAATCCCTCTGTGAAGTTCTTTGTTTAGCCTTCTCAACCTCTGTTGTTGACAGACTAATCAAATCAAAGCACTAATCCAGGCAAAACATGGGTTGCAGCCAGCTCATCCACGTAGCCTATAATACCATGGATCAAAATGGCACACGAAATGACAAATGAAGTGCATTTCATGTAGAATTTTATTTGGTCTCATGATCAAAAGATCCTAGGCATCAGAGCCCCCCCCCCCCCCCCCCCCCCCGCTGTGTAGTGATCACTGTAGTCGATTGACTGTGCATTCACACATTCATCTGCGAGAACTCCGTCCTAAGGTGAAACGAAAGTATAGCAGAAATCAGTTTCACTTTGTTATAGTGTGGTCTGAATCTTAGACCCCTTTCATCTCTCACGATTTTATTCAGTTTACTTGCCTGTCTAGCGGCATTGCAAAATAACAAGTGCTCATTTGCAGTGTAAAAGTGTATTTTCACCATTGCATGTCAGCTTCAGTGTGCAATGGTATTCAATGCACCACAGTGGATATTTCTCTGTTTTCCAAGCCATTAAGCAGTGCGTTGGCTTGGTCTCTTCTCAGCTGTCAAAGCATTGCCAGTGACACATTCCAGTGGGGGACTGTGCTGGCTGTGCATCTGAATGCCAAGTTCATCTGAATCGGGAAATGAAGCTTCAGAGTTTTCACCATTTAAAGGCAAATCAATAACGTGGTACCTAGAGATATTGACCAATATCTTGGTATTTCTTCAGCCATTATTTATTTAACTGTCAGATATTTAACCAGTAATGTCCTTGCCTAGAAAATAAAGCACATTCTGAAAAGATATTTAGGAAAGATATGTAGATATTTAATATCAAATGTCTAGATTTTAAAGTTTTCATTCCAGGTTTCACTAGCTAAATTACCACCTGCAAGCTCTACAACAGAGGTGTAAGCTTTCCATTCATGAAAGCAGAACATTTTGCTAAAGTGAAGACAGTGAGTATGCTGTAGCAACTAGCAACTAGTGGATTTGGCATCCATCATCTTCATACTGGGTTTGTAGTATTCCAGCTACTTTTGCTTCAACTAAGAATGTACACCCACTATGTAGGGATCACAGTCCTGCCATGTAGCAGGGCGGGGCAGTGTAACATACTGGTAAGGAGCAGAGCTCGTAACCAAAAGCTTGCTGGTGTGATTCCCTGCTGGGGCACTGCTGCTCTACCCTCGGGCAAGGTACTTAACCCAGAATATCTTTTGTATATATCCAGTTGTATAAATGGATAAAATTGTAACATATGTAAGTTGCCTCTGCTAAATGGTAGTACTGTATGTAATGTAATGTAATGCATTTTTATGCATGGTATTCCTGCAAAAATGAAGAGGAAGGAAGATGCAATGATCACTTGTCTCCTGTGAAACAAGTAAAACAGCCCACTCTTGCACATTGCAGGGTTTTGGTTACCAGTTTTGGTTGCCATGGGGTCAGTACTTTTTTTTTTTTTTTACAGACACACAATGGACAATGGAAGCAAGGTAGCAGGTCAACAGTGTAGCAGAAACTTTTCTTACCACAGACGGAGCATGATTGCTGCTAGTTAGCATGCAGTGTTCTTAGCGCAGCTTTTCTAGAGTCACGCACTGGTGCGAGTCAGTGAGTCTCTCCCTCCCTCTCTCCGGAGAGTCTGTATTTAGCTCATTTGCATCAGATTTGCTTTTGTGATGTGATCCGTGAGACAGTTCAGGCCTCTGGTTAGAGGAACTGGTAGGGTGAGGGCTGTGTTGCTTTATTTTGGAGCATGTATTTGGTATACATTATGTGAGGGAGCCACAGAGTTGAGACATCGTCAAAGAAAGTGTAAGTGATGTTGAAACTAATGGTGCTCGTCCTTCGTCATTTTTGAAACAGGTCGTGGCACAGTCTGGGTCATATAAAGGTCCTCTTCTGTTGGCATGCTTATTTCCAGCACTGCAGTATTTTCAGTTGTCATGCTGTTGATAAAATAAACTGTTGATATATTTGCAAGGACAGGATGGGTCAAATTATGCTTGAGGTATTGAACTCAGCATTTAAGTTTTACTTAAAAATTCTGTGGATAATCTTACTATTTGAAATGAGCTAACTAAATACTGTTATAATCTGTAGTCAGCTGTTTGTTCATGAGGACATCAGCTGTGTGGTTTTAGCCTACCAGTCTCCCAGTTACAGTGGAAAAGTCACAGTGCTGGGCTGAAGTATCCCAGAATCCCAGGCGCTGTTTCATTTGTCCACAGCTTTGCACCATAAACAGCGGCTTTCCAGGAACATGGCGCAGAGTCGTTTTCCTCAGATGTTAACAGTGGCAACACAGAAAGCAAATCACATGGATATTTTTACATGCATTAGACTACCACTTAGATGAAGCAACAGTTTCTGTGCCATCTTATGCCTGTATTTGTAGGCGCATTTAGTTTTTTTTTTTTTCACGTTCTACTGTTATGATTGGCCAGAGAAATGAAAGTGTGCATCCCTTGCTGAGGGGTCTTTGGACTGCACTCTGCAGCCAGGAGTGAGGTCACAGTGCAGGAGGTGGGTGGCACTGTGGCTCGGTGGTGAGATCAGGCCTCATAATGCAATTTCCAACTGGGATACTGCTGTTGTACCCTTGGGCAAGGTGCTTGACCCGAATTGCCTCAATAAATATTCCACTGTATAAATATATAACGTGTAAAAATGTACGCTATGCAAGTCTTTCTGGAGAAGGGTGTCTGCTATGCAAACGTAATGTAATGTAATGTCTAGGGAGAGGTGTCCTGTTTCAGATGGATGGTCTACTTCCATTCTCATTGGCATCTCACACCACAGTTCTTTGGGCTCCAGTGACAGTTTGAAATGGAAAGTTAGCTGATGTTTAACTAATGGTTTTGCTAAAGTTTTTCCTAATGGCAAGGTTTCTCTGTCAGAGAAACACCGTACATTAGAATTTCCTCACAAATTTCACCAGAATATGGCTCCTCATAGTTTGAGACCAAAAGAGGTAACAGTCTGCTGCTTGTCTCATCAAAAAGTACAAAAATATTCACTTAAGCAAAGTCAAGCTTCCAGCCCTTTGTAGGTCTTTAACATAAAAGTCCTTGTAGATTTTTTTCCTTGCATCTCTGCTCTAGGACAGGTAGGACAGTCAGCACTAGCATTCCTTTTTTACTGAAATTTTGTCAGAGAGAGCGGGGGGAAAAAGTCTTTTGAGGGGAAACTAAATTGTACACAAGCAGGTCGTCTTCTCTCAAGGCGGGGATGTGGAGGGCACGCGAGGATGTTGGCTGTCACCAGCCTGTGACATGCCTAGAAGGTCACCTGAACGTCTCGAGCCGGTTCTGTAAACACCGGGCTCTCACGACACGGAACAGACAGCGGATCGGGAGCCCCCACCTCGGCCCCCAGTGACAACCGTGCGACACGTCTGTGGGCGGGGAGATAAGCGCCGGGGCGCGCTGCCAGAGACCAGTGGGAAAACATCATGTGACTCTGAGGTCCCCCCTTCAGCCCCCCCCCCCCCGGTCCCCCATTCCTGGCGTGGCCAGAGAGCCCTTTCTGTTTGGTGGTTAGCCAGCTTTTGCACGCCTGTTGATTTTAATTCGCTGGAAAAAGATCAGTGGAGACATTAACTTTGACAGGCTTGTTCTGTTCTCCTTTGAAATGTCGAGCGGTGACATTAATGGCTTTTCTCCTTGTAGGGCATTTTGAACCGAAAGCTCTCGGTTCCTCGGCCGGAGTACTGGATGAGCACAGGCGACTGAGGTCCTGAGCATATTTGCTCAGCACTTTCTGCAGACCTGTGGGCGTTCGTCCGAGCCCTGCCAACAGGCCCAAAGTGTTTTAAAACAGCAAACATTATGAAAGGTGCCTGGGGTTGTTTTCACCAACCAGTGTAATATACGAAAATATACATGGACCTGTATGTTAAGTAGGCTGATTGTAAAGGATTGGTTTCTAGAGAGCAGGCTTTGGTAGATTATGGTGAGCTTGTTCAGTCCAGCTAAAGTAGGGCGGGGTGTGATGTCACTGGAAGCGGAGTGCAGCGTTGCACGCACCTGCAGTGTCCTCTTTCAGTCACAACCACTTCCCCCCCAGCCCACCCCACCCCCAGCAGCACAAGCAGGAGTGTGACTGACACAGCAGCGTCGTGCCTGAATTAAAAATGAGATTGTCACCGTGGACCGCAGTGCCAAACCCTGCGAGAGGCAGTGGCCTGGCTGTAATGACAGTGACTAATGCGAGTGCGACCGATGTCCACGGGGCCTGGCAGTGCAGCCCGGTGCGTCCTGCAAAGGGTGTTGTAATTACGTTGGGAGGAACGGTGGCGAGAAAATAGGACAAGCCTGTGGTGTTGAGGGAGAAGATAATTTTAAAAATGCAGAATCTCTGTCGCACAACGAAAAGTTAGTCAGCGGTTCTGCTGCAGCCAAATTGAACACAAGGGTCCAAAGAATGCTTACAACAATCGGCCTCAGTGTTTCGCAAAGGTTGGTGATGAGAGACTTGATGAAACGCAAAGCTGTTTCCGAATGTTTCAGCGCGTTCCGGTCCGCCTCCGCGCGGGTCCGGCCGTCGCCCTCGACGCCGCGGAGGTTCCCTCCCGGCCCCGGTCACTGCTGACGGCCTGTCCCTCTTCCGTTCGCAGGTGGACACCATGAACTACGTGGGCCAGCTGGCGGGCCAGGTGCTGGTGACGGTGAAGGAGCTCTACAAGGGCATCAACCAGGCCACGCTGTCGGGCTGCATCGACGTGGTGGTGGTGCGGCAGCAGGACGGCAGCTACCAGTGCTCGCCCTTCCACGTGCGCTTCGGCAAGCTGGGTGTGCTGCGCTCCAAGGAGAAAGTGGTAGGTGGAGAGGAGGAGGAGGAGGAGGAGGGCCGCTTCGGGTTCTCTGTCTCGGTGTCTCTGCATCTCCCAGCCAGGAACGTGACCTAGATTACGTCTGTGGAAAACTGAACTCGGCACACAGGGCCCAGAGTTTCCTCTGCACTGTACTGTACACTTAAATAAGATAGCGTGACCCACATTAAGCACCGCTGCCACATCCTGGGGACCGATATTTTTGCTTATTGAATATTGCACTATTTGTTAGAAATCTGGGGCTGATCCAATTTGAGCCAATTTGGGTTCAGCTGAATCCCCTTAGTCTGCGCAAAGAGTTCAATTAGATGGCGCCCTCCCAGTGTGTGAGGGTGCAGCAGTAATGGCTTGTGAGACCCCTCAGGATGACATAAACATAGACAATGTGGAGTTCCCGTATAGTGCGTAGGAACTGACCATTCAAGGAACTGAACTGGAATGTAAACAGCCCCCCCACCCCTAAACATGTTTTCCATACCAGTTAATAAGCCCAGGACTAACTTAATAGCTTAATCAGCTTGGTTAGTAGGAGTACACAGTGCACTTTACATGCACCCACAGGAAGCACTGTGTGCTTGTCCCATTTCAGATTTCCTGTTTTTATCGCACTTTTCAGTCTCCCTTCGACCTGCCATTGTGCGATGCTTTATTTTTTTTTATATAGGGTACAGTATGGCATTTTTCTGATGACACTAATACCACCAGTCAGAAGTGACATCTTTTTCCTTTTTTATAAGGCTTATGAGGTTTAAAAAGATATTGCAGTGTGACAGTGCACAAAGCCTATAATCTATTTTCACATTTTAACTTTGATTGCTCTTTTAAATTTCCACATGCTATCTGAAATAAAATGTTACAGACCAAGATCATACGGAGTGCAATTTTGCGAGTGTCACTGTATTACATCACATGTTTGCATATTATTTGATCCCGGATTTAGCAAATTCATTTTCCTATGCATCCTGTGAACTTACCTCTTGTACAATTTGAGGAAAGGGTAAAAAGTATGCCATTGAAAAAATAGATGGCAGTTCAGATGCTTCAGTACGCAGAGCACAGCCTCTGAGGATTTTTAATCACAGGTGCCAAGGACCTCTCTATATTTAGCACTCTGAGGATGCTGCATGTCTTGCCTCCATCACCTCTGCATGAGAGTAATTATTAGGAAATGAGCATAAACTATATTTGTGCCATTGTAGTGTCAGCACCATCGCTGCACATCCTTATAAAGGTCTCTGAGGGGGCCGGGGGTGGGGGGGCGCATCTCGTCATCCTCGAGAACGGCGGGTCTCCATGGCAACGGATCGCTCCATTTGCCTTCACATAAAAAAAGGTAGAAAAGCTGTCTCCCAACAAGGTTAGGTAAGGGAGGATTGACGTAGGAAGGCCCATTTTTACTCAAGAACGGCTTTTCATATGCTCCAGAGAGGATTGCGTTGAGTTGTAAAGCAGGCGGTTTCGTCTCTCTTGTGAATAAACTGGGGAGGCGTTGTCGCTCTGCTGCCTGAGCGGTCAGAGCATCCTGCCCTGCTATTAATAGAGATACTCAAAAGCCAGGGATGGGAAATGGACACTTGCAAGACTGAACATTTCCTTATCGGGCTGGAGATCTTGGTCTTGGTTGGCCTGGATTGTTCAGATCTGAAGTGCATCCTGTGTAGACAACTTCGGGTGGGGACATATCAGGCAGTTACCAACCAATAAGCTGTCAGAGTTCTCAGAGTGTGAAGAATCTGTTTTATAAATCTGTTCCTGGTGCTGTTGGTTTTATGGTCACATAAAATGGTCATGCAATTTTGAAGAATTTAAAAGAAAGTTTAAATTTTGGCTGAAATGACACCAGATTTCTGATGTGTGAAATTTAACTTTAATTGCACCTGTGTGTGAATGATAATATGAATAATTGATCAACTTGGGATATTTTTTATTCTTTACATTAAATGAACTTTGGGCTTGTGTTGGAAACTGCCCTTGGCTAACAGATAGTTTGGTATTATGCATCTGATAAGTGATTGCAGAATGTCTCAAAATGAAATCGTATTGGCCCCTTTCAAATAAAAACGGTAGCGCCAGTAAGTAGGTAGGCAGGAGCATCCCATTTTGAAAAGGGGAAAGGGTCCGTTTTCAGCAACTGAAGCATCCATGCCTTGTATGGACTGCTTTTGGCACGGGCAGGCTGGTCCGTTGGTGCTGATTTATTTGATTAGTAAAAGTCTGTGGGGTGAGCCGTCTGAGTGAGCTATGTGTGGCGGGTCATTTAACTTCCATGCGGCTCTTGTGATGATAAATGGCTCAGTGGCAAGGAAATAAAAGTATCTGAGTGATGCAAAGCTTGCAAGACAAAAGAAAAAAAGAAAGGCATGCCTTGTAAATTGTAAAGAGAAGCATTCGGTTCTGAGATTTGTTAGATGTAGCTATTTGCTGTAGCTGTATAAATGTATAAGGATGGAGCAAAAAGTTCACCGCCTTAGCCAGATAGCTAGATTGTTCTGTCATGGTGGCTTACGTGATGAAAAAGTAGAGGCCTAATGTGAAACGTGGGAGGAAAATGATAAAGGAACAGAGATGGAATACCTGTATAAAAACTCCTCCTACACCCCTTGCTCTCCTGATCTGGCATGACCAGAATTTTTATTCTTCCCTGGTTTTAAGTGTCGCGTAAGTGGGAGCTATTTTGCCAGCGAGAATGAAGCGATCAGCGCAGGTAAGGTGCCACAGTGAGAGGATTTGGACGCTTTAACATTTCTGGAATAGCTGCACTGAGATCAGGGAAGATTATGTTAACTGATGTGCGAACATCAATGCTTCTGGAAGACTGTGGGTGAGGGAACAAACTTTGTGATGCACTCCGGTATCAGAAGGGGAATATGCATCAGTATTAACTTTTCCTGGACGGTATGGGACGCACCCATAAACGCACTGAGAGGAAAGCCTTGGGTCAGGTCACAGTTATGATGCATGACTTGGCACTACAGCCGCATCAATGATCTGCGGTGTTCACATTGGCACACGGTTTTTCCGTGTCTTCTAGATGTAAGCATTACCTAATGGCAAGCTGTAGGGAAGGCCATGAATCATGTTAACTGATTGGGCTAGCTGGCAGGAGGATTGAAAGTAAGACCGCAGCTTGCAGAATGTTCTTGGAGAAAACACTTGAATAAGGTCATTAAGCACATTGACAGAAATCAGTGGGTTGCGGTGTTGTGTTTTTGACTTGTGTTTGTGTTTGTGGTTACGACTGTGGGTTGCTGTGCGTTGTCTCAGTGCCGTCCCCTTGGCCGTCCCCACAGATCGACATCGAGATCAATGGAGAGCCAGTGGACCTGCACATGAAGCTGGGTGACAACGGAGAGGCCTTCTTCGTCCAGGAAACCGGGGAGCAAAATGTGAGTATCTGTGCAGCCTTTCCAAACCTGCTGTTTCTGTTCATCAAACGTGCAAATGACAGGCCAGTGCATATTGCTTTGTGATGCGCTCAGAAATGGTTCCCATTTTGTATTTGTTCATATTAGTTTATGCAGCACAATAAGCAAAGAAGCCAGAAAACAACAGTACCCAAGCCTGGCAGCAGTACCTGAGAGGGATAGTCTTATGACACATTATGAGTTCTATGACACATTACATTTACATTTCGTCACTTTTCGGATGCTCTTATGCTGCGATAACTAGTGCTAACAAATACATTAGCGCTATGGTAAATTCACAAGCACAGAAGCTGATAAAAACACGATAGAAAACGGCTTTGAATTAACAAGGAATCGTCAGCTTCTGGAGGTCAGGCATGAGCTCATCCATTCAGAAACAATTACAGGAGAGGAACTTTAAATATAAATCGGCCCAAAACAAGTAGCTGCCCAAGCTATGTGCCAGAACGTTCCAGATATAGCTACAGCAGCAGCCTACACACTGGTCAACCTGGCGCATGCAGTGTGTTGTCAAGCAAAATGTCTGCGTTCCCGGCCCACACTGACTGTTCCTCTGCTGCGCTCTGCCTGTTCTCAAATAGCTGAGAGGAGCTTTATGTGCAGTAGTGCACAACATTTACATAAACAACTACAGGCAATCAGAAGGCAGCCCACTCCTTATATAATACACTATGTGTTAATGTTTCTTAACAAAGATTTTAATGATGGCTGACATCTGTACAACATCTCTATAGTATCCAGGTCTTAATAAGTGCTTTTTCTTTTAATTGCCCATCTTATTTCTGCTAGGCATCCTCCTAATTAAAATGAACCCACAATAACCTTGATTTAATATCCTTCCTACATATCACAGAGTGATTTGTTTAGTTTCTTGTGTAAATGAATGCGTCTAAAGCAATAAAACGAGGTCCGAGTACTGTGCCGTGGGGATGGAAGGTGCAGGGAGTGACCAAAGCCTCCTTGTTTTCCCGGGTTGCTCAGGAGATTGTCCCAGCCCACCTCGCCACCTCGCCCATCCCCACCGAGGAGCAGATGTTCTGGAGCCGAGACCCGCGGCATGCGGGCCCCGGGGCGGAGCACGGGCAGGCCCAGGCCCCGGAGGAGCCGGCTGGCCCGCCCGCGGCCACGGCGTCGGTGAAGAAGAAGAAGCGGAGGAGGAAGAAGCACAAGGCGGACCCCCGCAGGGAAGAGCAGACCCCCACTGCAGGCAGTGAGGAGATCTTCGAAATGGACCTCAGCTCCGACGAGGAGCACGCCGCGCACAATGCAAGGTGGGTGGGCGGGCTTTTCGCCCCGACCGCGGGGAAACGGGGGCAGGCCGAGGTCGTCTCGTTGATCGCATCTTCTGTTGTCTCGTTGCAGGGCATCGTCATTCACTGCGGTGAAGGATGCCGAATACAAACAGCACTCAGTTCTTCACGCTCGAGACAGCTACCCTTTATCTGATGGAGACTGGTCACCTTCAGACAGGTGTGGCTCTATTTGTTACTACATGACACAGCAAAAATATGCTATATGCTATAATATTATGTACTGCATATGGTAATATGCAGTTGTTTGAACCTGTTAGGTACTGGTGCTATACTATCTGTAGTGGTTTCTTGCAAACAAGCAGAGGCTTTGAATTTTGGTTCCTAAAAGTCAGAACAATGAATATGAATACATCCTCTGTGTGTTTGAGTGGCAGTTGTATATACTGTCTGGTGCTCATACACTGTATTGTGTCTCCAGTCGGACCCTATCAGAGCCCCTCTCCCCGAAGAGTGACTCAGAGCTGGTGTTGAAGCCCTCAGAGAACCTCCTCAGGAACGAGTCTCACATGCAGTGGACGTGGGGCGAGTTCCCAGAATCCACTAGGGTAAGGGCCTCTTCATTATTTCATATTTAAAATAACAAAGTTGTGTGATATCATGGGCTATCACAAAATGAATGTGGCAGAAGCAGTGTGAAAAATGCAGTGTGACAGAGCTGTGTTACAGTAAAAGTTTTTGAAAGTGTCAGCGCTACTTCCCTTTTCCACCCTTAAAACCAACACGACTGTCTCCAGGTCACCAAGAAGGAGAAGCCGGAGCTGCCGAAGACGGTGACCATCACGCCGTCGGAGAACACGCACTTCCGCGTCATCCTGAGCTCGGAGGCCATGGAGACGGGTGCCGAGACGCAGCAGGCCGTGGTGGACCCCGTCTGCGCCATCGTCAAGCCGCAGCCCCGCACCCCCGTGTCCCCCGCCACCCCCGTGACCCCCGCGGCCGGCCTGCCGCCCGGCGTCACCACCTCCACCCCCACCGACACGGCCGCCCCCTCCGCCGCCGCCGCCCACATAGCCGGGGACATGGGTGACGCCGGCGCGGACGTGAAGCCCCTCTCCAAGACCGACTCGCCCTCCAAGAAGAAAGGTGCGGCACAGGCCCCAGAACGCCACCCATTTCTGTTCAGATTCAATCTCCCACAGTGCGGTTTTGGAGCCTGCCTCATTCACATTGTCTTTGCATTTCTGTCTCAGAGAAATGATAACGAGGAAGGATGAGGTTAAAACGCAGCTGAAACCCTGGAGATAATGGCTTATTGCAATCGTGGTATAGACAGTGGCTTGTGTTCCTTATCAGACAGTTACCGTCTACGAAAAAGCTTGTAATATGCATATGCTCACAGAATGGGTTTAAGTTGATGTTTCTCTGTTTTATTAATATAGATTTATCTCTGTCTGTCCTAGCTTAAGCTTGACTGCTAATGATACACAGCTAATGAAATGCATCATGACAAAGCAGTCTTTGAGTAACACTGAGTATACCTTAAGAGAGAGTGTGTGTGTGTTTGTGAGAGAGAGAGAGAGAGAGAGAGGCGGTTGGTTGAGGACGTTGACAGGAAGGAAATGGGTTGATGGCCAGGGAAATTCTCACTCGCTTCAGAATACCACATTCAGCTTTCTTTTCAGTTGTGTGTCTGCACATTTGCATTTCCTTTGCCCTTTCAGTTCCTTTTGTGTTTATGGTCACATACAGAATGGCAGCGAGTCTTGCACAAACAAACATGGCATCATAGTTTCATCACATCATAGTTTTGCCCTGTTGTTTCAGGTGTTCAGAAGAGAAGTCAGCACCAGGGCCCTGAAGATATCTACCTTGATGATCTGAAAGAACTTGAACCTGAAGTTGTTGCACGCTACTTTCCTAAGAGGTACCCATCATGCCTTGCACCTCAGCAAGGACTTACAGATTAGAATTGTGAAAGAAGGCTCAACCTCCTCTCTGTCACTACAGACAAAAGCTACCAATTGTTAATGTCATTGTAGATTTAACATAGTTTGTTATTAACGGTATGCACTGCATTGCTTTGGAAGGTACTAATACCAAAACATAACAGAGACAATGGAATTATCTTTATGGAAGCGCACACATCCACCACAAGCACTCAGACGCAGTTCTGTGTTGCAGTGAGTCGGACCCCGTGCCTAAGCACTGGATGGAGGGAGAACTGCACTCCGGGTCCCAGTCCCCTCAGTCTGTGGGCAGCGCGGCGGCCGACAGCGGAACCGAGTGTCTGTCCGACTCCGCCAGTGACCTACCCGATGTCACCCTGTCACTCTGCGGTGGCCTCAGTGAGAACTCGGACATCTCCAAAGGTACAGCGTGTGGTGTCAGGCAGGAGCGAGGCTGTCCAACTTGAACCTGCTTTCAGCATCCTTCTCTTTGCGTTAAGAAAGACATTGCTGACAATTTTTTTTTTTTTTTTTTTTTTTTTACATTGCAGAAAAGTTTGAGCAGCATATCATCACATATCATGAATTTGCTGAAAATCCAGCCATTATTGACAATCCCAATTTGGTGGTAAAAATAGCAAACAGGTGAGTTGATGTCACTTCTAAGATGTTTCCATTTTTTTAAATCATATCTGTATTTTCATAAATACTGTAATGTGGTGTTTGATCATCGATATGTGCTTATTTTACAGGTATTACAACTGGACACTGGCAGCACCGTTGATATTAAGCTTGCAAGCTTTTCAGAAGAACTTGCCTAAAGTAGGTCCCAGCCTTCTCGTACATTTAAATGCTGTGTGATATGTGTTAGGTATGTGTACATTTTGTGTGCTTTTTTACTTTGCATCCCCACATTACTCACTCCTCCTCTTCTGGCTGCCTCAGACCACAGAGGAAGCCTGGGTCAAGGAGAAGATGCCAAAGAAATCTGGTCGCTGGTGGTTTTGGCGCAAGAGGGCCGACAGCACTGTCAAGCAGGTACACTATCCACAGTTGGGCCAGCACACTAGTGTCTGTGTGGAGTTTCAGTCCCCAAAATTCACTACTTTGTAATGCAGCACCACAACGTAGCTAGTCCCTGAAGCTAGTTCCCTCCTGTATCCTCTGTGATTTGTGTGTATTTGTTGTTAATCAATCAGGCATAATGTAGATACTATGCTAAAGAAAAGAAATACACAAAGTTAATGAGTCATCTTTTATGTGCTGTGGTTATGGGCTCATTTATCAAAATTTGGCCAAGACCAAACCTGGGATTTTTGTTTGGCGATGACATGGCAGTGTGTTATTCTGGATGTACACTGTTATTGTCTTTTTTTGCACCCTCCATTAGAAATATTTATTTTTATTTGATTGTTGGATTAGCACACTGACAAGAACGTAACAAAATGCATACTTTGTTTGAAATGTTTATTCCATACCCAAAAAATTATGTACATTTTGACATACACACACGTAACTTCCAGTGAAAAAATAGCTACTAAGTGTGAATGAAAATGTTGATTTAAAAATATATTATGTGACAGATCAAATTCCCTTTATTTTTTGTGTCTGGGGGGGCTGGTATGGTACAGG
Source organism: Megalops cyprinoides (assembly GCF_013368585.1). NCBI lineage: Eukaryota > Metazoa > Chordata > Actinopteri > Elopiformes > Megalopidae > Megalops > Megalops cyprinoides. The sequence continues at coordinate 19,434,934 of NC_050584.1, forward strand.
GATGTGCGCATTTGGTTAATTTATGTATGAATGATAAACTGATTTATTTGTACTGTGTTGTGCAGTTAGTAGCCTTAGAGTCACTGGGCTCATCTCCTTTCTCTGTGCCCCTCTCTGTTTCCTGAGTGCAGTCAGAGACCAAGCTGGAGAGACAGGAGTCGCACAATGGAGGAGGCCCCACCCTCCCCCAGGAAAGCCCCATCCTACAGTGAGTCAGCATCACAGGGCTGTCTGAGGCCCCTCCCAGCATTGCTCCTGAACAGCCCATTATGTGTCCATGTCAGAAACACTTTCACACTCCTGTCTCAAGGAGCTTTAGTCACACCATGATGTCACTGGTCTCCATGACCACACAGGACTCTCCCATGTTCTCAGTATGTCTGAGAGGTAGACATTGTGTATGGACACTGGATAACATTGGAATAAGTTTACTTTGTATAAATGGCTCACCTGTAAATACTGTGGGAGATTCTTACAAAAGGCTGTCCATGTCTTTGATTAAAAAAATTAACTAAATTTGTCAAGTCAAACATTTAGCTGACACGGTAGTCTGTAATACTAATTTCAAAAATAAATTTAACAAAAAATATTATTTTGCCACTGAGATAGCTATTTATTGCAACATGAGTAAATGGCTTCAACTGAATGCATTTTTAAAGTAAATGGTTTTAAACCCATGTCATTGGATTTGGAAGTAGTCTTGTTGCTGTTTTATCCCTATCTTGTAGCGATATTGCCCCCTGCTGGTCAGAAGTGAAAGTTTTACTTTGTTAGTACTGCTGAAACACACATAGAGCCAGCCACAAGAACCTCAATTTGTTGGTCTGTGTGCAATTATTCCACCCAGACATTGCTCTTGCCAATCTGTCATAAGACATGTGGCATTCCTTTTAAATATGGAAATTTAGGAATAAATGTGACTTTTGGATTTCCATGTCTTTCAGGTCTAAGGGTGGGGATACGTCCAGCGATGAGGAGTCCAAGGAGATCAATGCCGCAGCGCTGTCAGAGGGCCTGGGTCAAGCCAGCACCCATTCCTATAAGAAGTCACTGCGACTGTCCTCAGACCAGATTGTAAGTATCTGACTCTTCACACATGCATGCATACAATCTTCAAAAACTACCCCAGCTCTTTAAAACTGCCATGCTGGAGGAAGAGAAAGAATGTATGACTCTGCCTGTGCTCTCATAATGACTGACTAGTTTGAAGTGGCAATCCGTGTGTTTGCCCAGGGATGAACCGAATTGCATCATTGTTTTGTTGTGGGGGCGTATTTCTTCCTAATAATCACAATGAATCCCTGCTGCAGGCCTGTGAAACTACAGTTCTTCCAGATGGGCATCATAGTGTATCATAGTGGTAGGGAGCAGGGCTCGTAACTGAAAGGTTGCTGGCTCGATTCCCCACTGGGGCACTGCTGTTGTACCCTTGGGCCGGGTAATTAACCCAGCTTTGCCTCAGTAAATAGTAGTAAACAGTAATGAACACAGATCACATGGCACTGCTGGTCCAGACAGTGTGGAAAGTGGCTCAGAGGCAAGGGAAAGACACAGAGGTCACAGAGGGCACCTGCTACCCGTCAGACAGTCTGACGATAGTGGCTGTTTTTGGTAAGGTTGTGAAACTAAGGTCTGTAGAGTGGAGACTGGAAAGACCACATCCTGCTGTCTGAAGCATGCGGTCGCTCCGCCTGTCTGTCTGCATACAGGCCAGCCTGAAGCTGAAGGAGGGGCCCAACGACGTCACCTTCAGCATCACCACACAGTACCAGGGAACCTGCCGCTGCGAGGGCACCATCTACCTGTGGAACTGGGATGACAAAGTCATCATCTCTGACATCGACGGGACCATCACCAAGTACGGGGCACTACGACACTCTGCAGTTCTGCCACTGATCACTAGTTACGACTGACATGTGACAGCATTTTATGACCGAGATGGGAAATTAGGTTGATGTTACAAATGCACCACTGTGCTTTTAGCCAAATTTTCACGTCTATGTTTCCTGCATGTGGCATGCAGAGGTGCGCCCAACCCAATAAGACACCAAACAGTACTCCTTCTGTTGCACTGAAGAAGATGCTCTGAGTGCAAAGTGACAACACGTCTGGGATCAGATGATAATGGATATTAAGCAGATGTGATAATATTAATGTCTTACAACTGCAAACGTTAATTCAAGCAAGTAAGGAGAGCATTTCAAACATTGTTCATTTTGTTTGTTTTATGCCAGTTTCAGTTTAGTGCTGGTTTTCATGGTTCATCCTTCAAATGCAGACCATTTCATACCCTGTGCAACAGTGACAGCAAATGTTTCTATTGATGAAAATGGCAGATACTACGTTGCGATGATCTCATTTTGTGATTTTCACTTCTCTCTCTGTAACTAAAACATCATTGTACTAGATCATTCTGGCTGTAGCTAAAGCCTCTCTTAACTGCTGCTCATGTGGATAAACAGTAAATTCAAATTATGTCTCACTGTTGATTTTTTTTTTTTTTTTAACCCATTAGCCTTTTGATATAGTGGAAACTGATTAATTGGCCAAGCAGGTCTCGCTCTCTCTCTCCATCTTTCTCTCTATCTCTCTCTGTACATATATATAATCAAGGAAGGGACGATCAGGCTGATACTCCCATTGCAAGTCTAGTCTCTCTGTTGTAGATTGAGCACTGTTTCATATAGCTGTTTTTTGTAATCACAGATACATAGATACATCACATTGTGCACTGTGCTTTTGTAACATCAAACAAATTAAACCGGGAATAGAATCAACTAAGTCGGTACTCTATCCTCTGCTCTCCCAGGTCTGATGTCTTTGGGCAGATCCTTCCCCAGCTTGGCAAGGACTGGACCCACCAAGGCATAGCGAAGCTCTACCACTCAGTACATGAGTAAGTCTCACACACACTCACTTCCCTTTTTCACTTCCTGTTCCTGTGACAGTGTGAAGGCTTTCCCATGCTGCAGGCTGTCTGACTTACAGGAGGTACTGCCTGCCAGCGACCAGCAGGGTCCCCTCAAGACATGTCCTCGTGTGATCCTGAGATAGATGTTTGTTCGCTTGGTGGTTTGCGGGGCAGGAAGTAGATGGCGTGGCTGTGATACAGAAGGCAGGATATAGGTAGACCTCAGTCAGTGAGTGTTGTGTATGCTCTGCTCTCATTGTTGAGTGCCAGACTGAGGGTGCATTATCGGATGATATTGTCATCGTCTTATCTCGTGGAGACTGCGTATTCATAGCCATTGTTCACGCTTGCATTGCGCAGTTCAGAAAAGTTAAGTTAAATAGTTGCGGGTGGGTAAGATAACAAGGGTTGAGGTTTCAAAGCCTCTTTGTGTATTTGCGTGCCTCAGTCTTTTGCAACCTTTTTATTTCTAATAAATGAATTATCTCACCCATTAATAGGGCAAGCAGGGTGGAGGAGAAGTGTCTTTGAGAATTAAACTTGCTCTAATAGCAGTGCATGTAATTGCTATTGCTTTGAAGCACAGCAGGGCTGTTTTTAATTTAAAAGGCTACAGTGGGTATTGGATTTTGCTGTTGGAACAAGCAATTTCCGGTACCAAGGTAATTTCAGACCAAGAGGGCTTCCGCCATTTTTCAGCCCAGCAGTGAATGTAAATGACTGCACAAGACTAGACTGGTTTTCAAACCGTAAGCCAATCAGAATCAGCCTGATATAGTTATTGCCTTGATAGAGCAATGCTTCTAGATATAGAAAAGAAAATCCAACAAACCAGTTACTGCAGCCTTATTTTATAAAAATGCCAGATGTAGGTGTGACCACCAGCTGTCTTTGTTAGAACGTACCGTATAGTCAGCCTCCTAACTTGCAGAAAATGCAATTTGCAAATGGTTATATTGCCAGAGGTAGAGAAGGTCATAAGCTCACGGGCGTGGGAGTCTTGCAGTAAAATAATGTTTTACTTCTTCAGATGTGGAGATGTCGTGATGTTGAGGCTCTGCACCCACCAGCTCTGACTCACCCCCTTGTTGTTGAAGAGTGATTTTCAACAGGAGAGGTTTCTGTATGAGGCAGTTCTTTTTTAAATATACAATACAAAAAATAGTTTTTTGATTTCTTCTTGTTCATAGCCAGTTGTTAAAGGTCAAAAACATTGCTCAATTTTCAACTTCAGACCCACGCATGGAAATATAAAAATTATCTAAACATTGCGTTTTATGAGGGAAGTTCCAGAACAACTAGAGCAATTAATAAAAGGGATGATGCAACTAGCCAGATGGCTGGCATCAACATACCAGCATCTATGTAGCCAAGAAAAGCAAGCAATGCCAAAGTCAAAATGCTGAAAATGTTGTTGCCAGAAGCATATGAGATATTTTTAGCAAGCCAAATAAAACTAAAAGTACTCTGATTTGTGGTGAAACACACACATCTGTTTAGCATGGTAGATATGATCAACGAGGGAAATGGTTTAAGGGCAAGGACTCAACAGCAATACTAAAACATCAATGAATGAGTACTTTGTATAAATTAGTGTCATTTTCACAATATTATGAGTAAAAGAGCTAAAGGGGTCTTCACAAGCCAAGCCAAGGAGGAGCTGTGATTGGCTAGGTGGAGCTACTGGCATTTCTGGTTCACTATCGACAGCCGTACTGGGAATAGTTTGAATGAAGGAGAGTCTCTATAGACAGTCAACCCACTGATTGGTTGACTTGGGAAGGTTTTTACCAGCATGCTATGTAGTTCACATTGTTTTCTGTTTTCAGGGTGCTTTCTGGAGAGCAAAATGTGATGTTGAGGGCCTTGGGGTGTGGACGTTGTCATGGCCGTGGCTAGGTGTTCTGTGTCTACCTGCTGTTGTCTGCCTTGTCCTTTCACAGACTGTGCGTCTGCATTCCTCGCCATGTACATGGCAGTTGGTGCCGATGTTTGGGTCCCACCCGTGCACCATTATGGTTAATTAACCCCGAAATGCTGTTGTCGTCTGAACAGGGCTATTAAATCTAAAGAAAGTTGAAAGGCCTCTTTATCCAGTCACAGTCAAAGTACATTGGTGTGCTGTCACTGCAATGTATTAAGTCTTGTCAGTAGTGGCTGCGTGCAGGTCATGAACCAACCTGTCCCTGCTCTACAACATCTACCACATCTCTTCATCTTAGGTTCTGTTCTCTTTGGTGCATAACATGGATTACGGCAAAACCTTTGCCCCACTAGAGACAAAATCTAAAATGCGTTGACATGGATTTTTTTTTTCCTTACTGAGACTTTATATGTATACAACTTGTTTTTACATTGCATTACATTATTGTCATTTAGCAGACGCCCCTTATCCAGAGCGACTTTTTACATGCTATCCATTCATACAGTTAGATGTTTACTGAGGCAATTCTGAGTTAAATACCTTGCCCAGGGGTACAGCAGCAGTGCCCCAGTGGGGAATCGAAACAGCAACCTTTCGGTGTGACGCCCTTCTCCTTACAGCTATGATACACTGCCACCCCATTGCTTTACGTCTTTAGTGATCCCCTCAGTCGTGTACTTCATGTAGTTAGTATATTAATGATGGTGAGTGCTCATCTGTGTCTCTGTCGTTTCTCCTCCACTGCAGGAATGGGTACAAGTTCCTGTACTGCTCTGCGCGTGCCATCGGCATGGCTGACATGACCAGGGGATACCTGCACTGGGTGAACGACAGGGGCACCATCCTGCCCCGAGGGCCCCTCATGCTGTCCCCCAGCAGCCTCTTCTCCGCCTTTCACAGGTACGCCATGAACCCGCCGCCTTCCCCCTCTCTTAGACTGAGCTGGGAAACAAGCCACCAGCACTCCCCTGAATGTCCAAGTTTGAAGAGATTAATGCCTCGGCTTTAGGGTTATGAGCGTGGCTTAGTAAGGTCAAATTTAAGCTGCCGCCGTTATACGTGGAGTCGTGCCTAAGCCTTTGATCTCCTTTGTCTCTCACCCAAACACTCGCAGGGAGGTCATCGAGAAAAAGCCGGAGAACTTCAAAATCGAATGCCTTACTGACATCAAGAACTTATTCCATCCGAACCAACAGCCCTTCTACGCCGCCTTTGGAAACCGACCTAATGTAAGGGCAGCCTTTTCTCAGCGCGCTCTGTGGCCCATGGCTGTCTGAGCTACTTTACTACAGCAACTGCATCTTAAAGCAATGTGGAAATGAGCAGGTACCATATTGTTAGCCATGGGTTTGAACAATAAGGATTGGGAACTCGACTTCGTGGTTACACTTCTTGGGAGCAGATTGGATCAAACAAACAATCAGAAGGTTATTACCCTCAAGGATGTTAACATCTTTCCTTGAGCCTTTCTCATTTGTGCTTCACACCAGCACAAAGAGCATGGACCTTCTATCCCTTAGAAACAGGGTGGACAGAAATCTCTAATTGTCTTTAGCTTTCAACTCAGAAGAAGCCTTATGTATTTGCTACCACCCTGCCGCAAGTAAAAATGAGGACAGAGCACATCAGCGTCCTTGAGCGTCACGATCGCACTGCACGATCGCTCATAGCCCAAATCCAGCCTCCCACTTTTGGGAATAAATTAACAGTGTTATACCCCACGTGCTGCAAGTTTATACAGGGGGCTCTGACTGCAATTTCCTCTGCATATCTCTGTGTGCCATGGGGCTGTCCTTAGACCGGGCATCATCAGCCGTATAAACAAATCGGCTGGGTGGAATCAAAACATAACCAAAAATGGTCCCATATGCAGCTCACCAAGGTAGCCTTTCTCAGGATCAAATCAACAGAGACTCAAATTAAAGGGACCGAAAAAGCATATTGGTGGTACGGAAATAAACTAAAAGCCACGAACAGATGAAATTCCCGCATATGCGTTTTTATGTTTATAAAATGGAGATGAAGGGATCCTTTTCATTCTTTTTGCTTTGCTTTCACCCCCCCCCCCCCCTGTATGCATTGCAGACTGACCTTGAACCTCTCTCTTGTGCAGGACGTGTTTGCCTACAAGCAAGTGGGTGTGCCAGACTGTAGAATATTTACAGTCAACCCTAAGGGTGAACTAATACAAGAGCAGACGAAAGGAAACAAGTCCTCGTAAGTCCACAGCGCCGCATTGCCAGTGTGATCCTGTCATTTTCGATTCATAACTCCATAGATGTATGCCAGAGCTCATTCTCATTAAAGATGAGAATGAATGAGGTGAATGAGGCAGTGTTTATGACCTCAGTGCTTGTGGGTCTCATTTGGCTTCGGACTCTTGCGGTTTTTGATGTGATGTGTTTCAGGTCGTCAGGCAATATAGTGCTGACCGCAGATATTTGATATTTAAAAACTGGATTCATTGGTAGTGATCTGATAAAGTTTGAGTAAAGAATTCAAACAGGAGTTCATAATGTTAGTGACAACCAAACTCGTGATGTGTGTCTTGAAAAGCAGTAACATTTGCTTTATAGGGGCTACGTAAAACATCCATCGGTGACTATCAGATCTACACCTTGATTGCATGTGTGGGTGTTTATGGGTATGTGTGGGCATGTGCAAATGAAATTAAGACATTTTAAACAAAAAAGACCCAACTGCTAAAAGCCACATGATTTAAGCACGTGCCTCACTCAATCACTTCGGAGGACTCAGCTAGTGATTTTGACGAACGCCATTTAAAGGGTTAAATCCGTTAGCTGTGCATTGCAGTTAGACTGAGTTAGACTGTGTGTCTCTCCGTCTTGCCATGGCCAGGTACAGCCGGCTGAGCGAGCTGGTGGAGCATGTGTTCCCCCTGCTGAACAAGGAGCAGAGCTCCGCCTTCAGCTTCCCAGAGTTCAGCTCCTTCTGCTTCTGGAGGCAGCCCATCCCCGAAATCAGCCCCGAGGACCTCCTGTGAGGACCTCCCGAGGACCTCCTGCGCCACGCCCTGGACCCACCCACCGGAGGGAGGGGGGGGAGGGGGGCGGAGGAAGGGGGGTGAAACCTGTCTGGAATTGCACTTTCGGAGGGCAGCGGGCCCGCACTGTCCGAGCCGTTATCAGGGTGGTGAGGACGTCTGCGCTTTCCCTGAACCCTGCACTCACGGCCCATGAAGAAAGCTGTGGTGATGTTTTGCAATGATAATAACCAGTTTCTGGTTTGGAGTTCCTGTGTTTCTTTGTATTTTGGAAGAGTAAAAAAAAAGAGCACTTGAGTTAGAATACCATTTATTTTAGTCAACAAGAATAAGCATTGCCATTATGTTGATGAATTTCTGAATCTGTTCTATTATTTGCACTGCCTTTGGAACTGCTGTTAGTGACAAGTTTTTTTACAGTGCGTATTCCTAGTGACACCGGAAGGTATTCCCCACTGTTGTCCATCCTTTCAGCAGATGTAATATAATAGAATATGGTGGATGCTGGTGTAAAACTCAAGTGTCTGTCCTGCACAACTGAGTTAATGAGTTTATTGAGGCGAAATACGCTCGCGTACCATCGTCCTGATGTATTCTACGCACTGTATTCTAAGCAGGATCAAAATGCCATTGTAGCGGGAGTACACAAGAGCACCGACAAAAAGAAGCAGGAAAATGCGGCTTTACAGTAATTCAGATCATGCAGAGGCTAACTCTGCTCAGTGATTTAGCACAGAGTGAGTATTTCTGCTTCAGTTGTTAATTATTAGAAATGTCTGTTTGAGGACTCGAGTCTATGTAAGTGGCGTACTGGTATTATTTTGCCGTGCATGAGAAAATTGATATTTATTTTGCCGGTGTTAGAACACCCAGCTGCTTTTTTAATGCCTTACTGTACTTTTTTGCTTTAACTAAGAAACATGTAATTTTGCACTTGGGTGAAGGCCAGTCTCATTCACAGTGAGAGGATAAAGTAGCGCATACTTTACCGGAGGGTTGCCGTCACCTTGAAGCTGAGGTAGCTTTTTGCGAGAGAGAGCGAGAGCGAGAGAGAGAGACGGGGAGCTGGTCGCATGGTATGTGCGTATGTATGAAGAGGATGCGGTGTTTGGCGTGGGTAGTTAGCGCTCGGCGGATTCAGGAAGCTGCTACAAGACCTGTTGGCTCTTTCGGCATCCCCTGCTGGAGGGTTCACCGCGATCCAGCAGCGGTGTGTGCGAAGCGACGCCCCCCCCCCCCCCCCCCCAACCTCACGTGCGCTCGCACGCCCCGACAGCAAAACGACAAAGCACAATCATGTTTCTCACTGACTGACATCCTTAGTATTAATCCTTAGGTTTGAAAATGTGTGTGTGTGCGTTCCACGTGAACCGTAGCTCCATGTGAAGTGTTTCTACCGTCACTGTTTGTATTTGTAGTGTTTGTTTATCAGTTCTTTTGGGGCATCCCTCTCAGTATTTTACAAAAAAAAAAAAAAAAAATCAGAGCTGACAAAAGTGTATCACAGCATTTCTTACTAATGAGTGATTTCATTCTTTCTATGAAAGTAATATATTTGTGTGAGAAAATAAAACACACTTGTCTTAAAAACCTGGTATTTGTAGTTTAGGTATTAATATTATTTTGAGACTACGGTCGTAATTCTTAAATGCTGTAGGCTTTAATTGGTTCTTTCTTTTCCCCCTTAAATCTTAAATGCCTTTTTGTTTTACGTGGTTTATTTCTTAAGTATGGTTTATTATGCTGAAGTATGTTTCTGTTAAAATGTTCTTTTCAACATAAAGCTTACTAGTTGATCGCATTGTACCAGCGCAACTGTATTTAAATGTATATTTGCAGTATCAATATGTATATTGACAGTGCTGTTTATGAGGAATATGTTTACACAAAGAAAAATCTATAATAAAAATTATAAATGATGAAGCTACCAAAACCATGGTTTTATTCTCCTTTGTCTCATGATTGTCTCTCACAACCAATCAGTGAAAGATTGTATTTTCTGTGGGGTTTTATTACAGTTTTATGATCATTTTAATTGACCCTACCCACAAAGGATTATAAGCTATGAGCTCTGTTTGTGTAACAGATAGGCATGTGGTCAAGATAAGGTTTAGGATTGGGGTCAAGACTGCAATTTAGGGCACTGTCAGGATTAACCGTCTTAGTTATGTTAATACAGCTTGTTGGTAGACAATTTTGGAATGCAACTCTCATGGTACAACTGAATTCAAACATCTCAAAAATAACAGCCTGCATATATGTATGCATATATATGTAGAAAATACAATAGTAAGCTTAAAGCCATACTATCTTAAGAAGTTAATGTTTACAAGAAAGGACCTGGTTGCTTTTTGAATGAGAAATTACATTTCACCACTTCAGTCTAAAGAAGCATTGGTCTTTCTACAGCTGGCCAGAAGAAAGACCAATGCTTCTTTGCAATACCAGAGTCAATAAATTTCAGCATACTCCATAATGCAATTGTTCATTTTAAGTATCAATCTTGAGGTATCCAGTGTCACTCAATGTGCGAGTACAGTTATTCTGTTGAAGATTAATGTGTCCATATGCCCACGCCAAGCCAGATGTATTGGTTCCTTCATAGAGTGTTAAGAGAGGGAGTGTGTATGAACTTCTTTGTTACTGTCATCAACTGCAGTTTTCCCACTGCAGACATCCATCATTATTTTAGATGACAATTGAGAGATGTAGTATTGGATGAGAATTTTATTTCCTGTTATGTTACACACAGCCAAGGTTGAGGTGGAAGGAGAAGGTTATGTTCCACTCTTCCTGCCTTGGAAGCCTACTTTCCTGGATGAGATTGTTGTCTCGACATCCTCAAAGTGGTTAAGTCTTTCAGTGTAATGGACTGGGAGATGTTAAATATTCTACTGAAATGTTTTAACGGACATTCTTTTAAAAAACAAAAAGGTTAATTCCTTATAAGCTTAGAAGACTGGCACATACATAAATGGTTAGGATAGTGGTTAGTGCACTGAAAATTTAAGTTAAAAAAATGGGAGGGGGGGAAACAAGTGTATTGAGTTGGTGCATGGCATGAAAAGGAGTTTACTAGACACTTTTATTATTAAAATCTCATTTAAAAGAATCTGTCCTGTACTTGGGAAGCAGTTAGCACCACATATAGTTTGCCTTCATGTGTTCCTTTCGGGAAAGTGTACAGCATTTCTTATTACAGTAGATCCTCCGAAATGAGGCCGTTACAATCTATTGTCTCGAAGACGGCACAAAACAAAATATAAACAAAATATTTATACATATACTTTCATATATGAAACACAAACAAATGTAAACAAAGTACTTTTTACGTTTGAAAAATTTAAAAAATCAAAAAGCAAATTCTTTCAAATATATATTGTGACCAAATATATTAAAGCTCCATATCACAAAATTGTATAGTGTATTTGTGCACCCATCTTTTTTTGCACACTTGTGCCTGTGGGCTATCGGCTGAAGTGGGGCGGGTAGAGGAAGACGGCGCTGAAGGTGGAAGCGACCTCGCTGGACTCGGAGGTGGCCAGCTTGCCAGCCGTCATGACCAGCGCGACCCTGTCCCCTCTCTTCAGGTTGAGGACCAGGTTGAAGGAGGCGGAGCCACCACAGCCGCAGGCGTCCTGGGCGGGGCGGCTGAGTTTTAGGGGGTCGCGCTGGTAGCCCCAGGTATCCAGCCTCTGCACACTGCGGTTGGAGACGGAGAGCACCGCCTGCACCCGCTCGCCCCTCTGCGGCGTCAGGACCGCGCTGACCAGGTAGCGCCCCTCCGTGGGCACGGTGAAGACCCCTGCCGAGGGACAGAGGACAGTCGCTGACATTACAATGAACCCCTAACCAAATATCAACAGCAAATGTTTAAACAATCATTCATTACATTACATGCATTTAGCAGACGCTCTTATCCAGAGTGACTTCCATCACAATAGAACATACGTGTATCCATTGGAGTTAAATGAGCAACGGTGTCAGACTAGGCTAACAATACACACAGACCAGTGAGTGTGAGCATAACACCATTCAAGCCCTACCACGAGTTAACTTGTGCAAACTGACTAGGCAATGGAAGCCAAGTACACTACGATACATCAGTAACAGAGAGTCCAAAATACAGTACATCACAATACTACACATCAAATAAACATCAAATACTAGAAGTAGCAGGTGTTAGGTGGCAGGGATTGAGGAGGAACTGAGATGCAGTCTGAAGAGGTGGGTCTTCAGTCTGTGATGGAAGATGCCCAGTGATTCCGCTGTCCTAACCACTCCTGTGGTGATTTCTCACTGTAGTGTGCTACACTGATGAGGCTGCTTGGGGGAGTAGTGAGTGCGGGGTGCACACCTGTGTTGGGGTCATAGTGTCCTCCATCATTAACCAGCACCTTGTTGAAGCGGATTACGCCAGTCTCCCCTGTGAAGGGCAGGACGGTGAGGCCGGCGGAGAAGGAGAAGGGCTCGGATGCTGCACTGTCTCCAACTGCTGTGGGGTGGACACACGTCACACAAGTCGGTCACTCAGATTCACTTCATCAGGTTTTGTTCAAAGAAAGAGATATTGTACCGTAACAGTTATTACCCCACTAGCTGAGAGGGTAAATATCAATTTTATCTGTTCATCTGGAATTCTGATTTTTAGAAACAGCCCACTTATAAATATGATATCACCCTGGACCTTATATTGTAAACAGAGTGCATTGTGCTGTTGCGCTGTTCTGATCCTTTTATTGTCACACTGAGATGTTTCAGGTTTTACCTATGGCCACAACTGGCTTGTGTAACACTGGCTTCTGTGGTGTGTGGGCAGCTATCAAGAGGGGGAAGGAGAAAGGTAATTAGTTTAGAGACACTTTTTCATTTTGTTTTACTGATATGATGTCAATTTTTTGTTTCTACATTTGTAAAAAAAATACAATAAAATAACAGGGAAAGGAAAAAAAAACACTTACCTGGAATGACATTAGGCTTAAAAGACACAGGAGAAAGAGGAGGGTAACCTGTGGGAGTAAGGTAAAAAATAATCCAAAATCAATTTAAAGCTACATTGAGCATATGTAACTGAAGGGCTTCAGATTCCACTTTATTATTCCAAAAAGGAAATTACTTTTTGCCAACATGAATCAATAGAACAATAAAAAATACAGGTGCCATTTATTCATACATGTAAGAGTAAACTAAAGTAATGCACCTATAAAATAAAAACCTATAAAATAACATACTGAAATAATTACACTAAGTGAGCTTATTGCACTTATATTATTACTGTGACATAAAAAACTGAACCAAGATGAACTGGCATGGCCACAGTCATATTTCATGCTAGACAGTGTGAGTTTGTGTGTGTGATAGATTACGTAAATGTTGGTGTCACGTGCTATTGCCCTGTCTCACCTGGTGCCCCAGCGACCCCGGTGAAGTCCATCGTGCCGCTGTCGCTCTGGGGCAGCTTGAGGAGGGTCTTGCGCATGGTGCCAGGGGGCCCGGCCTCACCCGTCTCCATCACGGGCTGCAGCGGGCTGGTCGTCGTCTGCCGCAGTTTGGAGGTGTGGCGGTGGGTGACCCGGTGGCGGGGACGGTTCGTCACGGGGATGGTCACCTGCGAGATGACCAGCGGGACACGGGCTTGGGAAACGGTGGACTCGCGGAGTTTGGGGCCAGACGGGGTTTTGGTCTCGGCGGGAGGGGAGGGCTTCTCCTGCTTTACCTGAACAACTACAAACAGAAGGAGGAGTGAAAGAGACAGGTGGGTTAGAACGATGCTGTGTAAAACACATTCTCGATTCTTGTCTTATCCTGGCACTACAGAGCCCACAGATATTAGCAGTTAGATGGGAGACATAACAACATGTGGGCGGCAGTGTAGCATAGTGGTTGAGAAGCAGGACTTGTAACCGAATGGTTGCCCCCTTGATTCCCAATGGGGCACTGCTGCTGTACCCTTGTTCAAGGTACTTAACCCACAATTGCCTCAGTAAATATCCAGCTGTATAAATGGATAGCACTGTATAAATAAAAAAAACTGTAACTGATGTATGTCACTCTGGATAAGAGTGTCAGCTAAATGCAAATAATGCTATGTAATATAACATAATTAATTCAGTTTAACAGTCTGCGTAGAGCTGGCAATATAGGTGGGTAGGTAATTCTCTCTGCTTGTCTTGATGCGGTGGGGAGGAGAAGGGGAGTAACTTCCTTGAAAAATGAGAGCAAACTGCCCATTATCCTGATGACTGACCCCTCCCTCCCCACCAGTCCAGATGAAAACCCCTCCCCCCCACCACAGAGCAGGAACCCAGCCGCGCCAGCCCATCTGCAAAGTCAGATCCACTGATTACGGTTGCCAGGTTCAAAAGGGGTCACCCACTCCATGGAAAAACCTACTTGCTGCCTTCGCTTGGGAACACAGGAACTTCAAATTTGAACATTATCAGTCAGAGGATGGGGCTGGGACTCAGAATCCTCAAAGCACAAGGAAACTATGAAACATCCCAAGTAAACAACATCACTGCTCCACAGCATGGGCAAAAAGTTATGAGTGGTGGAAGGGGACAGAAATCATACCCTTCGGCATTTATACATCAACCACAAACTTTGTTTTTCATCCACTGTCTCACCTATACAGTAATTCAGTTAGGATATTTATCAGATGATATTCATCCATACTAATCCTGGAAAATATTGCAGTGGAAATGATACTGCTCTGTAATCTTCTTGCAGAGTATCGCTGTGGAAATGGGTGGTGTCCAATTACATCATAAAGCAGTAGCAACCCCGGAGACCTCTTTGAACTCGGTGACATGCCGGTGCTCTCTTCACAGGGTTTGGGGCGAGGGGGCCAACAGGGTCTGCTCTTCCTTGTAAAAGCTATCATCTTGATTACTGACACACTTAGTCACAGTTTGTTTGCCCGCAGCAGGTGTGCCGTGGTCAGCCTTGATATCCCCAATCCTGAACACCAAACATCTGTTTCCACACAGTCTGCCCAGGCCCTCGTTGCATGGTGGGGTTTCCATGCAGGGATTATCAGATAATCCCCCCCTTTTTCCATGTCTAGACTTAGCCCTGGTCTAACAGAGGAGTTACTCATTGACAAATTCTGCTGCCTTGACAAGAAGTCCCACCACCGACAGATGTTGGGGGGGGGTAACCGAGACTGAGTCACTTTGAGGGGGGTTGGATAAAAGAATTAGTCCATCTGGCATTGAAGGGACCACAAGCAATGGGACTCATTATGAGTCAGTTTACTGTGTGAGCTCATGGTGGTTTTGCTTCTGCACATTACCATGGAAAATGCCCATTTCAAAGTGAAGAATCACCAACCCAACTGCTCCGCTGCTGAGTCCCAAATCTGCCCTGGACGAAGAGCAGGAACGTGCCACTTCTGCGGGAGCCCTGGACTCACTGTGGTGTGTGAGGAGTTGAAGTGTGTGTGTGAGAGTGTGTGTGAGTGTGTGTGTTGGGGGGGGGACATGCCATGTCAACGTCGTTCACGAAGGGAAAGGAACCGCCTGCCTGCTGCCAGAGCGCTGGGAGGGAATTCCCATGATTCCCTGTGTGAGCTGAGAACTTCCAGATGAGTTCCAGGGTCCTGATGGGAACACCTATACATTCCTGTGCAATAAACGTCCCCGTGGCGTTTAAGGGTCCGCATCCCAGGGTTTAATGGGGTTTTCGTCATCGCGTCACTGTAATTACTTATGCTTTTCACTTTGGCATGTTTCCTGCTTCTTGATTATGAGGTTATCTTTCACTTTATTTCATTTTTACTTGCGAGTCATTGCTGCCTTAGCCTATATACATTTTGATGTGCACCTATTAAGAACCTGCCAACAGCGGTTATTACTACTACAATAAACCTGACAGGGATTCTCTGTCATTTAAGTGAAATGTAGTTAGTTATTATCAGGCCCTGTCATTAGGAAGCTAAAAGACAAAATGAAAAAAAAGCCCGTGCTTTAAAGTTGATTGCTGGACCACACTTTTCATCCATGGTTAAAACTGTGTGGATGAAGGCGTGTCTCGGCTTCTTCTTATCCCTCTCTTTCTCAGCTCCAGCTCACCCCAGACAATGATTTAGGAAGTATGAATAAGGTTAGAGGGTGCCCCCGCTGGGAGAGAGAGGTGTAATGAAAAGCACATGGGCACGGCCACACAAGCAACAAAACCCCAGGCAGCTTCCCTCCGCAGGTCAGAGGCACATAGGGTCACTGACAATAAAGCACAGCGCTGTGGCTGTAAAACCTCTGCACACAGGGCTCTGGTAGGAAACGCAAATATAAATATTGTGCCCCTGCCCCGAAGCCTCCATCAATTACACAGCAATCTCAGTCCTGGCTTCTATGGCCATGATTAAAGAGGCAGCTTCTAAACAACTGCTTCCAGTGGCCCCCTTGTGCCTGTGGCTAACATTATGCCACAGAGCCCTGGGACCACAAAATAAGGAAAATCCGGACTCTTTCAAGTAAATTCTTATTTCCTCCCAGCTACTTAGTAGATCTGTGCAATTTCAGAGGAACCCTTCCTGTTCCCTCCGTCTAGGGCCCAAAGAGCAATTGGATTTTCACCACTGAGAGACACTGGATTTACCTCAGCGCCAGCTTCATCCTATTGAGGCAAGAGGAACAAGTCTGTTTCAACAAACAGCGGGTTTAGCACCAGGCAGGGGAAATGCAGCTTTGCAGGAAGCGGGATTTTAATGGCTGTTGTCAACACCAGAGGAGTCCTGCAGAAATGAACATACAGCCCAGCACCTTTCATTAAATTACAATTCTCTAATTTCATTTCTCACAACACCCACTCTTGCCTCTCTGTTTATCAGGATGTGAAACACAGGGTAGGATAAGATGTTGTCATAGAACATACAACACATCATGTGGCGAGCAGCTCCACAAACACAAATTATAATAGTTATAAACTTAAAAGTTATAAACTCAAAACCATGCCAGCAGAAGTTTTCAGCACAGCCATCAATACAGCAAAGCTCTGAAGCCTTATTAGCTTTACACATAGCTCTGGTCCCCTGTGACATACATTAAGTGCTGTGAGGTTGTTTCAACGCCACGCCTGACCATAATGTAAGTCTACAATGTGACAGAGCTGTTCTGTTATGGGCCATTGAGATAGGCAGGGGGCCAGCAATGGTAGCCATACCGGGGGGTAGACAGGCGTCATTATCTCTCTCTGTGCTACACTTAATTCTCCCAGTGGCTCTCTAGGGGTGTCTGCAGTATGTTACCAAAGCCCCTGGCCCCCAGAATGCACACCGTACTGGGGACGTGCCGCTCCACACACCCTGAGGAAGATGTATCTTGGCGTCACAACCAACCCCCCCCCGGGTGCCTGCTGGGTAACAAGATACTATCTTCAGGAAACTCTGCTGGAGAATGAAGAGGTGATAAGGAGCTAGAGGAGGGTGAACTGTATTTGAAACTGCACACAGGCGCAGATCATTAGCCACTAGTGAACTGTTGCTTTGATGTAAAAGTCCACGTTACAAACAGCAATGGAAAACCATTAAAAAGGTCCCCCCAAAGACCACGGGAGATCTCATTAGGTTGGATGGTTGGATGAAAATATGTGGCGAAACGTGAAGATGAAACTGTTTCAGCTACTTGTTTGATTCATAAAACCTTTTTTCCCCCCACCAGAGGCCAGCAAGATAAATTAGTTCCATAATGCAAAAGTTGTATTAGATGAAACTGTCAGGCAGATGAATGAACACCACCACAGCTATTTCTTAGAGTCTGTTTGTAGTTTCGTACTAGCGCTGCTCCCAGCAATTTTTCCACGCTATGAGAGCGATGACACAGCTTAAACACAGGCTCATTTGTGCTACTGCCCCCCAGGAAGGTTTCCTGTTAAGAACAAAGGGGGGGTGGAGAGGCTGGAGGGCCCTAGAGGGGGTCAGTTATGGTTTGAAAGAAAAAACAATCAGCAGTGCAGATAGAGATGACGCTGTCAGTCTGAAATAATGACCTACTCACAGGGCAGGGAGAGGGGGAAACCGAAGGTGCTCGGTCTCCAGGCCTTCCTATCTCAGCCTGCTCTCGTGGGAGGCTCTGTGGGGGAAAGGGTGCTCTCATGACATCATTGTATACAGCAGCGCATCTGCGGAGAGGTTCCCTGCTGCGCTACCACACCGCCCGGGGGGTGGGGGTTCTCCTCCAACCGCCGACTGCGCCAGCACTATAATGAAGTCCAGAGCCCGAGTGCAACCCGGAGACACCGTGTGTGTTTATCCAAGGCATTTGCGGAACCGGGGCAGTGCGCGAAACTAGGGGCATGACGAGTGAGGGACGCCAGCCGGAGACCACACAGCTCAGGCTCTCCTTGGTCTGCTACACGCGCTCAGCCGGAGCAGTGTCTAACCCCTGGGTTCAACCTGGATTTAACCCCCCCTCCCCCCCCAGGTTTACTTTGGCTCAGAATTAATTACGCGTCACTGTTTTCTTCAAAAACACAGTTCAGTGAGTTCAAGAACCAAAATGCATTTGAAAATGTGTGCGTGTACAAAAACTAGCTATGTAAATACTGATTGAGCAAAAGATAATTTGTGATAGAGAGACACTTAATCAATCTGAGGCATTTACAGAGCGTGATAAGTGGTGGAAGAAGTGAGTTAATGTAAGAGATAAACTTCATAATGTGCTCTCTTGTTAAACACGTTAAGAGCTGTTATCCAGAAGGGATGTGTTGATTGGTTTTGACTTTGATGTTTATGTTCAGCAATAGTTGAATGCTGTCTAGAGAGTAGTCTAAGGTGAGGGTTCTGTAATGGTGGTTCTGTACTTTCCCTGTGCTTAAAGCAAGTAAACAACTGAACAACAGTCTCCCTGAAGGTTTATTTGGTGTAGCACCATCTCACCTACAACATAACCTACCTACAACCACAAATATCATATTACGCTCTCCCTGTATAGATTTTGGAGGTCTGGCTTTAAGAGCCTTGCCTGAAAGGCACTATATAAAGGACTTATATCACAAAAGATCACAGATTTATAGGGGAACTACATCACAACAGAACACAGGTAGGATGTTCTCATAGTACATGTTTCTGAAACAGTAGTACACAAGTTCTACGTGCACAGCAGAGCTTGTAAGTTATTACATACTACACAAAAGCATGTGAAACACAGTGACCCACAGCCAGAACTCTCCCTCGGCTACCCTCTTGATTTAATAGCAAGACAACTCTAATGCCTTTTGCTGTCATGTGAGTCATATAAAGTTGGACCCAAAAGAGGGGGTCACATTCATAAACATTATGAGCTTCCTTCTAGTTTTTATTCCCTCAGGATGATAACCAAAAGCACATTGCTAACTTTATATCGATATTGCTTCACCCACTCCATCATGGTATACGGTCATAATGGGACGTGTGTGTAAAGACAGCGGGCATCTTAACAACATGAAAAAATACAGTAACAGCTGATTGATGCACAAAACAATATCCATCTGTGTCCACATGCTCCCTGTAAAGCTCCTTCAAAGGCCAAGAATTGCACAATACAAATGTAGTTGTGGTGGTTTAAAAAAGGCATGTGTGTTCAATCAGCCAGGTCTCCATGGTGTCTGAAATCTATGAAATGAAAACCAAATTTCTTTTTTGTTTAAAGTGTGACACATAAATGATTCTATTAATTCATGTGTCAGATGATATTTTTGAAAAGGCATTCGGTTACACCAGTGATGGCTTAACTCTGCTACTTAGCTGATTTGCTGATAATATTTTCCTTTTACAGCTACTTCACAACAGCTCTCATTTCACTCTACATAAAGCACCCAGGAAAGATGAAACAACTACTGGAGCACATTATTTCTGTGTTATCTCTACAATGACATTTTAAGCACACAACTACAGCTGTACCTAGACAGCGCTTGAAATGTATTCTTCAACAAAGGTATACGAAAGGCTTCAGATTTACTGACTGACCATGAATGACCATCTCTTGAAATCCCAGTACGCAGGCAGTTCATATCTCAAGCTTCAGTGGTCCCCACCAGTGACTTACCTGGGTTGCTGGGAGCGCTCGCTGCCAGGTCGTGAATATCCTTGGTGATTCCTGTGAGCGTGGTCTGGAAGCTCTGGACAGAGCCCTTGAGCCCGCTAATGTCTTTGGAATGAGCTCTCAGGGTCCCGTTGATGTAGCTGATGCAGTTCCACAGGCTGGTCACGTGCTTGTTGAGGCCCTCCTTGATCCTCTGCAGGGTGCCTGATATGGTGTCCAGCTTGCCACACATGTTCTCCACGTTGGCCACCCGCCCGTCCACGCTGGAGACCTCCTTCACAATCCCCTCTGTGCTCTCCCGGCACTGGACGAGCTCCGACCTGACCTGGCTGCCCAGCTGAACCAGGCCCCTCTTCAGCTCTTCCACCTGGCTGTTGTTAACAGCCATCCCGGAGAGACGATGATCCAGCAAATTGCGTGTCTCCTTGACTTCTTTCCGACAGGCTGCATTCGTTTCGCTGCAGGTGGAGTTGAGATGGTGGAGATCTTGAGCATATTTGCTCAGAGACCTGCTTAAGCCAGTGACGGTACCTCCCAAGCCCCCAACATTATCATTTAGAGAGCTAAGGCTGCTCTGCAAATTGGCAAAGTCTTCGCTGTTTTGCTGGCCAATCAGCAGCTGTCTCTGGAGAAGGTCCTCAAGTGCTTTGAGTTTTTCAGAGTTGCCGCTCACACCTGAATTCATTACGTCCAGCTCATCCCTGCAAATCTTGAGATCCTGCTTTATGTTGTCCAGACCCTCTTGGTCAGATCTGCACTCTGTAGCACATAATTCACCCAGAGCATTCAGCTTTTCTTCCATACCTTGGATGAGGTACTTGTTAGATTTAACTTCATTCTCCAAAGCATCCACTGTGTCACTGTATATCCCGGGGAGAGAGTTGTTGTTGATCTCCACCAGCATGGCAGTGAACTGGTCCTCCATGGTGTTCACCCTCTCTTCTAGCTGCTTCCTCAGCTTAGCCACTTCATCTGCGATCTGTCTGCTCATCTTGTCCTCCATGTAGATGCAGTGCACTTCACAGTTCTTCTCTGTCACATTGAGGCGGGCCTCCACGTCCTCCAGCCGCTGCCCAAGAGTGTCCTCGACCTGCGGCCCGGAGAGATGCTCCAGCTCACTGTCCAGCCTGGCATTGAGGGCCTGGTGGGCTTCTGCAATGCGTTCAAGCTCCCTCTGAAGGCCGCCCACCTCCACCCGCAGCTGCTCTGACCCCCCGTCCTCGCCGATCTGGAGGCTCAAGTTGAGCCGGAGGTCATGGATCTCCTTCCTGAGGTCGGCCTCCTTGGTGTCCAGGAGCTCGGCCAGGCTGAGGTAGCTGGTCTCGTGCCCCTCGCACTGCTCGGCGATCGATGTAATCTGGTACTCGCAGGAGTTCTTCAGGTCAGCCATCTTGATCTCGATCCCCTCCATCATCTCCTGCCTCAGGTCCTTGATTTTGTCATCAACGTAGGCCTGGAGGGCGTCGAGGGAGACCGGGACAGGGGCTGTGGCCAGGGGACCCTGGGTGGCCTCCATCAGGAGCCGGAGCTGGCCGTCGTGGCCGGTCACCGTGCCCTGCAGCTCCTCCAGGATGTCACTCTTGCTCTTGAGGGTGTCGGTGACATCGTTCAGCCTCGCCATCACCTCTTCCATCGCCCGGTGCTCCTGGCCCAGCCCGTGCTCCTGCAGCCGGATGCTGTCGGTGGCCCCAGCCAGCGCGCTGTCGGGAGGCCGCATGTTGTTGAGCAGCGTCACCAGCATCTTGCTGGTGTCCTCCTGGATGTTCACGCGCAGGTTCTCGTTCATGCCGGTCATGGCTGCCTGCAGGTCCAGCACCGTCTGGGAGAGCCGCTGGACCTCTTCCTCCAACGCGCGCACCTTGTCTCCATCCTGCTGCTGCTGCTGCTGCTGCTGTGGCCGTTGCTGCGGCTGGCTTGGGAGATTATTCTGCACAGTCTTTGGTCCTGCAGAAGCAACCAGAGTTTATGTTACTCTCCTCTCCTTAAAGGTTATTCCTACTGAGTAGCACTTGTACACATGCATTTGTGCACTGCCAGCACATCTCAGTTTTTCTCTGCGACCCCTATGCCTTATTTATAAATGTGCTCTGTCTGAGAGCTCTGCCACTTCTAAATCATGTGAGTCCTGATCCATCTGAATTTAGCAACACACCCTCATAACGAATCTACCTGTTACAAACCCGATTAACCTGAGAGTGGTTGTGCTTAGTTGTGAGTGACACAACACTTTCCCAAAAGCTAGAAGTTACTTTTCACAGCAGGTTACAAGACTACAGCTTCCTGGATAAACACTCCTGCAGATATGTATTGTAAAACAGTGGTAGGATTTAAAGAAGATGCATTGTAATGCTGAAGACATCACGTGATGATCCTTCTCACAATTTCACAGGATTGCAATGACTAGATTAAAGCTTCCAGTACTAAAAGAAAATATGTAAGTGTTTTAAGTTATTAAACAAGACTGCATATATTAACTGTACAGAGATCAGAGAAAACTAGACTTGGAGAGAACCAGCAGTGGAATACGACTTCAAAGACAGAGAGACACCATACAAACACAGACACTGGAACATAGAGAATCAGCGTGTCACAAATAGACACAGCAGAGAAAAGACAAAGGAAAGGCCAAAGAAACAGAGGGACAGTGGAACACATGAGAGGTGGGGAGAGAACTGTGCTGCAAGCACTGACCATCAACATTTTTCAAATATGACCCATATCTATGCGTTTGTATTAAAATCATCATGATACCAAGTTGCTCAGATAACTCTGTGAAAGAAAAAAAATGAAGTCTGAATGCTTTACCCTGTGCAGAGGGGATCTGAGCTGGACCTGCACGGGGATGGGTGTGGGGTCCCAGCGCGGCCTGTTTTGGAGGGGTGTCTTTCAGCTCTTGGCAGTCCGGACCCTGGAACGCCGGGCAGCACCTCCACTCCAGCTCCGTCACCAGCTTGTAACCGATTTTGTAAGTGGGCCGGAACTGGGTCCGATACCTGCAGAAATGTGAAGCTAAAGTGTATCCGCAACAAAATGAGAAATGCAATATGCTTCCCTACTTTGTACTAGCATCGGATGCATGCAGAGCGGAACATAATAGGACCACATTGTTCACTTTATGTCCACTGAGGGGGTGTTCAGTGCACAGTTTATGAACAGCTGTTGATTCGCTTATATGGGAACAGCAAGAAAACAAGAACGTACTGCACTGCATTTCCAATGATATGCTTTTTTTCCCCGAGAGGAATGAAACTTCTGCTTCCAATTCTGTGAGAAAAGTCAAGAAATAATTCTACAGTAAAAGAGGTGGGCTCACTGTGTAGTATACATGGAGAAGGAGAGCACAATGCAGCATTACAGAAAGTTGTGCAGAAAAGCTTTTTCATTAAAGGTGACGTAAAATACCTCAAAATAAATCTATATTATTTCCACACACAAATCTATGTCAAATAAAAATGTTTACGAGTCTGAGCAAAAAACTGTGAGTGGCTCTACTGAAGCCTATTTTCTCTGTCTGTGGATGAACGTGGCTGTCCAAACTTTCACAATTTTGCAACACAGAATAGAAGGTTTGGATTTCATAAAACATATTTCCAATGGAAAGCAAAGCTGTGCTTGATGACGCGATCACCACTATGATCTCTTTGTCTCTGACCTGACACCTTAATCACCAGGAAGACATGAGTAAAAGCCTGAAAACATTTTCGCCAGATGTAACAAACTTTGTGGTGTCACGTTGCAGTTAAATCTCAGGTTAAGCGGCCTTGTTATTTCCTTTAGACTCTTCAGATTTACAGCCAACAGACAAAAAACCCCAAGGGTTTATAAAGTCATTACTAATCATTATTGAAGTAATAAGACGCTTATGGCATAAGAATTTAATGTACACAATTATATTAAATCAAAGCATAAATAATCTAAAAGGCAAAAAGAGCGAGAGGAAAGATACATATGTCTTGGATCACTACAGGCTGCAGAAAATGCCTGCAAAAATACACTTTCCTGTAGCAGTCATTCTGACAAGTCAAATATTCCTTTTTAAGCTACAGTAATCAAAGGCCCTTTATTTTCCTTAAATCTCAGAAAAAATATAAACGTTGGTTACAGCCTAGACAATGGCCCCTCTCAGAGCAGCAATTAAATTCTGTTTATGGCAACAAAATCCAGGTGGGGGTCCTTGTCACGAGTCTATTAATTATATCCACTTTCAACTCCTTCACAACTTCCACCCAGTCAAGACAGCCAGCCAAACTTCCAGCATAGGATGAAACCAGTCATCCCTGTGAGCATGGTTTCCCTGTTAGTTATCCAAAGTGCCGTACTCTGCACGCACAAACACACATAAAACAACGCTGAAAGAAAATGCCACAAACGCTCTCCGGATTGCCATGGGGCTGACTAATCCTGTCATGCAAATTCAAATCGTATGCATATTTACAGATGCTAATCTAATGTGACAGCTGGAGGGACACTTAAAAGTGTGAACAGTACAATGTTTTGTGAGTGGAAGGTATGGAGGGAAACAGCACACAGTTCACACGCCATTTGCACACGATTCACCAGTGCTGTGAAATATAGGTTAGGATGGTATGCTTGAGACAGAGGGTTCAAAGTTTGGGTGAGCAGGAAACTCCCTTCTACCCATTGTATGTGGGATTTGGCAAACATTTCACTGGAATAATTTGAATAGGCTAGATTGAAACCTTCGGGATAAATCCATATATCTTGCTCTGGAAAGGGAATCTTTTTGATCAAAATGCTGAATTATAAGGCATGTACACTCAGCAAATACCCAGGAGAGATGAAACGGAAGACACAAAAAGGACTTAATCTAGTATATCTACACAATGACCCGAGGTAACCTTTCTCCGGCCCCATGCCTGGTTAGGTAAAAGGACAAAAATTTGTCTCTTTTCAGGCATTGACAAAAGATAGGAAATGGGTGATCCATTAGCTCTGCAGGGCCATTAAGTTCTAAGGCAGGACATTCCCTCAAGACATACTTTAAATAGTCTACCATCAATGTACTTACACAGTATATATGTGCAGATTTGTGAGAAGAGATTTAAGAGAATATAGCACTATAGTGTACACATGCACCAAGCTCATAGCCCCATTTGGTACTCTCTAGCAAACTGCATACACAGACTGTCTTGCCAAAGACTATAAAAGCTTGTTCAGTAGATGTGAATTTTCAACGCAAGACCGGATGTTGCTGTGAGGGTATAGGGGTATTGGTCTTTGGCTTGGAGTCCGAGGAAACAGCCACACCTTGCCATGGGCCAAGGTTGTGGATGTCCCTCTTAGGACATCAAACATAGAAGTGGAACAAAAGGAGGACATGGGATGGAGGAGGGATGCTGTGAACAACTGTCATGAAAAGGAAGTGGTGAGTGGACTTTTTTTGTGTTAGGATTTTTGTTTTGCGACAGGATTGTTAATTGCATAGGGATTGTGTACAAATTCTCCCCCTCAATCTTTGTTTGGAACTTCACTTACATTTCGCCCACTCATTAGTTTCCCCAAAAGAACAACAGCTAAACCCCATCCAGGGTCTGGCAACATTTGTTAACACGTGCAGTACCTCAAAAAGAGCTGCATGAACATTTCAAGCAATCTGTGTCATAAAAGGCTGCAATCTTAGAAACGTTCAGAGGCATGATATGGGAAAATGTATAACGGCACCACTTCTGAGCGCTTCAGGATTTTTATTATAGATGATGACCACGTGGTGTTTTTTCCCTTTATATTTAGTGAGCCATTGCGATGATGAGGAAACGGCATCACTATTCTACGGACCAATAAAAATACGCGCTCTCCACCCACCCTCATCTCCCGGGACACTTACATCACTTGTTGCGGGCAGTCAGGCAAATGCATCGGGCACGGCGCGACTTCTGGCTCAACAAAACTTTCCGTAGCTCCCAGGACAGCGCAAGTTACGTTCTTGTGCACCACATACGCACACCAGTTTCTGAAATTTCATCGTTTTCATGGAAGAGACGAGAGAAACAATTAGTCCATGTGAAAGGACGGAACATTTAAGAACAGGATATGCAATAGTATTACACTTTCTAAATGTGTTTAACTGGTTGAAATGAACTCCATCTTTAGTGTAGATTTACCAGTGTGTCGGCGATGTTTGTCTTTACCATTTCTGCACCACTAAGTCATATAATCATTATGGTCTTACGTTACTAGTACCCTTACTATGTTTCTCAGTGTGAAGGAAGATAATAATAAGACCTTCATACAATAATACATCACCAATGAATGATGCATTTACTTTACCTGACTGGAAGTGCTCCATATGTAGTCGCTTTATTTTATATGCTACACTGTATAATGTTTAAAACTGATGTTTAAAACACAACCGATAAACGAAGAAAATAATACTCACTTATTCCTCGGTCTTTGTCCTGTCCCAGAGTAAGCGGTACCCTGAAACAGGTTAGCACTGAATCTCGATGGAGTTCCAGAAATCAGTGAAAAGGTGAGCAGTAGAGAAAAGATAATTAATTCCAGCCTAGAGTCAGCGATAACGCATTTCATTTTTGCAAGTCAAAGTAGATGCATATGCATTTAAGAAGGAAAAAAGTAAGAAGTAGTAGTTTGCGTCAAGTTAAATTGATTTAGCCCTCTCCGTCCCACTTGTAAAGCTGACTAACTTCGGGCAGTTCCAGAGCAGTGTTGCCTATTCAATTGTGACGTTTTTGGTCCATAGGGGGCTCAACCCCCCCTACCACTGACTGCAAAGGAAAAGCGCCCTTTGCTCACGAGCAATTTTGGCTAGTTTTCCGTTTCCTCGAATCATTTATGTGCAGTTGTTTCTCCGTAGCTCACGTTTCGGGGAAAAGTAAACCGAAGCAGTTCTTTTTTTTGCGCAAAAAGTGCTATAACATATTGATCAACCATAAATGCACATTTACACTTCTTTAGTATTTGCATTACATTACAGTCATTTTACAGACGCTCTTTAAAAAAATCACCCCAGCAGCCGACGGAATATGAAATCTTACAGGTTTGAAATTCCGTAATGCGTGAAAACACGAGCATGCCCACAATTATGAACATACAGATACGCACACTTCTCTCTTCGAACAGCCAGCAGTTGAGAAATAAATGTAAGGAAACGGAATGTTGTATAATGTTTCAGGTAAGATGCGTAGTAGCTGAGGCTGTGCCATGAAAATTAATGCTTCTGGAAAAATCAAGTGAGCTATTTAAGCTCTGCAAGGTTTTTACAGCAATTAATAGCGCGCAACACTATCTCGAGTGATCTCTTGACATCACAGTTTTCAAAAAGTAATTAGGACAGTCAGGTAAGAATTACAACGCTCTTCTAGCAGCATGATTATTCTGCCTTTCTTTTGAAGGTACGGACCCACTATTATGGAACCGCCTCTCGAACCAACCCGAGGGTCTACACAGAATTACAGGTATGCGCAGGGGTTAAGACGCCCCAGGCAACTTCACCCGGCAGTATCTGAACTGAGGATGAACTCGTACATTTCTACAGAACTAACAGCTGTTAGTCAGAGGTCACCTCACAAGTAAATTAGACGGCAACAATAGACTTACTCACAATTTGCCACTGATTTGAGCCGTCATTAAACCCCACCTCAAGTCATCATTCACAGTAATGTACAAATGGCTATAGAAGAGATACCAGGAAACACGCCTAAGTTCCAACATCTCCATTAAGAGCAAAATTCGTTGAGATTAACTTTCGCAATAACTTCATGTTTAACTAACCCATTGAAATTAACTTTCTGGGCAGCAGGTTACATTATTGACAAAATGAAAAAGACGAGTGGACTCCTTGTTTAAACTCTCATGACTTTTATTAGTTCTCATTAAACAAAAACCTGAACCATACGCAGTTCTGTAGTTCTGTCTTATTAACCTTTGTGTCTTGAACACAGGTTTTTCCACGTTATTATATTCAGCCTTTGAAACACTCTAAGCAAACATTGAACAGTGTTCACCTGACCTCCATTATATGCATATGATTTCATTTTAAAGAACTTTTTCCAGTTGTCAGTGGTGACACAGACATTATTTTCTATCAGTACGTTTGTGTTCTCATGTCACTTTCTAAAAATACATTTGTATTTCATCAAAGCATTTTAAGGGAGTATACATTTATTGAAACGCTTAAGTCATACATTACGATTATGACACAAGGTTATGGGTGTCCAGTTATGTAGACCCACCCACTGGCCTCCCAGTTACAATAGTCAGAGTGCGAAGAGATAGTCGGCGCCAGGCAGACTTGTAAAGCTGGACTCTGGAAGTGGAAGTGATGAGCTAAGTTTCCAAGTGTGGATTTTACATGGGCACAGAGTGACAAGTCTTGAGGAAAACTCCACTATCAAATAACAATTGGTATTATGTGGAAACAGTAGGACAACGGCATCTACAGCAAGTATTAAACTATTTGTTTCTCAACCTCTTGATAATTACCCTCAGTGACTGGGGCAGCAAAACGTAGAAACAATTCCTATAAACCAAGCTGAAGGCCATATGGGGTCCTGTGTTCTGCACATATGATATAGATTTACGCTGGAGGAAGATTAAATGAATTAAAAAAAAAAAAAACAAATTTGGAACTCTACCAAGTGACTATGGCTTAAGTACACCAGATGTAATCTGTTTTAATATTATGCTATCCCTGGAGCATGTGAATACTAGCTCACACAGAAAGAACATCCCTGGCAAGTCAAAATATCAGACAAGTTTATTTATTAAGATGTGATCATTCAAATAAAGTTTGACAAAATAAACCTTTCTGCAGTGGACACAACTGCTGTATTCCTTGATTGGATTTCCCTCATGTTTAATTCAGCAGTCCTGCTTGTCACCAGTGAAGCTCCTTTGACTCCCACTGGGATTGGCGGTGGCTTAAAACACAATGGCTTAAAAAGAAAGATCTTGTAGCTTCATGTTGTTTGAAAGAATTCTCCTGTTAAAGGAACTGAGGAGGTTAAAAATAATTTCACTGACTCAAGAGATAAAAGCCTCAAAAAGATTTTAATTGAGGATGGTACAAAAATTTCCAGAAAACGCTCCTTCTTGTAAACAAAACAGAGAATGACAGACAAACTAAACAAAGACCCTTTTTTTGCTTTTTTTTAATATATACAAAGTAAAAAATTAAAACCGAATGACAAAAAATGTTGAGGTCTTCAGATAGCAGGAACACAGAAGAAGAAAAAACAAAGTTCATGCAGGTGCTATCAAGACACCCGTTTCCTTGTCATTCTTCCAGGAGATGCTATGTCATCCATGCTGGAAAACAGAAGAAGGAAGAAGTGGTTTTTAATCTGTACCATATGAAATAGGTATGCCACTGCCACCAATGACATTTCACTGCTTTAGGATGCCATATCCAATTCCTTGAAAGATATATTATATATTATATATAAAATGTGTCTGTATATCAAAAAACCTTATGAGCTTTATGTAAGGTTTGAGGCACGTACGGAGGAGCCTTGTCCCCCCGACGTGTTCTTTTTGAGGCTATTTCAGAATGTTCCCCAGACTCCTGCATCACACGCTTCATTCCAGAATGATCCCTCCTACTGGTTGGAGTCATACCTAAATTTAAAATAGAAGAAAAAAAAAACAAAAACAAAACAACGTATTTTCAAAAGAGACTACTTGACACAGTAAAAAATGAAACAGGAATTGTATTCATGAACAGCTGAAACAGGGGAAAAAACGATGAATTCATTGTGCACTGTGTATTGTTTATTGGGAGAAAAATAAACATTCCCACTCTCCCACTGTCTGACCATTCCCACCCCTTTCAAATTCTGGCTAATTGCTGACATATTCTTTTAATACACACTACTGCACCTGATTAAATCACAAACACATCAGTTAAAACCTTGACCGAGAGGGGCTGAAGTCCTACCGAGTTTGAGCTCTATGTCTTTGAGCTGGTCCTCCTGTTCCTTCATCTCCTTCTCCTTTTGAACCATATCTGGAGACTTCATGTATTGCATGTGAATCTCGTAGTCTTCCTTCACTTGTCTGTACTTCATCTTGGCAATGCAATACTGCTGAAGGAGCTCTGTAGCAAACAGCATGGATAAAGGCATTAGAAACAGAGGCCAATTAATTGTGAAGTAAAATCCTACAAAGCATAAACAAAATAAAATTGTGTACAATGCTGAAAGCCAAGTGACACTAAACAGACCATGGCATACACTGGTTGATAAATCTCAGATATTAATTTCAAATATACAGAATTTACTCTGGAAAGACTGTACTGGAAAAGACATGTATGTTGAAAGCAGTGAGCCACAGAGCCTTTGTGGGGCAGAGATAGTTTGCTAGATGTGTGGACTGTAAAAAGCTAGCTAAGCGGGTTCTGCATCAGCTGCCTCAGTTTTGCTGCTGTCAGTGCTGTCATGCCATTCTTAATCTATGAAACAGGGCTGCGCCAAAGAGCAGACAGCGTATTCAGTGACACTGTCTCCTAAATCCTTAGGCTGAGGATATTTACTCAGACTTGTCTTGACCCCTCCCTCTGCTAAACTGCAAGTACAACTAAGTACAACAGTGCACTCTGCTTGTAGGAATCACATCTGTCCAGGATGACTTCATTTCTTCAAACTTGATTCTTAAAAGAAACGTTTCAAGTGAAGTCGTAAAATAGACACCGTTTTAAATATTTTCTTTTACTTGAGAAATGTCCATACTTAAGTTATTCAAACACAGGACAAAACATATTGTTCCGTTTTCAGCATTTTCATATAATCCCTTATTAAATAAAACAAAAAGAAGGACTTTCGCTAATTATACAAATGAGTGATGTGAATTCCAGGCACTGTTCAAGCTACAGTGCTATATTCCAGTTAATGCCTTTAATTAAATTAAAACATAAAATCATAGTTGGACTCAGGTGAATTATTTGGGTGTTTCCACTTTTAACTGGTGTTGTGGTGTCTTGCCTGTTCACATTCAATTTCATGATATGATGTCTCCTTAGGTCCTCATGGAATCTTAAACAGTGTAGGCTGTGGAATGCCAAAATTCTCAGCTGCATTTCCTTCATTGGTCTTGAGACTATCGTAAAAAAAATTTTTTCCCTCTTTAGAATTAATCTTTCTATTTCCGGTCATGTTGACTGGCGTCCAGGCACTTGGCCAAGTTGCACATTATTTTTCTAAAAATATTTTAGCTGCCAGATACACTGATTAATACAAATTCTTACCCAATCCCGTATTAGATGACATAAGTAAACCCAAGCAGAAGCGGAACATTTGATTCTTACACATTTTTAAACTGCGTTAGTATATCAGCGATTCTGTCCAAATGTTTTTAATCACTATACGTGGATGTGCTTACATCAGTATTTCTTATAAGTGGAGTGGGAATTTGTGCCCATTCATTCTGTAGAGCATTTATGAGGTCAGGCACTGATGTTGGATGAGAAGGCCTGGCTCGCAATCTCCATTCCAGTTCATCCCAAAGGTGCTCGATGGGGTTGAGGTCAGGGCTCTGTGCGGGCCAGTCAAGTTCTTCCACATCGAACTCATCAAACCACGTCTTTATAGTCCTTGCTTTGTGCACTGGGGCACAGTCATGTTGGAAGAGAAAAGGGCCTTCCCCAAACTGTTGCCACAAAGTTGGAAGCATAGCATTGTCCAAAGTGTCTTGGTATGCTGAAGCATTGAGATTGCCCTTCACTGGAGATAAGGGGCCTAGCCCAAACCCTGAAAAACAGGTGTGGCCAAATACTTTTGTCCATATATATATATATACTCACCGATTTGCGTGCAGAGTGTGTAATACTGTTTTGGAAGGGGTGCTCCAAACACTTGCCCTCGTAGTTTTTCAATGGACGGAGCCTTGTTCTGCAAGCCGCCAAACTTCCCGTTACTGCGTATTCGCTCGCCTTGTCTCGTCAGCAGAGTAGGGCACTGCATTTTATTTTGGACAACCTACAAAATAAGTTTCACATGCGGAAAGAATGAATAAACTGATACAAGTCATAGTTTGGTGGTGTTGCTGAAGAGGCAAAACCATACTGACAATATCGCCATATTGTCTGTATTTGGCCTTTATGTATGATTGCTAACAGACAGTAGGGTAAGATGACATTTCTTCAACGTAACATTTCTAACTTTGCTTTGGTGTAGTTCATTAACACACTGAAACAGCCAGTACATAAATTTACAGAGTCAACATGTATAGCCAATCACATTGTGAAGAGTGATCACTCCATAGTGAAGAAACCAAATACTTCATTCCCATAGCTGATACACAATAGAGGATTTTTTTTTCTGTACCTGCATGCAAAATTAATTATAAAAATCAAACTACCCAGCAGGCAGATTTCAAAAACACAAAAATGGTTAATGTTAAATTATGAATGTAAATTTTGATTTGACAAACTTCCATACCTATGAGTCTATGGCTGATTTTCAATTAATATTTAATCCTTCTCTACATATTGTGGCTAGGGCCATTAATAGCTAAACAGTGTGGTCAACCCTCAACTCATCTTATTATAGCAAACCTTGCAAAGACACATTGAAAGCTTGTTGGCTGGTGACCAAGGTATCAAGATGACCATGATAGTTATGCATCTGAAAA
Source organism: Megalops cyprinoides (assembly GCF_013368585.1). Classification (NCBI taxonomy): domain Eukaryota; kingdom Metazoa; phylum Chordata; class Actinopteri; order Elopiformes; family Megalopidae; genus Megalops; species Megalops cyprinoides. Next base: position 19,467,399 of record NC_050584.1, read on the forward strand.
ATGTTTTGCCAACTGATTTACAAAAACAACAGAAAAGAAAAGACATTTCACTGATTAAAACAGCTGGGTGATTCACAATGAAAATCCCTGAGGTTCTGAGTGTCTAGTTTTAGATGGAACCACAATACTGAAGTGATGTACAATGAAAGGGGCCCTTTGTGCTAAATGTATCGCAGACACTGCACATTCTTCAGATGAGAGTTTAATAAAGGACCAAAAAAATGTGCCACTCACCCCCTTCCGATAGTGGTTAGCTGAATCCAGGTCGTCAATCAAAATGGTATCTCCCAGAAGATTTCCAAATACTAAAAGGAATGCCAAGAAGCATACAGCCATTAAAGAATAAAGGAACTACATAGAGCACCAGAATGCTGTATGGACCCTTAGCCTGGAATTAGCGAAAGCTGACCCTTTCATTATAAAGGAGAGGACAAAACAGAAAAAGAATGTGACACGAACAAGAATACTTATGCTCAAAACAATAGAATACCATGTAAATTTTCAAGGACACAAATGACAACAGCAATGGCTCCAGAGTACTAGTAGAGCCCTCATGGGAATCAGCTCATTACTGACCTTGGAGAGACACAAAGAATCTCATCTGGAACCATTTACTCTAAAGCCCTACCACACAGCCAAAAAGAGGCTCCACAACCACCACAACAGCAAACAGACAAGAGGATATGGGCCCAAAGTAGTTAGTAGATTTAGGCTAAAGTCAAATGACTAAAACTCATTTCTGAAGTAAACATGATTTGTGATGTGAACTCACCAATCTGACAGCGCTCTGCGTGATTCGGGAAAATCAGGAGATCACGAACAAACACAGGATTTCCAACAGGTGGAAAGGTGCTCAATCCATTCCTTATATGAGGCAGGGGCCTATCGGATGAAAGGAAACTCGCATGCCTTAGGACAATGCCATCAGTACCAAACAGGTACCACTGTTGAGCAAGTACAACCTCTGACAACAGAGCCTGAACTGATCACACAAATAGAAAAGTGGACCATAATGGTGTTTGAGTCAGTACTACACATATCTAGATTGAGCTGCAGGTTCTGAATGCTGTGACACACGACAAATGACTGCAGCACAACACTGAAGCAGGTCATAGCATCTCACAAAGAGAGGTTTTCCCTCGCCATGGGCACGTAATTATTGTTTTCTCATGGTGAGATATTAAAACCAGCCAATCGAATCAAGCCAAGATTGCATCACAATTAAAAAAATATGATGATGATCTTCTGTGACCAGAGAAGCAGTCCCAATACGACGTCAACCCAAACTTCATCACGTACCTGTTGGTGCTCCTCCAGAAGATAGTCTCCAAGGGCATCACCTGCTGTCTGCCCTGGGTGTCGTTATAGATTTGTCGAGCTGCTTCCGTTGTCACGGTTACCACACAGTCCATATCACCGGACAGGTGCCAGGAGATGACCCTCGCCGCATCGTTATCCTCGACCTGCGCTAGGTGAGCGACCTGAACAGAGAAGGCATTTACGTTAACAAGCAGAAGGACAAACCTAACTACCAGTATGAACAGTGAGGCTGGGGCAGAAGTGTGGAGTACTGGCAAGGGAAATGGGCTTCTAACCACATGGTACCAAGCTGAAATTCCCAGTGGGACACTGCCGTTGTACCCTTGAGCGAGCTACTTAACCTGAATTGCTTCAGCTGGGATCCAGCTGTATAAATGAAAAGCATACAAAAATGTCAGCTATGCCAGTCACCCTACATGGAGACATCTGCAAAGTATACAATAACAACAACAAAATAAAGGAGGAACGAGGGCCATCAATAAGCGTCTGTGGGAAAACACTGCAATACAGTAACACTGTATGAAGGGTTATAGTGGTAGCGCATGTTATATGACTGTTAGCATTCCTCTTGTTTCTAAAACACCAATGCTAAATGACTTTAATAGCTGTGCACCATTTTTTAGGTTGTGCTGAATGAAAATAAAAATAACCCAGAGAGTCTCCTGATCTGCATTTCCTAAACAGTTCTTGGTCTCCCTTTGGCCCTTTCTCTTTTTTAGTTGCTTGTAATCAATCTTCTGTCCAAGCCAGGGGGGGGGGGGGCAGGCATGTAAGTCTCCAGGTCACTTAAAGCAGATTATTTTCTATTCAAGACCGAAACACAGCTCATATGGTAGCATTTAAAAGAAACAAGAAACAAACACTTTGGCTAATTTCAACAAGATGCACACTGCCGATCAGTTCATAACTACTCTGACTTCTTAAACCATGCAGAGTCACAGTTCCTGGTTTACTTATATTTCCATTTTATAGAGTGGCAACAACTCCAGATTCTGTTTGCAGAACATGCTGGATTAATTAAACAGCTTAACATTGATTATAAATCACATACAGTAACTACAGTCAACTACGCTGCTTCAACGTGTTGTTAAAAGCCAGCAAAAAACAGATTTTTTCCCCTCTGTGATTTGTGAGAAAGTCCACATTTGATTCATTTTTCCATCCGTGCCCTTTTCCCTCCTTGTAGAGAACGACACCCTGAAGCCCCAAAGACGAGGCACGGAGCAAGATGGGGCCGCTGTCACGGAATGATCTGTGACCCGCTGAGGGAAACAGATGTTGCACAACTGAGAAGTGGCTGCTGTTCCTTGACCTTGGGGTTGCCATTCTGAATATGTATTATGAGCCTTTATGAGCCTTTGGCTCGGGACACCCTCCTCGGGTCAGGCTGACGTCTAGTGTGCGGCCTAAGCTGTAATCTAAATGACTGATTTGTGGTGCGGGTGTGGACATTAATCAAAATAACATGTCATGTTGTTACTCCCCCTGTGCAATTATGTCCTGAAGAGACAACACAATGATGGCCCAGGACAGCTTTGTCAAACCTGAGACTGAGGAGGAGCAAGAATTTCCCATCTTACGCTGTCAAACACCCGTAGATGCAATACGCCTGCCTCTCATTTCTGGTGCAGACAATTAACTTTTGCCATTTGTCTTCTTGTCTTGGGAGTCTGAGCTATCCATATTCATAGCCTAAGCATGATCTGAGAGAGATAAGGCACACTATGCTGGAATTACCTTTCCAAGGACATCTGGGTTGCCCTTGAAAACATCGGGGATGGTGCACGTCCTTCGAGGCTGTTGCGAAATTCTCTCCTGTTCAGCCATCTTCTCTTTGATGAGGGCTTCAACTGATTCCATCTACAACAGAAAAAAATTGTTTCAAATATGCAACTGCCATAAATATGATAGGCTGTGATGTGTCATCCATGAAAATAGTCAAAACAAGCATCAAAGACCACAACTAATGCAGCTACCAATTTAACTGCATATGCAAGATGCTTTATTTCAGATGTATGAAACTACAAGGAAAAAATGTCATGAAATACTCACAGTTCCAAGCCCTGTGATATTTATCTGAATTTTCCTGATTTCAGATTTCAGAAGCACCTCCCTGTTGACTGCATCTTGAAGCTGACCTGGATGAGAGAAAATGATAAAAATGGCACTGAACTAGCAACCTGGGCTATACACACACACACATACAGTGTGTGTGTATATATATACATATATAAATATATACATACACAGACACACACACACACGCACACATATACATACATTATATTATATATATACACACATTCCCTGTTCCCAATTTAAAGCTACCTTTTAACTCTGAGATCAGTTGATTGTTTGTGTCAAACAAACTTCTGTAAGCAACAATAGATAAAGACAGCCGGTCCTTTTCTTTAGTCAAAGTGGCCATTTGCTGCTGATTCTTGGAATCTGTGGGTCAGAAAGCGATTAAGACAAATTATAACATGGTAATAGCAGACAGACCACGGCGATCACCTCCTCTGCTAATATTATTATTGGGCACGCACAAGAAACAATAATCTCACTTAAATACCCACTTATGAGATAATCTTTTCCCTTGACTCATGCTAAATGATTCCATTGCTCACCATTGTAAAACATGAAGGGAAGCTCAAACGGTCGCAAAGCTTTCCCTTGCTTGAAACCAGGGACAATTGGTTTGAAGTGCAAGATATACTCTGTTCCGTCGGTGCCTGGGCAGTTTTCCATGATTGCAAGATTCTGGAGAAGAGGTAAGAGAAAAGCAAAAGATTAACGCACCTATCTGCACACATTTAAGACTAAGGATTCTGGTGAGGTGGAGGACAGGGAGTCACTAACCGTGATCAAAGCCACGCCCTTAGAGAGGGTGAACTGCATGGTTTTGGTCTTCCCCTGAAAGAGTGGAAGCTCCTTCTGGCTGCTGTTGGAGCTCTTGATGGAGACCACCACCTTCCCATTCATGTCCGTGCCAGCTGGGTTGTCATACTCATCCTGCAGGGATTGTCAATCTGTAATGCTGCTTGACTACATATACTCAAGAGCAAATATATTCAGTTAAAGGGTAATCATTTTGTTTAGTACAAGTACATTAAAGACTTTTATCAAGGGACAATGTCAAAGATTCGAGAAGCTTCAGAGATTTAAAGATTATTCAATGGTGCTGGGGGGATCAGATGGGGTAATGTGGTTTGCTGTGATGATCACATACACCAGCACACTGGTGTCAGCTGTGGTATTTTGCACAAACAGTGGATGAAAGCCCAAAACAATGTTGAGATAGGATGTATACCAGAGAACGGATCTGCTTACCATTATCATAAGAGGCAAGCTCCGTATCAGGAACCGACTCTCGATGGCGTTGATATTGGAAACAACTGGGGTTGCTGGCTGGATATCTGGCATCAATTTCACTGGATCGTTTGGCACCACATTTATAATATACTGAGAGCAAAGGAGTATAAGGGTCACTACATACTCTAACCAAGGAACAGAGCAAATAAGCTACTACTTCTGTATTTGTTTGAATATACAAAATGTCACAAAACCCATGGCTAGTAAATGGATTGCCACAGATAATACGTTTATGTTCAAGACAGGTGTATTCATTACTGCACATGCAGTTAACCAATGGAAATAGTACGGTATGAAAAATGCTAAGCAAGAGCAGAATATCTCTTTTGGCCAATCAACAGCATAAGGCTATTTCAGACAAAAAACAGGTTCTAAGGGAAACAAACCTGATTGCTCCATAGACATTGATTTTTCTCCACACAAAATACGAACTGAATTGTGTACTTTCCAACACGATCTGGGATTATTTTGTCTCTGATTGGTGAAGAAACAGAGAAAAAGAAAACCATGCAATTAATTGATAAAAATAATAATAAACAATCCTCTAAAATGAATGCATGTTTTTAGGATAAAACATCCATGCTCATAAGTACAGCAGTTAATATCAAAAGTACATATATAGACAGCTATGTGAACTGCTTGAACAAGATGCACTGTGCAGCATGTATCATGATGCCCTTCAGACTGTAAATAAGGCAGATATTAACCAGTCCTTCATGGATAGGTAGCCACCCATCTGCAAAACAGGAGGTAGGACTTTTGGAAATTTAGAAAAAAATATACAGGCATCCAATTAGTGTATTACGGAAGCAGTAAATAGGTCACCTACACATGTCCTTGCACTGAGATGGTAGACAAATTAAATAGTCAACTATTCTTAAAAAGTTGACTAAGAAAGTGTACAGGTAAGGGCATCAGAAAAGGAAAAAAAAATATATTGAGATCCCCTATAACATTACAGTTTGACCTTTTAGCAAGTTTAACAAGTTCTGGAGGACAGTGAGAAGAGGATCTGTGTGAAGTTTCACCAAAGGCCATAGATAATTGGTTGAGGTAAACTCTCTTAGTTGGTTTGTGATTTCTGGTTTCTGTGACCTTGCCCTTTGACCTGGTGACCTGAAATTTGATAGGGTTTGGGGGTACAGGGTAGCCAGTGTTTCTAACAAGTCCCCCCACCATCCACCTATAGTAGTGTATATTAAACACTAAGAAAACATGTCTGATCAATAATTATGGTAAGGACGGACACATAGCAGGAAACCCAAAATCATAATGTTCATTTTCATTTCATAAGCAAGGGCTTCAAAGAGGTAAGCTAAGGCATGCAGAAATGTTGGTGTATCAACTGAAATATACAGTTGATGACTGAAAATGGAATCTGAGAGCAAATATTTGATTGGTAAGGGGAAAAATAAAAGGCAGGAGGGCAGTTAGGAGAACTGTAAAAGACTGGGATGCTTTTCTCTCATCACGTTTCCGTCAGTCATGATTTACGACCTCCTCAGCCAGGGAACTGCATGAAAGCATGGTTTTCCTGTGTGGGAAGGCTTCCCCCCCTTGGAGGAACTACATAAATGAGGGGTGTGGGGGAATGCTGCATACAAGCCAAACTGGCAGCCACAGTGCTAAGTAGCTCTGGCCCGAAAATGCACCTGAAGTAAAAACAGTCGACCTTCTCTGTGTCCTTGGGTTTACTGCACTTGAGTGTTGAAGCCTAAAAATAACAAAGAAAAAGAACAATGACACAGAAAGAAAAATCCAGATTTTCCAGAGGTACAGAAAAGAGATGCACTTCTGATTTTATTGTCGACACTTTAAAACCATATTAAACGCAATAAGCTACGGCACTCCAAAATGGATAAACACTAGAGATGCTCAAATGTCTTCTGTGCATTTGGCCAAAGAGCCAAAGCAGATTTTACACATCCCCAGAACCATTTCCCTCTTTCCCAACCTGGCAACCCTGAAAAGTACATCAGCATTTCTCCATGAATCATCCCCCTGAAGGGTACTCACACCCGGTGGCGGCCTGGGCCCAAATGACTCGCCCTTCCACATGAGCATTGATATGGAGGCTGGGCTTAGATTCTTTACCGCACCACCATCTTCCGACTCCACCATCACGGAAAACACTGGACGTTTCATCCAATAAATGCATGTTAGAAAACTATTAGATTTGCATCCATTTACAGCATTAAACATTACAGCATTACTTACAGTCTGAGTCAAAAGTCTGGAGACACCCCATTAAGCTAATGGGAAACATGCATTCAAAGACATTTTGATCTGAAGACTTAAATGCTTGAAATTTGTTTCTTAGACAAATATAAATACTGAAGCTGATGCCTATGTATGAATTTCTTTCCCAAAAATGTACTAAAAATGTATATATTAGATTCTTCAAAGAAAAAGATTTAATTTGATAAGTTTTGATTTGTTTAACACTTCTTTGGTCACCACGTAATTCCATTTGTGTTATTTCATAGTTGTGATGTCTTTATTATTATTCTAAAATTTAGAAATAGTAAAAAATAAAGAAAAACCCTTCCATGAGTAGGTGTGTCCAAACTTTTAACTGGTACTGCATTCAAAACAGAAATTACAATCAATTCCTTATCACAGGTTCTAGCCATTACAAATAAGAAGAAACGGTACATTCAGAATGAAGTTCACACTCTTCAAATAACATAAGTAGGGAAATGTGGGCTGCAAGTACATGTTTACCAAGGCAATGATGTTAACAGAATCTGAAAGTGAGACACACCTGTTAAGAAACCTCCGGCAGGGAATGCTGCATCTGCATTGTAGCTTACCACAAGTTTGACAGGTTTGTTAGGATCTGGGAGTACTTTTAGTTTCACCACAGGTCCCGGGATGGATTGCTTATTTAATGAGCCTTTAAACTCCAGGCCGTACTCTCCCCTACAACATAAAGTGAGGATTATTATGAAAAATACTGTCAATACATCAACTGATATTGGGAAAACTGTCAGCATTCAACTGTCATGCTTCTATTTAAAATATTATACTGTTCTGTTAAAAAAGGGGATGAATCTGACAGTTTTCAAAAGCCTTAAGTATAACGGGTAGTTCTCATTTTAATATGTTCTGTAGGATGATACTCACTTGGGTGCTGTCACTTGGCACACAGTGAAGCTGGCTCTTCCATCTCTGTCTACTGACTGTGAAGTCGGAGAGGGTTTAATCTGAAAACGTACATACAATGCATATTTATTATCTTAAATAGAAGGAACAACACAAATGTTGTTATTACGTAACACTAGTTACACTGAACAAGTCCGGTTTTACACAGATGTAAGGCCCTTTTTCGGTCTTCACTCATCTCAGACTAAATTAATTACATTTTAAGACAATAGACTTATTACGGCACATGTCTGAGAGGTATTTCTACCCAGTAAAATAGTCTCTGCACTTGTTCTTATGTTATGAACTAATCCTCTAAACTGACAGTTGTTGAGAGTGTAAAATCCAGCAGCTGTGAGAGTTAACTATGTCAATGAAAGATGTAACTTTCTTACTTCAGGGAAACAAGGATACACAGGGAGAATGCAGACTGCTGTGTAGAGTGCAATTATTAATTCATTAAAGAGTACCATATCTAGAAGAAACATCCGCATGCAGTGCAAGTGTTTTACTAACTGCACTAAATCACTAACTCGCTTCCTGTGGAATCTATAGCGATTGCTTAATGCCAATTCACTCACATGCTGTGAACCCATGCAATGTGAACACTCAAGTCATCTGGAGTGCACCCTGGCTGCCACTGAGAAGTGGCATATCAAATTATATGGGCGCATCTGGAGTGCCCATTTAAAAGAAGTCATATAAAATAAACTACAGTTGTCTCCTGATCACTGCATGTGCTCGGACTATTTTGACATAACGCACTTATCCAGAGTATACCCACAGCAGTTGTAAATGAAGTCAGCCAGTTAAAATGGGACCAGCTGCATAGTATGTAATTTGCAATACAATTTCAGGGAGTTCACTGGAGTACTGTTTGGACTTTGCCCTTATTTGTCCAAACAGTTTCTCCATGTTAAATGACTTAAAAACACTGTTCCACCTTTAAGGCGGTTGCTGAGGGCTTTAGAGAGATGATGACTCGTGGATCGGGCGAGGGGTTTTTCCATGCATCACACAGTTGAACAATGAAAGGCTTCTCGAGGTCCTTCCCATTGAAGACCTGCAGAGGCTGTGATCAAACACAAAAGCAATTTATTCACTTCTTCACTCCATATTCTCGGCAAAACAGCCAAAGGTTTGAAATCTCACTTCAGACAAATATTTTTCTTTACATAGATTAGCGTCTGAAGCTGAACTGCGGTACACGGTAAGGGTCAGCGTTTCCTCACGTGAAACATTTCATCGCCAAAACCCAGAACTAAAAACTGCCTGGAGGTGAACACACTAAGGATCAGATGAAGAAAATGACCCACACCTACAAATAATTAATTTTTCTGCTAAGCAAATTTAATGCAATGTAGATTAAAAGAAAAAAAAGGCAAAGGCTACCTCCTCAGGGCCGTCAACAAGCTGGAGCTGCGCTGGCGGTCCAGCAATCACATTTACGCGCACATACTCTGCGAAGTCTCTCCAGGCGAAGCACAGCTCTCTGGATCCTGGCTTGCCAGGATGAAACTTCACCCCTTCCACCATTATCACTTGGATACTTTCCTGAGGTAGTGATGCAGAGAAGTGAACAGAATCAGTGATCTGTTTTGATTACACGAGCAGATGGCTGACACTGATGAAACCATGATTACAATCCACATGATAATTCAACGCTGATGCGTATCCTACAATTACTGTAAGGACAGATCCATCAAAGTGGCGTTCAGTGTTTATTTGAAAATTAATGACAAGCACCAACAATGATATGTGTTGGCGAGTACAGTTAGTAACCCGTACTGGCCACCTTGAATGTCATTCTGGGATGTTCTTGAACATGATGCACTGTGTGAATATGTCTACTATGAGTCTGGGAAACACACGTTACTCCACTGCGTTAAAAAGACTGAAGGAGGCCACTGGTGGGAGCACAGCATGGGGAGAAAGAACTGCAATATGACAGACTCGGTAAACCAGGCTGTACCTGCCATGAGATTTTCAACTGTGATTTATCGAGACCTTCTGCAGACACCCCAAAGGAGTTCACACAAGCCGAAGTCAAGGCCTGGGTTTTATTTCCATACTGGTCCACAACCTCCAAATCTAAAGGGGAAATGGGTTCAGAATTTTAACAAACCCTGTTAACACACTGAAATAAAGCATATTTACCTGTTATGTATCTATATCTATGTATACTTTATATATCAAGTAATTTAAAATTACCGCTGATAATAGCAGCACAATGATAGAATGAAGTGGTAATTAAGACCCATACGCTAGGGTTTTTGAATTGGTTAGTGAGAGAGCTGTGGTAGACAGCGTAATGGGTCTGAGTGCTGACTCACGGATCTGCCCAGGCAACACCTCTCCCATCCTTACAGAGGTCTCACACTTCAGCGTGGCCTTCATGCGTTTCGGCTCGTCTGCACGAGGCCTGGGGGGAAATTTTTTTTTTTAAAACCAGCTTCATGCTGGTCACTCCAGCCATAAGAGGGGGCACCATTACAAACTGCTTGACCATTTCTACTGAATTAATGCAATTCTTAAAGGCACATGACAAATAATAATCCAAACAGACACTCTTTTAGTTTATTCTTTACAAACATGTACCGTTTTGAACTAAAAATACTAAAACCTCCCACACAACAAAATGTAAATTAACTTTTGGACCAAGAAAGCATGACAAATGCTCGTTTCCACACAATGGAGACCGGTAAACAGTATTTTATACAAAAGACAGGTAAAATGGTCTAATGTTCTTCAACTTACGTTATAGTGAAAGAACACTCCACAGACTTGTTTTCATCCTGGAATGAAACTTGATAGAAATGATCATCTTTCACCAAATTGGCAATTTGAACATTGGGTAGTTTTCCTTTTTGTAGATCTTCAATATACAGATCTGCCCTCCAATTCACCTGAAATGTGTCAACATGTACAAAACAGTCATTCAACTTCAACATTCAATTTATAACTTAAACTTTCAGAAACTGTAGTGCTGAGTAGTGGTCCGTTACATTGAATCTGGGGTATAAATATAATCTTTTCCCTGTCGTTATCTTACAATCTGTATTTTCTGTTTAACACTTCCACATGTTTCCATGACTATGACAGATAGCAATTAAATAGCATTAAGGAGCAAGCAAAATTATAAAAGACTCTTTTCCTACCTTGATCTTCTTTGCTAGACTGGCCGTAATGGGCACATTTCGGTTTCCTTCATCAAACAATCGAAAGTGGAGGTGTTCCAGTGTATCTCCAGCAGTCCAGCCGATCTTCTCCTTGTCTTCAAGAACCATGACATTTTCTCCCTCTTGACTGAATATCTCCAACCTGGCCACCCGGCTGCTAGGAGTGATCCTCAAAGTCCTTTCCACCACTTCGATGTTCTTGAGACTCTAAACACGGATGTTGGATGAAGAACACAATTATCCCATGAAGTCTTGAAAACCCTCCGCAATTTTATTAATGTGTTAAGATTAACCACGATTTACATAACAATTGTATTATCCATTCAAGCAGGTTAAATTCAAGGTATTAGCAGGTGAGAGGAAGTCTGTAATTTGGTTTTGGATTGAGGCAGTAATAAGTTTCACTTTAAACAAAACCATCATGTCCAAACTTCAAAATTACAAATTTTAAGTCATTCCATACTGAACATAGCAAAAACATAACTTACCGGGATGTCAAATTTCGCCGTTATGGTCTGTTCTGTCTGGATGTTCTTAATATACAATGGCTTATCCATTAAGGATCCAGTTCCAGTATTGCAGCAGTCCACTGCTTCCACGGGCAGGTTCGATGCGCCCAGCAACTGCAAAAGCAGAAATAGCCGCTCATTATTTGCGAGCTCACAGAACCCAGCCAAAGAGACAGTGCTGAGCATACAGCAGAATAAATGTTTTACTGTGTGCTCATTTTAAAAACAAGCACATCTAGCTGCTTTTGTCTCTGACTGGACAGCCCTGACCTTCCAGACTTTATTCAGCTCAAAGAAAGGGGTAGCGTTAGCAGCTGGATTAGTCTCCAGAGGTGCTCTGAGCCAGTGCAGATATGATTACTGTGAGTGCTTTTGTATTTCACAGGGGAAGGAAAATGCTGGAAACCTTCCAGCCATGCAATCAGATTCCATAAGTGTGGCGACTACCTCGTGGAGAGAGAGAGAGCGCGAGAGAAAGAGAACATGTAAGTCAAGAAGCTGACGTCACTCATGGCCTTTTAACACGGCTGTGTCACTAAAACTATTTCAAAGACCAAATTCAGTACTTTGAGGAGCAATTTCTGGGAGACCCATTTTTTTTTTCTTTGGTAAACTGGCCAACGCACAGATGCTCGGAAGAAAGCAGTGGATCATTTGCTCGTACGGTACTTGTTGAGGGTTTGAGCGGAACTGACATTAGTTGAATGACAAAAAAAAAAAAAAAAAAAAAAACACTCATGGGATATGCTTATGAAACATCAGCTCTGGACGGGAGGTCCGGCTCTTAAATCTAGCATTGCTTCATATTCAGCTTCCAGCTTTATTACAGCCAGACATTTTGCTGGGATGATGAAATCAAGTCACTCTAAAAGACTAATCTCCATGTTTGTGCAGTTGACAAATATTTGCACGCTACTGAAAAGTAAACAAGGAATTACAGACTGTTTATTTCAGACAACAAAGGGCCAAGGCAATTATAACAGCGTTTGTGGGTGTGTGCATTTAAACGCACACACACGCACACGCACACACACACACACACACACACACACACACACACACACAAATACATATAAAATATGAAAACCTTGGCTGTTTTCAAGAGCCATGTTTTCTGAGGCCCTGCTGCTTGTTGGATTTTCTGCAGGGGGCCCCCAGGACAGCAGTGAGTGAGGTCTGAGAGCCAGCCAGCGTGCACACGGCACACGTGCCGGTCTGCTCCCAGCCTGGAGCTGCGCTGCGTAGCGCACTGCTGTGTAGCGCGCTGCTGTGTGAGGGGAGAGCTCAGCTTGCACTCCCCGAGGTGCTGCGTGCCACTGGAACAGCCAGCTTCCAAAAGACTGCCCTGCAAATCTGTCACAGCGCTCATACTCCAATACTTCTGCCGTTCGGCGCTGGAAAATTCTTAATATTTCACACATGACGGGTGTGCCTGTTGCACAGAGAAACGCCCTGCACGAGTTTAAAATACTGCTCTGGCAATCCTAATGACGCTCCCTGCCTCGCCATCATTCTTCTATGACGAGGGCTTGAGGCTTTGATTGAGCTGATGTTTTCCATTAACTGCCGAAAACAACTTGGAAACACATCTACGCCTCCTCCGTTGCTGCTGGGCCAAGTATGACAGCATTCTGGAGGGACGTTTAATATGAGCATGTTACCGTTCAAGCGTTTTCTCTCCCCAAAGTAATTAAATATCTTTATTCACTTTCAGATTGTTTTGAAGTCAGAACTGAAGGAAATTAACAAAATTGAATCGAACATTTTTCATGTGGATATTGTGCATTCTGCCAATCATAAAGTCAATTAGGGCACTATATGCATTCAGAATCGAATTTAATAATCACTGCCTCAACTGAACAAACATCAAGGGACTGCTATATAAATAGCTCTGAGGGTCTGTGCAGCTGCATGTAAATGAATACCCTGTTGTTACTGCGCTTACCCGACACCGTACTATGAGCTTCGGATGAGTTGTAATGTTTCCTGCTTCGTCTTGCACCTCCACTTGGAACATGATGGCCGTTCCATTTTCAACTGATATTTCGCCGGAGTCAGGCTTAACTCTGAGAATATGCGGCTGACCTGAAAAATTGGGGGTGGGGGGAAGGCAATAGGTCTGACAGTTCAAAACGCAACAGATACACAACATAGCTGCTCATGCATTCCACTTAAATCAAGCAGTCTGTAGTCTCGTAGCCTCTACAGGCAGCCCTTCACTCTGCTGAACCATAATAATAATCACACAGACAGCTGGACAGCATCTGGGGGTTCAGTCTTAACTGAAACGGCTGATTTAAAAATCCCCCAACAGCGCCAGCTCCCTGAAAATTCCAAATAAATTTCTTTCCAAATAAATAGGGCCCGCTGGATCACCTTGCTAATTCTGCAAGGACATGGTACATTTCAGGAAAAGTTAGTAGTTATTATTGAATGTACTTTGCTTACATTATAAGAAAATAATAAGTGGTTACTGGAGCTAATGGGCACAAATCTATCAGAGAAAACCTACTAATATACTTCATTAATCTGTATATTATTGATAGAATAATCTGATATCAGCATACAGGTAGCAGAAACAAAGTTTCATTTCTAACAAAGTCCACTACAATCATTTTATGCATCGTCTTTTATCTAAAGCAAAAGGACCCCGTGACTATGTTCCATGCAAAATAAATCTTAACACTAAGACCTTTGTATGTGTACTGTGTGTATGTATGTGTGTGTTTAAGAAAGAGAGACTGTGTGCTCTCTCTCTCTGTATGCGTGTGTGTGTGTGTGTGCGCGCGTTGGTCTGAGACCGTCCGACTGTGTGCTCTCTCTCTCTCTCTGTATGTGTGTGTGTGCATGTGTGTGTGTGCGTTGGTCTGAGACCATCCGACTGTGTGCTCTCTCTCTCTCTCTCTGTATGTGTGTGTGTGCGTGCGTGCGTGCGTGCGTATGTGTGTGCTGGTCTGAGACTGTCCGACTGTGTGCTCTCTCTCTCTCTGTGTGTGTGTGTGTGTGTGTGTGTGTGTGTGTGTGTGTGTGTGTGTGTGTGTGTATGTGTATGTGTATGTGTGTGTGTGTGTGTGCGTGCGTTGGTCTGAGACCGTCCGACTGTGTGCTCTGTTTGTGTGGGGAATGTTTCTTGGAGCGACAGAATGGCCCAAACTGCACACCTGGGAGGAGGTTCAGACGAGCGAGGTCTTAGCACAACACACCGCTGTGCAGGGTCCACCATTCATGTAAATCAACTGCACCCCGCACACAGGGACAGACTAATGCACTGTTCTAAAAATCATCACGGCTTTCCTGGACTCATTCAGTAATTCAACAAAAACCCTCCATCATGATAAATTAATTAGGTCAGAAAACAGCAAATTTGAACCAAACAAAAGATAAGAGTGGAATTATTTAAAGTGGAATAAGTATCTAAAGAATTAACACAGATCTTACCAGGAAGAAGAATTATTTTCAGTGTCTGAGAATTCTGTTTCAGGCCAGGCAAGATAACCTTCACATTATAGGTCTGCCAGAGGGGAAAGAGGCAAAGGTGCACTAAAATACACAATTCAGAAATTCTGAATATTAAAGAATTTATGGAACCCCCCCCACATAAAACCTTGCTTCAAATTTTTCATCTTAATGCACAACAAAAATCAAAAATTCCCTTTAATTAAATGCCATTCTAAAGAACAATTACTGATCAAAAAATCTTGACTTGATATATTTTCATTTTGTTGCAATCACTTTTCCTAGCAGTATTGTTCTTAAAAGCAAATATTATGTATATGAAACAAATTCAATTTAGTTTTTTGCCAAGTCATTTTTAAAATGTAAAATGTGTTTACCTAATGTTGCCATGTCACCGGTATGTTATGAAGAATGAGGGTTAAAAGAAACACACTGACACTTTCACACCAATCATTAAGGTCTGCGATATCTCTGATACCTGACCTTTGAAGTGTGACTGACCTTCCCCTGAAAGCTCTTCACAGGGCCTTTGGCTTTGACACCTTTAATGATAAAAGTGGTTCCTTTTGCTGCAGTGTCCTCATAACTGATGTCTAATGCACTGGAAAAAAAAAAAAAAGATTGCCAGATATATTATTTGATGGGTGAGGAAAAACATGCATTTGCAAATCCTCAAACTGTTAGCGATAACAAATGAGAATATTCAGAAACTGCTCCATCTTCCTAACAACACTTATTTCTGTGAGTCCTACTCTTAACGAGTTGTGACCTTGTCTTGGCTAAAAGCTACCCTGGAAAAAAATAACATGCACAAGATTTTAAAAGCAATCTGTATAGACTACACACCAAACTGATGGAAATAATAGCTATGTTCAAATTTATGACCGTCACAGTCTGGCTTGAGAAAAACAAGTATTTTTCCTTGTTTAACACAGATGACATCTGTAGGGAGAATATACATTCTCCAAGACAGTGTGACAGACAGCCCATATTACAGATGCCTTTGTAAAATATTGCCTTGTGTAGCCTTAATTACATGTATGATGATCATCTCTGTGTTGAATATATGGATATGGATAGGCATCTGTGGAAGTGTGCTTGCATAAGTATGCTTATATGTTTATCTATATTTGTCGTTACTTAGTAAGCAAAGTTGAAAGCCATAAAGCAATCGTATCACATATCAAACATGTATCAAAAATACAGAATATATCAATTCTATATTTATTACTAAATATGAAGCTCTAATAAGACAATCAGCATAAATAATTTAAGGTGCTGTGGAGCTGCACCTACACTGAGACAGTTGGTTGAGGCCCTTGTCTCTTACCCACCTACACTCTAGAACTGGCTTAAGGTCAGGAGGCGGCCGTGCAGGGTTCCCAAATTCGTCAAAAAGCTCCATCGAAATGCTGAACGGCTCGCCCACGTGGAAAGGGGTGCAAATTGCTGCCACCATAAACCTCTCAGGACACCCCTCTGAAGGGGAAGAGGAGGGACATCATTACTGCTCGCATCCATTTGCCTCTTACACTCCTCCTCATGAATATGACTCAAAATCTAATAAATTATTTCAGAGAGAAGGACATTAAAATTCTTTGTCCAGATGGTAAAACGAGCCTTTGGAAGACCTTGTGGTCCCTGTGAAGACCTCAATATCAAATGAAGAACACATAAAATTGACACAACACAAATTCAGACTAAAACTTATGAATTATGAGTCTAAATGCACCAGATGTAGCAGGCCTTTTTAACACATGATAAAGCAGCATAATTGTTTGAAGGTTGTCATAAAATTTACCACGTATGGAGAACTCTAATTTCCAAGATGGCAGCGGCTCTCCAGCACAGACACTGGCATTATTCTCATTCATCACTGTCTGCAGGTGCAGCGTGTATTTTCCCAATTTGTTTAGATTCTCTGTATGGGAGAACAGCAAATCAACCTTAAGCATATGTGTTTATCTGCAAAGCAGGTGTTCCAAAAACTACTATCAAAGACACAAATTGGTAAAATGACAGGAGACGTTCATGTTGTGTGTGTTGGTGTATGTCATGTTATGTGACATGTGACGTGTGATGTTACGTAATGTCACATTATGTTATATTCCCCTAAGAGGAGTAAAGGTACCCATCGTTTTAAACCAATAGGCCCATTTCCCGCCGTGTTGACAGACGTGAGAGTTTGTTTCAACGTCACCAGTAGGGGCTGTGTAAAAACAGACAGAAGAAAGACTTAGATTTATCTTCAGAGAAACACACTAAACCTAAGCCATTGTTTAACACTCCTATAACTTGCTTTGTTAAATCATTTATTCACACTGTTAACGACCCCATAAAGTCCCTGGAGCATACCCACCAATATGCACAGCTAAGTATGTAAAATTGACACAACGTAGAACTGAACTATTATTTCTATCGCTATTTTACAGCATTATTATTACTTTCCTTAACAAGCACATCCCTCTTTGTTATAATTCAAATGGTATTTCCGATTGGACTTTTTTTTTTTGGAAAACAGTCGTCACAAACTTAAAGTATGGTGCAGTAAACCTATTAACAGGCTGGGTAAGAGTAAGTCAAAGTAAACAGAGCCAAGGTCAGATTTCCTCCTATTACTTCCTTATCAGGCTCCTGCTTCCTTATTGCTGGTAGGTCTGTCGTTTCCTACAACACATACTTACAATGCCAAATAACCTTTAATTCAATGAGAAGTTTCTTTGATGCAGTGTGATTGGGTCCTGGCATCCTTGTCATCGATTCCCCTTTCTTGTTTAGGATCTCCACTTGGATTGGACCTTCATGCAAAGGGGGAAAGGTAAAGAATCTTACAGGTTCACACACAGACAAGCACGGTCTCTGATGCAATCAATTTCAGGACAATACAGTGCAGACGCATTCCTTTGTCTCACTAATCATCCTTCCACGTTCCTGCAGGCTAGACTGACATGTGGTAGCGTACTTAGGTTTCACAAGCTAACTTTTAGTTAATTTAGGGTAGGGCTTGAATAGTGTTCAGCTCACACTCACTGGTGTGGCAGTGTTGTTAGCCTGGTCTGACTTCGTTGCTCACTCAACTTGAATGGATACACTTACGTTCTCTTGTGCTGGAAGTCGCTTTGGATAAGAGCGTCTCCTAAGTGCATATAATGTAACGTACACAGGACTGCACTGAAGACAGGTGGTTGGAGCTGCATTTACCAAATGGCGTCCCTGCCTGCCGTGTTTCCATCTGGGCCCACTCATTTCCCTCTGGCCATGTTACCTTCAGCCTGTCTGGAAGCCTGTGGTAGAAGCACAGGAAATAACTAACAGGGCTCACATTCAAATAAGGTTTGTACCATCCATGGCTGCTCAAGGATGTTTAAAAGGTTACATGATTCTGAAGGATTTTCGCTCCACAAGAGACACATTCCCCTGAAACTAGGCTACTTTAGAGGTCGATTTACATGTAGATCTGGATTTTTCTTTCTTGAATGTTTTAAATCTGTGTGGATATACACATTTGACACGCAGTAGACACTTATGTTGAGTGACTTACAATGCCAGGGTACAAAAGTACGTCTAATAAAGTCACGACAACAGCGGACCCCATTTCAGCGTGCGTCAATGCATCACAGAATGCTGTAATCATTTTTGCAGGGGTCTTGGCACTGCATATCACTCACCAGCAACTTTTGTTTGTGACCATACAGTGAAGTATTTTTTTTTTTGATTTGCTGGATTTGCTTTCATTTTTATGGGACACTGGGATATTTCACTCCTTTCCAGGATGGAGGCACTTCCACAGATTTTTCAAGGACCATGGAAATCCTGATTAAGCTGCCCCTCTTAAACATGAAAATCAAATCGAAATGCAGCACAGAAGAAATCTCACTTTGCCAGTTCGTCATCCATGTACTTCCTGATGGCTGCGAGGGTAGCCCCTCTGTCAATCTTTGAGATTGGAATCGTCCGCACCTCATCATAAACTGCCTTAGGCTCCTGCAAAGACAAAGCCCAAACAAGTGTTGAAAAAAATCTAATACCTAGCGTGGAGGTCGAATTATTACACAACAATTATACAGTCCGTTTTTACAAATATTTTCCAACGGTTTCCTACTGTTCCAGACCCAAGCCTAACTAGTGGCACTATTCACAGCAACAGCAGAATAAATCAGGAAAAAAAAATGGGAAACTTGGCACACCATGTGTACACTTTCTAAAATTCAATCAAATCAATTCATGAAAATGAATGGAACTAGCAGTGCATCAAAGCACCAATTAACATGAAAATACTCAATAATAACCAGCATGAGTGAAATTATTATGTTTTAATTTACTTAAAGACATTGACTGTTACGGTATTGTACTTAGCACAGTGCCAAGATTTACCTGGGTGATACACAAATAATTAGCATTAGTCATATTATTTTTATTTTAATAAATAAAGGATTGTATGAGGATGACTTCAAATATATTTTGTTCCATATCTGAAAAATTTAACTATGGACATTTCTCAACTGATTAGAAGAACTCATGTGGAACTCATTCTGGATGAACCGCTTATAAGAATCAAATTGTCTTGGATGGATATGAGTCTTATAAGTGGACTGTGCTGTTTTTTTTTTCCTTTTTGACTAACAGTGTCATACCATGGCAATTTGGACCTGACCTCCAGTTGAATGCACATCTCCATCATGATCACCATAGAGAAGAAACTGGACAATTGTTCCAAATAAAATAGGATGGGTTTTTTGGGATTTCACCTGGGGGGGAAAACAACAAAAACTTAAAATATTAATACCGAATCCATAACACAATATTACAGCAATCTCAGCATTGTAGTAAAGCACTCCAGTGCATTAAAATATGCTGTACCATATTTTCAGTTTTATTTTCAGTTTTGAAACTAAAACTTTTACGTAAGAGGATAAAACACGAGATACTCACATATTGACCGGCTTTGTAGGTTTTTCCATCCCACTCGATGGCGTTAAACCTTGCCCACGGAGACTGCAACTTTTTTGTTGCAACGTCAGTCCTTGTCATGATGCCTTTAAACCCTGAAAACTTCACCTGCTTGTCCCACTTCTCATGACATCCTTTAAGCCACTGTGTGAATTCTTTCTGAATCTTCACTCTTTGTTCCTAAAGCAGAGAGGGGTAAACCAGCAATGTACAGGGCAAGCATGGGAAAAGTTAAATAACTAAAAAAGTAATAAGTATACATGTAATACATTATATTAATCAAAGTAAAATGCACATGTATATGCCTGTGAGTAGAAGAGCAAAATGACCTTTATTTATAACCAGCAAGGTAGGTTGCTTCCTGAAAGGGGAGGAACTTTCAGAAACACCATGACAACAGTGACTGACTTAAAACCTAACCTAACACCTGCCTAACCAAAGCTGATCATTAGCCAGGGGAAAAGGGGCCAGGAGTGTAGCACACCTGGGACAGGCTACCCCAATAATAATATGGCTCAGCGTGCAGTAAAAATAAAGACCATACATGCTTGACTATTCCAGAGAAGTGAAAAGGTGTTAACAGGTGTTGCTCCTTGATGTACCTGCCCATTGACGATCCGTGTGAAGATGGTCTGTTTGCCTCTGAGCTGCAGCTCCAGGTCCATGAAGGTCAGCTTGTTGGTGCTGACCTGGAACTTATCGTTGGTGAACAGAACGCCCGAGATCCTGCTGTAACACTCTGCGGGTACGGGCCCTGACTTTTTGGGCCGAGCGCACCAGTCAAATCTGAAACAATACATTCTGTGAGTCAGAGTACAAGGAACAACTTCTCCACTCAAGCCAATTCTAGCGGCCATGGGGCCTCTTACTCTGCCACAGTTGTGTAAGGTATCAGTCGGCCATTCCAGAAGCACTCGAAAATAGGTCTCTTGCCCCTTCCATCCTGGTTAATAATGACACAGTCCTCATCCTCTTCTTCTGGTGAAACTTATGAAACAAGAAGAAAAAAAAAGAAGTTTATTTATGGCAATCGATGCAGCAACATGAGACCAAACAAAGAGTTTAACATAGAGGCATTACTTGGTATGGCGTATGGATCCTTTGGGTAGGTTTCCTTATCATAAAGGAAGGGGTGGTATCTAATGATCCCTTCCACACTGCCCTCCCCCTCCACTTGCACCTTGAACTCGAAAGAGTCGACAGAGGACGTGATGTACAGTGTCTGCATATCATTATTGATCTCTCTGAGATTTATGGTCCTTGGTATCTTCAGCTTCTCCAGCAAGGATATCTGGCAGAGAAACGGATGTGGGTTAACACTTAGACACATATGGACAAATGGATGTGAAGCATCTGTCATTTTTGTGCCTTTTTTTCCAAATTAAATACCTTAACCCTTTAATCATAAATGTTTTTTTTTCAGTAAACGTCAGATGTGCAGATCATCTAAAATTTATTTTTATGAAGCAGGAACAGCATATATGTTTATGCTACTCTTTACTAAAATATATGTCCATGTCACAGGATCTTTTTTGCATTATTCATGGAGAATTCTGGCTGTAACATTGGCCAAACCCAGAATTGTCATCTGTGAAACTGACTGGCTCCATTTCAGTGATCACGGGATCATCAGCATATAATAAACTGGTGAGCAGTTTCCAGTATTTACAAAAAGAGAAAAAAAGGAGACAACACAATAACAACACACTGGTGCACTGATTTGGAAGATCAGTGATTCAAGACTGACCTGTTGATTCCTATTAATCATCAAGTCAATCTAAACTACAAGTCTGGGATTAAGATTAAAATGATGGCGTGTGTGTCTATTTAACAATTAAATGACTGCATTTTGCATGCATTACAGATGCATTTATTTTCCAAATAGTCTTTCTGCTTTCAGTTGGTTGCAGGTGCTGGCCGAAAAACTAATGGCTAATCATATCCATTCACAAAACCCATTTTACAAATAAAGTAAATGGCCAATAAGCTCCCACACAACCAAAGAAAACAGTATCTTGGTCTGAGATGTGAAATCCTCCCTAAAGCTCATTGAAAGCAGCTCTTTAAAGCAAACCCCTCATGTCAAAACGGACTGTTACCTGAATATCAATGTTCACAGTATCAGCATTTCTGTCTGAGGAGTTCAAGTCATTTCCTTGTAGTCCATGTACATAATAATGATACACATGCCTGAAACAAAGAAGGCTACATTTATTGCTGACGCAAACACAGTTTTTCAGGGAAAATACCAAAAGCTGACATTCACCCAAGCATATTTTACCCTGTTTATTTTTTTGTACCAGCTCTGTGAAAACCAGAATTCTGTCGTAGCAGTGTCTGTGTTCTTTACAGTCAATTTTACAATCACCTAAGTTCAATTCAAGTCAATTCAATTTTATTTTTATAACGCTTTTTACAACAAGTTGTCACAAAGCAGCTTTACATTGTTCCCAGGTCTGAGACCCCCTGAGAGCAAGCCTAAGGCAAGGAAAAACTCCCCAATTAACAGGAAGAAACCTTGAGCAGAACACGGCTCAGAGGGGGAGCCCATCTGCTTCTGGCTGGCACTGGGCAGATAGAATTAGAGAGAGACTTAAAGTTGTACAATGTACTTTAAGACATTTGAGACTTTAACATTTGAGACATTAAGACTAAATAAGGTAAACTCAATGCAAAGATCATTTTATGAAGGGCAGGGAGGGCTACAAAGCTGCGGATAGCCCTTATCCAGGTGAACTCACGCTAGCTCTCTCGTCCACAGGTGAAAGTCTGCCCTCAGGAATGCTATGTGCTCTGGCTGGATTCCAGTCACCACCACAGCGGTGAAGTGGTCTTTACCAATCTCTTCTGAAATGAGGCTGTGAAGAAAGCGCTCATCCTCACTGGAAATGTGGGAAGAGTCACCTGGCTGGAAAGGTCACATTTAGCCCTTTAGTACATGCACATTTAAATGAGTTTCACAACAAAAAAAAAAAAAACCCATTCATGTCTGAGACTCACAGATGGATGCAGAGTTACCAAAGCACACTGATACGGAAATACAGTATGACTAGTAATGAAAACATCAGCCACCCTCTGCTTTAAAGTCTAAATGTTAATACATTGTTGAACCCCACATTCTATCAATGTGGAGTTCAACAATTCAACCTTAAATTCAACTACTTCGATACCCTCCAAAACCCAGTTTCTGCTGCCTCCCTCATAAGATATTATTGCTCACTTACACTATGTATTGCTATTGACTAAAATGTCACCCATGCACAAAAATGAAATCTACTGCCTAACTATGCACAGCTCTAACAACCTGCCTTCACAAATAAATCATCAGCATTACAAAGGTTAATATGGGAAATATTTCTCCTGAGACATTCTGAAACAAACATTCACCTTTCTGTTCAGAATGAAACCTTCATAAATCTCCTGTTTATTCTTCTCCTTTTTTTCAAACTCCTCTTTTGACAGAAGAAGCTCATGAACATCCATGGATCCCACAGGTTTGGTGATCATCTTACCAAAAACAGATGAATGAAAAAGTTAAGTAAAAAACAAAATCAGAACAGCTTTCAAAATGTACAATGCATAATTACAAAATTCACTAAGGTCATTCCATGCCAAACGTAAGGATAACAGCTCTCCTGTTTCATCTTTCGTATATAAATAAGTAGACAAATAAATAAATAAATAAGATAACAACTGGTGTATTAGTTGGGTTTTTGGACATACTGAGTTTAGAAATCACCCATTTATTATTTTTCCAATTTCCCCTTTGAGTTGTGACCTTGTATAAATCAACCAATGGTCAAATATTAACTAGAAAAATCACTCAGTGGTCAATTTTAACCCTACTATCAACCCAACTCTCAATAACGTCTTCCTTTCTACAAAAAATACATATATGGAGCCCCTATCTGACACTGGTGAGGTTGCCAGACCATAGATTAAGTGGCAGGTTGTATTTCAATTTCAGCTTCACTCTTAACCCCATGTGGGTGCTGATCCAGTATTTCAGTATTGCTAAATGTACATTAGGGATCCCTCTTCTAAATGCTAAAAAACAGTTTTGGTTTCAGGCTGCAATTTTTCATTCAATCCCTCTGACACAGGAAATTATGCATTTTTACCAAATTTAGGACAAACGGAGTAAAATGGGGGACCTTGTAAAAATCCCAACAAAATTCTTTGTTAGATGCTGAAAAGCTGAACAAATAAACTGTGGCAGACATGGATATGATAATCTTCCAGTAATGTATGTCAGTGAATGATGAGTATGTAGGAATAATAAGCAACCAAATGGTTATGACAACTTTATGAAAGAGGGAACATCTTTTTTGTTAGGTTGTAATTAGACACAAAAAGGATTCTGCTTTCCTGAGCAGATACCAACTGTTCTGTACTCACTCTGGTTGACTGTCCTATGTAGAATACAGCCTGCTTTCCTCCAACTCCAAAGTAAGATATATCACTGTTCAGACTACGAGGAACTGGGGCAGGTCGAACATAGTCTATAGAATTGCTGTATTAAAAAAGGAGAAAGAGCACAGAACAGTATCCAGAGGTGAATAAAGCATTTACTTTGACGTATCCATACACTGCCGAATCTGATATGTCAATATCCATACACTGTTAATGGCCACATTTTTTTCATCACATTTCAGGAAGCACCATATAAAGCAGTAAAGAAATATTTCTGTGCTTTAGCACAAACACCTTCCTGTTTCCGATGACATCCACACAATTCTTCTCAGATAGCTTTTGGGGGGGGACTCAGAGTAAAGGGATCTCAAGAGTGGAGGCTACTTCCACCAAACTGAAAGAAAGTAGTGCTGGTCTTCTTACCAGACATGGGAAAACCAGTGCATTGTTCTAACCCATTTTCATTCCAATTCACCCATAATCACCCAACTGTAAACACGAAGCCAAACAAACCTTTCAAACTCACTGCTCTCTCTGGTGAACTTGGACAGCCTGTAAACAGCCCAGTTGTTGAGTTGCTTGGATGTCATTCCACAACCATTGTCTACCACAACTACCGCAGGCTTGCCCTGAGATTCATCAAACAACTGGGAGAAAAAAAGAATCCAAGATTGAAATCCCACAAAACATTTTTTCTCATTTAATGCAAAAAAAACAAATCAGAATTACTTACCAGTCTAATGTCTATTGTCCTGACACCATCATTTTTTGCAGTTGCTGACAACGCATTATCAATGAGTTCCGCAAAGGCATAAGCTGTAAACACAAATATGTTTTTTTTTTTTTTTTTTTTAAGAAACAGCTCAGGCGAAATACTAATACAGATGTTTCATGAGTGCAGTGCAAATTCAGCTGAATGAGACCTGACAATTCTGTACTTACGTAATGATTTCTGCCCTTCGCTTGCATAGTACTCATACATGCCACTTTGGATGAGTGTGTCATAATGTGGCAGAAAGAGGATGCGTTCCTTTGTGGACCCTGGCAGGACTTGATCGACAGAATGAAGCATGTGCAAAGTACTTCCATCTTTTAGCTTTGCTGCAAATGGTGAAATGAAAAAAAAATGTTTACTGGGATTCTTTTTTTCTGTTTTTTTTTTTAACCTATAGGGTATTAACTGCCATGGGTTCCGGTCCTGTACGACTAATGGTGTCAGATTTTAAAGGAAAAATTCCTTCCTTGTGTTTGGTCTGGTCAAAATAAATACCAGTTTTCATTCATTTGTAAATGCTGTGACATCTGACACAGGACAACGGAAAATAAAAAGGTGACCTGTACCAATCATGCAAGTTGTAATGACTACAATTTTCAAAAGACTACTAAATAAGTAATTGCTTGAACATACAAACCTGAAATCTCCAATGTATTTTTAGGAGGATACCAACAAAGGGTTATTTCATGAAACTCAGTATCACACTTTGCCCAGAATGGCACACCTCAAATGCAGGTACTGTTAAACACACTTTGGTTTCACGGACACCCTCAGCTCACTACTCAGTTTCCCCGAGTCTGGAAAATGAGCTCATTTTTATCTTGTTTTGGACAAACCAACTCATATAGCAGGGACGTCAGAAAACATGGCTGCATATGAGCTTTATTACAATGAAAATCTGCAGTTGTTGCCCATTAAAGCACTTGTGCAGGCCACACCGATGGCATAAAATGACAGACTTCTCATTAAACCAGCATTTTTATCCCATGTTGCATGGTCTGGGCTAGGATTAGGAGCAAAAAAGTAAGACAGAATACTCAGAGTACAAGCAGCTGGACCTAGGACATCAGGACCTACCAAACCAACACTTTGTTGCATTTATGAAGCTAAGAAAAATGCGAAAACATAACCTCAGCAAAGATTACATGTTAAGGAGAACCTGAAGAAGACACAAAAATGCGACAAGTGAACCCACATGGTAAAGAATACAGAACATCAGTACAGCAGATGCTACAGTAGATGCCTGCCCTTGAAACTTGTGGAAATTAAGACTTACCAAATTTCCCTGCATTGATTTCCTTCCTGTCTGTTGTTGTCAACACAAACCTTTCATCTGAGGAAATGGAAAACTCCTGAAACAAGCATCAGAACAGAATCAAACCAAAAACATCCAAGTACTGCTTTGTCTTCATAAACAAACATCATACTCATCCTTTCACTTGCCTGACCATCAAGAAAATGATTCAAATGTACTTTTGTGTACCACTGTATGTCCAGGTTGCTGACCAAATTCTTTGTCCATTTGTTTTGAATGCCACCATGGAGATGAAGAGCAAGAAGAAGAACAGGAAGAAGTATGAAGAAGAAATGAGGAGCTGGAAAGGTGTGAGTTTGGCATTTATTGTGTGGACCTCTGTCCATCCTTCATACAAACGACAGCATGTTGCCAACCACTAACTTGGCTGGCTGTCACACCTACCATCCCAATTACCTACAACAGCTGCCATCACAATCATTGCCATAAATATCTAATTGCTTGGGATGACACATGAATAAACATGTACATGTTCACCCAACAAGAACACAAATATCCTGTTAGTACCACAACCGAGACTAACTGAACCTTCTATGGGCTCAGTAGAATTGATAACATAAATGCATAGTTATCACAGCTAAAAATAATAGTCTAAATACATTTTGTTATGAACAATGAGCCCACATTAAGCTAGCTATGCCTGCCAAGTCTTTCAATGTTGTCAACAGTTTTAACTCAGGGGGTGTCATTACTCCTTTGCCTCAGTAATGGGACTGACTCTTAATTAAATCAGTTACAAACACAAACCATGTCAAATTTAATTGGAATCTTATTAAGCAATAGCCACCGCTGCCCTCACACACATTCTTCAGTTAATGAAAATTACAAGTTTGATGCAGTTCATGACCTGCAGCAGAAATTCTCTTACAACTCTCAGCTCTCTGAACCAGTTGCCAAGCCCTGTACAGTCCTCACCTTTTTACAGCTCTCAACTTTTCACAGCTTTATGAGCAATAAACACAATTATATGTAACATTTAAAAGGCTTTATGAAAAACTCCACAACTGACTCTAACACTCAACTAGAGGCTAGTGTAAAAATTTAGATTTTTTTTTAAATAAACACAGGGGAACTTGTTTTCCTTAATACTTAATAGATGTGGTGCAAAAAGGTAGTACTAACATATTAAATGCTCTCAAGGCATAAAAAAAAATCACCTGTTAACAGGTGAGCCTTATTTAAGGCAACATCTTTGCCCTCTTCTTTGTCTACAGGCCATGAATCATCCAAATAATGTGTCAGCCATCATTTCTTTGCACAGGTGAAATAGCAAATTGCAATATAATAGCAAATATCCATCTTACCAACTGGGCTAGTCATGTCAACTACATTGCTTGTGTTTAGAGAGGAGGTGTCAAACCAGTGGTGCGTTACTGAATACAAAATTGGGTAGTCTAACAACAGAAACAGGAAACTTGGGCTGCTTTCTGAACTGATATCTAGCTTCCTGCCTAGCAGAGGAAGTATCTGGTTAATCAACATGAAGAGGCCATCAGAACCTTCTCTAACTGTAGTGAGATTTCACAGAGACAATGCACATCCATAATACCCAGTCACTACTGTCTTTTTAACACCAACAGACAGGTGCATCTCACTGTTGGGGCCTTTAAATGGCTGAATCAGTGCTTGTTCATTTACTGTTCCATCACTTAAAATGAGAGTTGCGTTGTAATTTCGCAACAGAATATGGTCACAGAGACAACAACCATTAAGTCTGCATTATATTTGTAATGACACAAGTGAACTCCTGTCACCTACCCCTTCGCCATGTCAGCAAAATTAAAAGTAGTGCCAGACCGAAATAACGGACAGCCTAAAATAGTTATCTGTCAAAGGAGATGGTGACAACAGTCATGCTGTTCTGAATATAACTGAACTGCTGGATGCTAAAGTTACTTCGATTTGAAGCATCAACCTACCACTGTATTGAGCGCAGTTCCTGGTGGCATGTGTAGAGTTTTTTAATAATTGTATTATTATAGAAAGCTCCCCATAATTCAATAATTCCACCAGCGATTAGTCAATTAACTTTATTTAGTGAGTTAGCTAGCTTAGTAGTAGCCAGCTACGCAGCTAGATGTTTAGCTACATCTATGCATTTCACAAAACAAACCGCAGTTTACTTCAAAATAAGAGCAACAGTCCTGACGATGTCTTCGTATTATTTAAAAAGCAAAATAACACGAGGGGGTGAATAATAGGCAGACTGAAACGCAAAGCAGCGTTTCCATGGCCCACACCTCCCTCGATGCTCTATCACCATCAACGTTACGTTACCTTTGAGAGAGCTCTCAGAAAATCAGTGAAACCCATGCCCTGGATGTCCAAGACCTTCTGAGAGACGACACTGTTTTCTCGACGACAGTCAAACACCACCACTTTTCCCGCTGTCTTGGCTGATGCCTTAGCATCATTTGTCCCGCACGGTTCTGCTTGTACCATGTCCAGGCTAGAGGTGATAAAGCAGTCGGAGTCGGCCATGTTCCTCCCAGCGTGGAAGCGAGAGCAGCACTTCAGAAACAACAAGAAACGCCCATATTATAATCTGCAAAACCCTCTCCACTGTGTATTTTCTACGTCGTTCGAGTGAAAAATTCAACCCTTGCACTTGGGTACTGTGTCACAGCTAGTGCATCAATTTCCGGCTATGCTACGCAGACCGTATTTTCAGCATGCACGGCTCTTTAACCGCCGCTTCACTCAACCCAGGACGCAGACGTCACACATACCAAACCACGTGCATTTATATTGTTTTGGTTAGAGGCGCTTGGTTGCAGCGTGTAAGGTTGCCAGCGCGAAATCGCAGTGCATCAAAATGCTAAGACTTTATGAAATGCGCAAAAAGAGAAAGGATATCCACAAGCATAAAGCATACATTACCTATGCCATTAAATAAAATTGTAAAAGTTAAGTCTCCCATTAAAATTGTAGATATTGAAATGAAAAGTACAAAGAACAAGCTAGCCACATTACTATTACACAAGCTAAACCACTATTCAAAGCTATACAACCCAATGTTTCCACAATTGTCTCATAATTTCTTTGTGTTAGAGAGATAATGTAAATTTTCAAGATTGTTGTTTTATATTTATTTATTTTTGTGCAGTGTATGGGGTTTGAATGATAATCATGCAGATTCATTATTTCTGATACACAAGACAGAGAAGCACTGGACATCATGGAACCAAAACCCTGAGAAGTCATGGAATTAAGGGACAGCTAACAAAAGGAGTGTGTTTGGAAATGCAAAATTGACAAAGAACTTAAGTATGAACAGCATCTGAAATCATGGTGAGCGCTGACTGTTAGTGCTGGATGGACATGCATTGCACACGCTGTGAAGTGCCAATGAGTGAAGATCAATGAAGTGGTAGTTATGTTTTGAGGAATCCAGACATGCTGAAGTCTTCCAGGTCAGTTCAAATAGCCAATAAGTTACTTTCACGCCCAACGAGCAATCAGTGTGCAAGCTACATGAACAGTCACTACAAAGTTGGAATAAGGGGCATCGCAACTTCCCACTACTTTGGAATTCAGATGCCAATAGGGTGTTACTATTAAGAACAAACATCTCACAGTTGATATGCACAAGTCATAGAATATGTGTAACCATATCATTACAAAAAGCAAGGGTGGATGCATATGTTTTCAAAATAGCAATTAATAGAGATATCATTCACTCAGATGTACAAAGGCTTAAATTCTATACATTTAAATTGTTGGATGAAGTTTTGCTACGCTATGCTATACAGGATAACCAGTGCCTGTAATATTTTTTCGTAATATCGAATGAGGCAGCTCATTTTCAAGTGGTTACAAATAACATATGATGCTATATGCTGAATATGATAAAATTGTCATAATGATATCCAGACTCGACAGACCTAGAAGTATTAAGGATTTGTTGTGATGCAGTGGTTGGACAAATTAAGAAGGTCATAGTAAAGATTCTGAAAATTGTCCACGTTTTAAGAATATATTATTCAAATGTATCCAATTATATCCACATTATATGTGTTCAAATATGGTTATATGATACAGGATTTTTTTCTGAAGGATTCAGACCTCATGATCTTCGCAATTATTTACGCGGGAGAGCCAGAAAAGAGCCTGTCTTATTTAATACGCTTTTGAGAAGTTTGTTAGCACATTATGGCAACCCTTACCGGTTTGCGTGATTGCGCATGCGTATAGTGAAAAGCACCATGGCTGCGTCCGGTCTCAATGCGCGCCAGTCTGGAGTAGCAGAGGAACTAGCTGAATGGAAGGCATATCCATGTGGTTACATTCAACGTTTCAGGCAAAGTGTCTTTAAAACGCAGTAGAAGACAGACATTAATAAACGACTATTGTGGCTTGCAGTTAGATAGCCGTCAAATGCTTTTAATGCTACCTACACAATCTTTTAACTCTAGTTAACTAGTTAGCTAACTAGCTCGCCAGTCACTGTAACGTTACCCATGTAGATTTACACGTTGGTAACGTTAACTTTTCAATCTAACGTTAATTAACGAGGGTCATGCTGCGACACAAAAGGTTAATGTTTGTCTTCGCTTATTGGTATTCAGCAAGCTAGTTATTTGAAGTTAGCAAAACAGACGACACAACTCAGTAGTCGTGTAAAATGTCTATATTGCTCAAAAATACCGAAGGGTGGCTTCTCGATCAGTGTTCTTTTCTCAGTAACAGTTTTCAGTGTTGCCTCGAGGTAGGGGAAAACGACCAAAAGCAGTACTTAAAGTGTAGCTTCAAAAGGCACTATTTTGATATTTTTAAGCCTCACATCACTCTAAAACCCGACCCAACTGACACCAGTGTCACTGACAGCAGCGCACAGACTGCTGTTGGGTGCAAGGACAGCGAGGCTGATTCTATATTGCCAACAGAAGAAAAACGGCAGACAACACTAACTACGGACAGAAAGGTAAAGACAGTCAGCATTGTGACTCCAAAGCTTAGTAGTTATTCAACCTTATCAGCTTAGACTGTTACGTTCAGATGACCATAACTAGAATGCATGCCTAGGCTACAGGACTTCTTTGAGATTTCTACCAGATGCAATTTTACGGCTAGCCTCTTTCTGTAAGGCTGGGGATTCCGTATGACAGCTGGGATAAGACTCACTTCACAAGGGTAGCTAGCGCTACAGGAAAATATGTCCATATTCAAACGAGTGTAAACATATTGTGGTGGAAAATTTTGGACTAAAATGTATACCCCATATGTAAATTCTAAGCATTGCCAGTATATGTTAGGTTTTGATTTTAACCACTTTGTTTTTACTATGCACAGATAATTTAATATGTTAGCCTTAATAAACAATATGTGTCCTATTATACTTTGTATCCATGTGAGCAGAAACTAAAACGGGATGGGAGGGGTAAGCAGGTGTGAGATACCTGTATGCCAGGTAAGGCTTGTTATTGGGGCCTTGGTAGACGCTGCCCGAGTGCTACTCGGAAGGTGGACCTTGAGTGTAAGATAAAAGAGTTGGACTCTGTTAAGGGGGGGGGGGGGGGGGGATGCTGAACAGGGATTCTTCATGGAATATAGTCAAGGCAGAACAGGTTAAGCAAGGACATTTATTTTTATACACATAATAGGGTATGTGTGCCTTGGCAATATTGGAGGGCAGCCGAAGCAGGATTAATATGAATATGAAAATCTTGAATTATTTTTTAGTTTTATATACTAGATATGTGTGGCCTTGGAGATAATGGTGTACAGCCGAAGCAGAATAACTGGGCTTGGCAACAGGAAAAGCCAAATATGGAATGAAAATGATGACAGTATGAAAAACAATGTTGTACAGAAAATGTGTTATGAAGCTGAGGGGGGGGGGGGGGGGGGGGGGCAAAAAAGAAAGATGCATTTGGGGGTTTTTCAGATTGCCCGGGGTTATGTTAGTTCATAAGAACACATATGCAGGGTTACTTTAGGTAAGAAAAACAAGGAGTTGGTATCAGTAAGGATGACCCTGGTAAATTGGCCAGACACTTAAGTTTAAAAAATTGTAACAGGTGCGGCCTGGAGAATAATGGGGAAATTCAGGTTGTTTTTAGGGCTAAAACTAAAAGATATGAAGAGCGGTTTGGAGAAAAATGGGGAACTTAAGTCTGCTTGAAAAAAATAAAATAAAGGTGTACAGAAAGCGTGAAAATAATGGTGTATTGAAAAAGGATGCTAGAAAACAGGAGAAGGAGGCCTGATGCTACAGGAGGGGCTAAGGTAAAGACTTAAAAGAAAAATGTATTTTGGGGTCTTTCAGACTGCTTGGGGAATTGACTAACAGACAGACTGCTCCACGGACCATCCCAGTTTACTGTATGTGATTTGCGCATATATACAATAAACCTATTGCATCAGACTCTTAAGATTATTTTCTGTACAAATTTCCTGTGATTATTTTCAGCAGACTGTTGAGAGTTGTATTTGTTCTTTATTGGGCACTGGAATTTACTTCCTGAAATTATTACAAAAAGGTATATATAAATTACATAACTTAAATTATTGTACAAGTGTGGAGGGAGACCCCGGTCTAACAGGTCTAGACTGGAAGGGGTTTTTTCCTACCACAATATGATAAAGAGTGACATTTTTGTCTATCTGATTCTAGAAACAGAAACGGAAACGGAAACACAAGGAGCTGAACCAAGGAGAAATTGATTCACAGTTTTACCATGATAAGGTGACAGTGTCTTCCATGGCTAACATTCTTCACGTTTATTAAACATATCTGTTAATTTCAGTATCATTGACTTGTCCTGATAATATGTATGTATTCGTCTCCTCAATGTAGGTGAGAAGAGTCATTTTGGAGGGAACCCCAATCTTTGTTGAAGAGGGGTTTTCTTGTGGATATCTGAGTACAGCCGAAAAAGACAAATTATCGCTGCCCATTTCCCCTGACGATGGCCGATTGGCAGATTTATGCGATATGGCCAAACAGCTCCCCCTGGTGGACGACAGTGAACAAAAACCCGTGCAGGTTATTGAGGACAATGACAAGCACCAAGTGGAGCAGTTGGATTTGTTCACGCGGGTTACGTGTAACCCTCTAAACTGTGCTAGAGTGGTGACCCTGATGGGGAAGCAATATCTACTTCCCCCACACTGCAGCTTCTTGCTTTCCGACATTACCCGAATGCAGCCCCTGGTGAATTGTGAGTCATACTTATTGTTTGAGTCTCCAAGATGTGCTTAATACACTGCTAACATGAACTTTAATAGAAAATTGTCATATTAATTGCTTTAAACTAGACTGTGCAATGGTACATAGACTATGATCTATGGACAACCCATTATTTATAAGCCAGTTCAGGGGTCTATGGAAAGGTGACATTAGGAGTTGTTTTAACTGTTCTGGTACCATACATATCAGAGCTAGTGTAAGTGAATGGGATGCATGTGCTGATGTAACTTCAAAAGTTAATTTAATGATCTTATGTTTAGTGGTCCAGCAAGGTGTGATAAAAGAATTTGAGAATCACTGGTCTAGGAAGTTACAGCCTCTCCAGTCCATTATCTGTTTGAGACATGGTTATATGGTTTATTTGTTTAGCACTGGACACCCTTGTCCAGAATGACTTAGACAGCTTAGATTTTTTTTCTTCTGATTCATGTGTACAGCTGGAATGTTGAAGAAATTGACGTTTAAGTCAGTGACTTGAATAGAAAATTGATTTGCTCATTGCCGATTCATTTCCTTGATAGTGCTGCCATCTAGCGGCGGCCATGTTTCTTTCTTCTCAGTGGGAAGGCTGGGGTTTTCGTGACAGTTTGTGATGAGGGAATGCACATGGGCAGCCTTGGAAGTGTAATGAGCATACTTTCATTCCCTCATTTACAACGGCAACCCACGCACCCACCTCACATGAACAGCGACGTCTAAAGTAGCTGTACATCACATACTGCACGATCTGCTTGTTGTCTTTGGATGGGTGATCTGTCACGGCACACTGCTCTGACGTTATTTTTCACAGACGGGAAGAAGTTTGACGCCATTGTCCTGGATCCGCCGTGGGAGAACAAGTCTGTCAAAAGAAGCAGAAGGTTAGCTGACTCATCTGCCACATTCTCATAATCACGTGCAGGAAGTCAATAGAATTCTAGGTAGTAGTGTAGGTATTAATAAAGAAGTGATCCAGTGCTGGAAGACTATATCTTGTAGATGTGTTAAATCACAGTGATGTGGTTATTTTAGATGAATCGTTCAGTGTAGACTTTTATATATGTCTGGTGTTTTTATGTGACATATAGCACACAGTAGTATCAAACAAATCATATGGAGAGAGGTATAGCATATCCCAGTACAATTTCAAATAAGATATGTCAGTAATCCATCATTCAGTCCGCACTGTGCAACATTAAAGATGTCATTATAATCCCTGGATATAAATGTTTTTGTTGTTAAATTGAATCAAGTTCAATCATTTTCCTCACCAAGTCAGGTTTAGGCCAATGCATAATTGGTTGTAGAGGATGAACGCTGACGTGTGTGTGTTGCTCCGTGGTGAAATACAGCTGCTTAGAAGGCTGGGACGGAAGCAGCGCAGTGTGTGTTAACTAGAGCGCTCCTTCCCCGCGCGTCCGTCCCGGTGCGATCTGCAGGTATAGCTTCCTGCCGTCGTCCCAGCTCAGACGGCTTCCCGTCCCCCTGCTGAGCGCTCCGGGCTGCGTGGTCGCCACCTGGGTGACCAACAGACAGAAGCACCTGCGCTTCGTGAAGGAGGACCTGTACCCTCACTGGGGCGTGGAGGTGCTGGCGGAGTGGCTGTGGGTCAAGGTGAAGCACGGTCGTCACGGCCAGCGTGCGGGAGTGGGTGGAGTCCTGGGGGTGGCAGGTTTAGCTTAGTCAGAACGCATGCGGCACATTTAATGTTGGTGTTACAAACAAAAATGCCCTTGA
Organism: Megalops cyprinoides; assembly: GCF_013368585.1. NCBI lineage: Eukaryota > Metazoa > Chordata > Actinopteri > Elopiformes > Megalopidae > Megalops > Megalops cyprinoides. The sequence goes on from NC_050584.1 coordinate 19,502,740, forward strand.
CCCAATTTGATAACAGGCGCACTTTCAAGCCTAATGCTGGGAAGAGACAGTCATTTGGTTGAACTCATATACACTGTGTTTGTCACCAATGCACAGTATCATTATGGTAACACCCCATAACATCTGCTACCTCTAGTAATTAATGTTAATTTTATGTGTAGTGTTGTGATGTAATTTGGATTGGGTTCTAGTGACTGATGTATCGTAGTATACTTGGCTTCTGTTGCCTAGTTAGATTGCGCAAGTTAACTTGTTTAACTTCAATGGATACACTTATACACTTATGGATGATTGTGCTGGATGTCACTCTGGATAAGAGTGTCTGCTAAAAGTGTGTAAGGTAATGTGTGTTTTTCTTCTGTGCCCTTAGATCACCAGGTCGGGAGAGTTTGTGTTCCCTCTGGACTCTCCGCACAAGAAGCCATATGAAGTGCTGGTGCTGGGGAGATATCGTGGGAGCAAAGACCATTCAGTGAGGTACAGCTGACTGTAGGCTGTAGCAGAGGCTCAAAACGGATGAAGCATGTGTGTGTTTCCACGGGACGATTTGAGCCACTCAGCTGCTCATCCTCTCCTCCTGTTGTTGCCAGTGATTGGACGAAGTCAGAACCCGCTCTCCCTGACAAGAGGCTGTTGGTCAGCATTCCCTCACTTCTTCACTCCCAAAAGCCCTCCCTCTCAGGTAAACATTTTTCTAGAAGTCCTGTACACACTAACAATCAATTGTATCATGTAGCTTCATGAATATGGTTATAGAAATCCTACTGAGGTGAGTGAATTTTATGGGTCTCCTTAAAGTGGTGTATAAAATGTGCATTGGGCCAGACCTAGGTTCATTTTAGCATTTGAATGTTTGAATGGGTTTTCATTTTTATATAAATGCAATATAGCATTGGAGAGAAGGAAGAAAACAAAAAAAAATGTGAAAGGAAGACTGCTTACTAAGGGTGGAGTACCCTTTATGTTATCCATGACTGAACACCATTAACAACAATGGGATGCAGTGAGGTGTGTGTAGCTCATACCCACTATACCCCTATCAGTTCTGTTGTGTTCATTACTACCTAAATGTAAAAACACCCTGCTGTCAGCACTTGCATACAGTAGGCATAGGGCAATAGTGTAATGTACTGGTAAAGGCACTGTTTACCAGTACATGTTTACTGCCTTCAATTAGTCAGTTGTTACTACAAAATAAATCCTGTAATTTTATACAAAATATATTAATATTCTCAGATTAAAGGATGGATTCTCGGCACAGAATAGTGTAAACTATGATACCCACCCACAATATGAAAACCTCATTTGAATTAAGCAGCAATTTTAGAAGTGTCTGATATGATAAACCACGCTGAATGATTGATGCATCATGACGGATGTCATAGTAAAGGCAGAAACAGTCTGAGCTGATCTCCATGAAAGCGTTTTGGAAGGTTTTTTTATAAATACCACAGACACTGCATACAGCTTGATACTGTCAGTAGAGGGCAGTGCAGCACTGTGAAAGTTAGCATAACTCTCATTGTGGCCATCTCTGGCCATTTTCAGTTTCTGTCCTGTGGCAAGCACAAGAGAAAGCATTTTATTATTCAAATGTAGACCATGAACAACAGATTGCCTCTGTTCCCTCGTCTCGTCTGGCTGCATTACTGTAAATAACTACAATCTGTCCATAGACACTGCATCAAAGCTCATCTTCATGTTATTAAACCCACACATTGTTACGCACTCAAAACATCAGATTAAGACCTTAAAGACTCATATTGCATTCATCAAAATGCAACTTTGAGATGCACTATAACTGATGTTCATAAAAAAATAATAAATGAATGAAATCCTCCATAACACCTAAGCAGCAAAAAAGTTCAATTGTTCAGCTGATGTCAGTGTCTTAGAGTGAGCAAGATTGTGCTCCATTCATTTTCAGGATGCAGTTATTTCATACTCTATATTTTAATGTTTTTTCCGGAATTGTGGCCTTAAATCGAAAACTGTCCTGTATATATCTGGATTTCTCCCTGCCGTTTATTTGCCATCAGTTGCTGTTTTGCCAGGCTTTGCGGCCTCATTGAAACTGTTGTCGATATCAACATTTACCCAGTGGATCAGTCCTTACTAATTTTGTCTAAACTTGGAGGGTCAACCTGAATTCTTGTAGGGCAGCTTATTGAGCCTTCCAATTTGTGTTCTAACCAATTGCCTTGGCTTAATTGCTCCAGTCAGCTAATCAGCCACATCATTTATACCTTTGATTTTCCCAAAATACCCTGCAGGAAAATGTCTAGAGTATGAGGCATAGCCTTAGTAGTCTCAGGCCGTGATTAATACTTTGTAAATGTGACAGTTTAAACGTTTTGGCTGTTTAAGCAAATAAGAGGAGATTGTTAGAGCTGAAAGCAACATCATCCTCCAGAAACAGTCTGACAACCCCAGCCTGAACAACTGCAAGTCCATGTGTCATGATTCACACATGGCACTTTTAAACTGTTTGTTATTTAGAACCGTGCGAGTGATGCCCCATAAAGCTAATTGCGCTCACTCATAAGTCTGCGGGCTCTGAAAGAGGAGAGCGTGAAGGCTGAGCAGCCGAGAGCAAGGCTGCAAGCACCTCATTTACATTTGTGGCAGCTTGTAAGCACCTGCATTCAGCAAGTGCTGACAGCATCACTGACTTTCTGGCCATTTAGGCGACGCCACCGATGGCACATTGCAACCTCCCAGTGTCGGGTCCCCAAGACAGATATGACAGGCTTTGTTGTGAGAGCACATAAGTCTAGGGCAGTGGTTTAACCCTGATGGAGTGACTTGCTGTGTAGCACTGCTCATCTTCAGCTTGGGACTTGTCACAGCACGCCCAATGCCCGGAACGCTCTCCACAAACGGCCCACGAGCCGGGACGCTCGAGTGCCATCAAAACGTGACCCGAATTTAAACAGCCACGCTCTTCTCATCGGCGCATCGGCGGGCATCATCTCCGGATCCCCCGGTTGGTATTGCTAACCCTTTGCAGCCGAGATGCCTCGTGAGCGGACAGGCTCAGAAATGTAGCCTCGGAGCTTAAATGTCAGAAGGATTTGTCCAGACCTCCTGCAGGATGACCCAGGAGAGGTGCCAGCACGTATTACCCGCTAAAGAACAGGCAGTGGGGAGCTGCCAGCTCTGTCTGTCCTGCGCAGCCGAAAGGAGGATCGCCCAGAATCCACGCAGAGGACGGGTGGAAGCTGAACGCGTCCAGATCGCGGATGTGAGACCTGTTGAAAGGTCAGCCATTGGCACAGTGCGAGACAGGCTGGTTGTGCAGGCCTGCATCATCAAAAGCACAAGCGCAGAGACTTTTTTCTTCTTCTTTTTTTTTTTTTTTCCTCCCCTTCAGTCAGGGCTCTGCATCGCTTCCATTACAGGCAGCGTGCAGTCAAGACCCGCAGCGCTCCACTGTCAGGGCCCTGTAAGCGAGAGGCCCGGGGCCCGGCGGCGCCTCCCGTGTCAAAGCCGCTGTGAGTGGTGACGCTGCGCTGCGTCCGGCCTCACCGATCCGCCCCCCCCCCCCCCCCCCCCCCCCCCCCCCCCCGGGCCCTCGCCTTGCATCCGGAATGAGTCTGCTCGCCCGCGCAGCGGAGAAGGGGGAGCGTACAAGACGGTGACTCCTGCACCCTGGCTGTCAATCATTCCGACAGCAGCGTCAGGCGCCGGCCTCACCGGCAGAACCAAGGGACGTGCGCTTTCATGTGTTTGTTGCTTTTTTTTTTAGTAATCAGTTGGCTGAACATTGAGAAATATAGATGACCCTAAGGGTCTCTGTTGAATGCATTAATAGGGGCATCACAAGGGCTTCTGTAATTAGACAGAATTAGACTATTCAGTATTCCACTGTAATAAGTCACTAATTGGCGTAACCCTCCCTTTGACCTTCTGGTGCTCTTCTGTTCAAGCTGGGGTTTTTTTAGGTAGTCTCACAGATGGAAGAGATAAACACTTGGCACTGCAGTATTTGATATGACCAATGTGTGCTGTTTGCTGAGGAGTACATGTATTGTAGCATTTGAAAAAAATGCCTAAAAACCTGTTTTCACAGCAGGAATTCTTGACTACACGCACACATGCAGTACAGTGTTATTTAGTGAATGCAAATGTTACATGCTCATAATAACCCTCACTCATGAAATCTTAATTGGGCCATGGCGGGCTCCTCACCCTACATGCTAACGAGGTGAGCCCAAATTGAGCGTGGGGGTTGTTGTCCACAGGTGAGTAATTCCCTTGAGGGATTGGCCTATGAGGTTCTCGCACGTCTTTCTGTAATGAAAAGGAGGTCAGGAACGAGACAATTCTGGAGGTGGCTTCATCTCAGCAGGATGTAATGGCTTTAAATATTAAGTGATACAAATAATTAGATGGGTTATGGACAGATGCACCTGTAGAGCAGTGATTTGTCTCAGTCAACAATCTCTCATTATCAGGGATTGACGAAGTATGGGACCATGCTGTGGAGTGCTTGTGGTCGTCACAACGCTAACTTTTTTTTTCATTGTTACTAAGAGTGGAAAAGTATTATATCCTTTGCACTATCTGTGTCTGAACACCAGTCCATTGTAAGTAAGCATTGTAAGCATTCTGTTGTAAGTTTTTCCTTTGTTTTATGGGAAGCTGTGTCCCTGGAATATTTCTGAATCCATATTCAATGTACGGTTTAAAAACTTCTGAACCCCTGAGACAGAGTGAAGACAGTATCTGATCTTGTACACAAGAAAAGCCATGACCTTCAGACTAACTCCTGCATTATGATATAAAATAGCCTACAATTGTGATCAATTTCTTCTCTCGTCTCCCTCATGAAATCTCTCCTGTTCCTTTTGCATTAATGTGAACGGCTGAGTCCTCAGGGAGCGTGCGCGGTCCCTCTCCCGGCAGTTTGATTTAGCAGGTGATTAGGCTCTCTTTTTTTTTTTCCTTGATCCTTTCATTCAAACTCGGAAAGTTGAGTCACCCCCGAGCGCTCTGCGTTCCCGGCTGAGGTCGATGCCTGGCCTTTCCCTCTCTTTTTCCCATGGCCCTGCGGAAAGTGTGCGGGGAAGGGAGGGAAGGGAGGAGCGGAGCGTGTGGCAGGGGCGGGGGCGTGCTCATTAAAGCACAAGGCAGCGCCAGATATTTAGAAAGTTAAGTGCGAGCGGGATATGTGCGTGCATGGGAAAGCGGTGAAAAAAGGCAGGCGAGTCACCTGTGTGGGCGGCGAGGTCTTCGCTCCCAGCCTCTAAATGAAACCGATCCGTCAGGGCCGCTGTGGCCGGCGGAGCTATTGTTCCCGGCCTCAAGGACAACCAGTCCTCCTCCTCCTCCTCCTCCTCCTCCTCCTCCTCCTCCTCATCCCTCTCCGCTGATTAGAATGAAACAAAAAAACACTTCTCAATTTTTTGCTGTTCGTTTTCCCCTGCTGAATTCTCCATTAATGACACCTTTTCTCTCCCTCTTCTTCCTCCCCCTACGCCCGCGCACCGCTGGGTTGACGTGCCTTCCCTCTCTCCCCATTTCGCTGCAGAGGTGTTGAAGGAGTACCTCGGCCCCGGCACCGAGCGTCTGGAGCTCTTCGCCCGCAACCTTCAGCCCGGGTGGACCAGCTGGGGGAACGAAGTAATCAAGTTCCAGCACGTCCACTTCTTCGACGTGGAGCCCGCAAGCTCTCCCACCGGCGCCTCTTCGAGCCCGCGCTCGCCCCTCCACCCCGGTGACGGCCCTGGCAATGGCTAATGAAGGGAGTTCAGTGGGTTTAACCATGTGGGATCAAGGTGGTGGAGGATGAAAATCCCAATTTGTTTTATAAAGTTTAAAAGAGCCTGTTAAATCCCCTTCTCCTTTGATCCCTATGTGCAACTGTTTCTTTTTTTTTTTAAATCTGTGGTAGTGTACAGCGAGTGGGTGACTCAGAGCACTGGTGATGAGATGAAAGATGAAAGCATGAAGAGCTGTTTGGTCAGAGATCTTGTTTCATATCAGTAGGAGGGCCAAAGTTACCAAGCTATGTTTAGACTTCACACTTACCCAGTTTGAATACACAGGTCTGCGCAGTGTAATCATGTTATGCTTTTTAGATGATGAAGTCAGGCAGGCTGTCATCTGCTCTGATTTCATCAGCCATAAGCAGTGGGAAAGAACATATTATTTTAAATACGTGTATTACATTCTGCTTTTATCAGCCATTCCTTTTAACTAACTAACATTTTGTAGGGTCAGATAATAAATATGTCTTGATGATCAGTCGTGATGTGTGATGCATGAGTAAGAATCTGAGACAATGTGCCAAGTTACACAAAAGTTGTGACACTTGTAAAGAGTTTAACGGAGTTCAGTCTGTGAAAATGGGCAACCTAATATTGTTAAAAAAATGTTATAAGGCATCACGGCATTTTTGAATCCTTGAATCTTTGACCAAATTATACTTTAATATTGTTGCACACACTAAGATAAGATGTTCAATTAGATCAAAAGGCACTTTATTTTCTGCAATTGACTTCCTTTCAGGTGCTCAAAGTTTTGAGAAGTTCCTAACAATCAGGCATCTGTGAAATACAGTAAAAATGAGTATTTGAAGGTGAATCATATTATAACAATGAAATAAAATGAATGTCATGTGTTACATGTGAAACAGATAACACATGAACACACAAAAAACCACCACTGGCTCGAATTGTTGTGCAACAGTTTGCTGTCAGCGCCAGGCAATGGCAGCCTCGTCTGCTTGATGACTGGTGGCTGCCGGGGCACTGCCGCCTCAGCCTCCTGTTTCTCCCCAGCCGGTGGGGGACCCTGCGTCTCCGCGCGGCCCGAAAGGGATGATGATGGATATGAAAAGCCGTGCGTCACACTGCGCTGTCACAGGGACGCGTCCTGAAGGGAGAGAGAGAGAGACACCACGGAGCGATCGGAGGCGGCTCCGGGTCACGGGAGAGAGCGGGCGCCTGCCACTTAACGGACCGGTGTTCCCGGGCGACGGCGGGAACGGTGCGTGTCACCTCGCCTTGCACGGATGAGTGTTCCTGGCAGCGCCGCTCACCTCATCTCCTCCAGAACATTTCAAATGCCACCGATCACAGGTAGGCTAGCAGTTTTGGCGGGTTTTAAATGCCCCTGATAAAGCAGATGAACACAGTTCTGCCGCCCCCCCCCGCCCCCCCTCCCAAACCTTCAAATCTCCCACCTCCATCCCACCCAACCCCCCTTCTCCATGCCTGCTTATTCTGATCTAATGAGAATTTCATGAGTCTCTGAGGAAAGATGTCACAAAGCTCTATGAGAATGAATTACATTCACTGCAGAGCAATCTCAGATTAATGAATCCAGGACAGGGTGGCAGCCGGGTAATTCAGCGTTAAACGTTGCAGGCGTTCCTCGCCACTCCAGCCTTGCCAGCTTTCAGATTTTAGATCAAGGAACACAAAAATTAAAACGGGAATAAAGGGAGGAAAAAGAGAGACTTCATTTATTGTAATATGTTTTCATGTTTGTGTAAGGAAGCATAAGTCTTTGAGGTATTGAACACTTACGCTGATCTCATTAAAAATCATAGACCAATTCTGATTAGACTGCTCTCCAGGTGGAACATAATTGATTTATCCCGTGTTACTGGAGAGGAGTCTAATTTGAATGTTTGTGAATGTTAGATCCTCTGGAAGTCCACTGGGAGCGAACAGAAAATAAATGCAATATATCTGAAAACCAAAACCCCCTTTCAACAAAATTACCTTCCCCACTGTCGGAGCACAAAGAGGAAGTGAGTGTAAAGAATTGAATATGCAATGGATGGTCCTTGGAACTATCTGAGCAAATTCCAATTCGGTAGTACCCAGGTGAATATGGAAAGGTATGATGATAGGTAATGAAATAACTTCAGCCTTCAGATTGGAACGCACAAGGTAAAAGTATACTGTTACTGAATGGTAAAGTATGTCCTTTTAAAAGACTCACCATCCTGTGTTCCTTTCTGTCAAACCCAGGATCCCAGGGAGTTAGTTATGATTCAAGTTGCAGGCAGAAAAAAAAACTGTCTTAGATCCTAAAATGTGGATGCACACTAAAATTTTGATTTTAGACAGTGTGTTAGAAAAAAAAAAGTTCATGTAAATTCACCTCAAAAAGATAAATCAAACGGCGAACAGCTTAAAACCACAAATCAGTTTTCAAGGTTACTTGCCTATATTGTTCTAGGAAACGGACCTGCTGAAACATGGTAGGGAATGATGCCTTCATCAAAGTGTGTGGTCAGTGTCTTGGAAAGCAGATATACACATTGCACAGTTTTAATGTGACATGTGAATTCAATTTCTTGCATGGAAAAAAAAGGTGAAATGAGGTTGTTCTGATGAAATGAGGACTGGCCGATGTGTTGTAGAGTAATATGTCTGAATGCACAGAGCAGTCAAAACTGAGGCTGCCATCTCCCTCTATCTTATACCAGAAGAGTACCTTTGTGATTTCTTGTGATTTCATTTTGCTTGCATAGATGCTTCAAGGCCTGACATGCAACTTGTCTGTGCATTCATGATGGGAATAGTGAAATGTGTCTATGTTTTGATTTAAAAAGATACTTTTCTCCAAAAAAAAAAATGGGATAGAGGAGTGAAGGGGACAAACTTTCAGTCTTGTCGGTAGTAAGAACAAACCCATGGAAATCCTTCAGAATACTTCATTTCAGGCAGGAGCTCATAATGACAAGTTATTCATGCCTTGAACGAGCAGTTGAAAGTAAGACATTTAGAACTGGGATTATTCTATACTTAACAGGGAAGGAGCTGTTAGACTTGTGCTAGATCCAGTGTGCTGCTTTGCATTATAACATGCAGGCAGTAAGCATCATCTTTGTAAAAATACAAGCTTGGAATTCAACGTCTTCTCTTGTGTGATAGTGTGGTTGTGACTTTTAACTCCAGGATTCATAGAATTGGTTTGGATGAAGCCTTTATAATTGACAGGGTTTATTTAGATTTATAGGGCTTGATGTCTATTGTATATAATCAACAAAGCTTAGCTGTTCAGTAATCATTTTGATCTGTCAGAATAAGAGCCACTGTTCTGGTGGAAGAAAATGTTTGGCTTTTCTTTTACAAAGGTGTGGAGCTGCTCTCTGATGTGGTTTTCATCCACATCAAAGGGTCATTTGTAATCTCGGCGACACTGATTAGAAAGGCAGCATCAATAATAGATATTAAGAGCTAATTTATTATGGAGACCATATTAACCATTTGATTTTCCCCTTACAGTTTGTGCAGTTTACTTGCTGAAAAAACAATGAACAAGGAAGAAAAAGAATAGCAAAGAGAAAAAGGAAAAAATTGCTTTGTCATTCCTGTGATGAGGACATGGATGGAGATGGAATTCTGCTTTTTAGTACTGGTAATATCACCTCTGTCAGTAGGCAATGGGTTTTAAAAATATACTAAAATATTGCCATAGAAAATGGTGAACGGATACCCACCCTTGTTTACAGATTGCCTAAAGACTGGGGAATGAAATTAGTTGCTTGCTAAAATGCAGTGTGGGTAGAACCCATCTCACACACAGCTCTGACATCTGATGTTTGGGCATCACGCTAAGGAAGCTTATGCAAAAACAAACTATTAAAAGATTAGAGCAGCTCTCCTTTTTCAATATTTTTTTTTTTCATTAAGGAGCCACACAACAAGAAGTTTATCCTGTGACCTACTGGGAAATGTCGGAATTTATTTCACTGCCATTAAAAGCCACAGAAGAAAAGAACACAAGAAGGAAGAGGCAAACAAACCCATTACAGCCCTCACACACTAAGAACATCATTCTGATGTTGCCGTAATGCTTCAAAAATCAATATAGACTGTGAACGGCCCAAATACAATAAGCGTTGAGTTATTCCGGAAACAGTGGCAGACAGCAGTGACAGTGCCCTGTGGGACTATTCATCTTTCTGCTGGAGAGCGCATGGTTAATGTGCTCCCTGCATTACTGTAAGCAGAGCTCGGGTTCCACAATAATGTAGAAAGAAAATGTCTGATGATCCAATTAAATGGCGAGTGAAGCAATTGTCTGTTTCCTCCATTTATTCATTCCCAGAACAGGTCATTATTGTGCATTTCCATAGATAATTACGAGTAATCAGTACAGCAAGGGTACAGGCTGTGAAACACAGTGGCTATGTGTACAAAAAGCGCATCATCTCATAACCTTTAGCTGGAGATGCACCTATACGAATAGATGGCTGTTAATAGTTGCCTGTTAGTGTCAGTTCACTTTTCTGTTTTTGTAGATTTTTCACTGAAAGGATTTTCAAGGAATGACAAAGAATGACTTGCCTGTCCCATGACAGCAAAAGAAGAAAGTGGTGCTAGTCCAACACAGGCAGGAAAACTGAGCAGAGCAGCCAACATGAGTTGTTTGTCACAAGTTTCAGGAAATAACCTGGAGTGCGTTATACCTCTCACGACAGTTAAAAGGGGACGAAGGTGTGCCAGTCAGTGACTAATTGATCAGCCAGCCATTAAAAGGTTTCCATGCTGCGGCTGCAATCAGCTCATTGCCCCAAGAAAAGACGGAGTGCAATGCGCGTCGGCTCTGTCACACGACACTTAATGGCCCTATAAACCATTCCGGCTTTTCCTTAATAATTCCACTGAGCCTGTGCCCCAGACACGTTGAGTGCATGCAATATTCATGTAAACTCTAAACTGCCAGGCATTCTTTGCTGATGTGCCTGGCCTGTATGCATCTTTCAAAGTGTCAGTTCTTTCTGTTAACGACATTCCCGTCTTTTGTGTCCTGAATGTCATGCTCGTTACTAGACCCTTCATGAAATATCTTGTTTTCCTAAGTCACCGTCAGGAGCAAAGCCATGACTCTTTAAGGGTAATGTATGATTCTGATTGAACGATGTATCGAGCTGCGATGTTGGAATGTACGCCTTCCTTTGTGTCAAGAAGCAGCAGATGTGCACAGCACAGTAAGTGTTCAGCTATGCGACAAAAGAAAGCCACACAACCAATGATTTCTCGACATTTGCAGAGTCAGGCATTGTACTTGTTGAATGAAAAAAAAGTGTTCCCAAGGAAACGCAGTAAGAGCCATTGAAGTGTTCCTTCCTCAGCCTTGACTTTTTCAAATGTCTTCCAATTGAAATTGTTTACTAACTCAATGTTGTCCAGCAAAAGCTTGTGACAAACCAATGGGTTATATCTCAACATCTAATTGAGATGCACTCCTGCAATTCATGTATTTTCTGAAGATATTCGGTGCACACACACACACATACAGACTGCCTCACAAGATGGGGGGGAATCAACTGCATATTGAATTTAAGGTCAGCCTGTCAAATTACCCTACATTAAATATGCAGGTTATTTATTATTTCTGTTTTTGCTCAGACAGACTGCAGTTTTTGTACCAAAGATTATAAACCTAAAGCTATATTGTAAAGATCTGGTAAAAAGTAACTTCTCAGGGTTAACAAAGCTGATGTAACTGTCTTCCTAATTCCATTTTCTCTCTCTCCTCTTTGCTTTATCAGCTTATTGTAGGTGGCACAAAATTATAACATATGTACTGCTATTCAACAACAGTCGCAACCAGAGTCTTTTCCTCAAGCCAGCAGCAATGCTTGGGCTATCACTAAAGCTTTGAGAATGGAGCTTGACAAATCTCATACTAGTTTCTGAGGTACGGCTCAACTGTTCACTCTCTCTCTCCTTCTCCCTCACACTCACACACACAAACACAAACACAAACTTAGAGGGACTTAATGCTGAGCATTCAGAGTAAAGTCAAATATGACATTTTTGTTTCTTCAGCAATAGATTCATTAATTTCAGCATTTCATTAATTTCAATGACAACTGGACTTGTGATACTAACTATTAATGTATGGGCAGCATGGTACAAAGTAGTACATATCACCATGCAATTATTTAAAAGTGTACAGTTGGTGGGGCGAAATAACAGTCTGATCCTGTTTTTTTTTCTGTTGTTTTTGTTTTCAATGATTCAACGGAATGCAATGAAATTCTCCACGTCTGCTATAAGTTTCAACACCACAAATAACTTTGAGCCAAGCAATCTGTTGGAATGGCTAAACTACACCTACGAGTAGAATAGAGGACATGGACGAGTACACCACCCACAGTTAACTGCTATTTCTAGAAACTTCTATATCTAGCAGTGTTTCCTGCCCTGAAGGGGAAAAAAGAGAGTCCATGGATACTGGAGTTATGGTTGAAAATACAGCATATCCTTTTAATTACATGTAATATTATGAGATCACCTATACATTTACTACAGCAACACAGAACACTGAAAGTTTTTTCACCTCATTTGTTCATTGTCCAAGGAAAATAAAATGAATACAGCATAACAAGAAGATACAAATGTTATCACTCCATATTAACTTTGACAAATATTGCATTTGGTGAAAAACAAGTGCCTATTGCCTCAGCAAAAACATTACAATAAAATATGAAGCAATATGAGCCTTAGGTAAGATTAAAATCAATGTACAGTTGTTTAGATTTACAGCTGAGGTGCTGACCTAATGCCTGAATTCAGATGCTTGACAGGGCTGTAGGGAGATGCTATAATGAAATGCTGGCCAGATGGAACACATGAGTACAGACACTTTCAGATGTGGAAGAAGCTGGACAGATGGGTGCAGGTGTATTTGTGAGACGGGCTTACAGCAGGTTTCTGAGTTCTCCCTTGAAAGAATTAAAAAAAGGATAGAGAAAAAGAAAAAAATGAAAGAAAAAGAAGATTACTCATCCCCCCCCCCCCCCTTCTGAGGCTGCTCATTAACTGGAGTAAAGAGCTGGAGACTGTCTCCCGTCCCCTGTCATGTGTGTGTGTCATTCCCTTGCCTCCCGACTCCCAGCCCACCCCTTCACTCTGACGGCATGCTCTCCAAAGCTCAGCACCCAATTTACTGCCTTCCCTGATGTCACCGCCACAATTAAGCCCTTCTCCGGCATGCTGTGTGGCTCAAATGGATGGTCAGCACTGTCACCGTTCCGCCGTGTCCGCCGTGCCCCCTGGATGGAGCTTCAGGACGGGGACTCCTGCTGGCAGTCTCTCCCTTCCGTCACATCCTCCACAGAGCGCCAGTCTGCCTACTGAGGAAGAGGAACGCTGTGACACATCACCTCTGAGGCCATGGTGTCTCACTCACAATTAATGGTGGCAGTCAGAGCGTGTATTTTATATATATATATATATATATATATATATATATATGTGTGTGTGTGTGTGTGTGTGTGTGTGTGTGAATGTATGCACCCATATGCAAGATCCAGTACATACAATATGCATTTTATATACTGTGCATTTGAAATTCCTGTTTTTTGCAGCTCATTCTTCACTGAAGGAAGAACACTGCAAGGGTTAATTTGCTGTCATGGTTTATTAAAGTAGAAAAAGGACTTTCCATGACAGTTGCCTCACTACGGAGACCGGTGGACCTTGGAGAGTGCTGGTGTTTTCTCAGGTGGGTATGGCCTTGGCAGGAGAACCTACGCAAGGCAGCTTGACCTTTGATTTTTCACAGCATTGCAGCATGGAGGGGAACATTACTGATAAAAAGTCAGATGCAGATATGCTGAAGCAAATGAGACTCACTGACATGAAATGACATTAAAAATAATGTCTCTAAAATTAGGTAGTACTTCATGGAGGTGCTCTTCGTGATTTTGACAAAATAGGATTTCTTTTGACATGTGTCAACAAGTGGTAAGAGCGTATACAACCCAAAAGGTACACATTAAGTGAATTCAGATTCAAATTCTGACATCAAGCATGCACCCCAAAAGAACATTTGTTGTTAATTTTTGAAATGGGTAGTTATTCCATTTACCACACTGCTTTGTTAGTTTCATGAACCAAGAGAGAGAATCCCTTGAAACACCAAAGGGTTTGATTTCTGTCATGTTTTTTTTCTCTTCGCTTACCAACGCAGTGCTATATGATCTGCATTTTAAACTTCATACTGGTAAAAGTACGGCTTCAACACATCAGAAAATGATTGGTTATGAATCCTGGAAGAGATCGTTTGCACTGGAGATAGGCAAAAGAGTGAATCTTCAATTACCAGTCTTAATTCCAGTAACACTTTACAATATGTCATTTGTCACAGTCACTTTATGTAATTCAAGTGAATGCATCTGCCATAGTAGTGCAGTCTGCTACTGGACAGCACTGTAAGTTGTATATCAGAAAGTGTCACCCCACAGTGTTGTGTGTAGCACACAACCAGTGAGATCCCATTTATATGCATTATTCATTCAATATTAAGAAAAAATCATAGTAGCATATGTAGCTAGATGGCTGCGATTTAGTTCAGTTTTGTTCTTTATTCTGGCTTCTCCTTGAACTGGATCCCATTGTCTGTTTGGCCTGACTTGCAAAAGGACATTGTAACAGGAAAGCTAGCGAGTTAGCAAATTAGTAAACGTGGCATACACAGTGTCATAATAGAGTCACAATCTGCTTTCAATAGATGGCAGCTAGCTGTACAAGCTTGTGGTAACTCAAAATGTTCCAGAAAGCCAGATTATTATTGACAAGAGACTATATATATTTTTTCATCATTGCCAGTAATAATATAGCTAGTGTGGTGCACGCCTTCACAGGCAGGCAGCTGTGGTCTAAGAGGTATGAAATACAGCTACCTGTGTACAGCCTAACATATGTAGCCCCCTCTGGTAGTAAGCAGCCCAGGAAAAAAGCCATGGATCACAACTCCAGGGATGCTATTCTCTTGGATACTCAGAAGGTAGCCTCATTTTATAACTCATTTATAATACAAATATATTTACTGTATAGTTTCAAATAATATGGCCATCATTTAATCCTGAAAATAATTCACTATAATTTGCTGGATGGTTTCATCTTCAAAATATCTTTTAATAAGTCCTACAATAAAGAGCATTTAAAGAAACAGTGTGCGCAGGTCAATCACCTTTTTCTCACCTTACAGTAAGTTTTTATTATCTTAGTATGTATCAGCTCGGCAGCAGGTTCAGCATCTGTGATAGCACCACTGCACTGAAGAGCTCTGTCTTCAGTGCACTCAGCTGTGCCTGCTCTATGCTGTTTATATTAAATATTAGAAAGAGCAAAGATGGAATATCACAGTTCTCAGTGCTGGCATTTACGCGTTGGAGTGGTATTAGTTTGGGTTTAATTGCACTTATTAGCAGTGGGCACAGCCTTGTTCACAGTTCACTAGATGCTCATTCTGAAATGCAGCCATGCTACATCATTAAACAGAGAAATGGTACAATAAAGGTGCGAGAAAGATTAATGAAAAATTGTCTGTCAACAGACAAAAAGTTTAGAAAATATTGTTCTCCATTGCCTGTGACCTCCATTTCTGGAGCTGACTGCCTGCATCATTTTTGACAAACACTGCATTTCCTTAAGACATAACAGATTCCACTGTGCTTTTAAATGTGAGTAAAATTGCCTTCTGAAAACATTACTCCCTGGTGTCAAGATACAAAACCAAATAACTGTAATGACATCTTCAGCGATTTTCTTTAAAGCACTTCAACATCTCTAACTTTAAATGCCACTTACTTTGTTTGTAATAAAGGAATTGTGGGAAAATCCATTAAAGGGCTTAATGGTCATCACATTTATAAGTTTTCTTTTAATGCCTGAGGAAAAAAAATCAATTTGATTACGACTTAGAAACAAAGCACAATTGAAAGAATATTTCCCACGAGAGCGTGAGAAAATTCAGAGATGCAATTTACTTTTTAGAAACTTTTTTTAAGCTGACAAAAGTAATCTCGATAACTCTCAGCCAGTACAGTAGATTGTCCCCTTTAAAATACAAGGAAGCCGACCGCATGAGAGCAGTAGCTGTAGCTGAAGAAGTGGATCAAACCGTGGCTCTGACGCTGCCAGCGGCATGCTGAGAGCAAGAAAGCTGACGTCTTTTTCTTTTCTTCAGAGAAACTGTCGATAAGGAGCTCCTGGCTTCTGCAGACAATGAGCTTGTAAGGGCGGTGCGGCTGAGGTCTTCATTGAGTTTTGACATCTGCGGGTCCACACGTATTCCGGTGGGAGTGCGCACAATCAAATTGGGGCCTTGGAAATTAGAGAGTAGCTTCGAGCATTATTAATGTCTTGTCACAGAAAGTTATGGAGGACCTGTTTAACACCGAGCCCTGGGAGACAGGGGTGGCCTCAGGTCCCTCTACAAGTTGATTACCACGGAGCAGTCACCACATTCAGTATATTAGAGGAATGAGCTCCACCATTGTTTGTGAAACTCAATTACTAGGACTGTAATGATTAATAGATTCATTCTGTAGATGAATCAACAACAGCCTTCATCAGAGATCTGTGTTTTCGACATTAACCATCCCTGAATATGATTTATTTCACATTATAATTCAATTAATTGAAAAGTTAGACACATAACATTGTTATTTAAGTTTTAATAAGCAATTCTGTTTACATGAATGGTGTGGGGATAACCTTGATATTGGCACAGGTCAAGTCAGCACAGTATAAACTGCTGAAATGTTATCACTGATCTGATCAGAGGACTGATCAGATAAAAAGGATCAAACCAAACAACTAATTTAAAAGGGCAACTTAGATGGTCCTTTGAGTATGAAAGAAAACAACAAACTAACAAACAAAACAAATTGGCAAAATGCTTGGTTCATTGAACAAAACACTATTCAGTTTTGTTAGTGTAGATTTCTTGTTGTGTGTGTGTTTGAATGTTTTTCAGTATAGTACTGAAACATGGACTATACTGTCAAGTATGAACTGACTTTAATGTAAAAGTTAATAGTCAATATCAAGGTCCAGTTAAACATGATAACAATTTAAAAGGCTATGTATGTATAGGGGTGAAAAGTAAGGCTGGAATCTTACTAGGTGTGTGAAGGGAACGTTTGAGATCTGTTACAATACCAAGGGAAAGAGGCACTTATAGTGCGTTTCCACCAAGCAGTACAGTACAGTTCGGTACAGTACGGTACGCAATTATTTGTGTTTCCATCATCAAAAGTTGCGAAACGTACCAAAATAAGTGTACCGTACTGGTTTTTGGTTACCCTTTTGTTGGGGTACCAAGCACGGTGGTACGGTTTGTAAAGGATGGGGCTACACCCACTGCCGTCCGTTGATTGGTCTACAGAGAGTCGTCACTTCCGTGCGACAACCTGAATACACTAGGGCTGTCAACGCTAATGCGTTAACGCTCGTTCGCGGTTAATCTGGAAACTTGAACGCATTAATGTTTTAACGCAAATTAATCATATTATCAAATTTGACCGCAACTCCCTTCCGTAATTCCAGCGCGAATATTTACCTGGCTGATTTACTGAAAGGCGTGGCAAACGCAGATGTACTGAACGGCACATTTCGTTTCAGTAGGCTAATTCAGACAGGTAAATATCCGCGCTGGAATTACGGAAGGAAGTTGCTGTCAAACTTGATAATATGATTAATTTGCGTTAAAACATTAACACGTTAAAGTTTCCAGATTAACCGCGAACGAGCGTTAACGCGCTAACGTTGACAGCCCTAATACAAACACAAAAGTTCATCAACCGTCTCTGCTGTGTTGCGTTCTTCGCGAGCTTTTATGACGTCACGCTACTTACCTAGCAAACGCAGCAATCGCCATCCAGCATATGCCCCGCCTATTAAGTAGCGTACGGTTGGCAGTGGAGACACAAGCCGTTCCAGGGTTTACCGTACTAAACCGTTACGTAACGAACCGAACTGTACTGTACTGCTTGGTGGAAACGCACCATTAGTTGTTCTTTCCCTTCGGCTTTGAGGTCAAGTCACTCTCACCGTAATTATTACTCTTTGTCATCAGCTTAACCACTGTTATTATAAGGAATGTTTGTTGTACATTTTTATTGTGAAATAATCCATTCAAAATGTATTGTGACTTTCAGGAGCTCTGTTTTTTTTCAGGAAAAATAATAACAGAGGTATAATAATTTTCCAGCTTACTATAGGAGTTATTTTACAATATAACACAGCATAAAAGCATAATAAATATGAATATCTTGATAAACAACATAGTGTATGATACATAAGTACCCTGTGCAGAGATGTCAGTATGAAATAGTTGTTTTATCAAAGTCAATCAATTTGTTTCAGAGTTTTTTCCACAGATACGGACACAACAATGATCGACAGGCAACCAGCTGTTAAAGAGAAATGCTACTGAAAATAGCTTTGAACTGATAACAGATGGCCAAATTTAATTACCAGATTTACCAGTATTTTATTCCTAACAACCCTTAAAATAGCAGTATTTGCAAACAGCATCCTAGTGATGCCACTATCTGCTTGTGATCCCCTTCGAGGCTTGTTGAACTTATTTTTTTTTTTATTTGAAGTGATCTGGACTTTATAAATAATGAAATATGATGGGAAACAAAACCCTCATGGCTCAGCAACCTGAATGTAAATGTAGACTAAGAATAGAATTGCCAAAATGATCATTGCAGCCTCACTTTTTGGAAGAAAGATTTTTCAAGAATAGGTTTCAATTAATTATGTTACTGTGCATGTTAATGATCCCAGTTTAGCTCACGGGCAGTTGGGCCAAGGTTAGCCTGTCATAGCTCATCCTTTTGAAATTCAAAGTATGTCCTTTTTTTGCAGAACCGGTGACAGAAGTTAGGTTCCGCTTGGGATGATGTCAAAATTTGAGTGAGTTGTTAATTACACAATAAGCAATCACCAGTTTATGAAATATCTGTCCGTAGCATTTGGGCCTAATTAAATCGTACCATAGCGTCTTTTGTCTTTAACTACGAGCAACATATATAAGGAGGTGTTTGCTTGATATCAAACATCATACAACTCAACTGATCAAACAGTGCAGTGTAGGACCTGAAAAATTACAACAGCTGCTCAGATTTGTCTCTAAAAGTTGGACCTGTCAGACTTATACTTTCAGATACCCTTACTTAGTACAGACTGGCTGATGATTCAATAGAATCTTCTTCCCAGGAGTTCAGAATAAGACAGCAGGGGGTATCTCCTAGATCCACACAGACGGCTACAACTGGGGTTCACTTAGATGGTTAAAGGATATTTCTATTTCAGGTATTTCTTCTAGAAGAAGATGGCATGGGAGTTAGGGCAGCACTAGGCATGTCTTGTGTGTTGAGCAAGGGGAATAATAGCACAACCTGCAGATTGAGAGCTTACTTGATTTCCTGTTGCCAAGGAGACAGTTTTAGTCGGCAATCTAATCACGTGGAATAAAGTCTTATGCATTTAATGAAAAGATCTTATGGAAGACAATGGAATGATGTTGTCTCAAACTATTGAGAAAGCACACTTGAATATGAAGAAGATTCAAATTAATGAGAAATTGTGACAGTGAGAAGGATCTGGGAAGTATTTGTGGGAAAAACATGATAACTGTGAGACATTCACCTTCTGTCACTACAAAAGACCATAGCAGTCTCTTCCCACATGTCCCTGCTGATTCTGAAATTCAATTACTGGAATCCAGAAAAAAATTGCACTTTAGGACGGTGAAAGGGAATGACGTCTGTTTCCCGAAATGCACCATGTAATAAGCTTTGCAGGTATACTCGACAGTCTAGTACATTCATATATGAAAGTATGGATAGTTTAGTGTGCTTGAAAGTACTTTGAATGTCATACTACAATTGCTGAAAAAGGATGTACAGTTTTTCATGTTTCCCATCCCAGAAGGCATTGCAAAACACAAGGGCCAGAGTTCATGGCAGATTTCAAAACGGGAAAGGGGTTGACAATTTGAATGGTTGTGCGTAGTCAGAATACAAGCAGGTAGGCAGTGAACAAACAATAGTATTTATCAAACATGACAATTGTTTTCAAGTGGTATTCCACTAACATTGACCCTTTGATGTACTGTTGTGTAAGTTAATATGCCAGTTATAGTATTTCTTACAAGAGGAAACCACCAGCTAGCAAGCTAGCTAGCCTCTCTACTGCAAGTACAATCAAGGTTCATCCATGTAGAATTCTGACAAGGAAGTGCATTCACAACTGATGCCTACTGTGCACTTGTGTACTTGCATAATGAAAGAAAGATGTGTCAGTGGGAAAGGAAATAGAAGGGTGAGACCACCACAGTTTGCAGATGGGAACTGAAAGCCTTTATCTTGAATTCTGGAGGACATCAAGTGGGCAATCATCAAGGGTCTAGGCTTTTTTGTCTGAGAACAAAATTGAGGCAAGATAATTATTTCCTTTTTTCCACAGGACTCTACCCTGTACTCTTGGATTCTTTGCAAGGCAGTTTGTCCTTAAAGGCAATTCAAGTCTTGACCAGCCATCCTGTCCAAAAAGTAAATAACTGTATGTAATGCTAGGCTTGATACTAGCCTCTCAGATTAAGTTAATAAACTTCATATTCTTTTATTGTATTGGTAAAGATTAATTTTCATTGTTTGAGTGGAAGAACAGAACATTTCAAGTTTAGAAGAAGCAGTCACTGTTGCACAAAATGGGAATATACAGTACTATACAGTAACGGTATAGTGGTGAAAGTTATGATGACCCGAGGTATTTCAGTGTACCCATAGTCCTTGGCTGGATTTTTAGCAATTGTGAATGTGCAGGGGCACGAGCACCCTGTGACTCTAATTGGCATGAGGAGATAGCGAGGGGAGTTGCATCACGGGTGATCCTGCTAGAGGATGATGAATAACCTGACACTTCCCTGCAAAGCCTGTCACACTTGGCATCAATATTGGAGTGCATATTGTCAGCTGCCGGGACCTTCGCGGAGCAGCTTCCGTGACCTTTTCCTGAAAAAGCAGCTTCAAAACAAAGCATGAAAAAAGATTACACTTAGGAGAGATGTATCATTTGAGCTGAGATCATGACATTCTTGGGAGATGGTCTCTGCTGGGATTGGTGGAGGGATGATTTGCCGATCTCCTTTGACCGGATCTCAGAGCCTCGGCAGGACCTCTTTAATTCGGCATGATAAAAACAGAAAGCAGAGCACAAATGCAACAATCACTGTATATCAGAAATAAATCTATTTATGCTTATTTTTTAGATTTCCTTTATTGTCATTTTATCATGCACTTGCGTACAATCAAGAATGAAATACCGTTTCTCCTATACCAACAATGTACATAAGTTAAGAAAGAGAATTAAAAGAGAATTAAAACAACATGTACAATACACACAAACAATCTATGTACAATACATACAGTACACATACACAATGTAGCTCAATGCACATGGTGTACCAAGAAAAGCGGAAAATTAGCAGTATATTTGACAATAAAGAAGTGTACTGTAAATTGTCTTTATAAACATTTGGAGGGGAATAGCAGCATGTCTTTATAGTATATTTGGAGGGGAATAGCAGCATGTACTGTCAATACAAAAAGTGCCATGTGCAGTGTTAAAAGGATTGCGCTAGTGGAGAGAAGTGTCTGTCTGGTCCTGTGGAGGGGTTGATGGTTCAGTGGGGGGGGGTGTTCATGATCCTCACAGCCTAGTGGTCCTGGTATGGATACTTCTGTATCTCTTCCCCGATAGCAGGAGGGAAAACAGGCTGTGGGAGGGGTGGTTGGGGTCCATGATGATGCTGGAGGTTCTGCGGGCGCAGCGCTGGTTGAAGATCTCCAGCAGGGATGGGAGAGGGGCACCAACAATCTTCCCTGCTGTTCTCACTATCCTGTTCAGCTGTTTCTGTTCAGAAGTTGTGTAGTTTCCGAACCAGGCAGTGATACAGTAGGTCAGAACACTTTCAGTGGTGCCCCTGTAAACGATTGACGATGGCCATGGTGTTAGTGGTTGAGGACAGATCATCCGCCAGTTGCACTCCCTGGAACTTGATGCTACTCAACTTCTCCACGGCCGTGCCATCTATGGTCAGCAGGGGGTGGTGCACTGTGCAGGCCTTTCTGAAGTTGATGACCATTTCCTTGGTCTTGTCAACATTCAGGGAGAGGTTGTGTCTGTTGCCCCACGCTGTCAGCTGCTCCACCTCCATCCTGTATGCTGACTCATCACCTTTGCTGATGAGACCCACAACTGTAGTATCATCAGCGAACCTGATGATGTGGTTGTTGCTGAATCAGGCTGAACAGTTGTGGGTCAGCAGGGTGAACAGCAGGGGGCTCAGGACACAGCCCTGGGGTGAGCCTGTGCTCACTGAGATGGTGCTTGATGTGTAGCTGCCAACTCTGACTGACTGCTGCCTTTGTGTCAGGAAGTCCAAGATCCAATTACAGGTGCCAGTATCCACCTCCAGCGACCTCAGCTTTTCCACCAGTTGCTGTGGTATGATAGTGTTGAAGGCTGAGCTGAAGTCGATGAAGAGGAGTTTGGTGTAGGCATCCCGGTTTTCCAGATGGAACAGGGTGAGGTGGAGGGTGATGGATATTGCGTTGTCTGTGGACCGGTTCGTTCTATAAGTGAACTGTAGGGGGTCCGGATTTGTGGGGAGGTGGGCCTTAATGTGTTGCAAGACCACTCACTTGAAACACTTTATCACTATCGGAGTGAGAGCCACAGGACGGAAGTCGTTCATGCAGACTGGGTTGGGTTTCTTGGGCACAGGTATGACGGTTGCGCTCTTGAGGCAGGTGGGCACTACTGCTTGGCTGAGGGAGATGTTAAAGATACAGCATCTGTGAAGACATCCTTCAGCTGTTCTGCACAGCCCTTGAAAACGCATCCAGGTATGTTGTCTGGACCAGCAGCCTTTCGGGGATTAACATTAGAGAAGGCTCTCTTCACCCTAGCTGGAGAGTAATACCTGTTCGCTGGGTGCTGGTGTCAATTTCTATGCTGTGGTGTTATTAGAGGCCTTGAAACATGTGTAAAAATTATTGAGTCTCTCTGGAAGGTAGGGGTCACTGTGGCATGTTTGAGGGGTGGGCTTGCAGTGTGTTATGGTCCGGAAACTTTGCCACAAGCAGTGTGTGTCCTTATTGACTATAAAGTTACTGTTGAGGTTCTGCCCATACTTCCTCTTTGCCTCTCTGATACCCCGGGACAGATTATTTTTGGCCAGTCTGTACACTGCAGTGTCTCCGGATCTGAAAACAACATTTCGGATCTTCAGCAGCGAGTGGACTTCCCCAGTCAGCCAGGGTTTCTGGTTGGCGCGCGTCTTGATGGTTTTCACAGCAGTCACATCCGCGATACACTTGTTAATGTAACCAATGACAGACTCTGTATATTCCTCCAGGTCAATGCTGTTGTTGTATGTGGCAGCCCTATGTTCATTATGCTCATGCTTGGGATTATGCTTGTGGTCACTCCAGTATTATGTCTGAAGCACTAGCTCCTTGTTCATGAGAGTCTTATTGTTTCTCATAATTTAGGGTTATCTACAGTTGGGTGGCTTTTGAAGTGTTAAAGTTTGAATTGGAAAGTAAGTTTAAGTTATACAATGGAGAAAAATAGCGGTTTAGAACACTTCCAGCATCTTGAGGCATTGTGATGGGCTCTCTGTAAAGCAGAATCCTATTTAAAGTGTAACCTCCTGTTCAAGAGGGTACCTGGTCTGTGCGCTGGGCCATGGATAATACCTGAGGCCCGGATTGAATCAAAACTTTGACCCCTGCATGAACAGCGTATAGTAGCCCCAGTGCCCGTGGCAAGATCCCTGTGGGAGAGGAACAAAGTTCCAGACAAGTGGAAAAACCAATATCAGCATCTGGTTTGTGGCTCGCTGCCAGGTCACAGTTCTGATTTCAGTGTATAAGTGTGATTTATAAGGTGTTAAGTGACTTTCTAAACTGCATAAATATAGTAGTTTGTGGCCCATGGGAAGGAAAAAAAAACATGTGAGTGAGAGTTGACCATGTGGGGTTGAATTAAAAACAAAGAGAGAAGAGAAGAAATAGGAGAAAAATAAAGTAAGTAAGTAAGGTATTGTGGTGCAGTGGTAAGGAGAAGGGATTGAAACTAAAAGCTTGCTGGTTCAATTCCCTGCTGGGGCACTGCTGTTGTACCCTTAGGCAAGGTACTTAAACACAATTTCTTCAGTAAGTGTCCAGCAGTATAAATGGATAAAACTGTAACTTCTATAAGTCACTCTGGATAAGAGCATCCTCTAAATGGCAGTGATATATATATGTATGTATGTATATGTGTGTATATATATATATATATATATATATATATATATATATATATAATTCTCACCTGAGGAATACCTTCGAGTCAAAATACCACAGCCATGCTGCACAGCTGAGCAATGATATTTGCCCTCAAGATTACAGTGCAATAAAGGAAGACAGATATACCGGAAAACTGAAATAAGATTTGGCCATGGATTTACTGGAAATCAATCAGTTTGGTCAACCATTGAGGCTGAAGCAGGAGGGACTAAATGCCAATTTAAAGTAATGCACTGGATGAAATTTGCAAAGATGCCTCTTGCCTTTCTGGCCCTTAGATGCATCACAGTAAGATAACCATCATTTTAAAAGAATGCCTTTCAGCTGATTTCCATTGGGTTTTCTTTTCCTTTTTACTTTTTAGTGGCTAATGTTTACAGTTTCCTCAGACAAGCTGGGCTATTTGGACCAGCAGATTTCAAAAATGAAATGATGCATTGGCTGACACTGTTGTGTGTGGGGCTGGCGAAGATGTTTACAAAGTTCTTTATGAAACATGCAGATACAGACGACACTAACTTATGATGACAATTATGTGAAAGAGCAAAATGCAGCAAAGCATCACTAGCCATCTAGTTACTTCCAAAATGAAGAAACTTTTGTCTATAGCAGTGAAAATAATGTTACTTCTGCAGCTTTTGCCCTTTGCTAATTACAAGGAAAGACAGTGACTGTCAGATTTGTCTCTTGTCAATAGATAACTAAACAATAATACATATAATGTTTCCTTTTTCCACAATTAAACACAACTAGGGAAGCTGGGGAGACATATGTGCTTGATGCCAAAATGACCTGATCAACTTGCTGGTCTTTTAGTGTGTACCTCAAACCACAGAAACAACAGGGCCATCACAATGCGAAAATAACTGATTTACTAATAAAAATTTCCCATGTATTTACACTACTCTGTAGTCTACTCTGAGTCTCTCCAGGTAGACACTTAGAATGTCATGTTTCAGTGGATAGTAATTTGTATCTGGCATGTCACATATTAATTCAGAGAAACTCTCAAAGAGGAAAGTTTTCTGTCATACAGGATATGTCAAGGAGAATGATACTTTAGCCTCATCATCCGCAGATGAGAACGAAAAAAAGACAGAAACAGGAATAAGAAATAGGTGGGGTAATCCAGATTTTAGGATAAAGGTCCACATGAGGGTGATTAAAACAAGGAAATCACTCATCTAATTTAAAGGGTGACTTGGAGCTCAGGTTAGTGCAGACAATATTGCCATTTAATTTTTCGCTCCTTTCCTCCATGGAATCTTAAGCACAGATCTTTAATCTCCAAGGCCTTTAAAAAGATCTATCACAATATTATTTGTGAGCAACAGAATGGCTGTTTTGTGAATATATTACCTTAATGAGAGATTTTCACTTGAACAATTACTTCCTGTTGTGTGAATCGACTCTTCGTTGGCTTTTTGAAATTAAACTGAAAACTTAATAACCTAAAAGCAACCTTGCTTTTTATAATGTTTTATTTGATTAAGAGTACTAGCAAACATCAGTTAATTTGATTCAAAATGCAAAAATGTATTTCTTATATCATGCAATATTTACAATACATTGTGTTCCAGATTGTGAATTAAATTAGCATAATCAGGCTTTCTTCGCATGATCTGAATGCACTGAATCAGCTGTTTTTGCACATACAGTGATCTTTTAACAAGAATGCAATTTTGAGAAACAGCATTGCTGAGACAAATGAGAACATCTGATATTTTTACTTTTTGTTTATCTGTGCAGGGATGTCTTTATCAGTTCCTTTGGGGATGTTGGGGTGCAATAATTATTGTGAAGGTGCTCTTTCAGTTGTTTAACCCCCGCTGATCTGCAATATGCCACACTTGACACAGTAATCACCATTGCCTGGTTGGTCAAGTTCATATTTCAAGTGCATTTTTCTTCCGATACCATCCTGTGCTCTGTCCCCTGGTGTTTTGAAGGAGAAAAGCCAGAAGGATATTGCTCTGTTCTTCAGGGTTTGGATTTACAGATGTCTGTTGAAAGATCAATATTGTTAATATTTGTTGAGGTGGGTTCTCTTTGGGAAGAAATGGTCTAATCTCTATGGCAACAACCTGTCCTACTTATGGCACTTTTAATGACTGAAGTAATACAATCTCAGCTTTATTCAAAATCCCTTAATCGCTTGAAGCATACATGGAAGGTGAACAATAACAGTACTTGATAAATGTGTGAATTGATAAATGTATGCAAATGCACAAAAGCCAGAGGATGTTGTTTAATACTGTTGTCATATAAATTGCCGACATGTCATTAAAACTTCATCTATTCAGCATCAAAGAGTGTCTTCATGCTACACGTTTGATCATCGGATATGGTCTCCCTTGAAAATCACAGTCAATTGAGAAATGAACTAAATGCGATGTATCTTTTCCTTCTCATAATATAAAAAAGAGCCGTGTGCATGTTCTGTGACCTTGCACAGTGCCCCATCCACAACCCCATCACCATCCCCTTGTGGTCCTTAATGCTATGAAGCCAGCAGGGCAGCAGGAGTGCTTCATTGCATTGTGAACATGAGCAGACTGAGCTCTGAGAAAACAAGGAGGTGAACCTTGAAAAGGAACCAGAGTATTTCCAAACACACTTGGAAATGAATCAATATATATTTTTTTAATGAAACAAACTGAGCTGGGCTGCCATAAAATGGATCTGCTCTGAAAAGGCCCTGAGAGTGAAAGGCACTCGCTGGATTCTCCGCTGGCAGGACACAGCACGATGGCTTTACAAGAAAACCTTGGTGTAAATTATGCAGCGGCCCATCACTGCACACCACCCAACCTCTGCCTGCTCCCTCCTGACAGTGTCAGCTGCACGGATCTAACTGAAGGCCTCCTAGTTGTTGAACTCAGTGTGTACGTTGCTCTTGATTTACAGATTTGCTAATTCTTGCAATGACGGAAGAGTCCTAAGTGCTAGGCCACCCCAAGACAATGGGAGACATGGACCAGTCAGTTTACAGCCACTCCCATTCCATGTGATATCTCCCAACCCACCACCATGAAAGTATTTTTTTATATTGCCAAAGTATGTGGGAAGGGAACAGCTGTGGAGGCAGTGATGCTACACCAGCACCGGAGAGTCATGTCATTGCAAGGCACCCGAATGAGATGTGGCACAGTAGAGTTCTTGTAAAGCAGCTGTGGGAGAGCTGTTTAATGGGAATTTTGACAGGATGACAAATATTTCCTTGTCATAAGCAAAATGTAGACGGGAAAAACAAAAGAAACAAAATTCAAGAAGCTAAGCGGTAACAAGTGTTAAAAGACCTTGTCCGTCGTGAAAGAAGTCGTTCGTCAAACACTGACCCGTGCAGTGTAGAAATATCCAGTGGAGCAACAGACTTCACTGTTTTTAACTATTCAAATGCTGTGCAGCAAAAACTAATATACATGAGCTGCGCCTTCAGTTAGGAAAATCTGCTAAGAAACTTGAAATGGTAGGGGTTGACACTATTCTGACTGTCATTCATTTCCATTGTTTATTTGCTCATCAGATGTTCTATATTTTTTAAATACGTTCTGCTATGATGGCAATTTTAATTGCTGTCTTTCCATTTTCAGTACATCTGGCTTGCAAAAGTCGTTAAGCTAATGAATCTCTATAAAATTTACAACCTCAGTGGATTGTGCTCAAGCGCTAACTTAGTGGTCATGTCTTTAAAATGTTTGTCTTTATGATGATCTTGATGACTGAAAATGAAACCATTAATGCCTTTCTTAAGCGCTGTGTAATTTAGTCCGGTGTTGCCTTTCAAATACAAGGCTCTATTATTTTGGCATGTAACTAACTGGTCTTAGAAACAGTAGTGTGCCTAACACTGACACCTATCTCTCCGAAAGTAACAGCAGTACTTTGATCTGTCCACTAGATGGCGAAAATACACAGTTGCCACCGTTGACCAGTGCCTGCAGTTACCCTGTTTACCTCTTTTTACATCATTTTAATTGTATGTTTGCAGTACTGCAGTACTGCAAACATTTACTGCAGTCTGCAGTAAATGGCAAATGTTTAGTACACTGCAAGGACACACACAACGTAACACTACAAATTCAATTAGTTGTGCTTGGCGGGGAATTATGTAAAATAAGGAAAAAAGAACATTGAATTTCATAAGTGTAACAATTATCACAGTGGACAATTCCAAGAACAAGCTGTTGCCCTTGGCTGTAGGTATGCCGAGCTCTGCCGAATTACTGATTAAAATACGATTTGCCCACCAATAGAAGCAGTGGAATTCAAATGGTTGATGAGTGCGCTTTCCATAGAAATATTCAACAATTGTGCTCTGTGGAGACTGGGAGGATGACCTTCACCGAGAGGAGTTTCATTCAGTCACAATTCAAAAGCTTCCATTCAGATGCCACAAAGTCACAGAAGAAACCACTGAGGTAAACAGCATATATTTTATGTGCTTAAACAAAGGGTGGATAAGTTCCAACAAAAACCTGTGAAGAACATCCACCAGTATGTTGTACTCTTCCACAGCAACAAATGATTTAACTAAATTATTAATTAACAAGCACAATATTGAAACATAGTTTTTCAGAAATATATCTCTAGCATATTGCGCAGTGCAGTTAATCACAGTCTGCCAGGCTACAAACATTTATCAACAGGGAAATATACTCTAAAATAACTGACAATTTCCTCCTCTGTGCCAGTCTGGCTGTCAAGACCCCATCATCTCCACCAACAATACCTGGCTATTTAGAGCCACTGTTATTTAGTCTGTAGTATTCTGACAGGTTACGTTCAGTGCACACAGCTTGCAGAGTGTGCAGATTTCTGTTTACTGAACACCACCAAATTGACACTGAAGACCTTCAAAGAAATAAAAATCTGGTCATTTTGTGTTAAAGTTTAATGGTTTCCACGGTTTTACATAATGCCTTATTAAGCTCTTTGTCAGGCTACACTGTGACAATCGTAACTATTGTATATTCAAAAACTACTGATCATAAACTGTCATAGCTGTTTAGTACAGCTGATTTAGATTGTCTTAGAACATGATGTTCTGTTTGCCCTATGACCTTTGATGTAATTGACAATAAGGTGTTGTAAATGGATGGTTGGGCATAACATTAACATAACATAAACCAAATAAGCACAAAATATTTCCCTAACCCATTTCATATAATTTGACGTTGCATTTTTTCATCTTTTACTTCTTATATGTTGCTTAGAGACTGTTACACAGTTATGAAATCAGAATTGATGGAAGATCTCTTTTAGAAAATTATTTTGAGATTACATTGATATATTAACAATATTTGTAGTTTTTTTTTACTGTTTAGATGTTTTGATATATGTTTAGAGTACTTAATAATATAATCATTTAGTAAGTGGCTTAGGCAGGAAAAGCGGCTGCGGCCTGTGGTCTGGATGTGAAATGATGACGGACAGGTACATTGGCAGAAGGAATTGGCTTTGTTATATCAGGGATAGGGGTGGGTAGGTCAGCTAGTGTTCCCTCATCGCTCCACTGTCAGCACCCTGGGACTCACTTAGGTGCCTGTGAGTAACTCAGATGTGTCAAGAGGATGTACCTATTCTCAGGCGGCATTTGCCTCCTGGTGCACTGTGGGATTTGTAGTGTGAAAAATAGTCCCAGTAGGCATGTGTGTGTTACAGGATTGCATGTGCCTTGCCCCATATTCCTATGTGGGTTCAGCGGTCGTCCTTGCAGTGGTGAGGAGATTAAATGCATAATTGGTGACAACAAAAATTATATATATATTTATACAGTCAAATTAACATTGTCATTAACTTGCTAACAATGAACAGATGTGGCTACTGGCTTAATATGAGGAAGGACTAACACTGGGAAGTGTCATCTGGGGTGGGGAATATTCTTGATGAGAACTGGAAAAATCAGATGGAAAAGAAAATGAAGGAGCAGAAGATAAGGAACAAAGTGAAAATGTGGGAATTTATTGTGTGGCCATGAAACTGTATTCAGATTCTGTTGAACAGAGATTAAATGGCACAGACGTAAATATCTGTATCTATGACTCAGACCTCAGGATCATCGTGGCCTATGGGGCATATCTATCCTACTTGCCTGTGTGTGTGTGTGTGTGTGTGTACATACATAAACTAGTGTGGCCATTTTAAGGAAAATGAAATCTATGATATAAAAGAAGAATCTACAAATCCCCTTACCCTTGACCAATTTCTATTAATCTATTTTCTCCAATGGCTACATTCAGGAATCTGACTATGTATTCTGCTCATAGGTATATAATATCTCTGAAAGCTTGAGCTCAGGCAGCTTAATGCACAGACAAAAGGTGAACAGATCAATGCAGTTTATGTAAAGCCCATGGATTTATTAAATTATGAAAGAGCAGCGAATGCATCCTCATTCCCCAGAATGTTAATGGCACATTCTTCATTTTTGATTTGTAAGCATGCATATTTCTTACCACTAGAAAAAGTCCATTGTCCATTGAATGAAACACATCAAAAAAAAAAAAAAAAACCACACACACACACACACCAGATCGATTTGGATTCATTTTATGCAGTATAGCTCTACAAATACTTAAAAATGCATTTCAGATAAAGCAAAATCATGAAAAAATGCATGTTAATCTTCAATTATTGCAACGCACACATAGATATTATAACTAACGTATAATGATGTTCATTATGAGATGCTCTAGGTATCCGTGCACAGAAACAGGGGTGGCTCGCTGAGGACTTGCCCGTTATACGGTATGAATTCTCTTTTTATATCCTCTTCAGTTCAGCCGAGCTGAGAGGACAAAGGGCTTTTCAGCAGCAGGGCTTGTGGATTTGAATACCGCTGTGATCAAGTCTCGATTCTTCAGACAGTTTCAACAGGACCCTTGCAGGATGCCATTAAATTGCACAAGGATTGGTTAGCAGGATTCTTACTGGTTTCTTGAATGAGGTACTGACTAAGGACAACCTCCGTACATCAAGATCAGGAGGATCTCACACTTTAAATCCACCTTTGATTGTGAAAACCCCAATATAAGATGCTTATTTATAACAACAGCGAATGCATAGACCAATCGCAAATTTCATGGATTAAAATATCACCTTTCCTTCTTTGAACTTTGTTTTCCACTAATGGTCTTTTTTCATTTGGTTAAATTATTAGCACAATATTAATTATTATGCAACTCTCAAAACCACATTAGACATCAGTATGTCAATCAATGTCATTCAAATGTCCTAAATATATTTATTCGTGAACACACAATTAACTGTTTTAAGGTTGGTTCTTTGATGATTAAATTATTATCAATGTTATTGTTACTGTTGTTTAATATATAGTTTTGTAATACCACAAGAAATTAATTACCAGTCAAACTACATATAGACCTTCATGTAGATTCTATTCAAATGAAATTTGAGTTGGTAACAGGTTAACTCAATAAATGCTGAATGCAAAGAACAGTCATATTCTCATGTAACTCAGTTTATCTATACTAATGCCCTTTAGTAGCTAGTGTATTAGATCACTTGTGACTGCACTAAAGTTGGCGAGTTTGTACTTCAAAAATTATGACGATGACCACAATTATTTGTAGCTGTAATAATCAAAGTGCTCTGGCAGGCTAGTGATATCATATTAAATGACGTGATAGCACTGGATACCATAAACAACAAATGCACTTTAAATACTTGCTGTCACAATAACTGTGAGTTGGACAGTTACAATGATGAGTGCACCTGCAATTTGGTGCACAGATTAAAGCATGACTCCCTGGTTGCAAAGCAATGATTTTATTTAGAGTTTTCTTGATGCAGCTCTATGCTTTTGAAGAGAAATACAGTCACGTCTTGACATTCGCTTGTTGGAGTCAGACCTGTCTGCAACAATGTTTTATCAGTGTAGAGAAAACCAGCCTCTTCTTTTCAGTCATTTCCTGGTGTGTTTTTTCTTGTCTGATTAGAAACAGTGTAGAATTCACCAGAGGTCAACACTGGCGTCACTCCAGAAAACACGCACCGACACCACTTCCCCACTTAATGCAATCAATGCGGACAAATTGAACACTTGAAATGTGTCAGCAGTAATGGCCTTGCTTGGCAAGGGCTGAATTTCATGTTGCAAAATCTTCAGGTCCAGCCCAGGTCTGAGTCACCGGTGTCGGTCGAGCGTTGCACCACACAGCAAGAGGGCAGCACAAGAATACAAATTCCCAATACCCAGCAGGCAAAGGTCAGCGGTGTTACTGCTGCGGCATAGTCGAACCAAAGTAATAAGATCACTCCAGCCCCTCCGTCTCTTTTCTTTGCAGAGTCCACCACCAGTGACCCCATGTAGATTTTAACAAATGCATGAATGGCTAAGAAGAGGATAAGACAGTTTTTTCTTATTCCTGTTTCATCCCATTCTTTTTTTCAAATAATCACAGACATTCCAATTGCATTTAAAAAAAGAACTAGGAAGGAAATATTTCATTTGACGTGTAAATACCCATAGGCTGTGTCTTTTGGGCTGTGAGAGCTGACAGTGTGTTGGTGAAATCTGCACGGGTCGAGCTGCACAAGGGCTGTGCTGCCCCAAACAGAGCAGGTCGAGTTCCCCAGACAGAAGGCTTGTCTCACCAGCCAGCTTGGGGAATTCCATCAATCATAATTGCGGCGACATGTCACCACTCCCCACAACACACACACACACACGCACACGCACGCGCACGCGCACGCGCACGCGCACGCGCACGCGCACGCACACACACACACACACACACACACACACACAGGCACACACACACACACACACACACACACACACACACACCTCACCTGTGCAAGGGGAGAGATCTCCATCTTGTACCATGACCTTTCAAAACCCACACCGACTGAGAATACATTGCCGGAAATGTGCAGGGTGCCGAGGTGGATAAATAGAAAGGAATAAATGTTACTCAAGCATTACCATTTCTGAGATATAAATGAGACTCGCAACACTTTGTGATCCTCAGTGTCCTGATCCTTTCTGTGCCCTCGTGTATTGGTTTTTCCGTACCCTTTGTGCCGACTGCCGCTCGCTGTGGCTCAGCCTCCCAGCGAGCTTTGGCGGTGTTAATGTTCATTTATTCTTTTCAGAGCATGTTTAAAAGCAACTCCACTCTCCTTAAAGGCCCCTGTTATAATACACTCATCCATAATGATCTAAAATAGCATTCTGTCATTTGCACTCACACAATCGGAGCGTCAGTCGGTAATGGCAAAATGACCGAGATCAGCGCCATGGCGCCTGCTCTGACACCCTCTCGCAAAGCAATCAGAATGAGGTCATAAGAACAGTTTCCATAGTTCACTTTTGTGTAGATGGACTATGGTTTATGCTTCATGAACCCTATCTACTGTTCTGTTGATAAGAATCAAATGCATCCTTCATCAATACTTATGAAATGGAGCTCTCTCTCGCTCTCTTACAATACTATATGCATTAGCTTTCCTCATGCAAGACTGAAAAAAAGTTTTATGCCTCATGGTATGTTTTGCTCTGCAGGATAACGTTCTCTAATTAAAACATAGAAAAGACATGAACCCCTTCATGAAATCTTGACTGTTCTGTTACATCAGAATTGTGAAATTGTATTCATATTAATGTGTACACCATGATATATGTCAAGGAGACATTGTTATTAAGCCAGAAGCTCAGTCATGGTGCTACCAGTTGTACTGTGCCTATGCCCCTATTGTTCTTATTGCTCATGTTGTATGTATTTTGCCTTGAAAGTTACTCTGTTCAAAAGCATATGCTATACATGCTAATATGCACACATGATATATGCATAAGTGCAGGAAATTGCAACGCTTAATATATAATGTATAATTCTGATTGCATTTCACATGGAGAGATGCATTTCCTTTCTCAGTTTGTTCACATCTGAATGAAAATAAAGTTTTTCTTTTAAAGACTGAAAAGACAAAGAATGTGCTGATGGTACAACTAGTTCATGACTTGACTCCTCTTTCTTATAGTCAGTTCAGGGAATGAATTCATTAAAATTCAGCAGACTGTGTCTAAGATGTGGAAACAAGATTTACAATATTATTACTGCCAGTGGTTTCAGCTCTTACCCTCCAAAAATAACAGAAATATTTTTCTCACAGTTAAAGAATAAAGGAGTTTTACAAATCAAAAAAAGAAGACATTATTCGGACCACTA
Organism: Megalops cyprinoides; assembly: GCF_013368585.1. Taxonomy (NCBI): domain Eukaryota; kingdom Metazoa; phylum Chordata; class Actinopteri; order Elopiformes; family Megalopidae; genus Megalops; species Megalops cyprinoides. The sequence goes on from NC_050584.1 coordinate 19,537,072, forward strand.
ACATAACTGTAACTTCTGATTATGATTCCAGAGCAGGTCTTATTCAAGGATGTTGATAATATTTAAGGCATTTTGCCAAAATCTGGTTGGGTTTTTGCCATTGTGTCCTCGTGACACATTTCGGCTGGAGAACAATCAGTTAAGACAAAATGAAGAAATTGAGGTTTCCTGAGGGATTTTAAAACAATTTGTTAGCTGAGGCACCGTCAGAAACAGAGCATTTTATTTTTGAGAATTTTATTCTCCTGCAACAGTACTCTTACATTCATCCATCGAGCAGATGCTCTTATCCAGAGTGACTAACATGACTTGCATTCAATAGGTTTAAGCATGTAGACACTTACACAATGAATCATTATTGCCACACTTGTACGCTACTGCCATTGTAGAAATAATTGCTGCAGTAAAAGCTGTCATAATGCATACGACCATATAGCACTGTCATAATTTTCAGCCACTGAGAGCTTACTCATAAGCTTTAACCACATTGTTAGGAAGGGGAGAGGCCAGAGTTTGGGGAGCCAAGATGTAGTCTGAATAGATGGGTTTTCAGGCTGCATCAGCAAAAGCACAGTAACCATGTTGCAATTCTTTACACTTGCTATCCCCATCTATAACAAAGAATCTGTTTAGTTTGAATGTCTCTGTGGTGAAGAGATGCTGTTCTCTATCACTGCAAAAAAAAAAAAACAACAACAAAAAAAAACCTTACAGTACACAAAACTAGTGGAAGTGTTGAACCTTTAACTGCAGAAGTGCTAAACACACACCTTTAATTGTATTATATCAGAAATACCGTAACTATTTGGATGCACAATTACATTCAGGTCTGTTAAAAGTGTGATTTAAACCATTGTTTGTGCCTGGATCCCGTTAGTACAGTGTGGATTTATGCTGTCTGACATGTTTTGCATACCTGATATCAATGAGGTGCAGCAGCCCAAAGGATTGACTTCCATGTAATAAAGAGAAGTTAACTATAGTTTTTTTTTTCTGTAATTTTACTCTAGCCGTGTATGGTGTTGGTGTTCCATCTTTCGCTACAAAAATGGGGTAGGCCAGTGAGGGGCTACATTTGCAGTACATGCATATTTAGTCATTTGGCAGACCCATTTAACCCAATCAAAAGGACATACGTGTAAATAAAAGGCCACATGAACAACAGTCCATGCAGCTAGCCCTGTGGGTGTTAAAATACCTGGTGTCAGAACTTCGGCCTGAGATGCTTGGTTTCTGGTCTCGGTCTGTCTGTGTGAGTGTGTCTTTTGTTTTTGTTTACAGTTCCTTGCGTTTCCTTGTCAATCGGCCACGCCCATCACCTGCAGCCTATTCCGCACACCTGTGTCTCGTCCCCTCATCACCTGCCTGCCTACATATACCCTGCTGTTTCCTTTGTACTTTGCCTGATCGTTTCAGTGTTGTTTGCTTGCAAACCTTTTTTTGGATGTTGTCTGTTTTCCATTGGAGTTTTGGCTACTGACTCAGACTGTTTCTTTCTAACTGCTCTTTAGCTTGTGATTTTTGGACTTGTCATTAAAGATTAGCCTTTTCGTACTGCCTGCAAACCCTGACAACCTGGTGAAAACTTCACATTATTACCATTGCTACCAAAAGTAGGTGTCCTTTACAAAAATGATAATGTTAGTTGTAATGTAGCATTGTTATGTTTCAATTTAAAATAAACCTGTACTTGAAATCCCCAACTCATCATATAAATTGTATCCATTTTACCCACTGCAAATAAATATGGACACCTTTCAGAATCACATTGATCATGTCTGTGTTACAGAGGATTTCATATTCATGGGTTAACTTAACCAGGTTAGTGTCAAGAAAGCCTAGTACAATTTTAGAATGCTGTTTCACCATTCCAGTGTGTACTTTTCTAAGTGTTATGTGTGTGCATGTGCATGCATGCACATGTGTGTGTGTGTGTGTGTGTGCGTATGTAAGTGTGCCTGTGCATGTATGTGTGAGGGTGTGTGAATGTGCCTGTGCATGCATATGTGTGTGTGTGTCTGTGTGGGTCTGTAATATTAATCTTGAGATGGCTTCTCAGAGCACAGACAGGAGGACATTGGTATTTATGCAGCATCCACCCCTCTGCGGCCCTACACTATGACTCACCCACTGTCTACTGTATATGTCATCCACTTTCAGGAAAGCTGCGTAAAGAAAGCTTGGTTAATCTAAAACACAAATGAAAATGATAGGCGGAATAAGAGGTGCATATATCACTTTATCTGGAAGGAAAGGACAAGATCTAATGGGCCCGATGACCTTTCCCTCATATGATTTTCCACTTTTTTTCTGAAAAATAAAAAAGGTTACGAGGACATAAATGGGCATATGGAGAAATAGACAGAGGACCATGGAAGGTAATGGCTTTGACTCATAATTATTTCCCCCACACAGTCCTTTTCCTGATCCATTTTGTGTGTGTGATCCTTGTTCCTTCTTACTGGCCTGTGCTCTCTGTGTAGATGCTTGATCCCTGTGTTGTGTAGAATCAAATGAAAGGTTTGACAGATTGGCTTCACCGGCCGTCACACCCTAACGCATTGCTCCTTTTCTTGTCCTAAGACACACGCTGAATGACACTGTAACCTGCTGTTTTCTGTCTTGTGCTCTGTTGCACGCATTAAACCGCACCCTAACCTGCTGCTCCCTGTGACATAGACTGAACCACACCCTAACCTGCTGCTCCCTGTGACATAGACTGAACCACACCCTAACCTGCTGCTCCCTGTGACATAGACTGAACCACACTATAATCTGCTGGCCTCTGTTTTGTGCTCACTGGAGGCAGATATTGCAATTAGTGCAAGGTCACCGCAGTTCTAACCTTAACCATTGTAAGCTACAGTAAACAGAAAACTGATCCTAGATCAGCACTTATGGGCAAAACACCACATCCTAACCAGCTGCTCCCTGTCTTGACCCAAGTTGCACACTGTACCGCACCCTAACCTGCTGCCCCGTTATACAGATAAAACCACAGCCTAATGTGCTGCTCTGTCTTTTTTCCCTATTCAATCACTATTCTTTGCATTGTGTTTACTGGACATTTTACTATCCCTGATTCAGCTAAGTTGCAGGTGGTGTTGTATACTCATACATTAATTGTTACAGCAATTACCCAAAACTTTGTCATAACAGCACTGTGTACACCTCATCTGAATTGCAGATTTTGCACTCATACAATAATAGGCACAGCAATTACCCCAACATTTGTCCTATTAGTGCTTTGTATGCCTCATCTGTCCCTTCCTGCAGCTTTAGAACATGTGGATTTGGTCAATCCACCACATCTGAATTCCAATTGAATATAAAGAAGAGATATTTATTGATATTTCCTGTGTTATATTTGACTTGTTTGTATTATGTCTACAGTGAGAAAGATTGTGTTGAAAGATAATTCAATCCTTGTCGCTTCAACCAGTTCCACCGTCCACAAACACACACACACACATGAAAGTAAGAAAAAGAGAATAGATGAAATGGGAAATCAGTTCCTCCTCCCTTCATCATGAATAATGACTCATAATTGAGGAAAGAGCTCCTCTATTTTCACCCTCCGTGAAGCTAATATTACTCAACTCATTTAAACCAAACTTCACAGGCACTAATTCAGTCACTCATGCTGCTAATGCCGCTGTGCTCAACTTTTTTTTTTTTCTTCTCCTTTTCGATTTTCTCCCCAGTTTGGAATGTCCAATTCCCCAAATTCCGAAATGTCCCATTCGTCATCATTGATGTTCAGTCCCATTGCACAACCCCCACTGTCAATCCAGGAGAGCGTGGACAAGCAGACACAGGATATCAGCTGCTGCTTCTTTTTGCACTGCGGTCCACAAGCTAAGCTAGCACAGAGATGAGTCGGAGGAAGACATTTCATATGCAGCTTTGGCACGTGGACCACAGGCACCCGATCGACCAGCAGGGGTTGCTGTGGCTAATGGGACCAAAGCCCCTGCCGACCTACCCGCCTCTATCCCCGGCGGAACGAAGCCAATGTGTTACACCTGTGATTGTGACACGGTCGGGTTCAAACTTGGACCGTAGCGTTCAGTCTACACTCAGAATGAGTGCTTTTACCGACTGAGCCACTCGGGATCCCAATGCTCAACTTTTGATACAGGTGAAAATCAATGTTATGGGGCTTTGCCAGGAGATATAACATGACCCGGCTTACTTCAGATAAATCCTCTCCCAATACATTGTGTGCTTAAATAAGAAAAGTAGGTTCAATCTAGGTACTCACAAATCAAAATGGCCCTCCCTCAAGTTATAACATTTGTTTTAGTTTTGGTGCATGACCTTGACAGAACAGACATTATCTGGGAACTGTAGAAAATCACCTTATATGGACCATGCAGAGGTAAATCCATAAACATCAGTTTGGAATTTAAGAAGATAACATTAAATTGTTATTGTCATTTAGCAGACACTTTTATCCAGAGAAACATACATAGGTTACAGTTTGTACATGTTACCCATTTATACAGTTGGATATTACTAAGGCAATTGTGGGGTAAGTACCTAGCCCAAGGGTACAACAGCAGGGCCCCTGCAGGGAATCGAACTGGCAACCTTTTGGTACAAGCCCTCCTCCCTGCCACTATGCTACACTGCCACCTGTGAAAATGTACATTGGATTATGATGTGACTGTGTTGGTACAAAGTAAGGTATTATGTGAGTTGTAGACATTTTTCAAGTTGATCTGCAGGTTATCCTACTGAGAAGAAATGCTCCTCTTCTTGGGATGAAAAATATAACACATTACTGAATAAAACACCAACAGAGTAGGTTATTGTTCACACCAAATACACTGCTGTTTTAAAATTTTGATTTGTATTTCTATTAGCTCCAGATCTAAATACATCTCCATATTTGGAGAAGAATCATTTATGATGATGACTATGTAGAATGATGAATACAAGAATGTAGCACCATGGGTCCCACGGAAACGTTATTTCAACCCTACTGTATACTACATATGGACGGGCCGACGATGAAATCTCTCTGACTCTGACTCTGAAAAAGAATCTTACTCTTAAACAATAACATTTTTATGCTTTTCTCAGAATATAATACATTTAGAATGAAAGATAAGCAAGAGTACATTTTAGATTTGGTTTGAAGACAGAAAAATGCACCAAATAACATTACCTGAAAAATACATTAAATAGCAAGCAGTATAAGTAATTTGAATTATTCAGAATAATAAACCATTCTTGCAAGATATTAGTGAAAACATCACAGCACACTGTGTGACACTCAACAAATCACAGTATTGTTGCAGCATGAAGCCAACCAAATTAAAACAGCATCAGCAGACAAATTGGAAAACCCTGTGACAGTTATGTTAATCTCTAACCAACTAGGATGATTTCCACTTTCAGTTATGTTCTCTGAAGGCAAACAAAAGGGGAAAAAAGATGTAACCATTTTGTATTCATTCATATGTGCTTCTGGCAGCTATATCCTGCACTTTCATACTTTAATACAAAAACTAAACTTAGTGAACTTTTAACAATGAAACAATTGCAATTGTAGTTGTTAGTTATTGCAGCTGAGTACTACTTGCTTCCATCAATCCATAACTTCTGGACAAGGGGGAAAGACAAATTTGAAGTATTTTCAAATATTTCAATCCTGCCTTATCTTTTAAGGTTCCAACTAATTTAGCACAACATAAAATAATATTGCAATGGCAACATGGAGACAACTTTCTAGTTTTAAAATTAAGTTTTTGGAGGAAAAATAATTTTGTCAGTTACATGAGATGGTTTTGGTGCTATATATGTATGTTGATATACTGTAACTATGGATAAGACAACATATTGAGCACTTAATATGTACTTAGTATGTACTGCAAAATGTTCACAATACTATCACAACACGATATTGCGCCAAGAAATAATGCTGATATGAAAAGAAAAATATAACATGATTTATATATCAAACCCCATGCTGTGGCAGTAATGTACCATGGGTTTCAATACCATATTGCATTTATAAAATGAATCTGAACTCTACTTAGCTGCATAAAGTAAGAAGAGGGACTGAAATCAACTTCTACTGATTACATGAAACTGCCAATGGCATTACTACCAACCTTATTACAACACTGTTGCTGCAACAATGTCAATTTGTGACCCCCTTCCAACGTTGCTTTTTCTATTTACTTCACCCCATCCCTGCAATGTTAAATTAGCACATAGATAATGGGATAATTGCTCCTTTTGCCTTATACCTATAACTAAAAAAAAAACAGCCAGTGTTTTTAAAATATGTCTTATATCTTTCTGCAATGTTTTTGCACTTTAAAATAGAGTCTTTAAATGGCATTACCAATCATTCTATATAAATGACATTAGTGACACCAAATTAATGCCCAAAGTCAACCCAACACTGACATGCAGTACAGTGAGAGAGGAGGCTTCTGAAAAGTGCTGGTGACGCTCATGAAATTGGTTCAGAAGCATCACTTCCAGACTTTAACAAGGCAGAGAGAGTGATTACGAACACTTTCATGCCTGCCTAGTGCACTAAAATAAGATGAATCTCTTGCTGAATCTAATGAGATCCATCATGCATTTTCAATAGTTGCAGATACCAGAGGGCATTCTTTCCAGAACACAACCATCTGCTGTGCATTTTTTTTTGTATCCCTAACTTTTTTTTGGTTCCCTGGTGAGAGAAGCAATGACAAGATCCAGCATAAAAGAATGTTAGAAGGCAAACAACTTTACTTAGCAAGGCCAAGCAAACAAGACTGTAATCACTTAAAAAGCTGGTATGAGCAGCAGCAGTGTGACATAATGATTAAGAGATTTGGTGTAAAACCTGGATGGGACCATACAGACATAGCTGTTTATGAGGTACTTTTCAAGGCAGCTGAATTGCTTGAGCAAATATCCAGTTGTATTTATAGATATAAAATGATAGGATATAAGACAAAGAACACAATGACTGCATACCAATCACATTTGAAAAATGGTGCTAGAGGAATCATAATAGAACATTTCAGGGCACCTGTAAATTATAATGTGTATAATGACTGGAATGTGAAATTCATTTGAAATCTCTTGAAAAACTCGGGTGTGTTTTGACAACCCTAGTGAAACCAAACGCATAAAAAAGGCCTTACAAGACAGCTGTATATACTAGGTCCTGTATGTCCAACCCTGCACTTTCCCTGGGTTTCATATTTTCACAGAAGATCTTGCATTAAATTACATAGTCTCTTATTCAGTTGTGTTATTAGGGCTGCAAAACTATACTAGAGAGAAATGAGGGAGTGCTTTATCCCCTCAGCCTTAATTGAACTAACTAATTAACTAACTAATTAAAGAAGTTATGTGCTTGATTTGATAACTTACCCTCTAAGTAATGTAACGTGAAATCGGTGAATACCTTATGCAATTCCTACGGCCCGGTGTATGATTAAGTACATGGAATACAGCCTAGTAATGCATGACATGTGGCAGAATGGCACGCTTACTGTTCCAGCACTCCTCTGATGTTGGTAATGCTACACTGTGAAGGCTCTGCAGGGGATAGGTTCTTCCAAAAGCCTATCTAAGAGAATGTCAGTCTCCACCGTAGCAAATTAATCTTATGTGTAATACAGAGTCTGCACAAAACCTGCAAGTCATATTTTATCATCCATGTTAAGTCACTATTTTCTGTCAATGCTGTTGCTGTCAATACACCATTTGGGCTAACTGAGTGTCTGCAGAACATATCCAGTTTAGGCCTTTATCCTTTAGTACTCTCAAGGATTCTGATAAAGGCTTGGACTGTTTCCATCTACTTTTGAAACCGAGACTTAAAAACACATGAGCATCTTTTTTCAGACAGAATGTCTCCCCTATTAATTTAAAGAAACTGAGAATATCTGTGAAAAACTTGGCTGCCTTCCAAGCAAATGCTAGGCAGTTTGAGAGCTGGCTGCCTGCTGCACTCTTGTGAGTGGCGGAAATACAAGCCTAACACTGCGACGGCTCCTGAGCAACTGACGGGAAGAATAGAGGTGAGACTAATTAGCATTGCGCTAAGCCTTCATATCTGGAAGAGAAAGTGAACAGCCTTAAAGGTCATGTTGGAAAGAGGTACAGAACATCCACAGGATCCAGGTGTAGTTCAGTGTATCCCTGTTTTGGATCATTATGTTTGTGCAGCAATATGGCAGACTTCACATCAGAAAAAAAATCTGGACAGACAATTAAAGACCAATTATGGAGGGGTAGGGGTGTGCAATATGACGATATTAGATCGTGAACGATTAAAATGTCTCCACAGTCTGCCTTTACAGAGAGATTGTTAGTATAGTGCTACAGTGCACTTTCTATCAGTTGCAGTTCTAGTTCTCATACATGCATCCAAAGTTGTTTTGTCAGCCAAATCCGTTTCGACATACCAATAAGCAATCATAGCAAACAGTAGGTAGTGTCTTGGATTTCTTCTCCTCCCCCTTTGGCGCCCCCGTCCCAACATGCAATGCCGCGTGACGTACCTTCACATTCCCTATTTGGCAACGTAGCAGCATGGATGACAACGCGGAGGAGTTGGTCCCTAAAAAGAACCGGACATCGGTAATATGGAACTGGTTCAGATTTTTGAAAACTGACATGGCGCAAACAACAGTTATAAGCAAATATTGCAAAAATAAGGTTCGCACGTCGGATGGCAACACAATGAACCTTTTTAACCACCTCAAAAGAAAGCACCCGAAAGAGTATGCTGACAGTCCAACAGTGAGGGAATCCCACATGAGTGCATCAGCTACAACCACGCATTCAGAGGCCACAAGGCCAAAACAAACAACTCTAACAAAGGCATTTGAGAAAGGCACTCCATATGACAGGACAAGTAACTGCTGGAAAGAGGTAACTGATGCAGTGACATTTTACCTGGCCAAGGATATGATTCCCATAAAAACTGTGTAAAATGAGGGTTACAAAAGACTTCTCAATATAGTTGATCTGTGGTACGAAATACCCACCCGCAAATATTTTTCCAACACGGCCATTCCACGGATGTACTCCGAATGCCGCGACAAGATTCAACACAAAATTCAAATTGTCCAGTTTTTTGCAACAACAGCTGATTTATGGTCTAGCCACACTTCAGAAACTTATTTGAGTCTGACCATTCATTTCATTAACGACTGGAAGCTGTGCAGTGCGAAAACAGTCTTAAAAACCAACATGAAAAAGAATCATGATAAGATCGTGGATCATGATCCTGCCTGAAAAAAATCGTGATATGATATTTTTGCCATATCGCCCATCCCTATGGAGAGGGATTTATTATGCAAGATTATGTAAGATAATGCTAACTGAATTCAGCTCAACCTAAGCTCTCAGCTCTCACTGATCACTTCTCCTAGGCCTCATTAGCCATTTGAAGCTGCCTGCCACCCACTTAAAATAGTCTCTTTCACCTTGCTCTGTAAAGAGAACTCAAATAGATATCAGCAGCTTTGAAGCAGAACTGTGGAAATCAGCCATTAAAGCAACACTTGACCGCAAAACAAGTATTGCTCCTTACCTTATGGTTTAGTTTGGATCCAAATATATTTCACAAAAGGTCAGTATTTTATGATCTCAGTTTGAGCCCCTGAAGCATGTTCAGGAGGCTATCCAAGACCAATGGGCCCATTTGTGTTTTTATGGGGATGTTAACATTTCCGTTTAAACAGATCACCTCAACGTGCTCCTTTGCCTCCAGTCCCCAGCATGCACCATGTTATTTGCACTCCTTCTTTCTATTGGAATGCAAAATACAATCTGGGGCCTGTTTGATTAATATGGAGTCAGTCACCAAACCACAAAATAATTTCCAATTAGCTTGTTTTATGTAGATCCGCTATAGTGAAAGTATGGAATAATGCATATATTTATTCAATATGGAATTGAATTATATTTTAACAAACTGATTACATGTCTCAGTTTTAGATGAATAGCTGGCACACATTTATCATATTTGATAAACGTTTAGAAATATTTCACCTTACCTATAACATCATAATTTTAAAGGTAAAATTAGCTATACAATAAATTTGTAATGTCAATAATATCATGTCACTAATATAATATAGCAATATAAAATCTAAACATTTAGTATTTTTAAATGGTATTTAGACAGTATTTAATTAAGTGAAGTATAAATGTAAAATTTGAAGAAATGTAAGATTTACCAATGTCTGTTCATGAGTGAAATAAAGGTGCTCTTTTTTACCTGAAGAAACTGTCTTCAGTATGGGATAGACAGTCAATCAAAATTCTCATGGAAGATTAATTAGTTTCACCTTTTGTTGAGGGTGGTCATGATAGAAATAGCCTATCTATAATCTGTTTCGGGCTGAAACAGGACATCCTTACCATGAGCCACTCAAGGGTTCAATTTCCTGGCAACTTGGAAATGTTAATTCATTACTCAAGTTTAATTGCTTGCTGCAGGTCAGATCCTTGTTGTACCCCTGTGTCTCACAGGGCCCATATTCATTATTATTTTAATGGTATTATGGACTACCATGACAGTCTCAATGCACATGTTTTGATCAGCAGGACAACAACACCAGCCACGTGGAAGAGCACAAGAGAAATAAAGGACATCATTTATTAATGGGGCAGTTCATTCAGGACAGTGAACACCTGTACTTTTTTAGTAACAATTTAAACAATGAACAATCAATGAGCGGGTTATGCTCTGGCGATTGGTCATACTAGCTCTTCCAAGTCCAAGAGTGCAAGAAGACCAAAGCTTTAGCTTGAATGAAGTAAAAATAATGCTCAATAACACATTTAATGCAGTGCTGATCCCCCTCTTTTCTTTCACAAACTTGGTCAACGTCTGTTTTTAAAAGTCAGTGCACAAAGAACCAGCTGAATGAGTTCCCCACTGCAGAGATACCCCCTGCCTGATTCAGTTTTGCATCATTTTTGTCTGTGTATGGGAATACAATGCAATTGTAACCCCTAATAATCTGAATAATTTGAAGGAATAAAAGGTCACTGTGATCTTTGCTCTCATTTGAATGGGAATGGGATGCCTGCTGAGGAGTGTATCAGAATGTTGCAAAGTAGTGAACTCACAGTTTGCTAACAAAATATCTCACACAGCATACCACTGTCAAATCCGCTGACACAATGACACAAATTAAAATGCATTAAGAGCAAAAAAGGCAAGATGCTACCACAAGGAAAAAAATCTGTTATGGGTATAACAAAAACACAACAACTCTATTCCCCATTATCATTTATACAGAAATGTTGCTGGTGATTTGCCTTATGGCTTATTTTCCTTGAAACTGAGAGTGACAGAATTACTGGGTCTGCAAGTTCCAGTCCAGTAATTAGCGAACTACCAGTTCTTCATGCTGTGTTGAGTAAGTGAGCTTGACTCGAATGAATAAAAAAGCTCCTCTCTCTGTAATATTTCCTGTCACCAGAGGGCTACATTAGGTCATTTTCTTATAAATTGGAACATAAAAATAATAAGAAGAAATAGATTTTAAAGACCTCTGGCTCACTCAACAGGATAAAGTGGAAAGGTAAGCCAAAGACACTCATATCTGAATTGAACGTGGAAGTTGGGGGGCGGGGGGCAGGGGGAGTTATATTAAAGATGGTCATGTTGATCTGATGGTTGATCAATCAAGATCTAATTAAGAATCTTTTGAGATGATCTATTTACATACATTTCAGTTTTGTGATGCTATTGTGACACTATTTGTGACACTATAAAGGCATCAGTTTCATAGCATGATGGCATGAGTCTACTTTAATATTTTGATAACAGATATTTTTTTAGGTAGAATATGGTTGTTTTCAGATATGTGTTATGAGGGAATCACAGGACAGAGAGGGGTCACAATATGAGTTATCACTTGACAATCTAAGATGGGACTGATATCACCAGCAGTAGTGATGTTTTGACAGCATGGAAATGAATTCTAAGATGCCTAATATTATGGTCAAACAGAACTGGTACCAGCATGGACCCTTGTGGAACACCACAAGCTAAAGTAGACACCACAGATCTGGTCTATCCTACAGTGACATATTGCTTTTTTATTTGAAAGATAGCAGGTGAGAGGTTCTAGAGAGTGCAGTGTTGAGACATTGCTGAAGGATGGTATGACTGACAATATGAAAAGTGGCACCAGAGTCATGGAGGATTAAGACAGCAGGGGAACCAAAGTCTGTATCCATCAGCAGGTCAACTGACAATTTCTGCCAGATCTATCTCAATGTTGTCATGGGTTTAAAACCTGACTGGCGAACCTCATATAGCTGGTTACAATACAAGCATGACTGAAGCTACTGCCTTATCCAGGAATTTTGACACAAAGAGATGAGGTTAGCGAGAAGAGAAGAGGAAGGAGGTCAGAGAGAAGGCCATAGCCAGGAGAGGAGTAATAGCCGTGAGTTAAAAATACATTAAAAATGTACAGACGCCAGTGTGGACCTATAGGCTACTTGTTAATCATAACAGTGATCAATGGTCTGAATGTAGAAGAGCACGATTTCAGTAGTGATGTGGAAACAGGGTCCAGAGAACAGCTTCTTGTTTTCACCTTAGGCAAGACTGTCCATACAATCAACGTCTATTAACGATTAAAGGCAAGGTAGTGGGCTACAGAGTTAAATGGCAGTTAGGTGGCATTACCTCACTCCACCATCACCTCCAAATTGTAGTGCATATTTCCCGCCATGCTCTGTTTTTATGCAGCCTCCTTCACGTCCATGTGTGCTTCCTTTTGTTTAATAGGAGGCACTTACATTCACACCCAATTTTAACTCCAGACCCCTTGAGCACGACAGCTCACAAAGCTTTTAATAAGTGGGATAAGTAGTGGCCGACGGACTTTTCCTGAGAGGGAGCATATTTAAGGCAGTTGAAAGAGGCCCCACTTTAATTACTCTAACCGCTTGACAGCAGCACAAAATGGTGCCATAAAAAATGACACACCAGTCTTGTGAATTAATCTTCAATAACAGAATGGAGACATCACAGTAATACATGCAGACCTAACCAGGATCGCATAGGCAGTTTGACAGTGAAAATATGGATGAAATGTTAGTGTTGGGCTATGGTACAATTCATCACCTTGGGCTATGAATTTCAAAAACAGTAAAAATGGCTGGATTTAGTACTGAGATGGAACAAAGCTACACTGAGGTAATCCATCTATATTATTTGACCGCAGCAAATAAGGCGTACTATGCAGTAATTAGCCATTCTTGTTTATGGATGAAATTTTTAAATTGGTATATGTGCCTTGTCTGTGCACGCAGGCATACTGCCCAGCATTTTCATAAAAAGGCATTAGTTGGTTTGCAAGGTCATCCAACAGTTCTGGGGCACGGCCACCGCTGGTTGCTTTGCAGTCTCACACTCTCCAGAGAGAAAATGCCAAAGGAAATCACACATTGCATCAGCATGTAAAATTCTGGGAACACTAAGTACCAGTAATGTTACAACATAAAAAAATAAACCTTTGGGACTATACAATCATATAACATATTCCACTGAGCACAAGGAAAGCCTCACGCAAAAAACAATGGCAGCTCAAAGCAGCAATCCAATTAATATATCCTGCCATAACAAATCCTGGGCTTGACACCCTGCATTGATTTTTTTTTGAATTTGCTATGGGCCATGATTACTGAGAAGAGTAATCTATGTTTCATATTGCTTATTTTTCTCACGTGTGTAGCTCATTGCACTCAAACTGAGGACATGAGTTTACATGGACTTTTGGTAATGAGGCCAGGCTCTAACAAAGTGCAAGAAGGAAAAAAATGCTGTAGTCACTATTGCATCAGCAATATTAAGGTAAAATAATGTATATAAATAAATCACCAAGGACAGGCACTGCAGTCTTGACATAGCAGGATTGAACTGTGCAGTGTTCATTCTTCAGCCAATAAAGCGACATTTCTGAAATATTGCATTTTGATCATATAATCTGAACCTTTTTAAAAACATTTTGAGTTAATGTAATGAAGATGCACAAAGCCTCTCCCTCTATTGTTTTTCAAACATAATTGTAACATGTTTTAACAAGTTTTTCCTGCATTTGTGTCTGCCTTGCAAGAACAGTGTAGAAACAAGGAAAAATGTCATTGACAGTTACAGGGTTTTCTCGCCTATACAATGATTCATTGATATGTCAAGCTGGTGAAAGGGTGCTGACTGTATTAATGCGAGGATACAGCATATCATTTCCAGGCAGTTTATTGCAAATTCCTTAAAATACAGAAAGAGCCAGTGTAGGAGATAGTGAGCTAGACACACGTATATTAAGTCAAACCCCCTCGCGTCATTTTTTTTAGATGAATGAGTCCAGGCAAACCATTCAGCTGGCAAAAGATTGGTGAATCAGGGTAGCATTGACCGAGAAATTTTTTTTTCAGTATTCCAAACCATTTTTCTGTTCGCTATGACAGGAGTTCATTCATATGTGTATGTTGTGCAGTGTCAGATTGCAACACAATCCAAGTTTTCAAAATGTATGTTTAAAAAAAAGACCTCCACATGATGCAAGGAGCATAGTGGGGCATTTTTTTAGAAACCGATTTTATTGTTCATGACCCTGCTTACTGTAATAAACTGAAGTTTGTGTGTGTAACTTGTAAATTGACCACTGATTGGAGGTCAATTTGTGCACCTCTACACATACAATAACAATTCATTACACCTCAGTTCAGTTCACAGTTTGTTCATCAATTACCAACTCATTGAACATCCGATTGTACCTCCTGAAATGAGATCTCTAAAAACAAAAACGTCTTTGAGGAAATGAGCCCTCGGTTAAAATTCCCATGGCGTATTTGCACTCACACTGTATTTAATAGATAATTACCAAAGGACTGCCAACTGCTTTTCTGGGCTTACGGCATAGCCTTTAGGAAAGTGACAGGTCTGTGACTGTTACTGAAACTCAGGGGGCTCAGTGAGTCACTGATATGGGCCAAGGATGGCATGTATACTTCATCTGCTACCCTCCGGGGCTCAAGTGCTCAAAGCTCACTGAAGAGGACACTGTTGCTGGAATAGAGAGCAGTATAAATTTCCTAAAAGCAATTAAGTCAAGTCAAAACTGAGCAAGCTTTATTCCCTAAATCTACTGGATTAAGGTGACTTTTACTTTCAATATGAATAATCAACTTCTCTGAGAAATGAATTTGAATAAATTTCACGCTTCCGACAGGCGTTCACGATACACTTCTCATACAAATGCTCATAAAAGATTTCTGGACTTGTTCAACTAAATTAAGACCAAACAAAACAAAACAAAGGCTAGTTCAGACTGGAAATATATTCAGCCTCATATTTTCTCATTTAAAGTTGAAGGCAACCTCATTTTCAGAATTTCATTTATCCTTTACCCCTTCCGGATATTGATCCCTTTGGAGTTTAGTTTATTGTTTTGTGTAGAGAGCCATATTCTAACAGTGGGTGTTTTTATGAATGGAATCAAAGTTTTGCCAGTAAGCTTGCCTCTAAAGGATAAATTATTCTGAAAGTAACGATTAAACTGTTCCTCTGAGCTGGCATCTATATTTCCACATATAAATCATTGCCTCTGACAGGGACTTTGTTGACACCAGGTTGCAAACCTAATTGCCATCAATCACCACAATGCCAGCAGGAAGTAAGAAATTGAACACATCAGCAGTCAGCAGCTGTAGTGAATTTGTATTCCCAGGTTTATTAGTGCATATTGTGAGAATAATTTCCACTAATTCATCGCACAACCATAAGAAAGGATGTCACTGTCCATTAAAGTAGAGCAAATTTATATACTTTTGATTGATGCTATAGAAAGGTCATTATGTCCCCATTCAAGACAGCAAGTTTAATCATGCAAAACTTTGCATATGTTAATGGAGGAGAATATAGTACTCTAATAAAGAATCTTGACCATGACCATTTATTTAACTGATTATTTTGCAATGGAAAATTTTGCAAAGAAGAAACTTTGTATTTGAAGTTTGCAGTGCGTGTGACAGTTTTAAAGTGCTTCCAGTGCACAAAATGAAATGTAAATGGCATATTGATAAATGTCGTTTTTCAGAAAAAAATAGAAAGCTGGAATGTAATTACAGTGAAACTTAATTAACACTGAAACATAACATATTCTGCTGTTATAATAAAAGTTGCCTAGAAGTAGTTTCGTACGATAACCAGCCAACTTTATGTTTATGGATGAGATGTTACAGCTGCAGTGGGCACTATGTGGCCCTGAGGCCAGATCTACCTTGTCATAGGTTACATTTGGCCCCTGAATTTTACGCTCAGACTTATTGCAGAACCAGCTACAACGAGGCCATGTTTAACTTTTGATACAACATAATCAAGTTTTTATCTGTCTTGTCTGTATCATTCATAATTATGGAAGGTTATTCAATTTGTAGTGATGACAAGTGATGCACTTGTCACTCAACAATAAACAGAATTATTAAAAAAAAAAAAAAACTTTCCTGCCAAAAACTATAATGCCATCTGTGAGCAGGCAGCCTTTTATCATCAGAGTTCTGCACTTGTGGATTGGATCCTACAGTGGCAAATAAAGTGGGAGGAAAATAGTGGCCTGTACTATTAATGGGAGAGTTCACAGAAATATTGGTAAAGTGCAAAAAGTCTGTAAAACTAAAGCTTTGTTTATTGATGTACATAACAAGCAACCAGACATTTGAATTAAGAAGACCAACATTTTAAGGGGAACTAAAGTCAAAAATCAAAGCAAGTCTGCAGTTCAAACAGCAGACCCTGGTACCATCTCATATGAATGCTCGTTGAAAGTGAAAAATCAAAGAAAGTCACTTTCATGAGAGAAAGTGAAAAGTGCCTACTGGATTCTTGAAAGTGTTGTCTGCTCTGTAGAGCATTAAACCTCTGTCTTTGTGCTTCCCTGAGGGGAATGCCACAGGCCTCCATTTTAACTCTTGTTTACAGTTTTTTACAATTGCTAACAAGTGTTTACCTATACTTAAGATACTTTTTCTAAACTCTTAACACAGCAACGCACCTACATTACACAATTAGCCAAATATTAATTTTCTGCTCAAAACCACATTTTGTTCATTAAATGCCAACTCTACATTTCAAAATGCAAAAAAACTTTCTCTACATACACTAACTCTATCAAAACATGGCAAACCCGACTCAATATCAAATCATTCTTTCAAAACACTAGCACATGTTTTCTATCCAAGAGGAACATATAGTCAATCATAGCACAATGACTTTCAAAATACTAACAGTTGATGGCATTATAAAAACTGTGTTACTTTTTATGTTTCAGTTCTACCTGCATACAACAGACAATGTGACACCGTTTTTTATAATTCAGTTTCCTTTTACTGTAAACCACTCTCCATTTGGTTGAGTGTTGAATGTGTGCGTTTTTGCCAACATACTATCCAAAACTTAATGAGTCATCTTTACTTTATAGAATGCACAGTAGAAAAAAATAGTAAGTGACAGAATTGCTGCAGTAAAAGCTTTATTAGCAACATAAAATTGCTGCCAGTGATCAACAAAAAATCCAAAATACATGGCCTTTGGTTCCAAATGTGTAAAAATAAAACACACAAATACAGTAAAAAGGTACAGAAGGGGAGGGGGGGAACACAAAAATGCACAGTCCTGTTCTAATCTATATGATCTTCAGCATTTCGCTGCATGTTCTCATCCACATCACATTGTATGTCGTCACTCGCTATGCACCTTGGATAGAAACGCTTGGCATGCCTTATCCACCCCTGGCAGTCTTCAGCGGAGATGTCTCTGCAGCTGGCATCCATTGCATCCAAGAGGGACATTTGGTCATGTGATGCACGCATTCTTACTCATCTCCCCCTACCTCTCCTTCTCCCTTGTCCTGGTCCAACTACTCCTCTGCCTGGTCCAGCTACTCCTCTCCCTTGTCCTCTTCCTCTCCCTTGTCCAGACATTATTTTTGCTCTCTCTGCTCCTCTGTGTTGTTCTGTATCCACATTGAACAAAATCAATCCAAAAAGTCTCCTTTTTTCTGTACAGAATATGTCCATGTAATTGAAAGAACTTCAACACCTGCCTATGTCTCCAATTGAGATTGGAATCAGCTGTGGTTGGTCTATTTTCCACATTTCTCAAACTTTCAATGATCTGTTCATTCAAAAATGCTTATCAGCTGTTTCAATATAGCTATTGAGTTGCTGTTGCAGAAGTAGAGGCTTTATACTATATTTAAAGTTTTGAACATTAGGTTTTCATTTCTGGCATGCTGTGTGCAAGCATTTGTAAACAAGACAAGAAAGATCCATAATTTTGGTATTGGGTAAGCTTGTATGTAAAGAAAATTTAAGCATTTTAGAAACGTGTTAATTGACTGCATATTCTGTGAAAACAGTTTTGAAAATGTGACTACAGATTGGACAAAAGGATGTTATCGATTGTAAAAAACTGTAACATCTTCAAGGTTTTTTTTTCTTTCATGAAATGTGGAATTCATACTGCCAGAAGCTTAACTGTACTTCATTATAGAGTTTTTATAAAGCCATAAACATCCTATCTGCACATGAAATATGCCATACTCATTTCCAGCCCTCCAAAAGGAAATTGGCTGTATATGGATTTTTCTATCTTTAAACTGAATTCCAAGGTTTGATTAGACTAAAAATCTTTAACAATAAAGTACAATTATTATCAAGGACATAAAAAGGACAGGATGCACAACTCAGAAAATTTTAAAGCCTTATGTAGCAAAGGGCAAGAGCAGTCACCCCACCTGGCCTCGAACCCAGGTCTACAGGGTACTAAACATGTGACATTGACCACGATGCCAAAGAGCCAGGCTTGTTAGTATGGCAGTCAGAACGCATACTCAACCGTAGTGACAGCACTCCGCCACACTGCCCTCCCCTTCAGGAAGCATGCCCATGTGCTTGACGCACCATGGTGTCCCTCACCGTACTTTTCCCATCCCAGAGTTCCCCACTCACTCATGCTTCACCCATCTCTGGGGTCCTTCACACACCGAGGTCAACCAAACCAAGGGTTCCCTTGTACAGCTCACATACTGGGCACGCCTCCAATGACCTCGCGACAAGCCATCCCACTTCTCACACCATTTGTAGCGGTAGCAATTGCCCCACCCAGCCTCAAATCCAGGTCTACGGGGTACCAAACTTGCAACTTTGACTGCGATGCCAAAGAGCCAGGCTCATTGGAATGGCAGTCAGAGCGCATACTCAACCGTAGTGACAGCACTCTGTCACACTTAGGATAAACAGTCGCTTTTTTTAGCAAACAGCAGTCTCTGGCTCTTCTACATGTCTGTCCTGGTTCTGTCCTGGAAACGTGTGTAATCAAGAACAAGCACATGCAGTACATAAACACACTGTACCCATAAGCCACTGCATACCAATATCCACTGACTCCCATGCCAGTCCCCACACATGTAATTATTTAATTTCCCCAATTACCCGTGTTGCTGGGGTATAGGTACTCTAAACCCACCTCCTGCTGGTTCCCACCAATAGAAGATGAGACAGGCTCCCTCTGAAACCTCTGCACTTCTAAGCTCCAGGCATTCATTGACATTCCTCTGCTACTCTCCTCCTGTGAGCTCCATCATAAACATGTTTTTTTAGTTGCTCAACTAATGAATCACAGACCTCAGTCATAGATGGATGTATACAATATCACACTGCCTTGTAGCCATTGAAAGATTTAATTGACTGCATTGCAGGTTGCCATCTCTGAATGTTGCCAGCTGGCTAACAGACCGTCCCCATGTGACAAGTAGAGAGATGTGAAGACTTAAAAAAAAAAAAACAATGGCTTAGCTTACAGAAAAGATATTTTATGTTACTTGCATAGTAAACCCTTATTTATAAGCTGTTGCAGTTACTGCTATTCTCACGCAAAAAGAAAACACTTGACATATAAGTATTGGGTGATAAGTGGGGGAAGGGCGTATTTAAAATAAACACTATATTCTGTTCTATTTCAATAATGGCTTGCTAGTTATTCATGCTTTCAGGTGACTAAACCCCAGTTTTTTATGATCTTTTGCATTGGAACATATTTTAGAGTAACATGTACAGTGTCCTCCATATTGAATCATATCCCTGATAAACCAAAATTGGTTTATGATGGTTGCATTTATTCATGTATTTAAGTAATCTTTCAAACAAAATCATCTCTCTCAATTTTGGAAGTTCAACAGAAATTGTATAGAGGCATCCATTGGCTTGCTTTTTCCTTCAAGTATGAAATAAAGTAACCAACAGCGGAAATTTATCAGCAGCAGCATGCAATATCAAGGTTAATGTAAGAGAGCTCTCCAAAAAATGACAAACAAATGATCAATGACCTCCAGAAATTGTGAGATGGCTATAGAAGAGTTCACTGAAAAAGCTGCATACTATTTTCTCTGTGGAGTTCATTATTAAGAAAATAAAGCCTAGTAGTACAGTGGCAACCCTGCCAGGGTGTGAACATGTGAACACAAGTGTATGCTGCTTTAACAATCTGTGAGACAAATGGTTTGGGAGGCAAACTGTAACCCCAATGGCAGCAGTATAAATCTCCAAAACAAACTGGCATTTTCAGAACAGAAAGTGACAAAAATTGCCATTGAAAGTTGCTCGAGTGAACATACCATTAATGGCCAGGTTGCAAGGAAGAAGCCTCTTCTTTGATTTCACAAAAAGAGGTATTACATCTGAGTGACAATTAAAATAATTTTTTATCTTCAGATGAAATGAAAAATAAGCTTTATGGACCTGCTGAGCAGTGTTGGGTTTGATGTAAAAAGGTTTTGCTGAGAAGGAACTCATACCCACCATGAAATTTAATACCATGTTTATTATGTTTTTGGGTTGTTTTTTTAACCTTCAATGCATTCTAGAGCCCTTTGCAAAGTAGAAGGAGTTATGATATCCAATACATACTAGGATATTTTGGCCAAAATCCTGGTGCAAGGAAGCTGGCCAATTTCATGCTGATTACCTGTCCCAGCCGCCCGATATGATTGACTCTGGAGAGTGGGGGTGAGGCCCGAGAGGAGAGGGGTATCAGTGTGTCATAGTTTTCATTTGCAGAGCTTGCAACTGAAAGGTCGCTGGCTCGATTCCCCAGTGGGACACTGCTATTGAACCCTTGGGCAAAGTACTTAACCCGCAATTGCCTCAGTAAAATATATACATGGATAAAATTGTAACCTACATAAGTCACTCTGAATCAGAGCATCTGCTGAATAACAATAATTTAATCAAAGGCTAAGAGAGCTATCACTAATGAACCTGAATATGCAGCATGTTTTGTTGCATATGTGAATAGTTCATGTTGCCACACTGTAAATAAATACCCCATGGCTGTGACAAAAGCTTTCTTTCATCTGCACGTGTTTACCCTACACTGCCCATGGCTAATTTAACCTCAGCCAGGCCAGGGCGTACTGGGTTATCTCCCAAGAAGCTCAAATTTGACTGAAAATGGACATTTAATCATGCCAGTGATCCCAAGTATTTATCCAAATCTAGCATCAGGTAATTTTGTAGAAATCAAATCAGTGTCTGCATCTGGCAATTTCAATTTCCAGACCTCTGTCCAATCTAATAGTTGTGGTTTGAACCCAAGTAAGAAGTCAACAAAAAATCTCAAGAACATGGGGCAATTTTGCCAGGGGCAAATGATCAAAACTCCAAACACGGAAGCCAAAGCCAAAATGTTATAAACCTCTACAAGAAGCATCTATGTAGATATAAACCATGCCAGAAGAGGATATACAAAATACTAACTACAGGGGTGTAAATAAATGTGACCCTCATATTTTTGGAAATAAAACATATTATTTGCAAATTTGCAAATAATTATTTTTCGCCCTGTGCTGTGATATTAATATTAAAACATTTTAATTTTTAAGATGGAAAAAATGATGCAGTTTTCTTATATGAGGTGTGTGTTACAGTTTAATCAGGGGTGTGAATAATAGGTATAGAATAATAATAGTACTTTATTCTGCATCTTTTTGTGTTCTGTTGTTCCTAGGAAGTCCCTCTATCACATTCATTCTGCACCGATAATAATAGAACTCAAACCTGTGTGCAAAATCCAGCTGCAAGACATTGAGGTCGTTGAAGATTCTTCTGTAACCATAGTTACAACAACTAGACTGTAATTATTACAAAAAGGTGCAGTACACCTGCATGTGCTTGTTTGACACTCTATTTTGTCTTTTTACTGAGTGCAGGTGGTGTGTGCAAAATATTTTCCATTGTCAAGAAGCATGTGATATTGACTAATCTTTGTGCTATCATGCATACATGCCATGAACTGTTTAGGCACATGGTGCCAACTCTTACTCCGGGGTGATTCTTATGGGTTTTTTGGGTCTGAGTATGGCCAAGATAAAATACATTTTTTCTTCTAGAGCTAAATGACAATATGCAGCTGCTAAACATGTAGTCAGATTTATTAAATTCTTCAGAGTTATCTGAAAGTGTTTCTCCCATAATATGCAGTGATTCTAGGCAGAATATGATATAATGACAGATTACTAGCTCAACCTAAAGTCAGATAATTGTGTTCATTTCAGCCTTGACATAAATCAGGATTCAACAGGAATGTCTTAGCTTTACAATGTTAATGGCAATTTGGATTATAGCTGTAGGTGACTGGTTGTAGCTATTCTTAGAGTGTCATGGGAAATCAATTTGGCAGCATAATGTGTCATTCTCACTGATTCATTCATTTGAGATTCATTGAGGAAATAAATCTATTTGCAGAAGGGAGGTTGTTGTGAATACTGGAAAGAAAAGCATTTTAACACACTGCAGTCTGTGACTGTTATGTAAAATCACATAAAAATCCAAAACTCAAAAGTGTCAAGACTGTGTCAGACTGGAAAAGCAGTCATAAATACAAAATTCTCCACGTCCAGTATTCCCCTTCTGGTTAAAGAGCAGATGGCATTTGAAAGATTGGGTTGCTGAAAAAAAAAGATTTTAAAATGATAAACTTCAATAAAAGCCAAAGTGCCCTTTGGCTTCTTTGTTTCAAGGTTCTCAAATGGTTCCTAATGAATAATTATACTGTCTGCCTCACAGCCCACATCTCTTGAGCTCATTGCCTATAGATTTTGCATAGCTGCATTTCACCCCTCCAGAATGCCACAAGTATAAAGGTATTCACCAGAGAGACATAGATCATCATACATTATTTTCTCTCAGCCACTGTTGACTTCATCCACACTCACTGCTTATATTAGTTCCAGTATCTGAAGTCAGATTTGATTTGTGCATATTCCATTATCGTAAATATTCATTGGGATGACAGTTGTTTAAATCCCTAAGGTCACCATATGGGTTTCTTGTGTGTGGATAGAGGGCCACATTTTGTTTGAGGGGGCGGGGGACATAAGGCAAAGGGCAACTACATTGAAATATCCAACAAACTGATAAAAAATATTAGGCTCTGTGGAAGTTTAAGCAACACAGACAACAGCAAATTAATAATAATGATAAACAGTAAATAAACAAATACAATTCCACAGGCAACTAATAAGTGTTTTCCATTCCAAGTCAGAACAAACAGCATTGTGATAAGAAGCTGTGTTTCCAAGTTATCCGTTTTGATTAGGTCTTGTTGATTTGTAAGCACGCAACTAGAATGACAAATTATCTGGACTGCTGTTTGAGAAATGTGTGTGGGGAATCAGATGGAAATAAAATGTACATCTGCACAAAACCGGTTGGATTTCATTTGCAGCTACTAATCAAACAAATTGTATTTAATGTAGTGCTCAGAAGGGTGCTATTGCACAGCACCTTGCGGGATGTAATACAGAAAAATAATGCAAAAACAGATGCAAAAACATGAAATTACACAGAAAAGAACCATGACAAACAGAACAAAGTCAGATAGTGATGGTAGATATGTGGTGATAGATCAAGTTATATTAGAGCTACAGTGTTTTGATTGAAAGGAACATTCTCAATAGGATATCTTACCATTATACATGATTTGCGCTTGAGAAGATGAAGACTCACAAAAAAGTAACGCTAGGGTCAATTAGTGGACTTATTTGCTCATCATGAATTAAAAAGTGGACCCCCTCCCCCAATAAACCCCTCAGGTCCCTAATGATATACAGTGCTGGCCAAAAGTATTGGCACCCCTGCAATTCTGTCAGATAATGCTCAATTTCTCCCAGAAAATGATTGCAATTACAAATGTTTTGGTAGTAATATCTTCATTTATTTTGCTTGCAATGAAAAAACACAAAAGACAATGAAAAAAAAAATTAAATCAATTATCATTTTACACATAACTCCAAAAATGGACCGGACAAAAGTATTGGCACCCTCAGCCTAATACTTGGTAGCACAACCTTTGGACAAAATAACTGCGAACAACCGCTTCCGGTATCCATCAATGAGTTTCTTACAATGCTCTGCTGGAATTTTAGACCATTCTTCTTTGGCAAACTGCTCCAGCTCCCTGAGATTTGAAGGGTGCCTTCTCCAAACTGCCATTTTCAGATCTCTCCACAAGTGTTCTATGGGATTCAGGTCTGGACTCATTGCTGGCCACTTTAGAAGTCTCCAGTGCTTTCCCTCAAACCATTTTCTAGTGCTTTTTGAAGTGTGCTTTGGGTCATTGTCCTGCTGGAAGACCCATGACCTCTGAGGGAGACCCAGCTTTCTCACACTGGGCCCTACATTACGCTGCAAAATTTGTTGGTAGTCTTCAGACTTCATAATGCCATGCACACGGTCAAGCAGTCCAGTGCCAGAGGCAGCAAAGCAACCCCAAAACATCAGGGAACCTCCGCCATGTTTGACTGTGGGGACCGTGTTCTTTTCTTTGAAGGCCTCGTTTTTTTTCCTGTAAACTCTATGTTGATGCCTTTTCCCAAAAAGCTCTACTTTTGTCTCATCTGACCAGAGAACATTCTTCCAAAATGTTTTTGGCTTTCTCAGGTAAGTTTTAGCAAACTCCAGCCTGGCTTTTTTATGTCTCTGGGTCAGAAGTGGAGTCTTCCTGGGTATCCTACCATAGAGTCCCTTTTCATTCAGACACCAACGGATAGTACGGGTTGACACTGTTGTACCCTCGGACTGCAGGACAGCTTGAACTTGTCTGGATGTTAGTCGAGGTTCTTTATCCACCATCCGCACAATCTTTCGTTGAAATCTCTCGTCAATTTTTCTTTTCCGTCCACATCTAGGGAGGTTAGCCACAGTGCCATGGGCTTTAAACCTATTGATGACACTGCGCACGATAGACACAGGAACATTCAGGTCTTTGGAGATGGACTTGTAGCCTTGAGATTGCCCATGCTTCCTCACAATTTTGCTTCTCAAGTCCTCAGACAGTTCTTTGGTCTTCTTTCTTTTCTCCATACTCAATGTGGTACACACAAGGACACAGGACAGAGGTTGAGTCAACTTTAATCCATTTTAACTGGCTGCAAGTGTGATTTAGTGATTGCCACCACCTGTTATGTGTCACAGGTAAGTAACAGGTGCTGTTAATTACACAAATTAGAGAAGCATCACATGATTTTTCAAAGGGTGCCAATACTTTTGTCCGGCCCATTTTTGGAGTTTTGTGTAAATTGATACTTGATTTGACTTTTTTTTCTTTCTCTTTTGTGTTTTTTTATTGCAAGCAAAATAAATGAAGATATTACTACCAAAACATTTGTAATTGCAATCATTTTCTGGGAGAAATTGAGCATTATCTGACAGAATTGCAGGGGTGCCAATACTTTTGGCCAGCACTGTACAAACTTGGCTAACATTTAAGGCCAAATGTGTTTGTCCTAGTGGACGTATGAGTGAATACTAAAGCTTACAATATTTATCGCTGGAATGGTTATGGAACATGTGTGTCTCAAGATTTAGACATACAAATGACACTGTCATAAATCATACCTACCCTGAATGTCCACTGTAGACACACCTGTAGACGAAGGCTTTGTACAATACTTTACCTACAGACTTAATTATGCATATCGTGTTTTGTCCATGTATGTGTCTTTATATTGCTGGTAGAATTCATTTCATTTAATGAAGTAATTACTTGAGATTAAAGAGTGAATGTGATGCTACTCATGCTTTCAAGATGGCTAACATTCCAAACAGAGTAAGTAGTAGGCAGCATACTATTTTAGGGCAGTGAAAGACATCAATAGCTACTACTGCTCACTGTTTGTTAGACCTGAGAACAGGCATAGCATCACACACACAAATACAGGTAAATGCGCACAGATACACACGCACACACACACACACACACGCACACAAACTATGAATCCTTTTCAAGTCTTCTTTAAGTTCCACGCAGAGTAGGTGTGTGCTGCACCCACATTAATTTGGTATTCAGCTCTTGACTAGTTCATTTGCTAAGCGCCAGCTCAAAGGAGAATTAATTGCCCACCACCATTTTGTAAACCTCATTATATTCCTTTTGATGTGGTAGTGAGTACATGGAAGGATCCAGCCACTCTGACTCTGCCTTGTCCTCTGGAAGATGTAAGGAGCCAAGTAAACAGAGGAGACATGATTGCAAGCAGTATTCATTTGAGGAGAGGGGTAACCAAAGCCGCAAGAAAGGATTACGGAACATTCCCCGTGGAATTACCCATTTCATCCCCTACGAAGCCTGGCCTTGAGCAGCCTTCTTTTTGCATGTAAATCTGCACACTCTAGACGGAGCCTCCACGGCTCATCTGCGACTGGATACCAGCCTGCATCTGTCCGTGAGGTGCGGACTGCCAAAAAAAGACCTGCAACCAGATGGTGCCGAGCAGGTGTTAATGACAAACTAACAATAACACCCCCGCGTCCAGAACCACCACTGCTGCCCTCCATTCTGCCTCCACAGGACACCGTTCTTGACCTTTATTTACTTCAAAAGCTTTTTGCTATTGATGTGAAAACATCTATAGGTATTGAGAGAGCCGCCGTGGGATCAGGGCAAAGTCATTCCACAGTTCGACATTATTGCCAGGAGAAACACTCCTGGGATCCACTAGTACGTTAACTTTGGCTTTGAAAAATGTGATTAGCTGGCCGAGCCACTGCCCTTTACATTTTGTGGCTGATATTTCTTTCTGTAGTTCATCTCTTTCAGCGTTGTCACATCTTTTGAGAATTTACTCCTGCTTATCTGGTTCTTTCAGTTTTTGAAAGATGGATGATTCTCGGTGTAGGTGTTAACTGACCACCCAGATAGGAGTATGTCACATTGCTAGTTTTGGTGCAAAGCTGGGGTCTATTTTCAAGGCTTCGGGTGGATAAAAGCTGTATCTGGGCATCCTCCCAAGCCCCTCAGAGGCTGTCTGAGTTTTGGGCCACTTAATAGACATGTGATCTGCCTCCAAACTGCAATAGAGCTGTGGCTGTGTTACTGTCCCAGATGCTTTTCTGGGCTTCGTTTTGCAGGCCACAGGCTGTGGCTCTCCAAGCAATTACACATATAGGCATATGAGTTCATGATTACCATTCACTATTTCAATGACCTTTTTAACATGCTGCCACAAACCCCTTCTGGTTGCAAGTGGGGGAATACATTTCCAAATTCCTGAAGGCATTAATAACCCAGTCATAACTAGAAATTGTTTTGAAATTGGTCTAAAAAGTCCACAGGGGAATCATAAAAATGAATTTACAATCTGTTATTCAACAGCAAGTCACATTACAATTCCAGGCCTTAACACATATTTCCACCCCCATAAACATACAAAAGTACGCACAACAATGGAATAAGTGCAAACATGTACTGGCATGCAGGCCAGTTTAAGGGTTGATGTGTGTTAATTGTGGAACATTTTCATGAGACTCTTTGCAGGTTAGGGTTAGGTTGTAAAATTGGTCCTCAGCATGAAGAAGGAATGACTTCTTCATAAAACTACACATAAATTATGACTCATGGTGATAAGAAACAATTGTTGGGGATTCATTGCTGATGTCCTTCCACCTCCATTTCCCTTCACCCTGAATTTCCCTCTGATGTCAGGCCTCAAATGTGTATAATTTTGCACAGTGCTCAAAAGAGCAATGCCAGGTCATATACTGGTACCAAGCTCGGAACACAAACAGGATGCAGACTACACATGACTGCAAAAGAGACAACGCTCATTTGTAAACCACCAAAGAGATCTGAAGCTTTTCTTTTTGTTCAAACAACCATATTTTATGGACAACTGTCAGTACTTCGCCCCCCAAGCTGTTGTTTTTGTGTTCTCCCTGTCTGTCAGTGTCGTCCATGTGCTTTTGTTTACAGTTCCCTTGTGTTCCGGCCCTGCCCTGCTCTCCACCCTGTCCCTGCTCACCTGATTTCCTGATCGCCTCCACCTGCCTGCCTGCCCATCTGCATCCCATCTCCTCGTCAGCCCAGCCCTTTATCTACCCTGCTTGTCTCTGTCTTGTTGCCAGTTTGTCTCAGTGTTTCCTCTGTTACCTTCCTGCTTTGTTACTCATGTTGCTGATCCTGTACCGACTTCTGCCTGACTTGCTACCTCGTCCCTGCCTGCCGTCCTGCCTTGGTTGCCTGATCTGCCTGCCTACCCGGTTCTGACCCAGCCTGTTCCTGTTTCAATCCCCGCTCCCTGTTTGTTCTGCCTTGGACTGCCTTCCTGGTTTTTTGACCCTGCCTGTACTGCCACCACGAACTTGCCCTGTGAATCCAATAAAGCTGCTTGGAACCTGAATACACCTGGTCTGCATTTGAGTCTGTGCCTGTGTCCTGACAGAAAACACTTTCTTTTAAAAAAGATTATCCCTGTTTTACTTTCTGACTTTGATACGGCTTCGTCATTTCTGCATGTATTTAATTAGACAGACTAGAACACTGTGATGTCTATGTAAACATGTGATAAAGTTAAGATTGCCCAAGTCAAAGAACAAAATATTGAGCTGCGAAACTGTTGAGGGGAAACTGTCCAAGAAACATATGCAATACCTCATAATGGGTAACAAGCTCTTACCTGTGTGTTTGTGTTCATTAAATTTTTACCCAAACTGAACACATCCCAATTGACAATGAACTAGTATTATCATATGCAATGTATTGCCTCCTGACCCTACAAATCATTTGTGTGTGTTTGGGCAGGCATGTGTGTTTTGCATTTCATATAAAGACATTCTGCAGTCAGTGCCATCCCTAGCATCTTTGGTGCCCTAAGCAGGACTGAGACACACACACACACACAAGGTGGGCAAAGCAGAGAGAGGCTAACTCATGCAGGGTGCAATTGGCTTACCAAAACAAACAAAAAACTATATTACAAATAAATATATACCTGACGAATGACCACAGGAGACTGTTTATATGGCCAGGTAAGGGGTCACTCAAGGTCACAGGGTAAGGAGCTGAGGCGTTTTCAAACATTATCAGCTGTGTCCTATTTGATGTGTTGTCTTTCATCCATCTTTATGGATCGTGTAGGTAGGATCATGCCCACAGATTTAAGATTTAAGTATTTCTGCTTAACCATGGATATGATTTTAAAGGGAAAATATCGAATGCATCTTTGGGTATGTAAGGATTCAGTTTTAGCTGTGATGGAATCCTCATCTTTTAACCTTTTTAATTTTCTGACACAACCTTGATTGGTATTCACAGCTTGTTCTGGGCAACACATAACCTTTGAACATGACAGATTGATCGCAAGATTATGATTGATGTAATGAAGAAACTTGTGTACAGTGTAATATAACCTGTCCTTTTCAAAATCGATATTAAACTTAATTATTAAACTTTACTATTATATTATTATTCATTAATCTTAAAAACAGCCTGACAAATAATGCAAACATCATGCAACATGCATATATCATTCAAGAATCCAAAGAGAAATTATACAATTATTAAGGGAAAAAAAGCAAAATTTGGATCATTGTGGATCATTTGGATCCATAAAGATCCTTTTGTAAAACCGTATGCAATGTGTTCTTAAATTTACCCCAAAGTCTAAATTTCATTAATGGCATCATGAAAATGCTAATTATTTACAAATGTACATTCTCTGCACAATGTAAACAAGTTAATCAACAAGAGACTTAATTTGTACCAATTAAAAAGAAATATGATAAATAAAGATTATTTATGGGATCCAGTGCAAATCGCATTCTGTATATTTAGAACACTTTATAGAAGTGTTTTGATTCTCTCCACCTGTTATTTTAAGCCTGATCAGTTCTGGAACTGCCTTTCTACAAATCACAGATTGATGATTAGATTAGTCCTCTCTTTGAATTACTACATGAATGCAGTAGTCATGTAGTCTATGCACTATGCACTATGGTCCTCAGTGCCAAAGTGCAGTCAAAAACAAGCAAGCAAGTACAATTTAAACATGGAAGAAGCAGACATGTTACATCTGCATTCAATTTCTGCACAATCCCATTCCACCTCATGGATAGGTCTAAACTTTGACTCATCTAAGATAAATCTAAACTTTCACTCATTTTCCAAATAAAACCAAGTCGTTTTGTTACCCATGAATTCTGCCTATGATGATGCAGGAACTGCGGAAATGATTGTTTATAGGGTACAGTATCAGTCAAAAGTTTGGACACACCTGATCAAGATAGTGGGAAACATGCACTGAAAGGCATTTAAAGACTCTAAAGACTTATGCTTAAATGTTTGCAATTTGTTTCTTAGACAAATATAAATAGTGAAGCTGATAGCTATGCATGACTTTCTTTCCAAAAAAATGTTAATTTAAACAAAATTGTTTGGCTACTTTGAAGAATCTAACATATAAGATTCAATTTGTTTATAACACTTTTTTGACCACTGCACAATTCCATTTGCGTTATTTCATAGTTTTGAAGGCTTTACCATTATTCTTAAATATGGAAAATGGTAAAAAGTGTGTTCAAACTTTTGACTGGTACTGTAGTCATTAGTGACTGGCTTGAACTTCTGATTAAGTTTTGCATCTACTTTTGTCAAAATAATAACACTCAGTTACTGTAAATTTATTTGTATATATCTTTTATTTGTGTGTAGCTGAACTTACAAATAGCAATCATACACATGTTGAGAACAGAAAATGACCTTAAAATGAGCAGGTGACTTAGGTAGGGCCTCAACATTAAGTCAGACTTATTGTCTCATGGCTTATCTTAAGGTCATCTTATGACGATTATAGTCTGTGTGAAAATGACAAGTCAAATCCAGGAATCATAAAATTCAAAACCACCTCTACTTCTTTCATTTCTTTTAGCGGTAGTATTTGTTCCCTTTTGATCCATACAGTCCACTGTGGAAATGTCCTGTCAAATAAATTAGAGAGGCCTCCACAAAGGAATTCATTATATTTCTCAATTATCTTTTGAAAATTATTTCTTGGTTGCAATCTTGATAGTCCTCCAACAGCCTCATCAATATGCCTCGCAGGATACTAAATAGGTCAACTTTAATATTTTCCATGGAATGCTCTTCCTTGCTCATCAAACACAAGTATTAAATGATACATTTAAAATGGGAACAACGTGAGTGGACAGTGAACATATAAATATGTATTTAACAATGGCATAACTTTGCAGTCTATATACATATCCGGTCCTGTGTCCAATTCAACAGTTGTACAAAAGGCACTTGCACAAGGCAATTTTACAAAAGGCACTTTTGCTTGCACAGGTTGCTTTGTAACAGGTCAAATGTGGAATTACAGTATGTGCTGTATAGACACATATGATACTCTGCTTCAGTATATATGGCATTTAATTGAACAGAGCGTTGTGAACCATGTACAAGCATGTCACTGATTTGCTTAGGCATTACCTTAAAAGTTGTTTTAGTGATGGGTGGATATAGAGGTGTGAGTGATGGAGCTTATTATTTATAAGGCAACAGTGTTGTTTAAAAACTACAGCATACATTTCATTCAGGTGTCTACAGGGAAAATTCAGGTGATTACATGCTTCATGGGAAAGCCCCATGTTAATAAAAACCCAATCCCGTTTTAGTGGGAATTGGCAGCTGACATCCACCCCCCCCCCCCCCCCCCGCCCCCCTTTAATTTACAGGCCCATAAAAGACATGGAGGCAAACAAAACTTGACATGGTGGTGCCAGTGCTTACTGTTTTTGACTGGCCTGCTGTCAGTGGAGGGTGGATTTGTTTCCTCTTGGGTTCGTCATTAATTAACATGGTTAAGAAGACCGGAACCTGGTGTCAAACAAAGAGATTATTTCAAGCAAATTAACAGTGCCATTGAAAATAAATTACAGGGCTGTCATATTGCTATAGGAAACACCCATTATAAAGGAGACCTTAATTGCTTTAATGTCCAAGAATAATACAGTCTTTTGTCTGTGTTTTAATTGGGGCTTTCTCTTCACCTAGTTGAAGGTGGGTTGTGCATGTATGCAGTGCTACACAGTCCTGATGATTATCTTAGACCTTTTTTTGCTTTTTTATGTGTCTTATAAGCATCAGAAGAGCAAAGATGACAAGCGCGCTGTTGTGATCAACCTGGAACAACAAATACTGTCAACCTTAATACTTTATGGAAGCTTATTAAGAAACTATACCAAAGTCTTCATGCCAGCTGTGAGACTTTTCCCCCTTTGTCTACTGGAAGTCAGCAGGCCCAATGCCATTTGAAGTTGCTGGTTAACAGAGGAGTGTGACTTATGCAGTAACTCAACCAAAAGCTGAAAATGTAAATAATGTCAACGTGCTGATCCTCTGCATTAAATGAGGAGAAAGAAGATCCAAGGAGCCTTTTTTACCTTAAAAAAAAGAATCATCTGAGTCTACCACACACACACACGCACGCACGCACGCACGCGCACACACACACACACACACACACACACACACACACACACACACACACTCACACTCACACTCACACTCACACTCACACTCACTCACTCTTATCAAATCTTGATTCTGCAAACAATTGTAAGGCTATTCCCCATAACCAGGTCTCATTTCATGTCTTAAGTGTGGTTGTTTGTCACTTTGATTTGTCACTTTATTCTCCTTATCATGGAAACTGTGAAGGGTGGTATTTACAAAAGAATGATATTGAGCCCAAAGGCATAAACCAAATTATTTCTCATTGTTTGTTATGGCAGTTATAGAGAGTTAGGAATGGCCTAACTGAGTGGAGGTTGTTTAAAATTTCATCTCTCAATGCATTTTTAAATGAGGAAGAGGCTGGCAAAAATAAATAAAGAAAAAAAATCACTGAGAATAAAAGAGTACAAAGTGCGCAAATGCTAATTTGCTTCATGTATATATTGATTCTTCCTCTCTCCTTCTCAAAGGAGAATAAATCAGGTGACATTACAATCATTTATAGTTTGCTGAGACCCGCTGGGTATTCCATGAGTCTTTTTCCATGGGAGTTCCACTTTAATCCTGGTCTGTACGGCTTTTCAAGAACAAGTGCAACAAGACTGGTTACAAGGCCAGATGCATTTAAGAAACTGATTTATAATCAGAGCAGGTATTCTCAACAACCATGTAATGAATAAATACTTGCTGTCTTGTTCATTCATAGAATAATGTAGTAAAATAGCAGGTTTGTGCATGCAGCGAGCACACTTATGTATCTATCTATCTATCTATCTATCTATCTGTATAAAACTTGTCTGTGTAATTCCAAATGTAAATAGATGTGGTTGAGTATCTGTATTGAACTGATAGATCACATTTTGTGAAGAGTTAATCAGCAAAATCATATTGTTGGTATAGAGCAAATTATGTAAAAAAGAGGGTCTTTACTTCTATCATGAAACAAAATATCAGTTAGATTTCCAGTTACTCAATAAATAGAGAAACAGTGGCACCATATATGGTTTCAAACACTTTTGAAAATATAGAAGGCCCACCATACGAATGAATCATTTTCTCCAGTAATGTTAGAAAAATATGTAAGAGAAAGTTTGCACTTGTATTTGGCCACTGCATCATTACTGTAAGATAGAATATTATATATATATGTTAAGTGCCAAATGACCTTAAGGTATTCCCTGGGACTAATCCATGCAGTGCATTAGGATATCTGTAAAAATAGCCTTGAATTTGAATTAGGTGTATGACATTTACATATATGTTAGATAATTTCAGTTCATGTCTGACTGCAATGACAGACAGGAAACTATGAGAGAGGAGAGACAACACAATTTGTATTTATATGTGGTGAAACTGGATGAAGGCCTGCAATACGTCTTGGGAAAACAACAAGGAAAGATAGGATACTCTATTTTTCAGCCCACAATCCCATCCCCCTGGGACGTGTGAGCAAATTGTCTGGATTTAGGACAACTGAAGAAATTTGCAGAGGCTCTGAGTTATAGAGTGCCATAAATGTATGCTCCTGCATGTGCACAAATGGAGGCATATTTCTGCACCCCCGTATGAAGTCAAATATGCAGCTGCATGAATATACTGCATCTTTATTAGTCAGCTGTAGGCATAAGATTTATTTTCCATTTTGTAAGACCAGCGCATTAGCACATTGTGTTGGGAGTCAGACTCAGCAAGTACATACCAATAATCATGCTTCTTTAAAGCTGAAAGAAACATATTCATAAAGGAACAGACAAATAAATCAATTAATATGGCATATGAAATATTTGACATGAACTACACCCAGAGGATTGTAATTGGTCCTGCAAATTCTTTTCCTTATAAATGTATTACTCCCATTGTGCTGGTCTGAGCTTAGATCTCTAATAATGTATGAGAACAAAGAATGAGTTTGAATACAAAAACCCACACATGCATAATCTCTCTCTCTCTCTCACACAGACACACACACACACACACACACACAAACAAACTTCATACCTTTCCATCCACAAGCAGACAGACAGAATCGATTCATTGCTTGCAGAAATAATGCTCTCTTTGATTAGACCACAGTGATGATTTCCCTGGTGATCTCATCAATTACCTCCCCTAATGATCCTGGGTTGTCTCTCCTTCTCTGTATGATAGTAAGGGGGTGACTGGATAGTTCTCACCAATTTCTCAAACGATTCTTTGCCTTGATCTCTCACACATAAACACACACACACACACACACACACACACACATCTATAAACATATCTATCTATATATAATACCACTACATATAATACCACTATATATATATATATATATATAGTGGTATTATAACCTATGTGGAAAAGGCTAAACTTGGTTCCAGAATTGCTTTATTTTCTCAGAAGTATCTGTTCAGCTTTCATAACCCACGTGAGTGTCCTGCGAGAATGTTCTGTAATGAGGACTAAAAACACCATGAGAACATTTATCAGACTCCAGCCTCTGGGCAGGAAACAACAAGTGAGTATAAATCAAGCTTTACTGTTCTGAACTTGACAATGGTGATGTCCAGGTGTTCCATTGGCAGCATACATATAACATT
Organism: Megalops cyprinoides; assembly: GCF_013368585.1. Classification (NCBI taxonomy): domain Eukaryota; kingdom Metazoa; phylum Chordata; class Actinopteri; order Elopiformes; family Megalopidae; genus Megalops; species Megalops cyprinoides. Next base: position 19,572,499 of record NC_050584.1, read on the forward strand.
TACAGAATACATAATAATAAATATAAAGCTAAACTGATCTGAAGAGTTTTATTGTAGGCCTCCACTATAGATACTATGGGTCTTGTCCATATAGTGTTCTTCTGTCAAGGCTACCAGGAGAGAATATTGATTTGTGTTCTCATCTGAGAAGCCTGAGTGTCTGTTACTATAGATGAGCTGACCACTTCTCTATCATTTTGCTGTGTTGATAGAGGTTAGTAGTTTTCTAATGTGCACACTTTGTACTAAATTTTTCAATGAGAACTCCATATTCCTGTGGACACTGTAACTGAACAAAGGTGATGTTTCAACAAAACCCTTTCCTACATACAACATGTTGTCCCAGATAATTTCTCATGGTCAATTTGCCTGTCTCTTGATTTAGAATAGATGTGTCTGTAAAGTAAGTAGGGTTTGCTGTATTTGGTGAATATTTATTCACTGGAAAATGAGAAACTCTCAGCTGTTCCCCTATTTCCTTTCCTGTTGCCCTGCTTGAACACTGCCCTTTTATTTAAAGCTTATTTACACCAATTCTCTCTGTTCATATCAGCCTCCTCCAGCTTCACCTAGACACCGAGTGATTGGAGCTGGGATTGATGGATGATTCGGACTCTAAATCGGGCTAATGTCAGAGCCTCAGTTGCCAAGGATTAGGTGGATCTCACCCCTTCTAAGGGGGCCAGACTGTGCTTGGAATGCCAAGTGCAGCAAATATTAATGTGTGTCTAATTGGTGAATTCATCAGCGTGCACTTGTCTGCAAAGAGCAGTGCTGCCAGACCTTGAAACGTCCATCATTACTACTAATTGTCACGGCCATGTAACTTATTGACCTTTTTACGTGTGCTGTAATAAAAACGTCTTTCCCGTTCCCGGTCGACCAGTGCACATCTAGTGCATTAGGACTTGCCGGAGCTTGGATTACAGCCGAGCTGCTTGTCATTGGTGTTTTCGGATGCCTGCCACACAGGCTGAAAGTTCTGTGACCCATAAGAAATTGGAAAACATGCTGGACACATTTTTTTATTAGGTGCATGTTGCTGTAAAGGAATCATTTTACAGAAGAGATGAGAGGACCGAATCTATGGTCACTGTGACAGTATGATTGCAATGGAGAATATACACTTGTATGGCATGACATGCTGGTTGGATGTATGGCTTTGTTGCAAAGGTCACCAGGAGTAAACTTCAATAACCCACTGGAATGTTAGATTGGTAAATTTTGATGATGTTGGGAGTAATCAAAGTCTCTTAAAAATACAATGCATCCTTATTACAGTGTTTTGATATACTGAACTATTTGGTAAGGATATCATCTTTCATAGGGCCATAAAGAATTGGTCATATTTACAGTCTTACAGGATATGAAATATTATAAGTTTTTATGCAATCGTTTACATAATTAAGGATTAAATTATTCCTTGACAAACACAAATGAGATGGTAATAACTGTGTAAACTGGCAATCTATGTGGGAAATCATCTGTGACAACCAGTACATAAATACATATTTTTCACTGCCTTTTTTCCCTGCATAGAAATCATTTAGCATAATTTATGTTCAGTGACTAGTATTCGTATGGAAATGGCAGCGTTCACACATAGACATTGCCAATTGGAGGCAAACTGTAACTTGAAGGTAATGTGTGGAATAAAATCTACATTAGAAATAGGACAGTCTTTTGTATTCTGTCATGCAGTTGAAGTGTGAGACAAATAACTCTGTTTTGACTCTGTTTTGCTTTCATATGAACCATATCCAGTAAACATAATTTTGGGAGATTCCAGTTCATATGCAACTTCTTACCTACACGTAATCATATCTTAAATTACATATGCAAAAAAGCATGATTAGAATATTTCAGGTGGAACATGGTGCCAAAACTGTTTATCAAATCACTTGCTACAGTTTATTTTATGCACATGTCAAAGGGTGTATATTAAGAAGCTAAAAATATACATGCCATAGCTATTTTAAACAAGAGAGTCTTCTTTTCATTAATGTGCAAAACCTGGTCATTAGAAAATGACAACAAAGAAAGTAGAACAGATGTTTTGGTTAATGAGAGCAGACATGGGGCAGTGTCCTTTACAGAAAACCTTCTTGTGCTCCTCTTAGTGTGTCACTATGAGTTCAAAAACTGCTCAATCAGACCTCTGTGTGAAGAAAACAGATTCAGGTGACTGAATGCTATGGGGTTTGAAGAGCAGCAAATGCGTTTTTCACAAAACATCTGAAACCATCGTCTGCCTTCATTGCCTGAGATTGGGCCTTTTCTTCTTATGACCGGGGGGAGAAAAATCACCCATAAGATATTCCTCCTCCCTGCCACACAAAGAGAATAATGCCATTACTGGGAACCAAATTTCATATGAAATGCCGTGCGTTGTGAATGATCTGAAGGCAGAGGAAGAGCTTCCCAGAATAGATGTTCCACTGGGACATGTGTATGTGGGTGAGGTTCATGCCTGTGTGCGGTTATTTATGGAAGCCGTTTCATAATATATCGAGGATATCCCTTTGATAAGCAAGAATCACTCTCAAACAGAATAACTAGTACACCAACAGCAGCAGCCAAAATGGACATATACAAAAACTGAAGACGTGACTGTCAAAAAGAGATATTCCTTTTTATTTACTGTGCCTAGAAAGACAAGAAAAAAAGTGGAAACTGTGAGCCTTTCACACCAATTAAGGACTGATCGATCATTAGGAAAAGGCTGCATTTGGAAAGGTGTACTGAAAATACACCGGATGGTCTTTTTAGAACTGCAGCATGGTAAACACACACATATGTTTCCCCAGCATTGCCCTCACATTTGTAGTCCCCAGTCTATATACAAATATTGCATATTCAATATTGCATTCACCACTCTGTGGTAACTGAAATGTGCACAACATAAAAAAACAACAGCAACAGCAACAGCACTAGATTGGTTCATCTTTTAAATACTGTCCACTAATGGGCTTCCAAAACGTAGGTATGGGCAGCCAAAAGAAAACACAGACCACAGCCAGAGCAGATACACAAATGGTATGAAATCCCAGATTGCCTTTTGGGGCTTTGTATCAATTAAGCACGGTTACAGCTGGGCCTGCAGACAGTGCTATCTTTTATCTTGACAGAATTTAATAAACATGCATAGTAACTCTTTTTTAATAACTGTAAATTATGACTGCAATAAACTGGTAATAAAACTGCCTTTTCCACTATGCTCATAGGTGCAATCTAAATGTTTTCATGATTTTGTCCGCCAGAGTGGTTTGCAATGTTTCTACTGAAATATTGAAGCTTTTCACAATAAAACGTATTACTGTGCATGCTTTGCCAGCAGTTTGCTTTACCAGCATCTCCTTGTTCCTCATGGATATGCCTTGAACTGGTACATCTGTGACAGTTCAGCCATAAAATAAGAGCTCTGTCTTTATTGCACCTTTTTCCTACACCGTTGGTCAAAATCCGTTGTGATGTTAATAGTGTTCAACAATCTATACCGCACCATCTACATTCTTTTTAAAACAGAAGTCTGTATCTGCGCTCCTTCTTAATACAAAGATTGTGTACACTAGGGCAATCTTAGATGACATTTTATTTCTAAATCATTTATAACCTCACATGTGGGTGACCTCTACTGTTGTGCATTTGCATTTCAGGGCATTGCCACTAGAGCCCACTCTAGATCAGAAATACATTCAGCAAGAATACATTTAAAATAAGTTACATTCTTTTGATAAATGGTTTGAAATAATATTTCAAACTCATAATTTCAGTGTACAATCTCTCCACTTTCCCAAAATGAATAAAACATCTTGAACATTTTCAGACAGGCTAGTGTTTGTTCCCCCATCATCACGTAATTGGCTATGTCCTTCTAAGAAATGGGTCTTCTCATCGTGATTTAAAAGTGCAGACATCCAATTAGTACTAGCCTTGCAATGGATAAGGATTTATTGACAATGACTTCATTCTTCTTTGTCTAACTGATAGTGGATTTCATCATCCCAAAAATGGTATTAGCCAGTCAGATTGCACTATGAAATAATTACTCAGTTGAAGCAATCGTTTTCTCACACTGTGCTTTATTCAGCCTTTAAATCCACAGTTACAGATGTGAGTAACATAAATAAATAAATAAACACATATTTAAAAATAAATCACAGTATGACCTTTGGACATTTGCAACCTCACCATCCCTGGGTTGCTGTTACGTGTACATTTCTCTTGCAATGCAGGTTGTCATTTTATTGGCATTTCATACTGTAGATTGCTAATGTGTGGCTGAGACGTGCAAAACCAAAGCAATGCTTCATTTATAATAGCAGTCAGCCTTGGCAGTTAATTACTATATTTTACACTATCTGAGAGTATCTCCCACCAAAACGACACAGATCTGTTATAAACAATTTTCCTACTTGTATGTTTCTACAGCAGTCTCAAATCTCTAGAAGCTCTTCTTTGCAATTTCATCGCAATTTTCAGATAGGAGACTATTAAAGTGTTCTGAGTTTAGGAGTATGTATGTATAGTGAACCTGTGTGATGTCATGTCTTGCAGTGAGATGCAATTGTGAAATTTACAGTACCGGCAGTCAATCATAGATAAACTGGAAAAAATGATAAGTGATACATCCCTGTAAGTGTTAATTAGTTGTCATCATTATGAAGTGGAAAATTTAGAAGACGAGAAAAAGAAGCTGAAACTAATGTCATTGATGTTTTTCCTTCTTTGCTAGATATCACAGTAGTTCTCATGATAATGATCCCCCAGGATGATAAAAGGACCTAGACCTTTTCATGGGAGCAGAAAATTGATGGGCATTCACGCTGTTTTAACTACAGATGATTCAGTTATTAAAGGATACTGTATTTGGCTTGCTTTAAGAAGTTTCACGGCATGCGCTTTCAACATTTAATTTTAAGCTTTGACAGAGACAATTCTACATCTTGAGCCTGCTGTCTGTGCAAATCAATGGCACAGACATAGATCACATCCTCTTACCTTGTGATTTAAGATATTTTCCGACCTCTCTGGACAAATGGCCATCGACACAGAGCAACAGATTGCTTCTCTCGGGGGAGACAGGTATACGGGAGCCCTGGACAACAATGACAGTTTGTCCATGTGCCACAAATCTCAAGCATCTCAAGCCTGAAACCGCATGATGACAGTCACAATTCTGTCACACTCCAGTCAGCAGCCAGAGGGAAAACCCAGCAGCCAATGGATAGACTGTCCTACTTTCATCTCTCTGAGCAGCCCCAAGGGCAGAGGCCTCCCAGAACCCAACCAACAGGTGAGGATACTATGCTCCCATTGGCAAAAATAAACACAGACAAATTAGCACAGCATCATTAATGAGATTGCCAATATAATTAATATGCTGTGGGCAATATCTAAAACATAAATAAATCATTGAGTTCAATAATACATGGTAAGCTGTATGCACATCTCATAGCAATATTGACATTTTGTTTTACAGAAAGAGGTTCACCTTTGACCCTTATGTAAACTCAGGTATGGGTTTTTGACAGAAATGGGTGTGTAGAGGAAAGAGAAAAAGCACAAATAAAATTGATTTCAGCATTCATTTCTCACAGGGAAAAGTGTCAAATTACTAACCTTAGTGCCTTATCATGATTTGACCACCTGACATACAAACAAAAGGCCAGCTGAAACAATACAGAAAGGCAAGAGAAGCCAGGAAGAAGATGTTCTTACGACTAAAAAATAACTCGGTGACAATAAAAAAGTAATTGGTACACTTACATATGACATTGATATCAATAATATAACACTATACCTTCACTGTAATATACACTAGATTACCTCCAGCATGTCGTAGGGGGGTAAAAATAACTCCAGTGGTTGGCTTGGTGACATTTAATAAACACCATCTTGACGTAGTGGTGGGCTCGGATAGTACAAGGCTTGTCAGAAGTAGTTCTGGCCGCGGGTATGACAGCCAGTGCCAGGGGAAATAAAAACAGGGAGAGAGGTGTCACCTCAGAGCTGGGGAGAGCACTCAATTACAGATGGAGTTCAAACCGTTTGGTTCACTTATCAAAGGACAGGGTAAAACTCCAATTCCATGGAGGGTGGGGAATTCAGAGGCTCTGTGGCAACTGTGCCAGTGAAGCAATTGGGGATCTCGGCACAGAGGGCCAAAGCCACAAAAGGATGCACAAAGGAAGGGGGAGAGAGAAAAAAAAATAGTTGAGCCATCTCTGTTTATTTATTTATTTATTTATTTTTTTACACTGTGTCAATTAAGACGCGACCTTGCCAAAGGAATCAAATTTTATTAAAATGCTCTGTATGAAGATGCCAATAACCAACTGACAAATTAATTGAATCTTTAATGGACACATTGAGCACAAAACGAATAGATTCCATCTGGAAATTCTGATGGAAAGGCAGAAAAAACAGTTTACTCATCTTCACAATCTACCACTATCCAAACAATCAATCATCTAGATTCTTAAGAAGATTAAAGGTGAAGGGGAATAAAATGAAACGCAGATTCTAAGACATGAAATTGATTGGAAAAAAATAACACCTGAGGAAAAATTGACCAAGGCATGAATATAAAAGGAGTCTTGATTCTGTGAAAAAAGTGTGTTGAAATTTAATATACCACAGAATTAGCCTGTGTTACCACCAATGTATGTTCAGCAACCTACAGATGTGAAAATGGATCACAGAGTAAAGAGTAATCTTTCATGGAAACCATGCTCCCCTCTATCCTAACAATCATAAATGAGTGATAAAATATCTGTGGTGATAACTGTGGGCTTTAGCTTTGGAGTGCATTATCACCTACTATTCTTTATTATACAATTAAGCTGTGTGGTAGATATTGCACAAGGTTGTCTCACATTTGAACGTTGCATCACAACGGTTAAGTAAATTCAGCAAAGTACTTTGTGGCCTCTGTACATTGTGCAATTCTGGGATTTTCTCTGGGGGTTTAGTCCGATTCTGCTTACACGGCAGAATCAGATCTGGTCTAGTGTACCAAGTGTAAGTTAGGCCTCCATGTTGACCACAGCGACTTCTTGTAGTTACAGAGGAGGGAATACATGCCTCCATGCAACACATAGTTTTTAACAGCATTGATTTCCTGTGTAAAACTAACTGTATGACAGTTCCTGGTTTGACAGCCCCCTCCCTACTGATGTTACATTATCAGGGTTCAAACAATGGGGCAGGAGATGATACTCACTGAGATGTCAGTCAAAATAGAAATATGCAGCTCTGTGTGATATGCCACCACTTGGCGTCCTTGGGATCAGAGGGGAGGAAGTTCTCGATAGACTTTTAAGCCACTGGCACCAGATCTATAGGTATCCAGGTGATTACTGAAGGAAACTATGAAAAAAAACAAGGTCAGCCATTATCACATGATCCTTTGTGTTTTTAACTCAAATACTTAATGTGCAACATATGAACACAGGGGAACATAAATCTATTGTATAATTTATTACATTATAGTGCATCATCACTGAAATAGTATTCAACAGCAATGCCTATTGAAATATCTTTTCCCCCTTTTTCCCCTCAAAAGTACACCAGTATTCTTGTGGATGGTGTTTGAGGCTGTATATGTGAGATATATTCCCTAGGTCTCATTTTTAGTGGTTTTATTCTCTCTCTAATCCTTTGTCTCAAACCTCAGACTCACAGACTCTAACATCTCAGACTTCCAGGGTATCTTTCTTTATCTTGACAAAATTTTCTGCTGTATGTCTCAAAGCCAGGCACATATACTGTGGGGACTTTAAAAATCAGGATGGCTGCATAGTGGCATGACACAACTACGTCAGAAATCAAAGTCACTGAATGGTCATACATCATTATGCTCCACCAGAGAACATGTCAAAAAACTTCATCCATGGAGGTCCATTAATCAACAAGTAGCTTATAATTTGTGTTTCACAATTATCACTGGGAGTACCTTTGCATAATTCACACCTCCAGATAAGATGAAGGAAGCACAGACAATCTGACTGCTTAACTGTAGATACCTCTATCCATCAATCACAGCTTCTTAGCCACAAATACTAGCTCTGTGTCTTTTGGAAGCCACTGTATAAGGTCAGCCAGCCCAGGTATGACAGATTCTAGACCTGTGATTTTTAACTGATTTGCCTGTTGCACATAGTACAAGTACCATGTTATGTTGGTCTGGCACATATTGCATTGTGCTACCTTTGACCTGGACTGTGCCTTTCTTTCATGTAGAAATGTGTATATATGTTTTAAGGCATTCAATATCATAATACAATAACAGGAAATCATTGCTTCAATCTGAAGCAGAAACATTGTTTTTCACTCAGTCATGGGTTTTCCCGCACCTTTTTTTCCTCACTTGCATTTTCATGCTCCATCCATGTGATGTTGACACCTTTTTAATCCACAAATTGGTCATTTGCATCTCAGTTGGTTAAATTGGATTCAGATATCCTTGCAGCATGTTTTTGGGTTGACAGCAATGTATGACTGCGTGATGTACATGATGGTGCATCCGAGAACTCTCATCACCTCTCTTATTTTATATATTATAACACATGAAGAATGTGGTGGTTGGTTATTGGAATTATACTCTTTGTACTCATTGAGATATGCAAATTCATTTATTGCCACCTGCCAATATTAACACACTTTTCTGACTTTACTTTTAATGAAAAGGTGTTTGCCAATGACAGTAAAAAACCTCTAAAACAATTTCTCTTTTACAGTATCCCCACAAATTAAAATGATGTTTATACTGAAAGAATAAAAAGACCCAAAAGACCCAATCAGTTAGGAACTAAAGAAGTGCTAGAAAAAGCATTCTACCAATTTGGACCACATTTCTGAAATTAAATTGAGTTTTTGAGCCCTAGTTATTGGTGCTGTAAAATACATTGCATAAAATGCAAAATGGAAATTTATTACCTATCCTATTGTATCTATCAAAGTGTCACACAGGAACAGTAATTGGCATCACAGAGTGAAGTGTTCCCTAAGAAGCCTAATTGGTATTTAAAGTCACAATTTTGCAAGTTAAATTGGAGATGATGTCAATACAAGAAATAGGAGGATGTGCGCTTAGGAAAATGTACAATGGCAATTCTGTACAGAGGAGTAAAATGAAAGGTGAGTCAGAGCAAAGCAGGGATATGCCTCCAAAAGACTATCATACAGTAGCAAAGAAACGGATCATATTGACTACATACAGACTGAGTGGCTGGTGTGTATGTCTAATAGTTGTTGTAACCAACATGGAGAGTGACCAGTACTCTCCAAATAAAAATAAAACTCAGTTGGCATACAGGTGAATGCCAATAACCCTGTAACCGTCAATCAGAGTGGACAAATCCAGACAGGTATTCTTGACTACATGCAAATAGCGTTTTATGTTTTTATTTGAAAAGGGATTGGTTTCCAATTATTTTTAACTGAGACATAATTAACACTTGATGAATTGTGAACATAATTGGATATGACTTTAACAGGAAACACGTTTTCACATTAGCTCAGTAAACCCATTATAATTTAATCAGATTTTTTAAAAAATAAATTCATTCTGTGTCTTATCCAATTAGAACTATGCTTATTGGTTTCATAATGGTAGCCAAGATTCTTGCTATCATCCAGTTTTCATTTGAATATTCAGTCTGATTATTATCTTGCCCACTTGGGCCTATGAATTTGTAGCAATCCTACCTCTTTCCTGAATGGTTTATACTGTCAACAACAAATTATTTCCCATAAAGCATACTGCATGTGTTTTAAATGAAAACAACCTAGTAGTACAGCACTGAGAAATGCTGCTTGCTTCCCTGCCAAACAGGAACATGACATTGTTATAAATCCGATTTTACACATTAAATTCTTCTGATTAAGGAAAACATATATTCTTATTAATAAAGTATATACTGTATACATCAGATGATCTATGCAATAATGTTTTTATTATTAATAAAGTGATTTCAAATGAATATCATATTCACTAAATAAACATCTACTTTCCATGGTTGTCTTGCCTGCGGGTATCAAATGAATACAGATTTACATATAGAAAGACACTGTTCTCTTGGTGATACACACTGGCATGTCATGTTTTGAAATTTCTGGCTTGTTTTATTTGTCAGTCATTGCTTTATTGCTTTTAATGAAGGGGTTGGCCATGATCTCTTCTGTTATGAGATACACTGGGGAATCTTGCTCCCTGGTTCATTGCAATAGATGTAAATGAAAGGTATGGGAGGAAATGAGACCAAATGGTAAAGTAAGTGTGCAACATGATTCTCTATTGGTCCTCCACTCAGTTAGTTCTCCCTTCTGTCTCAAGCATCAAAATCCAACTTGCTCATCATGACAAGACAACAGCTGAACACCCTTTACATAAACATATGTACACATACAGTATTCCATGCATAAAGTGAAGTGTTACATAAGGCCACTTGGTGTAGCTTTGGGCTCAAACATGTGTCCTTAACTGTGACAAAGAAATGTACGTGATACTTTTCAGTACAAATATTTGAGTGTTTCAATGCAATGATTTCATTAATTTTAGTAAATACAACTCACTAAGTACTTGTGTAGACCAAATGGAATCAAAGTGAAGCCAAAATGTTCATCACATCCAGAGGACAAAAGGATAGGATAGGTAGGATAAAAATATATACAGTATTATGAGGTTTATCAGATTGGTGGTATATTGTTTCTGGCCTTTTTGTGTAAGTTTTTTTATTTTTTTTTTAATTTTAAACACTAAATGACACACTTACCCCTGCTGAATTGCAATGCTATTAAGACATAATTAATTCAAATCTACATCTAAATCTGTTATGGAAAATGATTCCAGCAGGTTTAATTTCTGAAGATCTATTAGTCATCAAATGTGCCAGCCATAGCTAAAGTGTGCTAGTTGTCCAGCTGTTCTAGTAATTAATTTGATTAGGTAATTAAAGTTTGATCTAGAGACTGTGACCACGGGCCCATGGCGCTTTTGAGGAAGAGAGCTTTGCAGTCTTGCCATGACTGAAATGCCAGCCTAGACTTTATATCTGAAGCCATTTCTCATTTATTCAAATGCAATGAATAATCCTAGTTCATACAGTATATAGCTCCCCATTTAAATTCTTAACTTTGGTAATGTGATTCTAACACATAGTCTACACTGGGACCAAATTCCTAAAACAGGTACTACAAATTGATGTTGTTTCCTTTTTTCATGAAACAAAAGACATAGCCTTGTGTTTGATAAATGCACATTGCAAGAAATGGCACAAAGATATTATTGACACATTATAATCAATAATTGGACATATCATTTAATAACATTCTTGAAAAGTCTATATATGTGTAGTTTAATGTAATAGACAATAAAATTAAGCTGGATCACTGATCTCCACACAGTTATGAAGGCCTCAAGAGTCATTAGCTAAGCATGTACAATAAAAATACTTCAGTGCTGTGGCCAAATTATTTATGATATTTCACTGACAAATCAGAAAACAGATGTCAGGAAAGTGAGGGAAAACAGTAAAAACATGATAAATATTTTTAAATCCACACTACAGCATTAAAATAAACTAAAGGAAAGTGGCAGTGACTTTCATCTAATCTTAAGACAAAATCAGAACATCTTAGCTCCCTGGGAAGACTGGAATACTCTCTCAGTTGAAAAAAAAAAACACTCTAATAAAATACTACACACACACACACACACACAAACGCACACCACACACACACACAGCACACACACTAAAATCTCAACTAATGTAGAAGACCGTATTTCATTAATATTCCAGAGATTGTGTCACACAAAGAAAATATTTTTTCCTGGGAGACAAGATCTGCTGGCATTAACATGGAATACTGAAGGGACATTGAAAAGCAATGAAATGTGAGTCCTTTTGCATTTTCAATGTGAAAAAGATTTGAATGGTTTTATATGAAATGCACAACAGTGGGCCCATATGTGGCTGACCAAAGAAAATGAAGTCATCAGTTCGCTTCACTGAATTTTAAATGTATACTACTTCCATTCCACACTTTTTTTTACTGCAAGCCATATACTACAAATAAATAAATGAAAAAACATGGAGTTCTAGCTACATACTTTTCTGTGTGTGTGTGTGTGTGTGTGTGTGTAAGTAAATTGTTTCTGAAAACCTTTGGTGTATGAGTTTATCCAGACCCAATTCAAGCTCTCTGACATCAGAATGTAATGAAATCTTACATGAAAGTCATCAGATTAAGTCCATTTTAGATATGTCCTTCCATTTAATATGACTAGGATTTGGTACATCAACTGCCATGCACTGTAGGAACACAAGCAAATCGTAAACAAGTAATCTATTCTAATTTATTCATAAGCAGTTTTGGACTTCATCTTAGCAGCTGACAAGAATTTATTCAGGTTTTCACAAGCAATAAAATAAGTAAGCTGTTGATCCAACAAGTGATCAAATAATATATTCAAGCATCAAACACAGGACTGAACTGAATCATTTAATGGATAGAAAACGTTATTTTGAAATATCTGCAAAATGATTATCTGTGTACTGTACATTTCAGTTTCCATTTAATTTATTGCTCATAATAATGCAACTATCTTAATGCATATCTGTTTTTTTCTCCCACAAAACTCAAAACCTAAGAGCCATTTGTTTCACACATGCACATTCCTTGGACCTCTGGTAGATTTAGCAATACAGTCAGATAAACTTTAATCATCACCTTTACAGGTGAATAGCACACCTTTGTGTCATCTCATTCGGAGCTGTGTATTCCTCTGTTCAGACTTGCAAGGTGAATCTGCAAGGTCTGGGAGAAAGTACCAAGGGAGGAGACAGCACACATTTCTCTGTCCAGTAAATATGTACTGGATGACAGCACATTGATATTGTATCATTCATTATTAAGAACCAATTTGAACTCTCAGCACATATTGATGTTAAAAGGGTGCTGCTTCTTTTATTTGGTTGCAAATCAGGGTATTATAATTACAGCCAATAATAGCACCGATATGAATTCTCTGCAGTGTCATGGTGGCAGTGGGGGGGGGGGCTCAATACACGAGTATAATCATTTTATTCCATAAGAAAGTTGTTGTTGCCAATGTTTAGCTTATGGGACATATTTTATTGGTGGCTAGTTTTCCAATCATGTGAGACAATGCAAACTTTGGCACCTGAAGTCACGTGAGGTCCTGCCAAAGTCCTGGAAAGGTCCAGACTTTCCATATGTTCATAATCCTCACCTTCTTAACGCAGCTTTGCTAACTAGCTACTGAACTCCCTTTAGTCTAGGAAAAAAGCTGCTGCATTTAGCAATTCTGTTTTAAAAACATTAATAACATTGTATTACATAGTCTGGTAACTCTACCCTTTCCTTTTCTGTCTTTTTTGAATTCACTGCCATGAGTGAGACTACATGTAAGACCTATATCCCTGATTAATCCTCACTCATCCCAAAGACATTCGGAGAAAATAGGTAGGCCGCTAGTCCTAGGTCCTCGAAGCTCGAGTTCTGACAGTGGATGAAGGGGTAATGAGGTGCAGCTGCTTTAGCTGGAGAGAACGCTGATCTGTACTGATGCAATTTGAGCTTTCTGGTGAGTGGGAACCATGAGGGACAGGAACCATGCAATATCAAACAGAGAAAAAACAAGAGAAAGCCCTAAGCTTTCAAAACATTAGACCTATGGTCCCACACTATCCAGGACTGATAATTCCTTCTGATAATTACCATTTTTTTTAAAGTATAAGGTGTACCAACTATGGTGCTTCAGTGAACTCCCTGTGAATTTGCACAGGGGAAACAAATTGAACATACTGCAAGGCAGATAAGCACCTTTTTTGCATTTGACAGTACAGGCTAAATACAAAAGTTTAGGCCAAACTTCATCCACACTCTGCTCTGCTCTGACAAGGCAGAGAAGGCAAAAAAGAAAAAATTGCAAGAAATCTCTCGGAATTTATCTGAAATAAGTGTAATTATATGATTTAGGTTTGTGTTTAATCAACAACAAATAATGTTATAAATCAATTATAAGTCCATCAAGTTTAATTTGATTTTGAAAATAGCTTATTCGCTTCACCTCATTTTTGGGCAGTGGAAGGAAAGCTTTGCCTGTGTCTACCTTTTCTGCTACACTCTTCACAGCAGCCTCGACAGTTAACTAAAATTCTCCACTGTAGAATCAGGGGAAATGGCTCCAAAATATGTCCATCAGGACCAACCTGCACAACATACTGGGAAGATTTTCTGAAATTACCAATGAATTTACATCATTACATTCCATACAAGAATTACAACCCATACCCAATTTTGATTTGGATCCATGGGTTGATCTCCAAAGACACTGATAGTCTCCTACTTTGGTAGGGTAGGTATGGACAAGCAACACAACAGAAATCAAACCAAGTTATCACAGAGAGCTCACAAAGGTTATGCTTCGATAGCAGTATCAGTGTGGAAGACACCATTGACTATATTGACATCTATTTACTTATTAATTTCATAAACCAGCAAAAGTCACCATTTGGTGTGTAAGACATTTAAAGAGACCTCTTTGCATACATGTCTACCTTTCAGATTCCCTCCTGTATCACCCTCTGGAAACATCCATAAAATTCATAGAAAATCCTTAGGATCTATAAATCGCAACAAAATGAATTAGATATTAACACTTTATTAACAAATCAACAATGTTTCCATGTAAACTTATAAGTAGTACTACAACACTAAATAACTGACTTTACTCAGCTATTGTTTGCAGTTGTCTACTACACTAGGATCATGTCACACCATGGGCCATCTCTGCAGTCTCTAGCCTGCAGTCACTGCAGCAGTAGCTGAATGTCCTTGATTTGTCAAGATAGTTCATGGGTGCTCCTGACTGTACTTATAGGCAGCCCTGATTGTATTCATAGGCAGAAAGCCACCAGGCAGTAACCAGTACCAGGAGAAAATTGATCATTCTCGACAGTGTCTTTTATTGTGTTATCATCATGTAATCTTACATTTTATAATCTTTACATGATCTATCTGTTGTGTATTAAATAATATCTGTCTACAGTAACGATTCTGTGCACTTACAATTTAACAAAAATTGTAAAGGTAACGTGTCCGATTTGGGGAAAAGCATATGATTCTATGGGGAAACAGCTAGGTAGCAGTTTAGCCACATATCAAAGGATCCCCAGTAATAGTAATAGTGAAGAGTTGTGCTGTCAGGTGTAATATTAATAAGAAACGAAATCCCAATGTGAAGTTTTATGTTTTATCTAAGGCTAGAGACAGTCAATAAGTTAATTTACTTCGAAACTAGCCAAGACAGTCAGTGACTCTTTAAGTGCTGGCTGACACATGCATTCGGTCAGTTATCTTTATGGGGGAAAACCTGTGTTAAAATAAATCTCTAAAGTTACTCATGTGATCATGTTGGTGGGAATATATTTTGTAGTATGTGACTGCTACAATGCAAAAAAAATATATACCGACATAGAAAATGGTAAAGTTGAGAAAGTCGTGAATTTTGCATGTAAGGCTACAGCAGCCAAAACCACTTTCTGCCACCAGCCCCCTGTGTGATGACATGGAAGTATTGGTCTATTGTGCGAGACTTCAGGAAACACCAAACATCCGGTTGTTGTTCTTTGTTTACCTTAGTGTGTGTTCGTGTGTTCATGCGTTATTTTATCGTTCTCGAAACAAATAGCACACAATAAATTTTTAACCAAGTTTTTTTTTTATAATCCATATGATTTTATGTATACATCCATAAGCAATTTAAATGGGGGGAGATCCGTCTAACTCCGTATAGGTTGACATGTACATCTTTGGGTAACGTTAGACTGTTATCAGTCATGTCATACCTTGTTTAATCTTTATTCTGAATTAACAGAAGAATAAACAGAAGAAAGAAATTCAATGGTGTCCTTCATATCAAATATAAATATATGAATACATTACAGGGAGGCAAATATATCATTTCACTTGTTTGAAAAAGTGAATTGATTTTATGATTTTAACAACTTGAAGAAAATTATGTTTAACAAATTGACAGATGCCTGTCAACTTCTGCCTCTTCAATATCCTTCCTTAGATTCTGGAACATAGCTCTTAGGATGTAACTTGGGGGTGAAGTGTGATGTATCCATGTAGACTGTGTATACTTAACTCCAATTAGTTGAGGTTTGCTGTTCTCTTGGAAACTCTAGCTGTGGAGATAATGAACACTCAGTGCACAAGCTTCAGGTTATGCCAGGGTGGAATGATTATCTTTTTCTCTCATCCTAAGACAACAACAGTACTATCCCAAACTTTTCATGTGCACACAGTATGCATTCAGCTATGTATTCCAGTCCTCATACTTTTAACATCTTACAGGGTTTCATGAAAACGTACATGTTATCCTATTATTCCAGTGCTCTATATTATTTTATGGGCATAACATTTAATGTGGGTAAACATAAAGTAACCAAGAATAAAGCAGTAACACAATCTAAAGTAAATATAAAATCTAAATGTGTCTGTAAATTTTTTTCCACTGTCACATTTGGAATAAAACCCCTCTCCGTTATTTTTGTATATTGTCTCCTACCGCTTGTTTCTTTCCTTATTTATTTTCTTTGGTTAGAGATTAGAGACAATCTTTGTCATTGTTTGTACTTTTGGTTGCTTCTCTGTGAGAAAGAACAGCTCCTTAGATAGGCACAGGAGACTCTACTCATTTATGTTAATAGCTGCCAGTCAAAGCAACTCAGCATTCAAACCCTTAGATTCAGTCAGGATTAATACAAAGACAGAGCTGCTATTCTTCTCACACTTGAGACAGACTTCTGCAAATGGTAATGTGTCTATAGATTAAAGTCCTGGTGCAATTCAAACTTTGACTGTTATTGCTTGTTGTAACTTTTTAGTTCTAGCACAATGCCCGGTTACAAATATGGAGAGTAGCCAGTACAGCCTTCTGAAAAGTTAAAGGAGCTGTTAATGAAAGTTGACCCCAATACTACTACTACTACTACTAATAACAAATAATAATGATAATAATAACCCCAAGAATATTTCTTGCATTACTTCCTAACAGATATTAGATATTCCATGATGAACCTCAGGGTAACATGCAAAACACACACACACACACAAAATTATTACCATGCTAATAACATACTTGTACAATTATTACAATAACATACAATTATAACAATAAGCATGCAAGCTAATGATTCATTATGTGTCCTATATGCCATATACATTATTATACTATATACGGTATCCAGAAAGATTAGGTCATACTGGCTGGTGAGCATGCTAGATGTCTAAGTTAATAAAATAAGTGTAAAATAAAGTGATAATCCTTTCACTATATACTGCATTTCTCACAGATAAATGGCAAGCCCTCTCTGGTGCCTGAGCTAGCTAACCACACATGAGAAATATTACCAATAGTCACACATAATCAGATTGGGCTACTACTTCATTCACATCTCAGAAAACAAAACAAAAGCACAATGACAACAACAAACCTTATTACTGAGAGGCATAACAATCAAACTTTTTTATGTAACACATCCCTGAGCCGTGGCCTCTAAATTATATTGGATAAGATTACTGTCTATATTTTCCTTTCCTTCATCAATGTTCAACAATGTGTGCAGAAATAGTTTTCGGCTTCAAAGCAGTTAGTCAGACATTCCACCAAAGGTAATGTTCTAAATCTTGCCCTTCGTGTCTGGATCCCAAGATCCCACTCATCTTCACATCTGACACTTCCACATACATCTTTAATTTCTTTGCTCTCACAATGACTCTGAACTTAAGATAGACACTCTATTTATAGACATTCACATCTAATTACCACCGTCAGATCTTTGAAAAATTCCAATAATAGCTATTCTTATCATTTTTATTAATTAACATTAATAACGAGAGCTTCCTCACTGAAATGCCTAGAGGGGACATAATATCCAGTTAACACGTATGGGTGTAAGATACTTATAATAGGTGCTCAGTCTTAGGAATAAAGATAGAAGATAGAAAGATAGATATAATTTCTGCTACTTTGGAAATTACATGTTCTACAAATACAGACAGATACAGGCTGGGGTTTGTAAAGTAAATATATTGGCAAATTTTAATTTAAAAATGTTACACTGACAGTTGAAATACAATGTTATGATGTTTCAAGGTGTGTAAACTAAACATATGATAAACTATACATAGTAAAGTTTCTTAAATGATGTTGATTTTATTGAATATTTTAAGTAATATGTTGCCTTAAAAAGCCAAACAAATATATAGCATTTATTTATCAGTTACCACATCAAAACATTTCTTTTGATTTTACAATAATGCTGCCAGAAGTAATTATGGTCATTTATGACAAGCTATCAACACCACAAATAAAGTACAGCCCTATAACATAGTGTTTCTAGATTGTATTAGCATCGTGAGACCTGAAAAATGTAGAATCCATAATATGGATTTACAGTAAGACATAAGAAATTTTAACTGCATGCTATAAATCATTCAAGGGCTGTCTGGAGGTTTATTTGCTGAAATAGACTGTGGTTGCATTAGACCGAAATGTGGTTGGAACAACCGAGTCAACAACTAAAAAAAACAAACAAACAACAACAAGAAAGGGATGGGGCATCTTTTCTTGTTTTCCATTTAATCTCCATTCTCTGGGTTGCGTCTCCGCCGCAATATTCAGGTCTATTTCACTGTGTCAGAGAAAATTCACTGCTAATCATTCAGAGATCCGTTAAGGTATACAATTATGTGCTGCCAGTGGAACAAAAGGCCCGTTTCAGGTCCTTTTTTGTTTGTTTGTTTTTTTGCTAGTAGCCTAATTGAAGTACAGCATGAGCTAAAGAAGCAAGCCAAAGAAGCATTTCTAATGTAATAAGGTGTGACTTCAAAAATTAAATACAGCATGTTGCTCAATTAAAAGAGGTAAACTGTGTAGTTCTCATATTTGTAGGAAAATGGATTAGCCTATCAGCAGTGACCATGTAGGAAAAAAGTGGATCTAAAGCTGGACAAGTATCCAAGAAATTGAAGGAGTTATGATGCCAAATTTGCCAAAGATTATGGCTGTTAACAAAGCAGGAGCATGAAACAACTTCAGTGCTGAAATCATGGTGTCGCCAAAAATAACATCAGAGGATCACAGCAAAGGCGAAAAGAATGCCTTTTTGAGTGCCACCTCCCTGCACTTCACAGATCTAAATGCAGTCGGATTGAAGAGGTAGACAAGAGGGCTGTCAAATTTGTCATCCAGAAATGGAATGAGGGGATGCCAATTACCAGGGCAAAGATGTTTAGGCCTTCTTACTTGATGGTGGAAAGACGGTTGCAGAGCACGTACTGCAGGATCCAAATGTTTGGAGAGTATAAAGTGAACCAACCTTTTTTACATGCAAGAGAAGAATGCCTGTTTATGAATGACATGACTGGAAATGCTGGCACACTCTCACCCTTAAATTTAATTTCCCCTGCTTTCAGGTTGCCTGGTAGAATGTATTGGTTGTATTGAGATGTTCTAAAAATGTGATGATGTCATCTTGAAGGTTTGGGGCATCACTGGAAGTCCATACCGAGGCTTCAAACGGGACATTTTGCTGCTTTAAACAGCCCTGGATTATTCAGTAAAGTCATTTGACAGTTTGCTGACAACACAGGGGGAATTCATTCGATAAGATCCCAAATTCTGGGATGCGGCTCAGTCTGATCTCCTGGTGACCTTTAAGAAACATTTTAATGACGCACAGTTTTCACGGCCCTCTTATGCTGTTAACATGAGTAGGACATTTTAGATGAATGTGAAAATAGCACCATGTACCAGATACTATTTAAATGTTTCATTTTGTATTGAGGCACAGAAGAAAGCACATTACGATGGGTCGTATCATGTATGCGTATTTATTGTCATGATAGTGTAATTAAAGCTTTTGGGAGTATGTACCACTTGCATATAGATTATGCAGTAGCACTCTAATGAAAAATGCTTTGCTTTCCATATGGCACTTTATAATTATTATACCATTGTTTCACACACTAACACTTTATGGTAGTATGACTTTACTGACATTTGTTTTGACAGATGTACTGACAGATGTTTACTGACATATTCATAGCAGTGGCACTTTACTGAACACAAGAACTACTTGTGTTTAGATTGAACGACTTTCTAGTGTTCATTTCAGCTTAAATGATGTGCCAACAAAGCTACTGGGAACTCCTTGTGTCATCACAGTGAGCGAATCATCTCCCTGGCTGTTATCTGATGAGTGGTTCCCCCTCATTCCAGTCCAGGGTCCTGTATTTCAGTGTGTATGAGTCACAGACACAGACACACACACACACACACACTGTCCCCATTCCAGCTGATTCGAACTGTCTATCTCAAAACAAACCCTTTCCCATGTGTTCTGATGGATGTTAAAGGAGGGAACATCTGACTGCTTATCTCGTCACTGTCTTTCACACCTGCACTGTTCCCCACTTCCCTCTTCTGTTTGTACCAGCTCACATCTGAGGATGAGTAGCAGGGAGTAGACAATATTAAACTCCCGCCACACACACACCAGTGTATCCAGGAATAGTAGTGTTTTAATAACAAATAAATTTGAATATAAATTTGATTTGATTTTCATTTTCATGTTTCCTTGCTGAAATGAATTTAAGTCATGCAAGTAAACACCAGGTTTCAATGAAGCCCATCCTCCATCATCATGTGGTATTTGATTTTTTATTCATTTATGCCCATTTATAGATGAGCCTACAGATTATTCAGTTTGGGACTATATGAATGTTACCATTACACTACATGAAGAGATCACATTTTGGTAATAAACGCACTAAATTAAATGCAGTGTCATGCATGTTTTCTATGTACTCTGTTACATGGACGTACACACATGGAAGTTAAAGCTTATCCGGTGGTTTAGTCTGAGACTTGCAATGTGCAAGTTGTGCTCTCCTTTATAGTGAATTTTTACTTCAATGATTTCAAAACACAAGTTGAATTTTGTTATTTTCCTAAAAGGTTAACCTAATTCTTCAGATTGACTTAATTGCAATAATAAAATAAAGATGATGAACAATCTGTGGTTATTTACTAGCAGTGAAGTAACCACAATTAAATCAACTGATGAAAAACAGAGTGGACAAGAGTTTTTTTTTTAAACCATTTTAATTGCAATGTATGCATTTTAAATCAACCAGAATACAGGGGATTCGATCAGTTTGGTCTCAAGGTACAGGCAGCGGGTACAATGTCTTTCACATGTGCATTAATGCAGTACCAAAGTATGCACTGTTTTGCCCGGAGCAAGTTCTAAGAATTGTTGAATGTGTTTTTCATCCATCTAAATATCATCCATACTAATTTCCCCTCATTAATAATTTTCATCTCGTGGAGTTCACAAGTCAAGGTTAGCTGACAGCAAGTCTCAATCCAATTAAGCATATATGACACCAGCAAATGACACCATCCTGTAATTTTATAGCTTCTACAATTAATTATCACAAGTAATGGCATTTGGAACTCGAGCTTGTGACCCCAGAGGTATGCGTTTTATAATGGTGACCTTTATATCTTGTATTTGCTTGAAGGAACATTCCATCATGTTCTGTGTAGCTGTGATATCCAAGCACTGAAATCTCTCCCCGTGCTTCAGGTCCTGGGGAGAGAGCACAAGACTATCACTGAGCTCAACAGAAGTTAAGCTTTAAGAGCACCGAGGGTTCTGGGGAAAAAAGAGAAAACAGGGTAAAGTGCTTAATGACTGGAATGAAGATGCAGCAGTCAGCCCTGTATGGGCTATCCACTCCACATGTGGCTGTGCATCTATCACCTTTTCCTATCGTTAATGCTTAATGACTTGAAAAATAATATCACGCTCAACATTTATGATGCATTCATTTACAAATGATAGTAAAGAGCATACTGATTAATTTTCAGTCAATAACCTTGAGTGTTATTAACCGATGTTTATTGGAGGCATACCGTAAGGAAATGGTTAGAAATACAACATACATCTATTCACCACAAAACTGAAGGTATTACAGAGATGCACTTCTCATGCACTTTTGCTTTAGAGCATTTTGGCAACTTGGGTGATAATTGTGCTCCCGTGAACTATTGGTTCCATGTGAAGTGATGAATGTGAGGGTGCTGTCCAGCTGGAGATCAGTCTGTGCCTTCTGATGTTTGGTGGAGCTGTGAGATCATGGTGTATATGGTCTGCTATTGCCACAAGGTAATTGTTTGTGTTGACCTCCTGGCATTAGACCATGTTTGTTATTTCTGTCCATGAAACTCCCTTATTTGATGATGATGATGATGATTATTATTATTATTATTATTATTGTTGTTGTTGTTGTTGTTGTATTTTTATCCTTAGGGTTTCCTTCTCACTTTTGTGTTTACTCCTGGTTGCCAGATGGACACCCTGAAAGGACTCAATCTGACTGACTAAAGTGCTGCTGGTTGCATCTAGAGAAATATCAATCTTCCTGGACCATAAATTTGCAAAATTGAAACTGAAAACATAACCCCCCTCCCCAGTGCACATCCTTCCTTGTATTCATGAGCTCTGTAGTTATGTTTTACAATTTCAAGCTGAATTTACAATTTGGTAAATCTGTATCTTGTGGGCCCAATATGGAAATTTGGACTTATGTGTGAATTCCTCACAATGCATAGCATACAGTTATACATTATTTGTGCTATGTTCTTTATGCTAATTAATGCTTTTTCAGTGCTGTGAGTTAACCTCTAATTGACATAAATATAACAGAGACAAATTACAGATTTGAATTAAAAATGTATATGCCATATATACCCATTTGGAAGGCACTGTTTACTAAATTGTACAATTGATTTATATCACAGGCAGTTGACAAATGTAAAAGTAAAAAAAAAAACATGGAATTAAATAATGAGAATCATAAAATGAGAATGAACACATTCCAATCAGGAAGCCACACCGATTAAAATACCACTATATTTTACAATTCTAAACGTCTGTATTCCATTTTATGGCAGGGAAGATCTATTGCATGGCAAAGTGTGTGTTTGAGGGTAAAGCTTGCCTTCTTCCTCTTCTTCCTAGAAATGACTTCTGAGTCATTATTGTCCCATTTAGTGCAAGTGCTATAGTGTCAAATGATATTTGTGTCACAGTTACAAGAAGTAATTGGTACAGATTCTATCGCTAATTTACTCCCAGTCTGTAATACTTGTGTTTATGGAGAGTGAATGTCCTTCCGTCTGGCTTAGAGAAGATGCTACAAAAAAATCCTTTCAGGGTAAAATGCTAAAGAATTTACGTTTGTGTTTCAGGCATTTTGTCTGTGAATGTTTAGGTTTTACTTTTCTCAAGCTCATTGTCTTTTACAAACCTTTTATTTTCAAATAACCAGAATGGCGACTGAATATGAAATTTGCATTTGTGTGTTATTCCTTTACAAAGTTATTTTACTCATTTTGCATTGATACAAATAATATTTTTTCTGTCCTTTTAATTGCATTGCTTCAAAACTATCATTTTAAGCATGCTTTTGTATCCTAATACTAGAAATGGGCTCAGCTCCTCAGCCACTATGCACATTCTGCTGTTAAATTTTTAAAAAGATCTTATAAAACACAACCCATTGCAATGCAGATTTGTTATTTACAATGTACCTCATGGACAGCATTTTCACAGAGTATCCTGTAGGCCAACCTGTAAGGAAATCAATAAATGTTTAATAGCTTTTGGAACATCAAAGGATTGGGAAGCTCCCGACGAGGGTTGCATAATGTTGAGCCAGGAAAAAGTTTCTTGTGCTATTTAATGTTTAAAGCCTTTGGTTGTCTTCCCTCCCATCTCTGAAAGGCATTTAAAAAAACTTTTTTCTTTTTAATTGTTTAAAGACATGATTTTTGTTCCTCTGGGTTTTTTTTTTTTTTTGAAATTACACCTTGGATGATCCCTGTTTCTGCTGACAAATATTACATTTTATCTTCTGCAAATGGGTCCCAGGTTAATTTAGTTATATTCAAGATTCATATTTGGGCATTATTATTATTTTTTGATTGGTATATTACACCAATAAACTGAATACACTGTCTGCCCAATGGCATTACACTTATAAATATGGATGGTGAAATACGGAGAATGGCAGGTAAGAACAATTAACCTTTGTGCAAGTGATCACATAAATTCAGCATAAGATTCTACAGTATTCATTTACATGGAAAAACAATGTGTGAAAGTAGCCACAATTCCAACACAAATGTGCACCACTCTGTATGGTTGCTGCATATGGCAATTAACTGTAGATAATAAAGAAACTCCTTTGCATTCAAAAGCATAAAGCATTAATGACATTGTGCAAAGCCATTTTGTGTCAACAGTTTCCTATCTCCATGACAAACCTGCTAATAGTTTATAAAAGTACTGCAGGTATCATATTTTCAAATTAAATTCCCCTTGTTCAATTTTGTGGACGAACTGGTGCAGTTGTGCACCGCCAAATAAACAAGGTTTTATTGTTCATTGAATTTTATGCAACTTCAGAAACTCTATGTTTGAATAACACCTTCCACCCACTTACTGACATGGTGCAATAGACGGTTATCAAAATAATGTAGAGATTGGGTTTATGTTTCGTACATTTTTATTTGTTAAATGTTGCCTAAATCCTGTTTTCCACTGCAATTACACATTGTGCATTGACAGAGATGAGGCCCATACAGTTTTACATTCAATGCCATGTCAATCTCACACTGACAGCACCTCATTAAACAGGGTTTTTATATTCATGAGAAAAACAGAATCAAATTGCATTTCAATTTAAATTCTACATGGTTTTTGGACATGGCTTTTTCCTTTCCCCTCGTCTCTCAAATGGCATCAGTATCCATTCACAACTCAAAATGTGAAAGAAATTCATAAACTGCACCGCGTACTTCATACACCAAAGAATTTATGGACAGCTGGTATTACATCAGCAAGATTCAGCAATATGTGCGTGTCTAGAGTTTCACATTTAACTGGCAGGTTTGTGAAATATATATTCAACCTGGTATAACTTAGGTCCAACAACAGCATTCAAGCAGTCTCCATTGTCTGGACATGCACTCATAGGGATTGCCTGTAGTTTGAATATTAGCTTAACTGGCTTACTGTAACTGACCATAATTCCTATGTTTTGATGGCAACTGTGTCATGGTTTGGTTGGTTATTACGGCTGGCGATTTACAGCCTCAAAAAGTAGTAGAAATTACCTAAAATTCGGAACTGCTCCGTAATGCCGTGATAAAGCAACAAGAGCAGATTCAATTTAAACAGCAATAGTGCAGTCGATGAAGTACAATCATTCACCATTTGAACTTTGGGCATGTGTTGATTAAAGGAGATTGTGCTATTGATAGCCGACCGCAGGTTCTTAAAAGATTCCACATGTCAAATCCATTTATAGCAGTTGGACCATCGATTATGGGGCTGTAGCGGAAATGACTGCCTGACTCAATGACTCTTTCCTTCTGGATATTCTTTTGAAGTTGCTGCTACATCATCCAGAGAGGTAGACCTGAATGAAATTGCATCACTAAAATAAAACAGATGCTTTAGATGCTTGGAGATCAAGGCTTCGGAGGTCACTGTTACACAGTGAGCACAAGGGACTGTATGCTCTCTGTGGGGCACCTGTGTTAACAATCCCTGCAGGAGACATAATTGTTCATTTTCCTTGACTGGTCTCTCATTTCAAAAATTGTGGATCAATTAAACTAAGAATGGTGGAAGAATCATGCCAATTCTGCACGTTCTAGCCCATTATATCTTGCTGAGCATGTATAGAAATCTGCACTAGCATCTGCAAACAAGATTCTGTCAGACAGCCCCAGTTCAAGTAACGTGTGGTGAATGCAAGCCACCCTGTCATCTACACCTCTACAGGGCCTATGGGCAAACAGAAACATGTCAAGGCATGGACTCACCAATGACTGTACAAGGTTTAGTGACAAACTTTCCAGTAATTCCATTCAAAATGGAAATATCTATGGAGTTTGTGACTACACAGCAAAAGTCCTTCATTTAGTGGGAAATAACATCTGTGCAAATGTGTCAAAAAAATGTGCAAATGTGAAAAAAAAAAACTAGACTTGCTAAATATTATTACTAATACTAATACTGCAGCTGCTACAGCCACTACTACTAACAATCAATTTAAGGTATTTAAAGTAAGAATTTAAGGTATATAGCACATTATGGATGTCAAAGTACTTGATATTGAGTGGAGGAAACTCAGGTAAACAACCACCAAAATATATAATTCTCATCACACATCGAGTGAGGATTTATTTAGCTAGTTAAACTACAGTTTGAATGTATGGCTAAATATATCATTTCTGGGACAGGATAGCCCTGTACTCTGTAAGTATAATTGGATCTTTGATCATCATTAAGGTTGAGGACCTTGGTTTATCCTCTCGTCTGACGAGATGGAGTCTCCCACATCACAGTGTCCCCTTCTCCGCCTTGGACATTTTCAGTCTGGCCAAGATGGAAAATTGTTGCTTTCTGCCTCTCCAACACCACTTACAGCAGCTACTGGGTTTTCTCAGGTGATCATCCTACCTAAGCTCAGTCCCGATCAGCTTCAGCCAGGGGCCCAGAGAACTGCTACAGAGTGGCACGGCTTACACGACATGTGTCTTCCGCATCTAAACCAGGGATGCCATCTGGATCTGCCACTTGGCTCATTTTCGTTTTCCTGTGTTGCAAGTTGAGTACATTTTGTAAGTTGAAAAAAAACATATTTTTTGAAGTAGGAGAAGCAATCCCTTTCAGTGGCAGGATACTGAAAAGGCGGGGCGGAAGGCCCGCGAGAACAACCTGCCATTTTTCATGTTTGAAAAACCTGTTTTGTGTTTGTATTGCTAAATTACTGTTTATCTCTGCCTTTGTGGTGAAGATTTTGTTTTAATCCTGTTTTCAGTGTTTCATGTGCAGACCCACATTAACACTCATATAGATTTGTAAAACAGGATCTTCATATCATTTTCCTTATTGTAAATGCAGACAATTAACAATCTTTTGTTCTTCACTCTTTGACTTTTAACAATCAACATTCTGCTCACAATGTGTTAGCTTCCACATTACTGCAGGGACACGCTTGGGTGATGAGCTGTGTTCAGATGTTAAATTACAGTGGCAAACTTTTGCAGCGCTTTATTTCTCCTGTTAGATTGGCTGAATTGAAAAGCCAAAGGAGAATGAGTCATGGAATGGCATCAACTTACTCACCATGGCCTTAACCCAAGGTGTTCCTCAAGAGTGCATTTGTGGACCCTCATCTTCAATAAATAAGCCAATAAATCAATCAGATGTTTTTGTTATAGAGCCTTGTTACAATCTTTGCATGCTAAATTCACCATATTATCTCTGTAATACTTTCATGGGCAGATGACACAAGTCACATGTCACAAAAGTCACATCATTATATGCCATTATATATTACTCATACCAGAAAGCCATTTCATTTATTAGGTGAATTGAGAGCAGTTCTGTGAATTCTAGCTTGCAATACACAAGTTCTTTCATATCTTTATTTGCGTAGAGTAATATTGTAAGAGAGATTCTATTGGTTGCAGGAGGTCCAAGCCCCTTTTATTTTAACATTTAATACACAGATGATTTTTTGTTATAATAAAGGAAATGCAGCAGCATAGTGTGAGATAAATGTGAAATGAATGGGAACACTGATGCCTCTTAACATCATACAGGAGTTAAAAATAGGCCTCTGTCTGTCATGCGATCTTAAAATTTTCATCTGTTATATGACATTTTCATATCCAGCTCTGGTGCAAGCTGGCATGTTAAAACAGCTTTAGAAATGTGCCAGTCTAATTATCAACTTAACTAACAGCCACTATATATATATATATATATATATATATATATATATACGCTTCGGAGATATCTTTGAACATAACCACTCTTTTATGGGGAAATTACTTACAGACCGTTTTGATGATTGAATTGATTAATGTATGAATACATTGGGGAGGTAAAAATAGAATGGTAAAACTCCCAGAGTGACTGTGTGAGCACCGGCTGTATTCTAAGCATTATTCAAAAACTTTATCCCTCACTTTGCTGCAGCCTTTCACCATCTTGCATTTGTTTAGCTTGAGAG
Organism: Megalops cyprinoides; assembly: GCF_013368585.1. Taxonomy (NCBI): domain Eukaryota; kingdom Metazoa; phylum Chordata; class Actinopteri; order Elopiformes; family Megalopidae; genus Megalops; species Megalops cyprinoides. The sequence continues at coordinate 19,600,705 of NC_050584.1, forward strand.
AGGCCTCTGTTTGGTTTTTCTTCCTTCCTGGTTCAGGGATATTTCTACTTCGTGCCCTGCCCTTTTGACCCACTTATTCTCCCCTGTCTTCGTTTTTTTTTTTCCCTCGCCAAGCCTCCACCAACAGCAGCATGTTTATTTATTTCCCTGTCTCTGTGTTTGTAAATTGTTGGCGAGACGAACCTTAAATAGCTTCCAGTAAAATAGAAAAAGAAAAAAACAGGCAACCCAGAGAGGCAGAGCCAGAGAACTACTCCCAACCACCAGGGAGGGGGGCCATTAAAGCTGAGCCTAGCAGCCGCCTGTGCGGGGCACAGTGACTCATCCCTGGCTGATCTGCTCTTGGCAGCTGCCATTAATAACTATTTGAGTCTGTTTGAGCGCCAGTGTCACATATCCGTATCCTTTGGTGTTCCAAAAATAAGACCCATTAATCCACCAGATTAATGCCCAGGACAGGCAGACTTTAAAACATGGTCTTTCTTGATCGTCTGTTCTGCACCACTTAATCTAAATGTTCTGCACCACTGTCCTTTTTTTTTTAAAAAATTTTCTTGTCCTTTTTCTCATCTGCCTCATTTTTCAGTATTTTGTTTTTGATCTGGGGGGTAATGGTGCTGCAGTGTTTCATTTCTGGGGTGATTTTTTTAACAAAGTGAAAGTAACCATTTAAAGAGGTACAATGAAGGAATAACACTAGGTTTGGTTTGTACAGCCATGGGCGTTGCTTCAAAGGCTGAGCAGGACCTTTTTTGGAAAAATGGTACCGATTAAAACCATACAAGGAAACACCTTTTTAAAATTCTGAAAAGGGTTTAGCTCAAAACTCAGTCTTTCTCATACAGAGAGTAGAAATCAATGATTCTGCTTCCTCAGCTCTTATGCTTATGCAGTAGTTTGAATTCACGTGGGAAGATTGTACTGGTTGTACTGGTTATCATTAATATTCAAATTTTGTCACCAAGTTTTTTTTCATACAGCAGTTTGCACCTTTGTCATGCTGATCTGGAATTAGGCCTCTGATATCAGTATTGTTCTTTGAGGTGACATATTCCATGCAGAAATAATATAAGAAGGGGTAATACTGGTTCTGACATGATATATAATTTTTTTTGTAAAACTGACTAATTAACATGACAAAAAAGAACTTTTTAACTGTTACATGGTAGGAAGACACATTGCATAATTAACTTAATGAGCTGGTGACTTATCATATTTAGCTATTTATCTTTGATCCCAGGTTGCATCAGTTATGCTTCTTAATTGTCATCAAAAACACTACATTTCTACTGTACCTTGCTGTTTTTTTTACATCAACACCCACACACACATACACATGAAGACATATGTGCCCCATGCACCATGTCCCCTCTGCACACACAAGCCAGTTTCTCACTTGTTCTGAGAAGACTCGAGGGAATGTACATCAATTCAGTGGAGAGGTCACTAGCTTCTTGGTTTCACACTGTGCCCACGCACAAAGGACTCTTTCCTCACTCATTCGGGCAGTGTGCATGTGTAAAAAATCCACTAACGGGGAGAGAGATTGTGCTAACACTCCTGGTAATTCAAGTCTTTTCCTCAGGCTTTGGAATTGCTTCAGTGGTATTTAGAAGCCTTAATCTGAAATTTAAAAAATATATATATTGATTTTTGCAGTTTCCCCACTTCTGTTTCCAAAGCCTAAACAATTCTATGTCAGATTCTCACCCCACACATCTATCCATTTCAGGAGTAGCTAATGTTAAATTCTGAAGAAAAATGAACATATGCAGTGAAACTCAGTGAAAATGATAAAGTGAAATGTAAATTGTGGTGTACAGCAGAGGCTGCGAAGATTCACTAAACTTTTTGTATGAATGGGTTAATTCCGTTATCTGTGTCCACTAGCAGCCTATCAACATCAATACATTTGGCGCCTGTGAGCCTGTGAATAAGCCAAGCACTTACATCTTCATCTGAAGAGGTCTGATTATTAACTTTTTCACACAGCAACAAGCCTCAGTTTGCTGTGTTTTAGACAGCCAAGGCATCTATATAATACAGGGATCACAACCATTAGCTTCTAGGTATCTAGCTAGCTAATTAACTATGTGTTTTGCCTAGCTAGCGAGCCACATCAGTATAATGCTTCGTATGAGAAAGCAAACAAATTTGCGTCCACCACAGGGAGTGTTCTACATACATATTTCCTGATATGTCTTTCAAGAGGTCAGAAAGATGCACAAGAGACAAAATATTCCAGCTGTCCTGAAATAAGATGCAGGGAAGCAGGAAGAGTCATATGCTCATTACTTGTGTTTTCACAGCTACACTGCCCTTTGTCTCATAACAGGCTGCTCTGGGAACACACACTCAAGAACACTCTCTTATGCACACAGATGCAGGAAATGCTGTGTAAACAAACAGACAAGTACAAGAAAACTTTCAACCAGTTAAACAGTTATTGTGAGGTGATTCTCCTGAGATTCAGAAAAAATGTACATATTCAAGGTGAGTTATGAAAGTAACATTCCACACACTTTGTCTATATTTCCTTGGTCAGAGAAGGAAACAAGACAAACATCACAGAGTAAACTTTTGATATGAAACCTATTTGTGTATCTGTGTAGGCAGGTTTGGCAGGATTACATGCAAATGATCTGTAGCTATTCAGAAGGTGTCAAAACAGAACTGATTCTTAGCAACTGAGATCTGGCTCTGCGGGAGAAATTGGGAGTAGCTCAGCTTTTGAAAAGTTTGTTTTCAGTATCACCACAGATAACCACATTTGTTGAATTCTGGGCATGTTTCTAGTGGACGACATAGCACTAGTTCACATATACACTATTCTATTTTAGTTACATTTACACTCCAAATATTTCCGTTTTCAGCACATTACATTGCTGTATGTTCTTTTGGTAAATGTTAAAGAAAAAATCTTAACTGATCATATATGCATACACCTATTATTACAGTGTATCCACTTCCAAAAAGTACTTTTATCGTGATTACTGAGCAATGTGGCTCAGTAGTTAGGGAGTGTGAATCCTGGATGTGTCACTGATGTTGTACCCTTAAGCAAGATACTTGAGTTGAAATGCAAGTCCATCCTACATACTTTTAAAGACGCATGCATTTTGTCCCATAGCAGACACTCTTATCCAGTGTGATATACAAGATGAGTACATGTAACATTACATTTTTGACATCAAGCAGATACTCTCATCCAGACCGACTCCAGAAATCAAGCAGGAAAGGTATCCAACAAAATGACACAAAATGTTCCACAAACAAGGAAACTACACACAAACAAGAGCCAATGTCAAACACACAAAACTGAAACCACAAATGCACACGTCCCAACATGCAGCTGCTTCATAATATACCTGATACGAGTGTACAATACCAGCAACTACCCATTGCCTCCCTGGGTTCATGTTAGTGTAATGTGACAATCAGTAAAAAATGCTCTCCGATGCCTCTCCCTTGATGGACTACCACACATAGATTCCCTTGTCTTTGTCCAACAAGGCTAAGAGATGAGGCTGCCTCTTCCGATACTGATACTGACACTGATGTTTTTTTAACTTTTCAGAAGAAAATTATTCATTTATATTGTGATTGGTAATACGAAACACATTTGCAAACTATTGTTTTCATCAGACCAGTCCATGGTGCTTGAACTGCTGCTTAATACTACATGATCAGAATCCTTGAGTTAAGTTGAGTCTCACTTCTTTGAATTCATTTAGATGCATTAAAATGCAAATTTAAATAAGACAAAACAGATTTTTATTGAATGATAAATATTGTAATTATATTGCACAAACTAAGTAGTAGAGGAAAGAGAATTGAATGCATTAAAGTGGATCACAAATATTTTATTAGTAACTAATTACACAGTGATAGTCTGTCTATGGCTCTTAATTTGTAGGACATAGGCTAATTTGTTTTAGCTAGTTAGTGGCAAAATGTATGCTACCCATATGTATAACTTGTAATTATAATCTATTATTCATACTATTGGATACAAATAACAACTCTTGAAAGAGTGTTTGCTGGCTTCTCTGCCACACTGATATGCATAATGATGGCTGCACAATATAAGTCTGCACAAATACATTTATTTGGATAGTATTAACAGTGTGGGTCTGCTAGTGCAACTGTATATCTTTGTGTTGCATGCTGAATATTAATGTTTAAGATAGTGATGCAGTTGTGTCATTCGTTACCAAGAATGACACAAAATGATTAAAAAAATAAATAACCAGGTGTTGGTACACCTTATTTAATAAAATTGTGATTTGTAAGATGACAAAACAAAAAACTGGGAGATAAAAGCTCCACCACAAGAACACAAAAAATGGCCACAACTGAACCAAGGCGCAACTGGTAGGGCCAATAGCTACATACCAAAGACTGATGCCAAAAGTACTTTTGAGTATGTACGGTCATGCCTCAAGCCACTCTAGATCCTTCCCAGATCTGTTATTCTACCTGAGCAGTAGTACATATCACTGGAAGAATGGTTGTTTTATGAGTTAGCTGCCTTGCTAAACCGGAGGAAATTCTGTGTGTAATCTTCTTGCTTTTCATTTGGTGGAAATCCTGGTAAGATGACAGTGAAATGGAAACAAAATGAAGGATACGGCCAAAAATGCTGACTGCGCACCATCAAAGGGGAACGAACCATGACAGAGATCATTTTCCTCCTTTATAATAGAGACAAAGAGTAAATTGGATAGAGTGTCTTTTGCATGATTCAGTTTAAGGGTTCATGAACATATACATTATGATAACCTGCTTTTGGGTCAGGGCATTCGAGCCAGTCGTCAGTGTTAATTGAGGCGCCAAGTTAGTCCCTCTTAAGGCTCCCTGGAGGCATGACAAAGAGAGGAAAAACTAAAGGAGTTTTCCAGCCTTGGACTGTAGACAAGTGGCTATTATTGCTATGATGACAAAGCAATGAAGTCTCAGAGCATAGATGGGAGGCTTGTCTTGTTCTGAGCCTGATTCGTTGAGGGTTAGAAGAGGCAAGGCTCTTGCAGCATGTGTGTGCTGTCATGCGGTTGCTTTGGCACATGCAGTGGTCTATGGCGCCCCTTCTTAATGTGCCAGGGCCTGCTGGAAAGAGCCAAAGAATTGCTCATTTGCATGATTGGTTCCTCTCTTGACTTATCTGGTCATCATTCTGAATGGCTGTACACCACCATAGACATCTCAGAGATATGGAATGGACTTTACAATGATATAAGAGCATCCAAAATTCCAAATTATTTTTGTAGAACAGCAATTACGGAATACAAAACATCCATACTGAGCCATAACTCCCAGCAGACAATGTTTCCTGACAAACATAAGACTTTGGTTTAAATTTAGTGTATTTTCTCACTTCAAAAAATGTTTTTTTCTGGCAGCTATACATCAGCATGTGGGTATTTTTTCCTGCTATCCCTCCCGAGGTGTCTGTGTAAATATAACACTGCACTATGAACATGTCACATGTTACTGTCATATGATGACATGTGAAAGTAAATATTTGTCATCTACATCGGGGTCATGATTCAGTGTGAAAGATCACCATAATGTCTGACAAATATAGTGATATATAGCCTTCTGCCTTACTGCCACAAGGAATCTGCTTTTGATTCCTCCATTTTCAATTAGGGAGCTAGTGCATAGAAAACTTCTTTGCTGTGCAGAGCACATTTTGCTGATGCATTCACATAATAGCACCTCACCATGTTCAATCTACTCTGAGCAAGCACAAATACTCATGGTGCATTACCATAAAGTATGGTACACAGAGAAGCACACAAGTAAATAATTGTCTGTCAAAAAGTTTTCTTGCTATTGATTTCACACCTCTCCCAAGGTAATGGGTGTTTAAAATGCAAGAGAGCAAAATGCACAGCACCATGTAATTGCCACTGACAGCAAGGTTCTCACTTGCCAGTGTGACCACAGCAGTTGCTGGTCTGGGCTGACACATGGGTTCAAACACTATGGCCCCATTACAAATTAGGTGAGAAATTACATAACATTACCTGAATATTCACTACATTGTTGGACTATATTCAAAGTCCCCTACTATTAACAAATAAACAGTGTTATGCAAATAACCCTGCAATTCACAAATATAGCAAACAAATCTATACAAATTTATTCAGGCGATAGGCATTGGTACATACATTTTCAGCATCATTTTGTTTTCCATTTGTTGTTTACCTCTCCAAACCATTAGCACTGCAATACTTCTCTTCTCAAACATGGGATCATTTGCCAGTTTTCCTAGCACAAAAAGACATCAATCTCTAGTCTTTGTGCATTAGCCACAGATACTAGAGATTGTGGGCAACCACAGGGCTTTCAAGCTAAATGTCTGTTTTCTTTTAGCTGTAGTCAAAAGTTCATACAAAGTCCATTTGAGTGAAAGTTTGAGAAATATGGCAAATATTAGGTGAATGAATCAGTGCTGATAAAATTAACCCAGAAAAAGCATAACTATATTAGAAGCACAACTAAAGACAATATTATAATTTGCCATTTAAAAAACACTGCATACAGGACCAGCCCTAGGCATAAGCCATATAGGTAGTCACTTAGGCTTCCACCCATCTAGGGGGTGCTATGTGTCATATTTTTTTTTGGAAAGGCAATTGGGGTCACTATGTGTATGGTGCTGGGGTTGGGAAAATTGATTCTAGACCTGCACTCATGGGCATCTACAGTAACTTCACCGTAAACTGACCCTACAGGCGAAGCCAGCGAGCGGCAATACCTTGTACCTACTCAGAGAATGGGTGGCAACACAAACACACAACAGCATTGTATGAGACAAATCATGAGACAGACAGTCATGGAAAAACTGCTACACACAATGTGTGTGTGTGTGTTGGGTGGGGGTACTTTGACTGAAGGGTTAAGGGCTCTGTTAAGGGTGCTCCAGCATAAATCTCGCCTGCGGGGTCAAAAGTGCCCCCGCAAGTGTTTTTGTCCAACCTTGCACAGCGTGAGGCGTAAGCTTCTGTAAATAAGTAAATAACTAAGGATTGGGATGTTTAGAGTTAAACATTGAAAGTTTCCGAGCTCCCTCTTCAACTGTATTTTCGTAACATTTGAAGTCAAACCAAATCCTGCAGCAACAGACACACTTACACTCAACATTTTTTTTTTGGAGTTTCTTGGTGTGGTGTACTGTCCAAATGTGAAACTGAGCTGAAAAATCATGCAGTGCCGGGAGTTCAGAAAAGGGTGGAACATAACACTGTGCATTTGGTCTTTAGATTTCAGCTGATGCCTTGGTGCTTTTTAGGCTTGGTCATATTTAGGCCTGGTTGAGTGGCTGTAGTTTTATGAAAACAATGTTTGCCAACATAAATAAATCAAATCCAGTGTAAACTACCCATGAACGCTTGTTTCAGAAAGCTCATCGGTGCTAGTGTGACTTAACAGCGCTACCATTGGCGAACTGATAGAAACCTTCAAATGCATCTTTTAAAAGTGAAATAAAAAGTTAACTGTCAAAATCGTTCATAATCATCTGAGATGCATGTGTGTGATATGGTTGACTCAGTCATGTATTCTCTAAAGTGTTTGGAATAGACAGATAAAGACACAGATTCCATAACACAGATTTCTTTTTTTTTTCATTTAGGTTTGATTTTGAAAATGAAGTTAACTTTTACCAATTTACACGGGCCAATTCACATATATTAAAAATACAATAATGCTAAGATGGCACGTGTTTATAAATAAGTTGTTTATGAATTCTTAAAATTGGAAGCTATGGTAATGAGCCACTCACAGCAGCACTGTATTTCCCTTTTGTCTTGTAGGCAAGATTAAGAGACTGTTTACACTCATACGCCCACAGTGGAATCCCAGCTGTGATGACCTGCTTCCTGTTTCCATGTGGCAGAGGCAATATCCACAGAAAGACGCAGAGCTAACCCTCAAGGAGGCGCTGCTATACAAGATGATTACACAAGCTGTACCCCAGTGGCATGGGGGGATTTCCAACATACTCTACTCAGTTCACTTGTAAGCAGAGAGTGGACGTAGACTACAGAGAGGTCCCAGTTGCTCGCCAATGTACCTGCTCTGGGTTATGGAACAGAATTCCATTAATTTGCCTAACATATTGAAAGAGCTCAGATGAAACACAGAGCCATCACACATTGCCTTCTTTTTGGAAACAGGTAGATTACTAGATGGGAAATCATATCTGATTATCTGATATCTGATATTTAGGAAAAGCTTCATATATTTGACATACAAACAAACCCTTGAGTAAGCAAATTATTACATCAGTTATAAATAAATTTGGTTTGGAGGTATAAAGCAATGTCATTTGATAGCAGTGTAAGATTATAGTGCTTCTAACTTCTGACCAGACGTGGTTCAGAATCAAAGAACTGTTAACCTGATGGTCCGGTTCGTTTACTTTTAAAATTAGAACAAAATCCAAGAGCAGCAAACTAGCAGGACCTGTCGGTTCAATGTAGAGTATAGTACCAGAGCAGGAAGGACCTACCCTGAGCTTTAGACCCCGAAACACACACACACACACGCACACACACACACACACACATACACAAACACAAACATGCGCATACGCACACGTGCACATGTGCACACACACACACACACACACACACACACACACACACACACACACAAACACACACACACTCACCTTGGAAAGAAGTAAGGGTCCAAATTTGTGAAAAAAGTGAAAATCAAACATGGCTATAGTTCCACTTAGCTATGTGTATTCTCCTGTGTGGGATTTGAACCTGACTGATTCCATAACAAGGCTGACAGTTCTGATTAAGGCCTGACAGGAAGCTAAGGCCTGATGTTAAATTAATGGTTTTGGCTCCGATGTGATCTGTTTATGAAACAAGTCTTTTCATAGCACTATCTCTGTGACGCTAGTAGAGCTCTTGTTTTTTTAAGTGTTACATTTTTCCTTCACCTTTTCAGGTCAGAAGAATTTAGCACTTAAAAATGAAGCACTTTAAATAATTTACACGGTTAAATGTTTATGTCTTTACACAGAAGTTCCTTTCTGTTGGCTGGTATTTGACAGATGCTCCTTAATGAAGTTTATCCAGACAGGTCATTAAGCATTTTTATGACCACTTTAGTGCCAAGTCACTAAGATGCATGCATATGTTTTCTTGTTCATATTTTAACAGAACAGAATATTACATACCCGTGTCCATGTAGAATCCCTTCTTTTATTTTAAGAAATTTACATAGTTTCAGAGTTTAGCCAAGTAATGCACAGGCTATGGGATGTACTTGTAAGTGTGCATGGTAGCGAATGCTACAAGTGTTGTGATTTGCAAGTCCCACACAATTCAGCATACAAAGACATGACATTAATCACAGTTAATACAACAAACGTGTAAGAGTTCATAACCTGGAACAACAGCAAACTATTTTTAAACAATGTAGTGTTTCAGATAAAAGATATTTAAGGTTTAGAGCCCAAAAATCCTATTATTAGAAAAGCAAATGTCATGCAATGTCTTTTACCTGGATATAAAAAAAAATGCAAAAATGCAATGTGCTGAGCAGACTAAATAACCACTGTTTAAATTATGTTACTTTGGTATTGTGGCACAAAATTCACTGAACCAAAACAAGTAGTTACATAAATAACTATATAGCAGTTTATGTTTTTATCTTGATCTTCAACTAACATTAAATTTGATCCTAACACATGTTCAGGAAATGTTTAATCTAGACTCAATACTCCTTGAAATAAAACTGCTATAGAAATGGCCTCTTTTTATAATTTACTATGTTTGTCTCTTTTGAGTACCTTTGGAAGATTTTGTTTTAACAGTGTGAATCCTGAACTGGCTTTTAGGAGCAAAAAGATGGCTTAGGGGGTAGGAAACCTAAAAATTTTCTAAGATGTGAATTGAACCCCCTAAATATCCTTACAAACTCTTTAAATTAATGGCTTATTTGTGTATTAGCTTATCAAATCACCTGTTTTTGTTGTCTGTTAAAAAGCAGTAAAAAGTTGGCACAGAAGTTGCATGTACTTGTCTTGAAAGTAATTGCCTTGAGCAATTACTTGCAGAATGTGTCACTTTGAATATCAGAATGCCAGCTCCAAAGAGACCCTAACAATTAAGTTACTGTGAGTAATTTACCCAGAAACTCTATTTTAATGAGGCATTGTTTTCACCTTTCTGGCTCCAGCTAGAGGACTATGGCTTTGAATGTTTTCATTCCAGAATTTAGATGGATGTTTGCGTGCATATGTAAACTTTAGCAAATGGTTTAATAAGCTTTTGCCATGTTTAGAGTGTATGGAAATCATCCAGCTGATGCATCATCATTCACAATATAGCTGTAGAGCTAGGGATACCAATTAACAGTGCGCAAGAGAAACCACTGGACATGAATCTAGCTGCCAGACTGTTTCACCTACAGTGGAAACCTATTTTTATGGAACATATACATAACAATTAACATTTAATGTTCCAGTGCAGCTATTATATCAGTCCATTTAAAACATTGGTATGATTAGATTCAGCTGTCCAGCAATTAAGCAGCAGTTTTATCAACAGGAAGATGTACACAAGAAACCAATGAATGTCGGAAACTATGCCAGTATGCACGACATTTGTCTGTTCCATATTTCCACTATGTAGTGGGTGCCAGATGATAAATATTAAAAACAAACAAGAAATGAAAAGTGTGAATTCATTCATTTTATTTTTTAAGAATGGTCAAACAACAGATAGACTTTCAACTTGTATTCATCACAATCTCTACCTAAATGTTAGATACAAATCCTAAAATAAAAGTGCTGACCGACCTGTCGAACAGCTGACAGCTCTTACTGAATTGTTCAATTAGAAATAAATTATTGATAGGCTACAGATCTTAAAGAGGATGGAGACTCGTGATTATTGTAAATTTTAGATTTATATCAGATGAGTTCATGGCCCAAAATCCAGCAACCAGTCTAGGCCGTAGCTATTTCAACTGCATATTTAATGGAAAAGATAACAGATAAAATCAAGAAATTCTACACCACAGCCAAACTTCAGTTTTTCTTTTTTCATTAACTATGGCAGGAGCAAACCAGTGCCTCGCAGCTTGAATCTACTGGTGCCCTATTAATATGATAGGCGTTATGTGTGGATGAAGCCTGGATCCCTGGTCGCTCTTGAAAATATTGACTGAGTGAAATACAAATCCGTGTCAGAGGCTGCAGTCCTCAGAGATTATGCCTGGAACATTGAGGTAAATATGAAATACCTGTTACTATGGCTACAGAAGTTCTTCACTGACTAATAAAAGATAAAATAGGGGAGAAAAATTCTTGAAAACGTGTTTGCTGTGTAGTGCTTTGGGGGGTTTCCAAACTTCAAGTAAGTGGGCAAGACAGTGGGCAAGTAACAATGTGACAGTGTTCCCAAAGTCAACAGATAAAGTTTTAAAACAGTCATTAATGTGAGTATTGCAATTTAAAATGTTCAATTGTCAGTGATGATGTCCTGGCAGCGATCCTGAAACACAATGTTCTGCCGTTTTCTGAAGTAATACATAAAACATGAACAATAAAGTAATGAGTGACGAGTGGAACACCAGTCTGTGGTTTCTGTGATACTCATAGGGGAAAAATTGCAGTAAATGCAATAAGCTTCCAGGAATTATGTGAGATAAAATCCATCACTCTTATTTTGTCCCTTTTTGTTGTTATAGTTATAGTTTTTAGTATAGTATAGTTTTGGCTGGCACTAATAATAATAATAATAATAATAATAATAACAACAATAATAATAATAATGTAGTTCCATGTATGTAGCTGAATGTAGTCCTTGCACAAAATGGAAATCTGCAAGTGTGACCGATGCCACAACTGTTATGATCAAAATAATCTCAAGACTGACTCTTGACATGACATCACAATGTCTATTTTCATCAGATTTAAACAGGATTTAACAATATTTCCATTCTGGAATGAATGCCTCAGATTGATTAGCCCATAGTGGCCATAATTTGGGGGTGTATCTGTATATGTCATTGCACTGGTTTCAACTTGGAAAACTGTTTGGGGAATGGTGCAAAATGTCTGTACACCAACTTGTATGAAAATGAATGACAAAAGCTAATTAGATTCATTTGCATATTTATGTGCAAATGCTGCAAACTGATTGACTTTTATCATTATTATTATTATTATTATTATTATTATTTGCATTTTAGATGAAGCTTTGTAGAACGATTAAATAAACCAACTCGGTCTGGAACCAGCTGTGTCATCTGTGACACAACAGTAACCATAATCCCACAGTAACTGAACAAATTGGCTTTGTTCTGCTGGGGATAGAGGTGGGTAGGCTGGCCAGTTGGGCTGATCGTCCACATGAGGATGTCTTTTTTCCTTTTAGCTTAGAAATAATCACACAAGCTTTTGAAAGGATTACACTTTAGTTGACAATTTAGGATCTTGCTCTCCAGGCACTGCCACAAACACGGCATGTGCCATTTGCAACAATTAGCAAGTGTTCATTTGGTTCATCTCCTTTGTCCCGTTAATTATTCCTCATAAGGCGCTGTATTTATAGCCTTTCTGAATGAACAAACGCAGACAGGCATCAGCAACCCAAGGAGCGGATGTCTGTCTGATTCCTATTCCTGGAGCTTGGCTGTTTTTTGCCCGCCCCGCGAGTGCTTGGTATTCAGCGGAGCCACAATCTCTTGACAAGTCATGCATCAGAGAAGACTGCCGGGATGACAAATCAGGCGTCTGACCACTCACCGCACCTGAAGAGGAATACTTACTGATGACAACACTGGATGTATTTGATTTCTCTCAGGGGTCTGACTGAAGAGGCAAGGGGAGCATGCACAAGAATACATAGGTCGCTGTAGCCCCACACTGGGCAGCACAGTCCCTTCCAAAGCCGCCAAAAGGATTCTGCACTGTTACTACTATTAACGGCAATAATAATCCAGATGGGTTTTTTTTTTTTAAATGCACACTTTCCATTTACATTGATTTGATGGTACAAACAAAACAGACAAAAAAAATGTTTTTTTTTTAAGGCTGTTTTAACACTTGAGTACCCTATCAGCATTTTTCAGTTTATGACAAAAAAGAGAGGGAAAAAAAAAAAAAACTTTGCGAGTGGCAGCTGTCAGCTTCAGTCCAAAACACATATTAAATATTTTGAAATACTTAATGATGTTCGTTTTCAGTTGACTACCAGTAAGATGAATGTTTTCTCTCATGTATGCAGAAAATAATGAAAAGGGGGAGAGGGCTGTTTTCAGTACAATATCTATCGCTCTTCCTACTTCTAGGGGACAGAGATGTACCATCAATTCCTTGCACAGGGACAACTGACACTCTAATGCTTTCCCTGCCCTTCGCCAATGCAATAAAGACCCTTTCACCTGCAGCCGCAATTGAAGACAGCCTGCTCCCCAGCTCTCAGTGGAGACGAGCCTATCTTCACTCCGTGACACAGATCCCCTTTTTAGGAACGATCCCACTGCGGCAGCGATATTAGTATCACATTCACCAATCTTATTTCAGACAGGCTCCACACAGCCTGTAATACGTGGAGAAGGCTCCGTCATTAAACATAGGCTTTGATATTCAACAATGGAAGAGCGAGTGAGAACACACGAGAGGAAATCCTAAACATCTGGGAGTGATTAAAAAAAAAGGTTATACCTGAAACTTGCTATTGCTGGATGGCAAAGCAAAAATCTAAAATCTAGTTGAAATCCAAGCTACTCCATCCTTACAGCTCGGAACAGCCTGTCTCTATGCAGTATTGCCCTCGACAATGCGCTACAGAGGTAGCTGTTGTTTCATTACACTTATGAGAGGACCATAGTCCCGACTGTTATTACCTCAAGGTTCTCTTCCCTGCAATGACCTGCAGAGGGTGCACCTGCAGTTTCTCACATCCTAAATCAAGGGTTGGGTCAGGCAACCAAAAGGAAGTATGAAAATGCAAAAAGCAATTCCCTGATCAAAGCAATATTTCATTTTACAATAAAAATACATTGATAAATACATATTAAATGGCATCCACCTTTTGTTTCCAAGGCATACATGTAAATATTCCATGAGCCTTTTATGAGAAAGGTCCCTGGATTTGTGGTTGCCAAGCAACTCCTCAGTCATTTTCTTGGTCAATGACCTTTATATTTAACTCCAGTTTCCGCTCTATGTCTGTGCAAATCACCAAAACAGTTTGTGCCAAATTTTCAATTCTTTTTATTATGAAATGAAGTAAAGGTACAAGTCACCAATGGAAGCCCTTGGAGGGGGTTCACCAGGTGTCTAACTCATCCCTTCACACCCCAGGGTCACCTGCCCATATTTGAAAAGGACTATCTATATGTCAATATGGCTCCTGAATGAAAGGCAATAACTCAAATTATTTTCTTAGGTAAGCTAGTCTCTCCAACTGCTTGACAGCTTTGACGGCCCTCTGCCTAACAACAGGCAGGTGAGGTGTACTGTGCTCTACTGATAATGGGAAAGTAATCAATTAGGAATGACAAACAGAAACAGATCATAGTCAGGTCTCACTCTCTACTAAGTACAATGTTTGTTGTTGCAAATGCTCTTGCTTCCTGGACTACCACCAGCCACAAAAACAGGAAAGTGACAACTAAGTACTAATGTAGGTAATGGTGGTGTTGTTTTAGTAACTTGCTTGATAACAAGGTCCCAAGATATTTGCTCAATAAGCTTAACGAGGCTCAATTTCCATGTAAAAAGGCTACTACCCGTGCATGCCCCAATTTCCAGGACATTAACCTCAATCATTCCGTGGGCTAATTGCATAATTCCGATTTGGGCTACACCCAGCCATGACTTGCAATACGAGATATGATCATTACATTATTGGCATTTGGAAAGCCCTGATATTCTTATCCAGAGTGACTTACACAGGTTACAATTTTTACATGTTATCCATTTATACAGCTTGATATTTACTGAGACAGTTCTGGGGTAAGTACCTTGTCCAGGGGTACAGCAGCGGTACCCCAGTGGGGAATTGAACCAACAACCTTTCGGTTATGAGCTCTGCTGCTTAACACTATGCTACACTGTCACCCCAAGACCATTCATGGGGATAGTAAAGAGGCAGATGCCCTTGACTATGCCCCTGAATACCAGGTACAAGTTGTTAGGTGATCAGTGGAGGCTGAAATGAAAGCAAGACTTTAGTGTTCTTTGGGAAAGAAAAGAGATATAAACTGGCGTTTGTAAAGGAGGCCAAGGTTTCATATTAACATGACAAGTCTGTCCCCCGTGTAGCCTGACGGTTTGCCGCCACATCCGCACATTAACACAACACAACATGTAATTATTTAGCTGTTGATAGGTAGACAGGGCCCCACACCTGTACAACAAGCAAAGCTGTCCCAGGACATCTATAGTTGATAACTCAAACTGACTGCAGGGAGAGCTCATACTACTCAAAATTCTAGCCTAGAGATCCCATCCACCCACACCAATTAATTTTCCTCCTGCAAGATGAGAGGAAAAGCCATATGTTTAAGTGAGGCTGTATATTAATGGTCATGATCTCACCTGGGACCCCAAGTGTAAACAAGGAGGCGTTTCAAATAGCCTCCAAAAGGAGGGCTTCTTTGGAGTGTGGACAGATTTGCCACCCTTTGTGGGCCTCCCTCAAGGAACTACATGTGAACCTAAGGAGATCAATGCTTCACTTGCTGAAGTAAAGTGAAATAATGAGGCTATGATTCCAGTCACAGAAACAATACACTGTGATGAGTGACCGGGGTCTCCAAATCTCTAGACTGTCCACAGTGGATAGCCAGTCACACAAAGGAAATGGGGTGGGGCATTCAGTTTAACTGCTATGGAGCTTTGGCATTATGTTTCAGTGACAAATTTCAGCAAATTGTAAAATAGGTTTTAGTGCTTACACATTATCATCATGAATGCAGTGATCACTGATATGTATGAGAAAATGTTTGCATGTATGTTGAAAAAAATGTATACTAAAAAGATGAATACTAAAAAATGAATTTAATACTTTTGGAAACATTCAGGATATCCCCAACAGAGGTGCAACCTTTAGCTTTTGGAAAGAAACTTGATTCTAGCCATCTCAAAGCTTTCAGTGGTTGGTTCATAATTTGGAGATGGCAGATGAGTCTAACAGTTGATTAAATCCATACACTAGTGTGTGATAAATGTGAGACAGGCAGCAAAAGGTGTTAACAATAGGCTGTTACTGTCAAGTCATGTTGATTTAATGTCCCATTGGGCTCATTGAAACTGTAAAACTTTCTTTTCATTATCGTGTCCATCACACAAATTGCTGGTTTGAGTTTTGATAATTGAATAAGTATTGTTTACAATTTATGCAAAAATAGTTCATGAAAAGCAGAGTTGTGTGTACCAGTGTACACAACCCCATACCCTCACACCAGTCTTTTGGAGCATTAGGTGTCAAATCATGCTTTATAATTGCTGCACAGGTGTAATTGTTATTATTTGCTAGTTGAAACTAATTTTAAAGTATATGCCCAGCCAACACAAAACAATTTCACAGTATTGCTGTATATCATTGTAGTTGCGTCATCTTATTATAATGTTACAGTAAAACTGTACATTGTTTTCTTAAAAATGGATTTATGTTCAGCACTATACTTACAGTAACTAAGTTTGACTTCTTTCCCATTTGTACGGTTAAATGTTTTCAGAATGTATGAATGACCACTTCTTTTCAGTCAATACTGTAAAATAATTTGAAATTTCTGTTCCACAGTATAAAAAATTGCACTTGGCAAAAGTATGTGTACAGTTCATACTGCTGTCCACTTTTTAGTGAACTACAGAACCTGTGTCACAAAATGATTATGATGGATGTCATTTTGAAGAAGAATGTCCATAGACTAATTAACGCAGTGTCTGTTCAGCTCAGTACAGCTCAGTAAACAGAGTATTATTTCAGTCAGACACAACGTATCAAAGCATATGTTTCAGAGTGAAACGACTCTATAAATAAACACAGGACTGTCTTTGCGTGCAACTTTCTGTAGGATGACTGACAGAAAGGGCAATTATGCCATAGATAAATGACTCACCAATAACGTTCCAGTTTCACAAACCCAGGCTCTCAGTGGAGGGAACTTTACATTGTCTTTTAAAGTTGGAAAAAAGCTTTCTCAAAAAGAAATCTCATGGATGATTGAAGTTACTGTGATCTACTGTAGGAAAGAACAAACATGTAATTATGCCTCA
The DNA here is from genome assembly GCF_013368585.1 of Megalops cyprinoides. Classification (NCBI taxonomy): domain Eukaryota; kingdom Metazoa; phylum Chordata; class Actinopteri; order Elopiformes; family Megalopidae; genus Megalops; species Megalops cyprinoides. Next base: position 19,617,971 of record NC_050584.1, read on the forward strand.
CCCTATAATAAAAGCATATGAAATACCTTCTATCCATTGTGCCTTGTTTGTTGGAGTAAAGTGGCTCTAAATGGTACATTCAGGGCATACAGGCAAGAGAGACAAGAAACTGTAGCATTCATACTTCTTTACCTGACTTGTAATGCCATGGCATAAAGTTGTGTTCTCTCTGTGCTACAGCACTATATTACCTTACTAGTGCAGAATAGTGAAACAGATATTTTAGACTATGATATGTCCTTGCTCTATTAAAAAATTCTTTCGTATTCACTTTTAGCCAAATTTTGTTTATATACATTCACTAGTTTTCATGTATTACTGTATGCAGGTTATTAGGTCATAAGAGGCTCATGTAGTTTGCCTGGATTGATTCCCCTCTGAGGCAAAAATCTCTGCACCACAGTAATGATATGAAAGGAGAGGTTTTCCAATTAATGCAGACAGCTCAAAAGACATGCTGCAAATCCAGGCTTTGGATTTCTGACATTAAAAAAAAGACAGCAACAAGCTACTCCAGTAGAGGTAAGAAATAAAATGTCTGTTTTTAAATTTCTAGTCAAATACTTGTAAGGAATTGAAATAGGTTAACCTAATACTTAACTTAGCATTATCTGGATGTGCATATTGGACTTAAAAAAGTGAAAAACAAGAAATCACCTAGCACCATAAATAATTAAGTTATGTGTGTATTTATTTATACTGTGCAAAAGCCCTCTCAATCAAAGGTATTTAATAATTTGTTTCAACATTTCCCAGCACTTTTATGTTGACTCATTTATTTGTTTCATGTTGCCATTTATTTTGTACATGTGTTTTCCTCCTTATTTAAGCTTTGAACTCAATAGTAATTGGCTTGAAGTTTCTTAAAATTCCTTCTGGATGCAACACAGCCCTGGATCACCTTCGCAAACTTGGCTGCACTCAGGAAAGAGGTCTCTTTGTTCCCCCCACAGACAGCACCAGGCTAAAATGAAGATCAGGCTGTTCCCCCTGCTCAGCACGGTTCCCTTGTATTTGTCTTATGCTGCAGGAGAAATGGGAACCCCACAAATGATGCAATGTATTCATGAGCTGCTGACGTGACCAGACTATTCCCCCAGGAACTTGCACACTCTAAGGGAACGAGTGTGTGTGTGCTGTCTACCCCGTAATGAGACTCTGAAAGGTGGTTGTCCCCCTGGGATGGAACAGAAAATAGTCCTGGGTAGAATTTGCGCCAATGTCAGGGGTATATGCTTTGCACGGTGGGACTCACAAAGATTGCCTACACATTAAAGCCCCAACTAATTTAGAAAAGAGGGCTTTTGTATCACTTTGACTACTTAGTGCACAAATACTCTTATGAAACTGCCCAATTAGTACACTGTACATAATAACTTGGACAGTCAGTTTTGGGACAGTGCATCAGTTTTTGCAGTCGTGATGATGGAACACATGGATTTGTGTTTAAGGTGACATGACAGCTGCCGAACAAACTGTGGAACTATACTAAGATACGCTGTTAAGGAAATTATAATAAACCAGAAAGGGGCAAAATTCCCACTGCTGGAATAACTGGTTCCTATTTTCTTAGATAAAATCTCAGAACTATTTGTTCACTTTGTGTGTGTGTTGTGTGTGTGTGTGTGTGTGTGTGTGTGTGTGTGTGTGTGTGTGTGTATGTGTGTGCATGAACTGGGTTATTCTGGTCTTAGGTATGTGTCATCAATCATATAATCACATGCATAGATCATGCGGTGTGAAGCACATATAACTCTTCTGGACCGAAGCACAATGCCCTTTGCCTTTAACTTTGAGGCAGACACTAAGGTAAGAAGGATTGCCTTGGTTATTAGCACACAATGAGTGAGTGTGCTGATGCCTCTGGGTGTATCAGTAATCTCACTCAGAGGCTGCTTTTCATTCTCTCTGAGTTTAGAAATGATCGAAATGGTATTGTATACACACCCCTTGTGGAAATAATATATTTGACTGGGTTGGTCTGTATGATATCTGTGCTCTTTGAAGACCCTGTGCACCTTGACAATAGTTTTCATATTCTAATAGTGCACTAAAATGTTCAGATTTTCGGCGTTATGTGTCTTGAGTGACATGTAATGCATCTCAATTTACAGATGAAGATGCGTCGTAACCTGAAGCATTCCCATTTTTTCTCTGAGCACGCTCTGAATGGAGTGCGCCAAGCAGGCGGAATTCATGCCCTCTCAACTGTTTACACCATCATTACTCATATCAGCTTAAGTCTGGCGGAAGGAGTGCCTCAGAGGCCCAAAGCAGAGCCCACAAATCTTCCCCCTCTCAAAGCTGCGTATCTGTTAGCGGTAGACGTGCTTCCAAACACCTGGCTGGTGACAAGCTGGCACTTAATGGAAAGGCAGAGGTTAGACACACCAGGGCTTTACAAATCAGTTTGTTCTCTATGGAGAAGTGGAACCACTTCAGAGTAATAAGGGTTTGGCTGGCTTGCTCATGCCCCATGGGGGAGACATCGTTCTTACACGAGGCCTCCCAGGGCCTTCAGATGTACGTATCAGTGGATTAACCACGAGCACGGATCTTCCTGTGAGATGCTGGACTCTCACGATTAAGCTAATATGCATCATTGTTCACAGACTGACGCATTATTTCTGTTGTGTGTCATTAAGAAATTAGCTCTCCTCTGGGGTAACCCACAAGGCCTGCTCTAGAGTGTCACCTGTGTTACCTGTCATTTATAAATCTTATGCAATATACATCAAAGGTAGACTTTTTACATTATGGAACCCTCAAAAAAGGAGCTTTAAGGAAAATAGAAAGCACGCCCAGAGTGGTGAGCTTCAGCTCAGTAGGAGGTAGCCAATTGGGAACAAGAAGAGGGTTGCACTCTCTTATATTCCAAAACTTTTATTACATCAAAAAAGCACTAATGTTCCGGCTGATTGCCCTGATGAATGCAAGTTTATTGGTAAACATGAAGCTTTTTAATGTTATGGAAAATAAGGCCGTATTGATATCATCTCTCAGTAAGGAACCAGACATTAACAATGGACAGTACCCTGGTTAGTTTGCTGTTAATGCAGGGGGGACTCAGGCAAAGCTCTATAACCGTGTTGTGCTGGAGTGATAATCCATCTGAAGTGGCAATTATCTCCTGATTCCTTTATTGTGATGGATGGAACAAGTGTCATCCTTCACTGGAGCACTTCATGCATGAGCTGCACCTATCAGCGTCCTTCCTATATGCTGATTGCAAGACAGCTGCTGTTAGAATACAATTATGTGTGACCTCACAAACCAACACTGTGAATGGTTTCAGGACTGTGGCAACTCTCTAGTCTCCATCTACGTCAACCACACCAAATGAGCACTGCCTTGAGACCTGCTTTGAGTGGCGAAGCATCAGTGCTCATTAGTTCTTATGCACTCAGCACATCAAGCATACTAACCTGTCTGCTTATGTATGTGTGTGTGTGTGTGTGTGTGTATATATACATATATATATATATATATATATATATATATATATATATATATATATATATATATGTATGTGTGTGTGTGTGTGTACGCGCATTGTGGTTGACCTAGAGATCTTTCAAAAAAGTTCAGGCCTCCACTGCGCTGACAAGACAGTTCTTGGTCGACTGTACTGTAAGTGAAAAACAGGCCACAGGGCATTGTTTTCATTTGCTTTTCTCCTGACAATGTGGTTAATGCCAAAGTCCAATTAGGCTCCTGCTGTCTTGACTTGTCTCTATTACCACTGGGTGTTCCGCCTATTGAGCAAATACGAGTCACGCGCACACAGTGGGTTTCCAGCCCGGGCAAACACTAAGTAGCCAGGGCTGCATCGCGTCTCTGATTCCGTCATAAATCTAGATTTCAGAAATCAATGGTAAAGTGGTAAACTTTGATGTCCGCATCCTGTACCTCTTGTGGCACTCCACAGTATATGAAATTAGGTCCGCACGAGCCTCCTTCTCAATTTCACCGTCAACACAGTGCCCACTAAAACTGCTCACACAAGCAATGCGAATAATCTGCCATAATGCAAAGCTTCTTAACGCATTTTTTACATTTTACATATTTCTGGATTGTACAATATGCTCATATCCAGGCTGACCGTCAGTGCTATGGTAAATGGTCAGGTGCAGTATCACGGTCAAGGACTTGGATGGAGTGGACTCTGCACTGTATGTATGTAAGTGGATGACACACAGTTAAAACAGTGTGTCCACCTTGATCGTCAGGATTATACAGTAATAATTATATATTCAAAAGAAAAACAGGAGAGGGATTACTTCTGTTCATATAATGAGAGTCACATAGAAGGATGCTAACAATATGGCAACTATTCCAGCAAACATAATTTACAAGTTTATTAGACTGGCTGTTCTAGTTATCTTTTTTTTCTAGAGGTGGCAGATTAGGGGCAGTTGTGTAGCTAACTGCCAGCATCCAACCTCCACTTATTGACATCTTTATTGAACCCATTCTAAAATACATGTGGACTGTTACATGACCATAGAAACCATTATTTTTTGTCATTTGCAAAGGGGGTTTCAGGAGGTGAGAAGGCAAATCAGATTTACTTTTCAAAGAGGTGGAAAAGTAACACAAGAAAATTGTCTTGAAATCTTAGTACAGTTTGTTTTTTTCCAGTTTATTTCTTCTCTCTGTGGATTTAAAGTCTTGATCTTTTGCAGGTAAAACATATTGTTATTTCAAAGAATAGGTAATTAGTAAATGCTCAACACCTGCATTTTTGCAAATCAAAGCACAAACGCACAGCGTAACTCCTGTGAGAGTGAAATGGCTCCACACACTCTGCAGTAAACAGCAGTACAGCTTTGTGCTGTCTTGGCTTAGCATAATTATCAATAATTATGTTTAACAAGTGTTCTGCTTATTGGCATAATCAACTGTTTAAGTCAAAAGGAAAGAAATGAAAATATTGGGTGAAGACAACATAACTGCTAAAATAGCTGAAACTGTACTTGTCATTGATTAAGAATGATTAACATCATGTTATGATTGAGTTAATTAAGAGCCATAATCTTATACCTACATACACACAAACACACACACACACACCAGGAATGTACATACAACAGACATTTTGGAATTCATGGACCGCCTGAATTGCTACAGATTGATCAGAAACCTGTGCAGGGCATTTCAGATGTACATCCTATCAAGTACTTCTTCAAGTTTTGATTTCTCATAGAAATTCACTGGGTTAACTTCAGATCTTTCCTATGGATGACTTTCCCTGACAATTCTCCAGTGCACTATGACCCTAAAAGCATCCTAGGCACAAACAGCATACAATAAAATGTGTTATACCCATATTTATTCTGGACAACTTTGTCACCATTAACAACCATCTTTAAAGCTGTGGTAAAATGAAAAGAGAAACATTCCTCCATATCATTGAGCTCTTGGCCAAAGAAAGTATTAAATGAAATAAATGAGGCAATCAAGATTCCGGAAATGGGTTCGATAAACAGTCCACTTGCATTTTCCCCCAACCGAAATGCGTCAGATGACAGCGGATAGGCGACGCATACAAATGGCAACACAGCAAACTTAAGCGGCATAATTTATGCATTTGAATTTGAAATGCAGATGATCTGTGTGACTCACGCTGTCTCGATGAGGGGTGCTGCAGAGGACGAGGCTGCAGCTTTGCTGCATCAGTCGAACCTCCTGATTAATTGTTGTGTAACACATGCTTTTTGGGGAATGACTCAGAGTCGAACGATTTGTGAAGGATAAAAGTGAATTTTAACAAAAGCTATTACAATGAAACAGGCAACTCTGTCCTCACAAAATGAAAGAAAAAAAAAAAAGTTTGGCGACAACTCTCAGTTTTTTTTTTTTTTTTTTTTTTTCTCATACCATACAATTCCTTGGCTCGTGTTATGTGCCAGTCAGCCTACGGCTATTCAGTTTGCCAGATGTCACAAGTCACACAGGTCCACAACCACAGTGTCCTTCAATGGATAACAAGTCTGAGGTGGACAAGAAAACACAAAGCAAACCTCAATATGTAGTTTTCACTGAAAGAGGGGCCATGCACTGTAAAAGGGCAAAGACAGGATTTGGCTCGTTTAGAGGAAAAAACGATTCAAAGGTAATGATTGCAAATCTTTCAAGGTTTTCTTTTTCTTTTCTTTGCAGACAGCTCACAGCTGAGCATTTGGAGAGTTGTATTGCTTTCATTTTTGCTTGTTTTCAGTGTGGAAGACTATACCATACTCTGAGGGAACAAGCCTTTTGAAAATGAGGCAAAAGCAGTCAGCCATTGTTTTCACTCTGCTCCTCCTTCACCTTACACTTGGTTGTAAGTTTATTGTCTCTCCTCAACTCAACTCACAGTGTGAAAAGCACATTACTTATTTAACATTATTCATGCCAATGTTTCATACCTTACCTTCAATGGCAATTTACACATCTATCAAATGCCTGTTTTCACCAGATAGTTTTCACTTTCTAGGGTTTTAATATGTCGATGGAATTTTCTGTTGGTTGCCCTATTAGTTGTGTAACTCACTGTGTTTTGCTAAACTGTCTGGCTGTTTTCTTTCACAATTTTACTTTTGGAAAGAGGGCACCTCAACAATTATGGAGCAGTTATTATGATCTCCATCAGACCATACAGAATGTACATTTGAATAAAAACTCATTTTTTGGAAGGTTGGAGGGTAATATTGACTTATAGACATGAATACAAAGCCATTCTCTGGGTTTAAAAGAATACAAAACTTGTGATTTTTAGATACATCATGTATAATCAATATCTTTAGTTTTTATTTCCTAGATGCCCACTGATTTGTGTATTAACTGCTATTTGCTGTCCCACCTGGAGATGAATATTGAGAGTTGAGTTGCAGCAGCAAGAAAGAGAAATGGTGTAATGCAGTGATGAAATATCTTGCAGGATCGATAATGAACTGCCGTCTGTCTCACCTCAGTGCCTCTTTGTCCCACATGACTTATCTAAAATATCTTTGATCTTGGTTTACATCCACCCATGTGCTAATGTCACAAAAGCTGTTGAATTAATCACCTCGGACATTTGTAAATTTGACTCTGTGTCCCCCAGTATGCCTAAGTGAATTCTGGGAGCTCTCAGTCAAAGCCTTTGTTACTTGTATGGCCCATCTGAGTAAAAGTTTGGCTATTTATTTACTGCTCTATATGCAGAACACGTGTCACACATGGCTCAACAATAAATATATCTGATGGAATTAGTTCCTACATGGATGGTTTTAATGAACAGAACAGGCTACAAAGTGTTCAGTAATAACTGCAGCAACTACAACAATTGTGCTGATGTAATTGTAATTGTAATTATATTTTTAAGACAATATGTCATTGATCAAATGAATCACTATAACCAAACCCACATCATTGGTTTCCAAAAATATTAAATCCTTTAAAAATGAAAAAAAAAGAATTTTACCAGGACTCAGCAGATGAAAAAGAGAGGTTAACTTGAAAGTCAGGCAGCGTATTAGTCAGGGTGAAAAGTACAACAGTACGAAAACAAGATTGGGTTTAAATTTGGCCAAGGCAACTTCCGGGCTGCCTGGCAAGGAATTTAAAACAGGGCAGCTGTCAATATGGTCTCTGACCCAGGATGATCAAGAGCCAACATAATTAAGCTTTATCTGACAAACTGAACTGTTTTCTTACCCCACGCAAAAGGTATTATTCTAAATCACAATTTAGCAGCTCTAAATCATGATTTGTAATAATTATCAGTTTTTGAAAGCACATGTGTAATTAATGAGAATAGAATAAGCAGAACATACTGTATGTTTCAAACTGAAAGTCACTGCAGGTGAAATCTAAAGGCCTCAAAGCCATTTGTATTTAGTCCATTTAACTCAGCCCAGGGCTGTCTTCAAATACCAAATCTCTGTGAAAACCTAATCCATTCCACCTGTTCCAGCCCCTGCAGTGGACATTTGGCCCACTCATGGGGAGGACATGGTGGGACTTAGTCAATGATGATTGATTTAACAACAATGATGCATATAGAGCCAAAAAGCAGTCTCATCCACAGGCAATCATTGGGAAACAGCAAGCCTCTATGAGAATAAAGGTCAAATAATTAATGTTTTGGGTGTCCATATCATGATCATAATGATAAGGCTGATTTTTATACCGACATTAGCACACTGGTCATCCTTGGTTATCAGATACAGTATATGTATTATTCTTATCATGATGTCCTAAAAAGAGTAAAAGAGCAATGTTATAATTATAACTGATTATTAACAGAACAACTGGCCCGCTAAAAGGTTTTAGCTGCCATTGCACAAATTGACTAGATCTCTGTATCTGAAAAAGTTGGAAACATTAAGGTAGCTAGCCAAAGTATTTTTGGCTATACAAATCTAACCTTTTGAGATACAAAATATTTTTTCATAACTTCAGGAGTATATATTACATTACAGCCAAGATGGAAGGCTTCCAACAGATAAAATCCTCAGAAGAGAGTTAAGGATTCTGATTTTAATTATCTAGGCATTATCTTGAAACTGAAAATCAGTGAGAACAAAGATGCCTTCAACAAAAAAATGAAAATGGCCTTGAATTTCTATTGTTTACGCTATACAAAATTGTCATTGTGCATTTTGTATTCGTCAAGTATGTTCCTTCATGTTCTGAATGCAAAGAATTAGATACAGTCAATGAATAATTAGTAAGTTTTAAAAGTATTCTTGTTTAATTTTTTAATAGTTTTTTTTTTTAAAGAACAGTAGGCTTTAATGAAAGAGTGTTTTTAACTTGACAATAGTAATATCCAGTATGTCTCTTGTATGACCTTTTTTTTTCATTTTCATTTTGTTTTTCACAAAATAGCCTGCATTGTCCTTCAAATAAATGGAAACACAATGGCCTCAATTGAATGGCTCCCTTAAGTGTTGCAATTTGTTTTGATTATGACTTTATAGATGACAGGTAGGTACAGCCGTGCTGCATTATGTGTCGTACTGTATTCAGTGCACCTCTCTGACAGCAAACCGGTCACTGTAACCATGGGGACCCACTGGGACTGCATCATGTTTCATTATGTTAGTTTGAATTTGAAATGAAATCTTTGCATTTTTCAAGATTCGTTTAAGATCACAAAACTGTCAGCAAATGTATTTAAATTTGCCACACACCCCCCTACCTATTCATAAAACCCTCTATTGCTTTATGTGACAGTTCTCGACATAATGAGAACATGATTAGCTCATATGTCTAATTTCCTACTGTAAATAAATGTTTTCCCAGATGCCCCAAGCGACCGCTGAGAGTAATTATGTTTCATCATTATAGCTGTAAATAATGGTGCCAAATGTGTAACTTTCAATAAAGTAAAGCTGGCAAGTCAGTAAGCTTATTTTCCTACTCATACTGTATCTCCCTTACTAATTATACTCATTGAGGTAGATTCACAGGTGGGTGTTTACCATGAAAAAGAGTGCTCTGTTAACCTAACATTGTCCTGTAACATTATGGAGCTTAGCTTTGCCAAAAAAAAAGAAAAAGAAAGGAAGAAATTTCCATTTGCAATTAGAGTCAGAAAATGACCATATCATTCTCAGGGGATAAGGAGCTGTACACTGTTTATGGGGGGGTTCAGTAATGGTTCAGAATGGGGGGAAGTTGTGGTGATATGGAAGCAGTCCTAACCAATATTCCACCCCCTTCCTTAAAATCCCAGAAAATGTTTTTTTCTGCCTGCCTTTTACCAAAGAGTTATTGATGATGTAGATGCAATGGATTATTTGCAAATGAACCTTTCCACAGTTACTAACCATCATTACATCGGTTACCAATTGGTCTACAAAGTCTATAACAAGCTCTATAAAATAGCTTCAGCCAGAATATTACATAGTAAATGCATGTCAAACTTATATGTCCCTCAATCTATTTGGAAAATCAAAGTCACCCTTGCACACAGCTAAAATAACCAAGGACACCTAACTAGTGATACAGTAGTTGTTCCAAGGTGGCAGGCTACCTAGCTAAGCTCTCATCAGAACATCTATTTGGTGTTCTGCTGGATACATCAAATATCTTGCTGGTGGATGGATAGAAAAAAAAAAGCTTGTACACTATGAAGTAACAATCAAGTCAAAATTGACTTGATTCCTGAACTGTAAATAATGTTAACAATACTTTGTTACACAAATAAGAGGATGTTAATCTTTGCACAAATCTTACTGCAACTTACCTATGTGGAATATGGGAAATTCTGGACAAAAAATAGATGTTTTTTTTTTTTAAATTATTATATTAATTCAGATTTCCTCTACTTAAAACTCTCCTTAAAATTTCAGACATTAAACTTCTATGCCAAACATTTCAATGCAGTATAAATAACTGTTGGCTGGATTAATTTCTACATACAGTGACATGTATTGCATGTGGGTCTTAAACTGATGATATGTGCTAATTTGACATAACAGGAATAGTTAACAGGATAACAGGAAAGGTTATTGATGTAGAAATATCATGTGGGATTTTTTTACTTTTTTTTTCAGTTTCCCTATATAAAAAGACCATATATTAATGCAATAAAATACTTAGCTGAAATCACCAAGAAATGCATTGTATTAGACCTCAGTTTCATCACCAAGATATGGACAAACAAACACACACTGAAAATGTTGTTTTTTCTATAGGGAATTTTCACCACAATCTGTCATTATTACTATATTTGTACCAATGTATTACTACTTCTTACACCACTGTTATAACTTGGAGTAAAACATATTGGTATTCAAAACACAAAAGCAACTTTTATGTAATGAGTTGGTGAGATGTGTTCACATCCTGCTTGAACAGGAGTGACTAAATTCCCCAAAGTGTAATTGTACTGTAGGTCCACACAAATCCCTGAAAGTAGTTCTTCTCAAGGGATCAACCTAACGAGCAAATGATAATAGCCACAGAAGGCAACAAAAACCTATCATTTACAACAGGCTTTTAATGCGAAGTTACATACTATTTTTGAGAATTTCCACAATAACTTTTTATTTCACATTTTCCACTTAGAAACACATATCACTTCCACTTTTGCACAGCTTTTCAATCTGCTTTGGATTTCATCAAAATTTATTGTAAAAAAGAATCTTTTGGGAGCATATGCTTTGAAAGAACAAAGAAAAACAAAAACAAACATATGCTCTCCCCTCTAAAAAGTCTTCATGTACATGCAATTATTATATTGAACATATTCCTCTGTAGTCTTATGGTTCTCAAAGAATTTTACTGCCAAACTGCTACCCTCCTTTGGCTGGCGACAGTGCAGTTTCCCACATAAAGCCATTGTGTGTATGCTGTATGCCAATGAAGCCAATTACTGGTGGCTCCCTCCAAGATCCACCCACTAAGGGTTTTTACCCCCGTCCCCATATGAACTAATTAAACAAGTGAGAGGAAGAATTTCAAAACAGCCGATGTGTGGGACCTTAGCGAGAGAAAATTACAGACACAAAACTGTAGGCTAGGAGACGATAGACAATAATTTCAGGGGTCGTTTTGATCCCTATATTACATTAAAAAAAGACTTTTAACACAGACCATAAATGGAAAACAAAAATGGACATCAAAGTGTTTGCGTCCCACCCCCTCTGCTCGCTGTGCTTTGCTCTGTCTCTCTCCCGCTCCCTCTCTCTCTCTCTCTCCCTCTCCCTATCTCTCTCTCACACAGGGTCTGAAGGTGACTGTAGAGGAGTTAGCACAAGTTCTGAGCCTGGCCGGCCCACGCGCACCATCTGCGGTGCACATCAGAGCGCTGCGTGTGCTCACTCGCCTCTCTCTTCCCTTTTTGAAATGATGGACCTCTGAGACCCTGGCAAAGATGTAACAGGTTCATCAGACAGGCACTGTTCATCCAGTCGGCAAATCTAATAGTTCTGTGGAATGCCCTACCGCTCGCACATTGTACTGCCGCAGTCCATGCCACGTCTGCCTGATTTCCACTCTTCCTTTCTTGGAAATGGAGAAATATAACCATGCACATTAGCTGAAAGTGTCATCTCCATTTGCACACAACCCTAGCACATGTAGTCCTAGAGTTACTTGCGTCACAGTATTGATGCATTAATGCTTGAAAAATTTTTGCAGACCAGTAGCAATGAACATAGTTTGATCAATCCAATGAAAGTATGCAGTGGTTGCAAAGCATGTGCGGTACAACATTCTTGCAACAACTGAATGAAACAAAAAGGAAACGCTTCAGATGCAAACGCTTACCAATGCTGAGGTATTTCATTTGTGTGTGTGTATGTGTGCGCGCATGTTACCATATTAGATCTAGCTAAAGCTTTATAATAATAGTTTACATCAATATGGATGTTTTGCATTTAAACCAGCTGTCACATGAAGCCAAGACAATTATTATGATAAAAAGGAGAAACTAACATTAAAAGATGACAAGATCTTAACATGCACCTGTATATATTTTTCATCCAGCTACTGGCTTTTAGTTTTTTATTATTTTTTATTATTTTATCATGCAGATATGCTAAGTGTCTGGTGAGCTAATTCCTCATTTCCTCTCCCTCGTCTCTGAGAGGAGAAGGAAATGCATAAGAAATGTCCTATATTCCATCTGCCTACATTGCCCCAGCAGTAAGCTAACTAGCAAGCTCATTTTGATCGCTGTGTGACAACAATTTTGTCTTTTTAGATACTTTAATATTCCTGCCAGTGAAGTGGTCTATAATGTCATAGTAAATCATCACACACTGAAGTTACTCATGGAGTTTGACATAAGATTATATATATATTAGACAATAAATGGAAGTCTCTTCAGATCTACCCAATGAGGATGTTGAGAAGGCAGAGGTATAGAAAGAGGTACATGGAATTGTTTCAAAAACACTTCCAAATTTAACAAATGAAATAAATGGCAGCTGCAGCCTGGAAACCTGAAAACCTCAGATTCAATCTCAAATTTGTACCACTGCCAGTAGGGTTTAGTCTAAAGTCAATGACCTACTCAGATTTTTTTTCAAGTGCTACTAATTGACTATCAGTCCTGTACTGTAGAACCCCTCTTTTATTGGAGCATCACATTAACAGCTTTGTAAAGCTTGAGGATTCTAAAAGCTGCGGATAAGCACAACCCCTAACAACGTAATTATATATCCATTCTAATTGCCCTTTTGTTTTGAATGGCTATTCTGCTACATGCGCTCAGTGGTGCCTCCCTCAATAATCATGCCATTGGCCCTGGCTGTCAAATGCCTCTTTATGACCCAGGTTTGCAGGATGACTTAAACAGATTAATTAAATGAAGCATATCTCATTGTCTGGGCTGAATGACACCCCGAATGAGACAGGAAGCATATTTCCAGCTCTCAAACATTAATGAACGTACATGGGTAAATTAGTCTACCGCAGTCTGTCCCTGCAAACAGCTGATCCAATAAAACATGCTGAGGAAACATCTGGACCATTACTAGACTATGCCTGAGGCCTCCAAAACTCATTTTGCATATTAACAGACATTTATCATAATATATCCTGTCACCAAGCAGTTTGTGTTAAACAAGATTAATGCAAGAAAGTGGTGGAGATTACTTTTAGTGCCTCTGTCTTGCAGGAATCGTGTCTAAGATGACCACAGACTGGTGAGGCTTCATTCGTTTGCTGTAAATGAATACAGAAGCCTTCAACCACCAATGACTTGGAAGTGCATTTACCATAAATAGAAAATGTAACAGCATTAGCTGTGAAAGATAGATGTAGTTTAGCTTAGTAAATGAGTTAATACTTGTTTATCTTGCATATGACTTTATGTCACGGAATATCAGTTAACCAATAACCAGTTAAAAACACATTCACATATACAGAAAAAAGCTACAATGTGATCATACCAACTTCACTTTGGAGGTGCTTCCCACTCATATTTTACAATTAAATAATAACCAATGTAAAACTTTTCAGTAAACACACTTTCAGAATATACCAGCTTTATATGTGTTCAGAATGTCAGCCAATGATCAATTATCATAAGAATCCAATTTTAAACTACAGTTGAAAAAAAAAACTGAGGTTAAAAGTTTAAAAAGTAAAGGTTAAAATTCAGAAGTACTAACAAGGAATGATGCAAAATGTTCTGGCTGAGAAACTCTGGGGCAGATAACAAGCCCCTTAGTCTACCTGTGTCTTTTTGTGTAGATTTCATCATGAGCCAATTATCTATTCACAGATAACGAGAAGGTTCATGAGCAGGTCCTCAGCTGCCCACACCTGATTAAGCAGAGAGAGATGAAAGCAACACACAAAACACATGCGTAGTTAAAAGTAATAAGGACATCCAAAAAACCATCTTCAAGTTCATAGATGTGGAGTATTTTGGACTGCGAGTAACGTAAAAAGCTACAGCTGTTGTGCCACCCAAGCTGCACTGACTGGCCTCAGATCAGATAATTAAAAATGAGGTTTGTGTATTACATATATACACCTACGTGTATATATACACACAGAAAGAGACAGAGATAGTTCTTGTTGCTCTTGCCCAATTGGCTTTGCCTGACGGAGGGCATGAGTGGCATTGAGAAAGTTGAAATATTTCAACTTTTGTGCCCTCCTACACATTGTTCTGCACCCACCTGCCAATCTGTTTGGCTCTGTGTCTCTCCGCACCGCCAGCCCTCTGTGGACAATAATGAGTTTTATTACACGATGCCGCTCGCCGGTATATACCCGGCCTAACTGTCAATTTACAACTAACTGCTTTTCGCCCCCTAAACTGCTGCAGGTATTGGAGAAAAAAAAGCAGTAAAGGACAGAGGGTGGGCAATTCCACTTTTTCAGCATCACAACGTGCAGTCGGAACTGACACTAAAGGAGAATTGAGATAAATGCATTTCTCTTCCCTGAAATGCAATTGCTGTCATGAGATTGAAAACAACCACTGATGTCCAGCTAGCTAGCTAGCTAAAAAGCAAATTTCTGATCCAGATTTAAATGCAGTTACTAGCATAGAAGTTTATTAGTTTAGAAGTTGAAAACAAGCAAAAACAATTCAGAATACAATTTACCTAATTAAATACACTGGCATCAACAAGCCACGTAAAAAGGTATGTTTACTTTTGTGAGATTACAGTATGTAATCAACCTGAAAAAGGTATTTGCAAAATAACATTATTTGCCTGTATTTGCAAAATAACATTATTTAGCTATAGACCGTGATTTTGGTGTCCAAATTTCTCAGAAAACATATAAAAAACTGTCATTTCTGACATGGTGCAAGATTAAAATGGTGCATCAGACCTTATTTTGAATGTACTAACATCTGCACCCCAGGTAAACAAAATGAATTTGAAGCAGTTATGAACTGTGCATAACCTGCGCCCAAAGATCTTACTGTTCCTCACATGGACTCTCAGATACAAAGAGAGACTGTTCCTCACATGGACTCTCAGATACAAAGAGAGACTGTTCCTCACATGGACTCTCAGATACAAAGAGAGACTGTTCCTCACATGGACTCTCAGATACAAAGAGAGACTGTTCCTCACATGGACTCTCAGATACAAAGAGAGACTGTTCCTCACATGGACTCTCAGATACAAAGAGAGACTGTTCCTCACATGGACTCTCAGACACAAATGTTTGTGACATGTAGTTGCGCTTTGTCATGCATAAATGTGAGGCTGACATTGTGCAGCGTGTGGGGTGTGAACATTGTCTCTAAAGCACAGCACAGTCAGGGAGCCCTAAATGCTTCAGTCTCCATTTGTACTGTACTGATATTCACTGCCATCACACTTACCTCTCTAAATACATTGCACAAGACAGCTTGGAAGGTGCATGTACATCTGTCCACATCTGTGGTATTCTCTCATTGTACATACTGAAAAATGATTTGACTCTGAACACAACATTGCGTAAATTTTCTTTTGAAAGACTTGCCAAGACTTGTTATCTGTCAGTTTATTTATGGTTATGGTTTAATAGCCAAAAACATTAACTTTCCTACAACCACATTCATTTAACTTGCACTTAACACTTAACACTTGCACTATGAATTTATGCTGAGGATTACTTAAATGCTATTTACCTTTTGGTATTGCAAGCCTTGGACCTAGCAATGCTAGCTAGCTTGTAAGACAATATGGACTGGGTAAAGATTTAAGTTTAATAGGGTCTAGCTAGCTAGCCAGACTTTCCATTCAGTTTTTACCACTTGGGTAAATAAGTGGCTTGCTCTCTGTGTGAACAATTGTTGCTAAACTACCTAGCCAATGCTAACTTCTCACACTTCAAGCTACCTGTTTATCTGTCAAAATTGTTGTGTTGGCTTAATTGCTGTCAATAATTTTATTAATATTCTGTTTCAAACATATAGCTGTTTAATCAAGCAAGCTAGCAATGATTGAACTGATCTGTCATGTAGTAGTTAATTAATGAATGAAAAACAGATGACTGTAAAAATGTGATAATTATTAATTAATTAATCATGTAGCTAGGAAGAAATCTTGCTAACTACCCACAGCTCTCTAAGTTGACTGGCTCCATCTCCAAAATCACAGCCACAGTTGCTGCTGTTCAGCACATGCTTTTCTTTTTTCATCCATTGTTTACATGGGGGAAAATATATTCTCTGGCCATTCTGATTTATGAGGTTAAATTGCCTGAAAAGCAAACAGAAATCCTCTTGTTTAAATCCATAAACTTATGACAAGGAAATTAAAGGAAGGGCTATAAAACAGTGGAGTGTGCAATACTGCAGGAAACAGGATGACACCACAGGATGAAACAACAAATACAGATGGAGTGATAAAGCTGATGCAATTAATAAAGGCAATGTTTACACCATGATTATATGATGACATTTTCCTATAATATAGGCAGGTATCTGAGGCTGCGCCAGTACTGGTACTTATCAGTCACTGGAGTCACTGGTACTTATTAAGAAAATGTTTGAACAAGGACATATTATTGCTTCCCTATGGACGTTAGTGTGTAACAGATAAAAGTGTGAGACTTTCCAGTTATAGTGCTACAGTATGTCCTGCCCTCAGGTTACCAAGCTGATACAAGTGGATTTGGATGACTCAACAGCACACCGATTTTCCACCTGTTTTTTTTTTTTTTTTACCTCAAGTGTCTGTCATAAAACATTGTTATTCTCATCCTCCTCAGTCCTCCCCATTCTCAACATATTCCCTGATGGCTAAGACTAATATAAGTAATTTGTGTTTCTAAATAAGCAACTGTGTGACCTCCCTTCATATGAAAATATTGGGGTATTTTTAGAGCATGGATTCTGAGGAGGGAAACCTACTGTCTTGGAATGTATGAAAATGAAAAGATGCAAAACCTGTGGAAACTCTTTGAAGTCACTTTCTTATTCGCTGCACAAAAAAATTACACAGCTTTATTCAGGCTAAAGAGTTTAGCAAAGAAATCAAACAACTGCATGAACTAAAGAATCTGTGGTATCTTAGCTATGTAACATGAGGAAAGACTCTTTCATTGTTCTGTCTTCTCCTACCCTCTGCCTTGCGTTAATTTATTCACCTCAAACCTTGGAATCTACTCTGTCACAATTGCGTGGGTGTGCATTATGTGTTGTGACATGGATGAGAAAGAAAGGGATTAGTACCAAGTAAGCAGGCATTTTGAAATATTCTGAAATATTCTACACTCAGTGTTTAATATTTATGAAAACGACTGTCTTGTGTTGATGTCTTCGCCGATTTAGACGTTTTTGATGCTGAAAGTCTGGGTGTTTAAATCCAGTCCCTGTGCATTAGTGCAACACTGAGGCAATAATGTGCTAAAGGCTACCCCTTAAACACAGGAATCTCTTGTTGGATTCACAGACCCTCAGAGACAACTGTAACTCATACACCATTTTCAATGAAAATTGAATGGTATGACTCAGTGGATTTCAGAAAATATTGTGATCAAGGACACACTTTTCTTTTGATGGTTTAGATACACAGGCATGTGTTTTACTGATCAAAGTGCATTTGAAAGCAAGTACAGTATTACTCAGCTGACAAGCATTTATCCCTATGGCTTTTATGGTCTTTTTTCAGTGTTTTAATTTGGAAATAATGATAGTACAAGGGTGCATCTACAGTCTGCTACCTGGGATTGGCACAGATGGGCACACAGCTGGCTAACAACCTTCACACCACAGTCTTGTTTTTGATATCACTGAGCGTGCATCAGCTGCAAAGTCTGTACAGAAATACAGGCATAGTGTAATGAGAGTGGTGCACAGTGTTATTGGTGACCTTGTTGTTGTTGTCATGACTAATACCTCAACCAAGTGGAGCCAAGTTCTATCAGGCACCTTTCTCAGTTCCTGGCAATGGGAGCTACACGCTACCCATTTACTGCCAGAAGGCTGTGATGACGACAGAATCTCTTTAAGAGCTGGTGAGAATACATACAGTCTACACTAAAAAAAAATTAAAATTTCCTGAACAAGGTCAATGAAAGCTACACAGTTTATCCTGAGAATGCATTCAAACATACATGTATACACACACACACATACACACATTTTTAAAATGGCTAATTTCAAGGGCGTAGTTTTGGTCTCAACATTGGTAGGGACACAACAACCGAGGGGACATTGGAATTATGTAATATGACTTCACTCCAAAGGTAATGCGAAAGAAGTCCATATGCAAAATTACGCCCTTGGCTAATTTTATTTCTTTATTTTTTAATTAATCATATCTAAATCAAATCATACACAAATCACCCAGAATACTTTAGCTGAACTAGTCTTTTGTTTAACAGTATTTGGGTGCAGTAAGTGTGCTTAGCAAGGCTTAGGCTTGTGAGACATCACTTCCTAAATGTTTACAGTAACATTGCATGTTTTATTTAGGCTGTCACGACAGTAGCATTAGAATCCAGAAAAGCCAGGTGGTATTGTGAGTGTGTATGCTTTGTTTTTGATGCTTTATGCATTTCTCTCTCTTCACTCCCTCACACTCACAAAAATGATCTCAAGGACAGTGAGCTTTGAGTAGTGTCTTATCCACTTGGTACAAGACAAACTGGTGAATGTTTTATTTGTCTAGCTAGCACACTAGGAAGTGTAAGCCATGTGGAAAAGAGGGATCAACATAAAAATTTAATACAGGAAAAGTTTATTTATTTAATTATTTTACTTTTGCATAGCCTGATTAAACACATATTTTCAGGTGAGATTCATCCATGACAAAATTACTGGCCCACCCAGGAATATTTGAGGTATAAATGGTAGACACAATCATTCTTTCTTATCTGATGTGAAGCTAGTGTCAGTGTCAGCTTTTCTGTTTAAGCTCCTTGGTGAGATAAGATATTAGATTTATTAAAAGGAGGGAGACTGCACAAACAAGAGGACGTAATGTAAATGTAGTATAAGCATAACAGAATAGAAAATCAATAAAGTACAGTAGTTACCAAAGCTATTGTGTTATCAAAACAGTATTCAGACTTCCTTCTGGAGGTTAAATTTCATTGACTGAGTTTACAATAACAAATAAGTAAGGAGGAAGCCCCCCTCATCACGACTGTACAGAGCTCTGCACTTAGGTTTTCCTCTATGGGCAGATTAAAGGAACCCCCGGCAGCAGTCAGCCCAGCACTTTGGGTCCTGCCTTTTTTAAACTCTCTTCAGTCAGTTAATGCTTAGTATTTTTAAAAGAACTTCCTTTTTAATTATTAATTTTAATTAATTCATGGATGCTACAGGGCATCTGGACAGAAATAATCATTTCACAGAACAAAGGGATGCACAGACCCACTCATCCATTTGAAAAGGATGATATTCACCTCTGCCTGGCTGTATCTGAAAGACTGTTCCCTTCTGTAGGTGCTGTGAGATGTTGCAGAAGCTTCAGAGCTTTTTCTTTGAAAATCAAAGAGCTTAAAAATAAAGCTGACACAGCTCAATCCTTATTTGGCAAACTGTCATGTTACAACATGAAGAAACAATGTAATTGATGGGACCTTCACATAAAAGAGAAAGGCTATGCTCTTGCAGTGTTCAGGCCAGATTATACCCTGGCATCATAAATACTAAAATGCTGGCGATTTCCACATGATGTCACAAGAATATGTAGTAATGTGTTAAAGTCATATCATTAATCAACACCATAAGACAACAAGGAATTTGTGGTCTTGAACATCAATAACTGTGTACATTTATAAAAGTTTGTTCAAGAGGAAGAACTGCTTTTTCCATTAGGTTAAAAACACACACATTCCAGTAGTGAGACATTTTTAGACTTTGCAATTTTTAATGGTCTAAGGTTCTGATTCTTTTGGAACAATTTACAAAGCATAATTTGAAATTTCTAATGGGATACGCTCTACCATGTTATAGGAATATCTGCTTGGGATAAGTGTATGAATGTCTTAATGATATCACACTACTTTTGGGTCTTGTCAAATGTGCTCATTGTAGATGAATGTGATTTTTCATTTACCGTGGTTGTAATTTAATGCATGTCTGTGTTGTCAAGCTGTTAATCAGATATAGATGGACTGACTGCACCATTTTTAAATCCATGGCCAGCAAAATGCCAGAAAAAAATACTGTACAAAAATATTCTTTGACTAGCTGTGTTTTTTGGCAGTGGCCATCTTCACTCCTACCATTCTAACAGGACAGTCAGTATTGTGTGATTCCAGCTTCTTTTGTTTACAAAAATTTAAAGTGGCTTCCCACCGAGATCTGAGAGTAGACTGTTAATACAGACCCTTTAAGGGGCATAATAGGAGGACAGACACAGGGGTAGGACTTGAATAACAATTTAAGAAATTAAAAATACATGGGCTCTGTTTGAATCCAGCACTTAATGAAAAATGTTTGCACATGAGAAATGGCACACAACAGTCTTGTTTTAATATTATGTTATGTTATGTATTATATATACATATTATGTTTTAATATTATTGTTTTTGAGTTATGTGCATTTTATATGAAAGATACGTGCCCATACAGCACATATACTTTTTATTGGATATCAACCTGACAGCAAAAGTAGATTATAATTCACAGAAATATCAGATATGCAAATGAAAAAATAATATTGCTGTTGAAATCTAAGCACATCTTCCCTCCCATGGGAGGATCAGCCATTATGATGAACACATACGAGTTCTAAATTATTGCACTGGGGAGCAGCGAGTGGGTTAAGCAGGTGGGCTTACTGGAATGAGCTATAATTGATCTGCTTGAGAAAGAAAAACGCAAAAAAAAATCACCATAATAATGTATGCAATATCCAGTCTGCAGAACCTCATGTTTGGCATCAAAATGAATTGCAACCACAGATTTAAATGAAATCACGCTTGTGTGTGCCAATAAATGCCATGTCATTGGGACGCCTGGCTGCTAAACTAAATGTATTTTAATTTATATAATAACATGGTTCATTACAAACACTGTCTTACATGGTGTGAAAACATTTTCCCGCATCGATGTGACACTGTAAGGGCAAGGCTTTGCAAGTGGTGGCCTTTGAGCAGCAGAAGCAATTTCCAGCCCTTCTAAAGTTCCTCCCTGCTAATTTTTGTATGTCGTGCAGTCCAGTGACCTTTTCATAGTCGACACAAGGAATGTCAATACAAATCGACATGCTAGGAGTTTGTCTGTGAAGAAAGCCATTAGGTTTTAAATAATGCAGAAATGCCCCCTGTCTGTGTCTTTATCTGCCTTTTGTGTGCCATAGTCCCCCATACCACACCGCAGAGGTGGTTCTCAGCAGATTCTGCACAAAAGGAGAGGGTGGCATCTCCGCACTCACTACTTGAGGTCAGCGGCAGGAGTTTAGTGCCCCTTCCTAAATGTGAGTCATCCACGAGGTCTTTTCTTTTTACTCCTGCTTTAGTTAGTCACCGCCTGGGGTTATTGACTGGCCGTGAACTTAGCCACTCCTGCTGTAACAGATCTGAGCGCGGGAAAGAGCACACTGCGGTCGGGAGGATGGCACCGCTCTTGTTTAAAGGTTAGAGGCAATACGATCGCGGCTTGACCCGCCAGAACTCTCTCGCCTCCTTCATTACATTGCCTCTACGGCTAGAAGAGCAAATGTGCGGATCACAGAACTGTGCGTCCGGTGTAATCATCTCTCCGAGGGTTTGAAAGTGGGACACGTAACCCAAAGCACAGAAGGCGGTGGCAGTGTCTGCCGCAGGCAAATCCGCCGCGGGAGTCTGGCCGTTACCAGACAGAGGAGCATTTGGCACATAGAGTGCCGCTTTAATTTCAACTCCCCTTAATCTACAGCTGGAATAAAGATGCTTATTTCATTGAAATGTTTTTATTTTCTTTCAAATGAGACTTTTATTCACATTCCCTTGTTGCATTTTCTAAAGTCAGTTAAAACTTTCGGTGTGACTTTGCAGAGTGTCTTTCAGATACCAGGTGGATTGTTACAGAGTCCCTTCTAGCGGTCAGTGTATGAATGCGTTTAAGTACCGTTCTGCTCTTCCTTCCTGTTGATATATACGATTTATGTTCAGGGAAAACAGACATCAATTTAAAAGGCTTTACTTCTGTATAAAGAACGCTTAATTTTGTTTTCTGCATTAAGGGAGACCATTTTCAAGGAAGATAGCAGGGCATTGATGACAAAGTTATTTCCAAAATTGCCTAAGAAAGAGCAATCAGTAAAACGAATCAGTCTGTTTATTCTTTCAGAATGACAAAATCTCAGAGGGCTATTATGCTCTTTGCATCTGAATGAAATTTTAATGAAACTGCAAGTAAACAAATTAGAAATCTGACATTTAGTCAATGCTAATGGTCTCTCAGTAAAAGTATGAATTAGGATCTGAGTCATTATTAATTTGTTTATAGGTTATGTATACTTTTTCAAAAGTGCTATTTTGAAATGTAACTGAAATGTATTGAGCTGAATGTAAAAGTTATTTCCTGGATCCCAGATGTTTGTGAGATTTACTAATCAATCAGAATATCTGAGGGGTAATGATGCAGCATGCTTTTGTCCTTGATGTACTGTGCATAAGAAGGTCTTCATAGACTTATGCATAACTGGGATAAATGTGCTAAAACTGGGATTTTAAAAGTAATTCCATAAAGTATTCTGTCCATGTCACCAAAGATATGGAGCATGTTTGCTTTGTTTGCATGAAATTAACACTATATTATTTAACAGACGACCATGAAGAAGGTCAACAATGTTTCAGTTTCAGAGCTGTATGTCGCTGTTGTGTACTCTTCTTCAGTCTTGTCCATGAACTGTAACTTAAGTTATTCCACGGAGAATAGCTCAAAGTTATTTGGAAAGTCTGCAAAAAAAAGTAGATGAACATCACTCTCCCAATTAAGGCTACTCAGATTTTACCCTTGAAGAAATATGTGAATGTCGAGATTCTCACGCAAACTATTCAGTGGCTTAAACACGTAGACAATTTCTGTGCTGAACATCAGACTGAAAATTTACTATGAAATGCATCATACAGTAAATCTGGCCATCACACTGAAACAGCAGATGTTATTCTACACATATTAAGTTGATATTGAGTCGGTTTATGCATAGTGTTAAGGATATCAAAGCATGCGTTTTCTGAATAGTAATTTGGGTGGGCCTGTGCTGAAATACAAAAAAAGTGTTAAAACTGCTCACATGTGAAAATCAATACATTTCGATGAGCAGATGCTCTCAACCAGGGTTACTTACATATCTTACATGGTATCAATTTAAACAGCTAGACATCTATTGAGACAATACAGGATAAGCACCTTGCCCATAGATGCAACAGCAGTGACCCACCTGTGAATGGAACTGGCAACCTTTTGTGTTGCAAACCCTGCTCCTCCACTGCTGTGCCACACTGCTGCCCCACAGTGCCCCTCAAAATCCCATTAGAGTCTGACTTCTGTGCTTGATACCAATTTCATAGTGTTTGAGTTTTGTGGGATAAGAGGTGGAATCATTTTTAGGTGAGGTTTCAAGAGCAATGCCTGAAAAAGTATTTTCATCTTGGTGCTGTGCACTCTATTACCTTGTAAAACATGCTGGCAAAAGCCAGGCGTATGAGGCATTGCTGTAGAACACTTCAGACTTCACACTGTACTGGGGGGATGTTTCATCAAACAGCATGAGAGACAGCTTTCTTTCATTCAAAACACGGGGTCAAATTACAACAATTACAAACAAAAAGCATAGCACGTTAATCTAACATTTGTATCAGCTTTCAAATCCTGGTGTCTGATGGTCTTTTTCATCTTCACGTTTTGACATGGTGTGTCACACACTCAGGCTATTCTCTAGTGTGATTTTACTCAGCTGTAAAATGGGAATAAGCTAGAGGCATGACTTTACTCATTATTTATTAGCCCATCTGTGGCTATCTGTGTCTGTGAAGGAATTTGTCTGTCAGCACTCTCTGTCCTGTGATGCCTTTTAGCACCTCGTCATTGTGATTTAAACTAGTGCAAAAGGAGAAGGAACAGCATGAACAGCTTCACTGGACATCTCTCCAGTCACTAATGCAATATAAACACTTCACTCTCAAAACACTATATGAATGGCTGACATTTCTGAATTTCAAATATGTATTGTGTACAAATCCAAATATCATTGTTCAAAATTCGAAATGGGCAAGGAACTCTATTTTGTAAAATGCATGTAATGTAAAATTGCTGTTCCTAATATAAACTGATATTTTCCCCCAGAAACATTGCTTAAATATATATTGTACCGCATCCACCCATAATATACTGAAGAATATGTTGTTCATACTGAACATATTGCAAATATAATTAAAATATATAATGCAAAGCAGAATATACCAAAACACCAATAATTATGTTCAATACATTGAGCTAAACAACTTATATTTTCTGAAAGGTATTCTCAAAATATATTTTTTGTATGGGCATTAGCTAAAAAGCAAATGCTTATATTATTGTCATTACCATTACATGCAAGCATGATGTGTTTAACTCCAAGCATTTGATAGAGAAGTCCCTCCTTCATTACAAACACGTTGATGATGACAATGGTAGGTAATCTTTCTTAGCACATTCAAAGATCAAGGGTTACCTACTATATCCAGGTTTCCCCCTTTGAAAGGCAGTTAGAAGTGTGGGAACTGAAAAGCTAATCTGTCACAAGGGAGGATGAGTCTGGAACACTAAGTCACCCTGCAGCTCCGTCACAGATTGAAAACGTGTCCTCGGTCCTGTGAGGCTTTGCTTTTGTGAAAAGCATAAACCATGGAGGGCTTTAATGGCTTGTTTGCACTGATGGATCTATGTCACCTTCCCCATGGCACAGCTCAGAAGGTGCACCAGGGGTAGTGTTCCCCAAACTCCACTGTCTCATACACTATTAAAGTCATGGTTACAGGCAGTTGTGTGACCTCCACCATAATGAACACTCATGGCCATAACCAGGGTTTGAAAAATAGTGAGGTCTGGGGTGCGGTGGGGGGGGTTAGGTTTTGTCAAAAATAAACATATAAACATTACATACATAGAAAGAGACCTGTTGCTACAGTACTTGTATTTTAATTGTAAAGTACACCATCTGAACTGGATTGTACTGAATAACCTCTCGTGTGGAGCTTGCTGAATGAATAATAAATCATAAGATCATTATCTCGACCATCAAAATACATAGGTCTACGGCATGAAGCATGATAATTAAGCTAAGGTTATTTGTAACCTTAGCTAGCTATAAAAATAAAAAAAAAAATGCTTGAGAATTACACCATTACAAGCTAACGTCATTATACACTTATATTCATTTCCAGACTTGGCTTTGTAATGTTTCGTAGGACTACTATTATTGATACTGTGGCCTAAATAAGATGTTTTTTAATCAATGGTGTTGTGTGAAATGTTAGCTAGCCTACTAATATGAAAGAAATAGCCTAGCCTTCATCATGTCCAGGGTACGCATATTTAACGTTTCACACAATTGCCTTTGCTCCAGACACTGTACCAGGTTACTGTTTTGAACGTTTCTTACAGATAACGATCATTGCTTTGTCTTACCAAATGGTATGCTGCCACTTCACACATAAGCCACCTGCTGCTGCCAACATGCGTAAATTCCAATTGCTGTTGTCAGTGATTGTCAGTGATGATGCAAGGGGCTGCGCTCGCGCCCTCTCTCACAACTCTCAAACACAGCGGATACTAAATAACAATTCTAAACTGAATTAAGCATGCACTCGTCTTGGAGGAGAGGTTCTCAACCACTGATTTTTTTTATCCAGCTGTATTTAGCTTCAAATTTTATTTATAGCTCTAAAAAAATTACCAAGGTCCGGACCCCGGTGACCTCATAGCTGGTTACGGGCATGTGAACAGTTCTCAAGAGACAGCACATTTGGCAGAACCACTATGGAACTTTGTGGTCCTCACCTGTGAATAGTGAAAAGGGTTAACTGTATATATTATATTTTTGCCTGACACCTACAGATCAGCATGAGGAGTTGGCTGTCATTAAAATTAGTACTATAACTTCTAAAGGCCTCTTACCTCAATGGCTGATGATAGGGGCTTGTGGAGATACAGAGGGGAAATGCGATTTTCTGAGTTCCAAGGGACACAGCTGGTCTGCTTCTGTACCCATCAATGAAAGGCTGGCATCTTTGAAAGTGATGTACATTAGCAAGCCACTAATTACGGACGCTGCCTTTAAAATCCTTTCACAAGCTGAGGTAATCAGATCACCAGGAAAGTGTTTGCAAGTCTATTTGTCTTTCATGAGCGTAAATATTTAAGTTCATCAAAGCTGATTAGGTCTAATGTCTGTTCTTACTTGCTCTTTTTTTCTGCTGTAAATCTTTCTATTATTGTATGTTTTGTAATTTTGTTAGGTAGTAAATATGAATGTAAATAAGGGGGCTGTACAGCATCCTTCAGTTTGCCACAAATATGACATGTTTACTGGCAAGACGAGAGTGTCATTGGCAGCTGTCTGTATTATCAGAACTATATTTTGTTCCTTCCTCTAAACTCAGAGGTCGCTTCCAGTGGCTTTGCACTGAATGAGAGGACAGGGTAGAGGTGCCCCACCTGCTAATCACCCCTTGTCTAATCTTCCTACTTTGTTCTGCTTTTGGTGTTACACTGTTCATAGCAAACCTATTCTGTTCTGCACTCTCTCAACTCTTAAATAAGGTTTCTTTCTTGCCCACTTCTTTGATTGCTTTTCCTTTTTGAGCACCCACTAGTGGTGTGCAGTTTGCAAATGAGTCATTCTTTCTGAACAGCTTTTTAGTGAGTCGTTTTTACCGGTTCACCAGCACAACTGAGTCGTTCTTTTTTTCTAATTCAGCTGCTCCCAGTCAACTGCATGCAATCAGTCGGAAACCTTTAGTATCACTACGCAGTGCGCACAGCAATGAGCTAATAACAATCAACAAAGACCAATAAAGTGTGGACTAATGCACCCAAAAATAGGTCACAGTAATTATCTCACTAAATTGACAAGTGTTTACATTTACCCCAGTTATTATTTTTAATCTTTGTATTAAAAGCAAAAGGATCTGAATTTAGTTAAACCGCTGTAGTGTCTCGACCATCAGCCTTCTGCAGCTCCGTAGCCAGGAAGCTTGAGTTCGAAAACCCGAGCTCAAAAAGCTCAAGTTCAAAAACCTGAGTTCGATGGTTCATGCAGTAGACGAGTCTACCCAAACTCGTGGCTCATCTCACGTTCCATGGTTCATGCAGCAGAGCAGACGATTCAACCCGAAGACTTAACTCATGTTCTCGGTCGTTCTGTTGATTCAGTGGATACACCATTCCAGTATCCCATAAGGCCTAGCTAACAGATACTTTCTTTGACAGTTCGGAAACGAGGAAGTAAGCGCCTTAAAGACGCACAGCCTGTTGCATGATGAAATCGAAATGTATGTATGCTTAACCAATGCGGTCAATTGGTTTATTTTACCTCATAAAATCAAGGCTGTGGCATAACGAAAAGTCAAACGTTTTTATCTAGGTCTATTTAAATAATGGACCCAATTCATTTTCAATCACTGGATAGGCCTTCATTCAAAATGGTAAGAAGTTCTTGCAAAACAATGAAATCAGAACAAAATGAGTTTATTACCTGAATAATCAAACAATACAAAATAAAATAGCTTGAATAAAATAATGGACATAAAATTGAATACAAGATATAAATACGAATTTAGTATGAACTAAATGTTGAAACAAAAATAAGTACAATGATATTTTAAATACATATTTATAACTTGAATAAACATATGTGAGTATGTAAATTTACATGCATTTAAATATAAAGGGAACATTAGCAAAAAATAAATAAATAGCTTTATTGAAATTATGCAAGGTTTGAGTAATTATTTTGTTAACATTAGATTTGTACACGGCCTTTTGCATTCAACGTGAAGCTTCAGTGAGTGCCGTAAGTAGAAGAAACGAGTGAGGAAACGTACCAGATGTGCAAAAGAATCAAAACTCGAAAACCTGAAAAAACCTGGTTCAGTTTCTCAAACTGTTCGCAAGAATCGGTTCACTAAAATGAATCTAACTGCCCACCACTAGCACCCACTACACCCCAACCCCCCCCCCCCCCGCCTCTTATATAAAACATATCCCTGTCATTATGCCTGAATGCAACCATCCTGCCTTTAAAAAAAAAAAGTTGACATTTGCATTAATTAAACCTGTTGAGGAGGTGTATGTTTTTTCTTCTTTAACAATGTGTGATTGTAATCTACTCCACATCAAATGTAATTAGTCCTTGCACTGTGCTGAGCGGCATTTGAAGGCTGATTATTATTTTGCCGTTACAGGACCAACTTGTGCACTGATGAACCGAAAAGCATGCCAATGCCTCAGAGACATAACAGTTTCCTACGGTGCTCGAGCTCTTTAGCCCTCAGTTAACAAAGCATAAGTTTCTATAGATTCCAGAGTAAATGACTCCTGCTATCCTACCTGCAGTACTGCAAAGGCTGACCTGATGAATTTTGTCATTCCTGAATTGATGTTTAAGACGTATGCATTTTTTAGATACAAAGTAAGAGGGTGGGGCATTAGGAGTTAATCAGTGCTCTTTTCATTGGATCAATAGATCAAGCAGCTGTTTTTTTTTTTCTTCTTTTCATTTTAATGACTCATCATTCATTTGTTATGGCTGACAATGCATTGAGGAGTCAGAGTCACTGCAGTGAGGTGAAGAGAAACATGCTCTTTTCATGTTTACAGTGCCCTTGCCAGAAATAAGGTTTGGTCTGAATTGCTAACATTATGAATTCATATTTGATTTAAATGAGGACATAAGTATGCATGCAAGGCAGTGAAAAAGCCCAGGTGCTGCATGACACAGCTGCACCTCCCTAAAGTTAATGACTAGTGCCAACGAAACTGCCAAGGACCGCAGCGTTTATTCTGAGTTCAGTCGTGAGTCGGATAAGACGCCGAAATCCATTATGTTTTGCATATGAATGTGCTCACAGCCAAAATCGCAAGGCATCTCCTGTAACACTGAATATAGGCACATAGTTTGGATAAAATTCAATTGAAACATTTTCTTGGATATTTTAATTACAAGACAACAAAGGCAAGAGGGATTTCACATTTTGTAAGACTCCCATCTGTTCTAATTATTATTAGGAATCTACTGGGCCCAGTCCATGAGCCATGGAATAAATGGTGGTTTGTTATGTCCTGTTAATTATGAATGATAAGTGCTGAATATTTGTATAGTGTGTGCCAAAGTCCACATAATGCACTCTCTCAGGAGAGGGTGAGAGAAATATTGAAGTGGGATTTTCTGAAAGCTCAATGCAATCAAGCCATGTCATTTAAAAGAGATTGTGGATGTAACCGCACAATATTTTGTGACAATATAAAGATTATATATCAGTGTGGGAACATTGAAATCGATATTGTCAAATATCTTGGATTAAAGTATTGTAATACTTTGCTATAAGATGACAGTTTCATCAAGTTTGAAGTTTCATCTTAATTTTGGTATGCCTATTGTTTATCTTTAAAGGGGACTGTTTTCAGTACAGATTGAATTAGTCCCAGAGCAGTACTGTTTCATCATTTTTCATCGTTAACTCACAAATCTTGAGTATTGCATTTAATGGGCCTTCTCTTCACAACACAGTAACGCTGATGTCATATTTTGCTTGGCAAAAGAAATGTAATGGCAATTACAATATTATGTATTATAGACTTGCACCTGCTTACTAAGACAGGTATAATGTCTGGCCTTTCCTCCATATGCATCAATACAAGGTGTATAATTCACCAATTAAATGTACATGCATACTACATACAGGCAAATATCTTGCAAAAATGTTATGTTCACATTTGTTGTACTGTAAGTTCTATAAAATGGTGTATTGCAAATGTCTATGCTTGGGTCCAACAGTCTGAGTTTCTTCATTTTTATTGGTATGCAATTTATATAATTTACAGCGTTCCTGCACAGAAACGGCATATTATTCGAAGTGCTCATATTCTTATAAACTTTAAACTGGGATTTTGTTCAAACAATATTTCCCATTGCAGCCCCATCTCGCATGTACCTAAGTGTTGCCCAGTTTCCATGGAAACTAGTTATTGCTTACCAAGAAAATAAATAGATTCTCCAAGGACAAGTGTAGACTTCAACAGGCTCCATTCCTTTATTCCACATAACAATTTCTATAGAAAAAAGATGAATAGAATTATGATGTACAAAGTCAATTCAAAGCACCATTTTATTTGGAACATATTTCTAAAACCTCAATGTTCATTTGTACAGTGTGGTGTGATATTTTATATGCTGCTGCTGAGCTCCTGGTTTCAAAGCTGTGTTTTTCTAGTGTACATTCCAATATCCCTTGTAATGGGGTGAATTTTCTCCTATTTTGTAGAGTTGCCTTGATTTGGGGGAAAAAAAATCTTAATTGAGAGTTACTTTTTTACTTTCACTCCATGTTTCCTGTACTTCAGCTTGATTTAAATAGTATAACCTTTTGTAAAATGACTGAACAAGAGAATCTGCTGTTTATATGACCTTTCAATCAGATCATTTTGTATGAGTTTATGACCATATGATCTTTCCTGTGAATACATAGATAATAAGCGTTCAAACTGGTATGGAAATGGTGACATTTCCCTAAAAATGCTGACAGAATAGAAAAAAATAAACCAATTAACACGACAGAATATTTCAATGGCCATTGTTGGAGGCCTGTTTTGCTGAACACAGTGTCATGTGAACATACCTTAGGTAACAGCGCAGTATGGTATGCACATCTTGTAATTCCACCTTGCTGCAGTTTATCAGCAAGCATATAAATCTCCATGGATTCTCATGGAATCAGACTAGGGTAAAAACCATATAAATGTAAGTGAACAATAAGTGCCACCATCGTTTCATATGGAGAATGCAGATATGAATTTCACATGGAAGTTACGTTATCTTGTTTGTCAAATATCGAAGAATCAAAACTATTGAACAGCCTTTAGTAGCAATATAATGTGCTTGATATAAACATTTAAATCTGAGTTATTCTATGCCTTAGAGAAAAAACTCAAGGAGAAAAGTGCTGCAAGAGATGTATTAAGTTGCTAATTACTGCACATGTTGCTCTCCCCAGCTTCATTCTCTAATCCTCTTCAACATGCATGTCCCTTTAACAGCTCTTTTGCGATCAATTCTTTGGAGTGTACTTATGCCATTAATATGTAATCTTGAAGCAGGGTCCTCTCTTAGTCTCTACACACTTACAGCTAAATGCCATTTAGGTAGCAGGGCTGGGCGAATGACACTGACCGCAGCCTCTCTCTGGACTCATTCTGCGTGAGATGGAATTGCATTGTCTATACTTCTGAATACAAGAAAAAGCTTTTTGACAGCTCGTACTGTGAAAAGAGGATGGTGAGAATGGCAAGAATGGTGAAATATTTTGGATCGTGTCCTTTTTTGGTGAATATTATTTTTTAATTGCGCAATGATCAAGAAAGAAGTAGCTATATAAGCTTTATTTATCATTCATATATACTTGTGCTTAGGTTTGAGGCCTATAAGATAAAAGAATGCCTTATTAGATGACATTCTGCTGATCTGAATGCAGAGGAGCACAACGAGGGAAGCACGGCCAATGAATTCAGTGAATGACATTACACTCAATGTCTGGCAACCTCAACGTTTTAACACGTATTTCACACAGAAGATTATTTAACATAAAAAATACTAAATTATTACAGATCACTGTTAAATAATGAACAACTAAAATTAAATGTCATGTACACTTTAGGTGAAAGGGGAAATAAGTTATTTTCACGTTGAGATAGTTTTGTTTTAACAGTATGCAGTTACCCATTCCTTAGATGCTGCACCTTTTGTCTTTCTTGTATCTTCTTTTTGAAAAGATACACTAGCTTTGAAGATTACTCTAAGTTAGCCCTTAATACAGTATTAATTCAGATGTCAGCCTTTGGATACAAGGCTGAGACTGTTGTGCTCTGTCTGTGATCTTCCTCTTTAAGGAAAGTGTTAAAATCCAAAGTGAAGAAAATGTCATGTGAAAAGATAAAGGACTCCTTTTCCAATAATAATTTCTTTATTTTGTTCCTCCCTTTATTATTCATTATAAGATCACAAAGCAGGAAGTAAAATAATTTAGTTACACAGGATTATATATTTGTTTCAGTTTCAGGCAAGAATGTTGATTCGACCTTTCAACATACATATTATGTTTTTATCAAAAAGTTTTTAGTAATGTGCTATAGCAAAAGGAAAGCACAAAGTTATGACAACTGAGCAATGTTAATGAAAAATGCCCTGATTATATTCACTTTATGCAAAACTACAGGAAACTACAGGATATAATACAAGGCTATTGACACAATGTTAACACACAATGTTCATTATTATTAACTTATTGTTAATTACCTTACCTTAACACCTGCTTTAATGTCCTTATTAAAATAATGAACATTGAGTTGTTCAACTTGCTGATGTGTGATACTAATCCTACAATTTTACGTCTCCAGTCTTCACTTTTCCTGTTTAACAAAATATATATAATATGTCAATATTGCCTTTATTGACTTTTTCATTACTATAAACTAAAAAAAAGGCGTTCACTGCATTAATCCATTATTTCAATACATACCATATCACTTTTGATGGCTGCAAGGTGTAGTGATAGTTGAAGTGACTAAACAACTTCAAAAGAGGAAATGATCAATTCTTAATTCAAACATGTTGAATGGAAAATCAAATTGAAGAACAAAACTACCCTTTGAAATGTGTTTTATTTTGTCCTGTATGTATGCCTTGACCTAGGAATCAGAAACGAGTACTGTTGTCCAAGGGTTGAGATTCACGTTTTATGGGACTGCAAAGACAAAAGTTGCTTTTGGCTCAAATATCATTTGAGAACAAACAAATCTGGTTGTCAAGTTCCCATTTTGAGCACCTCTCTCAACTGTCAAATGGGGTATCTGCGTCCACAGATATTTTTCATTTCCTCTGGTGGGGTATCAACTTTTTTGAGAAAAAAACACTCTCCAGAAAGGCAGGAGTCAGACTGACAGAGTCAGATTCTTCTTCCTCAGAGTGCCTTCCACAACTCCAAACCTTGTTGTATCTTCATTGGTGGCTGCTTCCCTGGAGAGGTTCCCCTTTTTTCTCACAGCACACTAGTCTGCACCCTTGGTTACACCTCACCTCACTCCACATGCTCACTAGGCTATAAGAGGGTTTGTGGCTCGAGTGGGTCATGGCACAGGGAAACTTTTAGGTTACAAGCCCTGTTGCTTACCACTACACCACACTGCCGCCAGTTCAAATATGGTCATAATAACATTCAAAGCCATTTAGGTGTACAGATTTTACAATGTTAACACAGTTTTCCTGACAGCTAACTTAACACCCTTTCACCCTTATGTGTGATCACTGTGTTGCGAATGCACCCTACGAGTCTCTGAAGTCCCATTAACATTAGCTCAGCACACATCTCATTGTACATTTACAAATCAAACATCTATTTGAGCCTTTGAGCTCTACAGGAATTCTAGCCCTTGAGCTTAACTTCATGACGTGAAGAAAAATAGTCATTTATGAAAAATGTCATCGCATCGAGACAGGCGTGCTGTGTCACTTTATGTGCAGGTTTATAAATCATAAGCTGAACTTGGACTGAGATCAGCATGTTACCCACTTGGTTCCATTTAAATTTTAGTATAAATGCAGGTATATCATGACATCTTTTAGAACAATAGACATTTCAGTGTTTCAAGAAGGGTAGATGAACTATTCACAAAGGAGAGAAAAACATACACTCATTAATGGCAAGTTTACAAATTTACAATATCCTCCTGTGGACTGCGAAAAGATGGGGTACTGTATATGCTTTCTGCTTTGTTCCTTCAGAACAAGGCTGTGTTAACAATGAAAAAATCCACTTTGCATCAAAGCCTTAATGGGTAAACACAAAATATTCAGAAAATATATAA
Organism: Megalops cyprinoides; assembly: GCF_013368585.1. Classification (NCBI taxonomy): domain Eukaryota; kingdom Metazoa; phylum Chordata; class Actinopteri; order Elopiformes; family Megalopidae; genus Megalops; species Megalops cyprinoides. The sequence goes on from NC_050584.1 coordinate 19,652,418, forward strand.
TTCTTGATAAATATCACATATGGGAAGTGCTCATTGTCAGTTTATGAAATGTTAATGAGGCAATGATAATCAACACCTCACAGGAAAGCAGTGCTTATCCATCTCAAAAATGAAGCTTGAGTGGGTACTATTGTTATATGAGGTATGACTTCAATTTAAGGGTAGAGTCGAGCGTGGTTCTTAAGCCGTATAAGTGGGTCCAGAATTTGTTGGTGGCTTTTGATACAAAAATGGAAAGGATTGCTGGGTGGACTGGGGTTCATTTATATCTATACAGTGTGAAAAACAAAATCAGTCTCGACATACAAGCCACACCATTACTTAAACTTCATCCACATTCTCTCTGTCTTACATGTAGTCAGTTTCACAATATTTACAATAGTGAGGTTGGTTGTATTCATACAGAGAAATGTGTGGCCTCTCTGCGCTCTTTGACTTCTGAATACAGCTCATGTATCACTTCCATCTCCCAAATCCCCGTCTGGTCTAATAACACCACTAACAAGGCTTCCAGCTGAATATTTAATACTCATGTTATAGTAGCTGAATTTCTCTTTTGCAGTGTCCTGGTGGTTTGGAATACAGCCCTCATGCATTTTTCACGTCACATTCCCCCATTGATTCAGCTTCTTTTTAATCTCAGCAGCAGGTCGGCATATTCCAACATCAAACGGGTATTTACAAGACCTACGGCACAGCAGCCATTTTGCATTCATGTGCCCTTTTGACTTATGTCACGACTGGCTGCAGTACACACATCAATACACTGTAGCGTTTTGCCTAAGGAGAGCACTTTTATTGTATTGGCCCTCCTCACTCTCCATCCCTGTGTCTCCTTTCTCATGATAGCTGTGAAGTGCAAACCAGAAAGCCAGAATACCTTCTGAGGTAGACCTCAGGGTAAAATAGCAACCTGTGTTTGTGTGTGAGAGAGAGAGACAGAGCAAGAGAGAGAGAAAAAGACAAAACAAAGAGCTAGGCCAAGGAGGTATTCACTCACTGCATGATAAGCCAGTGCCTGCAATGTAGAAGGACATGCTGTTTCTCCAGCATTCACTGTGTCTTAGCCAAAGGCAAGGAAGAGGAAAGGTAAGAAAGATCCTACAAAATGGTTGTAATAATAAAAAAAAAAACCTTTACATGGATTTCATGCAGAGTTATTTCTTGCTCACAAACAACTGAAAGTGAACCAGGTACCAACAAGTCCTCGTTACTCCCTGGCAATACAGTAGAATACACTATAGTTCCTGATGGAGGACCAGCAAGAGATCCCAGACACTGACTACATTTACATAATAATGTGATTATTGTTGATGGCTGCAATTTAAAAAGGCAAATAAGCCTTTCCCAAACATTCCCCTTTACATACTGTATAAACAATGTATTTTGATTCTTTGGAAACTGGGGGGACCAAAGGCTTTTTCACCAGGGTAACCTTGCACACTGGCTTGCTGCCGTTCCAAGTCCTATCCCACCACTTTCATTCAGGTGAAGTAGCTATCGCTACCATGCACCATCATAATTACACCATTACAGTGTTTATATCTGTCTAAACATCTCATAATGTTTATGTTCTTGAAGACGTAGCATGAAATCCATCTCTTTTACTCCAAAAATGATGGCTTTTGCCATTCACCTTCTTTCTCACAGACATAGCTTACTGGCTAGTTAGCAGCATCAGCATCAGCATCACCAGTAACGTCATTCACAAAGAAAATGTTCTTCTTCTTCTCTCTGACATGCATAGTTTTAATACAAGCAGAGAAGTGCTGTTAAGGCCTTTCCATGTTCCATCAGCAATGTGAATAAGATCAGAGTACTCCACATATCTCACTGGGATTATGCTTACTGCAATTAAGAATTTAACATGTACAAAATAATCAAAGTTAGGTGTTTACATGACATCTGCCTGACTGGGAGTTTTGTCTTAATTACGTCCACATTGCATTATTAACATGTACATAGACGTTGCCATTGATCTGTTTCTTTTCATCTGAGCAATCTTAATTTGGCTAGTACACAACTGGGTGGTCTCAGGATCATTTTACAGAGTCCTGTTCTTCTGCAGGTGCTTGCCAACTCAACTATTTTCACTGATTGCCTTAAATAAGGGTGTCTATAATCTATCTATACTTCATCTGGAACATTTTTCACTTTTTAAAATCTTTTAAATTTATTTATTTCCTCTGATGGTACAAATTTATGTGTCCACTCTATGTGACATTTTGTTCTATCCCTAAAAAACACAACCCTAAAAGTCTGTTTGCTTAGAATTTGTGATATGAATCTGTAGATCTCAAAGCAAAAAGCAAACAGTGCTCTTTTGCATAGAGTGGCCATCTTGGAACTGGTGGCCTGCTTAGCATTTAGCCTTACAGGGATGGATTAGAGGTCATAACTCCCTGCTGGCTGGAGTCATACATCCAGGAGGAACATTTGTGCATGAAGCTGCTTCACAACACAGAACCTGGGATAAACTCATGTGTGGCCATATTGTCTCAGACATTCCTTCCTCAGTAGTGACATCATAATCAAGGGTGCATTGAAAAGTTTCTCTTTCTTTCATTTTTAGTCTGAAACAACTTAAATGGTTCACCGAGAAGCACACCTCAGTGTGGGCTGTTAACTGAGACTGTTAACTGAAACTGGTAAAAATGCATGGTAATTAAAAGCCATGCCACACGAGACTTATTCCTTCCTTAAACTGAAGTCTCACTCACGTGGGAGGTTTTGTCAGTGATAATGAAGTGATTGGTACAGATGAAGCACATTTGGGGGATCAGAATAAAAAGTGTTACAGTGAAAGAATATCCAAGCTGGACTGTTGCTTGAACAAAGGAACAGAAGTCAGAAATGTTTATGCCATTAAAAAAATAAGGTATGAACACCTCCATGTGTGGATTACTATCAGGGTGAAGCAGTAAACTTTTCAGTGTAACTGCAGGCCTTCTTTCTATCCAGATCTGATCATTAACTAAGTATGTGCCCTTGGTGACTTTTTCAATACAGAGATGTGTGCCTGAGATTAGCACCTTTCAGAACTTCTTCCCCCACACCTGTCTGATTGGAAAGTATTTGACTCAATCTTACTCTCAATGTTATCTTAGACTCAGTATTTCCCTTGACTTAAAACCCCTGAAATTCATGATTGTTTATTAAAACCATAGTAAATTAGTGCAACAGAAGAGTTCAGTGACTGTGGTCTGATATGCAAACCCAGTAGTTCATTTATAAATGCTCAAGATGCATTTCAAAGTGTTGTGCTGCTTATTCATAGAATGCCTCTCAAGATATTTGACAGGGTGACATTTACCACTGGATTCAGTCATTTGTCCTAGGCTTTGACTGTCAATTAAACGCATATGTCACATTTTTCTCCTCAAAAATGCAGTTTGGCAATCACCAGAATTAATCAAAATGAAACAGAAAGAAAGAAATTTTTGCATTCACTTGTGCGTCAGAGTTAAGGACAAATCCTGATTAAATCCAAGGGTTAGCTCTCTGACATGGATATCTCATTTCACCTTCACCCACTCCATTTTTTCACCATAAATGTAGCTATGCTGTCAGAGTTGACAGGTACAGGAGTATGGTATTCGGGATTTGTCAAAATATCATTTGGTCTTCTTTGTGTTCAGATGACAGATATTATTGCCGCAGTAAATAATCTCTGAGACTGATCTGTTACCAAGTTGACTTCTCTATTCCGAGTGGCATTTCAGTTTTCATCTATCCATCTATCTATATATCTATCTATCTATCTATCTATCTATCTATCTGTCTTTTTCTTTCTTTCTTTCTTTCTTTCTTTCTTTCTTTCTTTCTTTCTTTCTGCCTACCTACCTGTCTGTCTGTCTGTCAACCAGACTGTCTGTCTGCCTGCCTGTCCGTCTTTCCGTCTGTCCATCCACCCATCTGCCTGTCTCTCAAACATCACATATATCACTCTACCAAGGCTTCAGAGACATGGTTTAAAAATAATGGTAAAAAAATAATAAAACATGTCACAGATATGATTGCTGTGACCTGGAGAGCATATGTACAGGCTCCAGCAGGCTGGTGCCTCTGTCTCTCGGGGCAGCCGGGACCTGCTATCTCACAGCAAACCTGCAGCGATGTACCTGTGGGATCAGAGCACTAAGAGATGCAGACGGGTAATGCCCGTCTCTCCCCCGTGGTGGGCAGAAGGTTACAGTGCCCAATTATAATGTGCTGCTTCAAAGTGTTTGGGTGGACAGGAGAATCTGGTGGTCCTCTTTTACAAGAAATTCATGATGAGTCAAAGTACACTGGAACTGTATCTAAGTAGTGCATTAAGTGGTACTCAAAACTATCAGAAGAACTATCAGAAAACTTTTTTACAAATGATCTGGTAGGAAAGTGTTTGTGTTCTATTTTACTGGGTGCATTTTAAATATCCCCCTGGACTGAATCACTGGAGATGTTACAATGCCTTTGCTGCTGAGTTGCTCTGGATAACATTACATGGTTTTAAGAGAGATAAAAATGGCAGTTTTTGGTAAAAAAAAGAGTTATCTTATTGTAAATGTTACTAATCCAAATAAGGGCCAAATCAATAACATTGATAAGTGTATCAGATGATGCTTTTTCATGATCATCAATGTGCATAGTATATAGATAGGGATTTGTATTTAAAATGTATATCTTTAAACATAGTGCTCATTATTGTAGCATCCAAAAAGGTGGTATTAATGTTGCATTCTGAAATGCAAACAGAGCAACACAGGTTATGCAGCCCTGACCTGGTGAACTATGGCCCATAGGTTGAGCTGTAAATATATTGCAACATCATCAGCTTTATCTTAATCTATTCATAATAATGCAATCATCTCATTACACAGAGAAACTGGGTCACTGGTTAGAGAGAATATAGTTAATGCAACACAATGGAACTAGTTGTAACTGACTACAAGTTAGATGAAAACACAGGGTTGGATTGCAGTGTGGTCCATCTTAGACTGGATCTTTCTTGAATTGGTCCTGCAGGTTTTAGGGTCATGTGTCAATAAGTAACTGATTTATAAGCTGTACTCCAGGTGACTGGACCTCTGATTCCAAAATAATGACATCAATTAAACAATGATGAGATGAGGCTGAAAGGAAGCCAGCAGATATACTGTGGCCCTCCAGCTCTGGACCCACCCACTCCTGCTGCAAATGAATGATTAATATGTCAGCGTCCATGGGGTCACCTGGAAGAGGTCAAATAGTGTGAACCATGGCTTTTGTGTATTCTACGCAGTCTAAAACACACTGTCACATCTCTCTTTCATTTACAAGTTTTTTTGTGTCACTTCAAGTTTGCTGTGTGATTTAATGACTTTGGTAAATGCTATAGCCATTCTCGGGGCCTTACATAACTGCTCTTTTCCCATTGATTGCATGGAGTTACATCTTCTCTCTTAATGACTTTTCAGGGTGATTGTTCAGCATGTGTTTACTCTGTGCTAATGATGTCAGTGAAGGAGGGCAAGGCCCTTGGCTGGCCGCTGCGAGGGAGACGGTCTGGAAGGTTTTTGTTGATGGCCTGCAGACCCTGCTATAAGGACACCCTGCATCGTTTGCGTATACAGATGGGAAGGGTACACGACAGCAACCCAATCTCAGTTATTGGGGTAGCAAAGGTGGGGCAGCCTTGGAGCTCAGGAACTCATTATAATTGTAATGTACGATATACAGCACAGCACATCAACCCCTGCCGAGCATTTTTGCTATAGGTTCTTAAGATAATTAATCAGCCAAATGAAAACAGCACGAGCTTATGTTCAAGCGGAGGGAGCTCTTGAATTTGCATTACCACTCAGCTTTGAAATATTGTCATGAAGTTAGTAGAAGATACACAAAAATAGTCATAAAGATTGGGTTTATTCTTATTCAATTTTATATTTGGATCCCTTGATTTAGTCATGTTTCTTTTTGAAATGCATTTTGCTGCTGTAACATCATTACCGTGAGGGTTGTAGTTGAAAGATTTCAATCCTGTTTTGGGGCGCCAGCACAGGTCTGGTCATTTCTTATGATTACTGTCTAAATGCTGATCATAATGGCATTTCAACTCTCCATGTACAATTCATTTTCCCACAGAATTTAATCATACAATGACTTATTGTCATCTACTGTGGCCAGAATTTTCTGTTTTCATGGCAAGTGATGAAAAGGAGAGGGTGGTGGAGCTAATGTGTATACGTGTGTGTGTGTGTGTGTGTGTGTGTGCGTGTGTGTGTGTGTGTGTGCGTGTGTGCGTAAGTGTTTGTGTGTGTGTGTGTTTGTGTGTGTCTGTGTGTATCCATTCCATTCGGGTGCTCTGCATGTGCATATGTGTTTGTACATGTGAACGCGTGCACGCCCACACTCAAATGAGTCTTGGTTGAAACGTGACATACATTCACATGGAAAACGCAACATGGGCTGAATCATAAGCTCAGGCTGGCTCATGACCACACTCGTGCCCTCAACAGAGGGCAGCACTGCTTACATTACTTAAAGCACTGAACATCATGTCTATCTCACTGAGACATGTTGAGTACCAAATATACCCCCTTTGCTTTGTGATTTGTCATCTGGGTAATTTAAGGCAAACTGGAAAGCAGTCTTGCGTATGGGCAGCACTTTTGTGTAGCAGTAAAGAGCAGGGCTCATTACCAAAAGGTTGCTGGTTCGATTCCCTGCTATGGCTCTGCTGTTGTACCCTTGGGAAATGTACTTCACCCACAATTGCCTCAGAAAATGTCCAACTGTAACCCATGTAACTCACTCAGAATAAGAATGTCTAGGGAGTGATAGAGTGCTAAATAGCAATAATGTATTGTAAACACTTTGAAATCACCATGCTTTGTCCCTGTCCCTCTGTAAATCAAGGGATAGAGGATAGGTGGAGGTAACCACTTAATTCATCATGAAATGTTAAGGTTGCTAACAACATTGTTACACACCTACTGGTACAAGTGGACAAATTAGTATGTTGTACAAGCATGAACCTCACCCACCAAGATAGCACCAATGAGACATGGTCTGAGCTCTCTCACCTTAATCCTCTTCTATCCATATACCAAATTTCAAAATAAATTAATAACCCTTAAATTGAGGGTGTCATCATTTTTCAAGAGGAGATGACTCTGGGATAATTTTTCATAAATGCTTTCATTTAAATGATTTATGATGTCATAACATTGTAGGTAGTTTTTAAGAGAAAAAGAGAAATGTATAACTAGTGAGCAGCTGCTGTTTCTGTAGTGTCAGATCCAGTTGGCACATTGGCAAATAAGGAACAAAGACCATGACTGTGATCACATGTCAGTTTGGAAAATGCATTTGAAATTTCAATTCAATGAAAGTCATACCTTATGATAAAAATAAAGTTGTTAGCAAAAACCAATTTTGATCTTTAAAAATAGTCTCCAGACCTTGGAAAATGGCTGTTAATCCCCCTTTTACCCACCGTGAAAAGGATTGAAAAGCAAATCTAAGAATGCCTCTGATTTTCATTTGCAAATGCCATGCGTGTCTCTAGTACTGCCTTCGGTTTGATAATTGGGTGGTGTTTTCAAACTTTTGAATATTTCATAAAGGACATTTCCTCTTAAATTAGTTTTTTTATCAGTATTAATGACCCCCTAAAAGGGTAAGTATCAGGTGGCTGTTTTTAAAGACATTCACATAATTCTTACAAAGCATTTCCTTCACTCAGTGCTTTAATTATAAATTACTTTAGTCATTACACACACCCAGAATTACATGTGTTTTTCAATGTATTCTAAGAAACAGAGATACATTTCTTGGTGGAGCAGTGGGTACTGTCGTTTCCTCAAAGCTCCTCAGATGTGGATTCCTTCATTTTTATAAAGAACATCAATATTTTGACATGCAAAACAACCAAGAGCGTCAGGATGTTAACATTCAACACAAGCTGGACAAATGTCTCATCTTGACATTTGGCTGTGATATCGGGTTGCATTTATGGATAGAATCACAAACACCATTTCATAGTAGTGCAGTTTGATTTTTTGATAACACTGTCTTTTACTGTGCCTTAGTTACAGCATAAAAGCTAGATTAACTGGAGTGTAACACTAACATTTTGGTTTCATATTGTGATTTAATATAACACGTTCATTGTTATATACTGTATACAGTGTATACTGTATACAATGTAACTGTTTTTAATGCTTTGGTTTGCCATTCTGCTCCATTTTGCATTGAAAAATAAATCTTCATAATCTGCGAACTTTCATGAGACAGACTGTGCAGAGGAGGTTGCACTGGATAAGGTGGGAAGAACCAGAAAATGCTGTAGCTTCTAAAACATGAAACATGCAATTAGACAGGACTTAGTCTAAGCAAAGTGAAAGAACAGAGTTTGCTTAATTCAAGACAACTGGAGTGTCATCTTCTCCATCTCAGTTAAATGGACACTGTTCCTTTTCATAATGGTGTTCTGAGATTATTTTTTTGCATCTCTCCAACATACCCACAAAAGATCCTCTGCCAGTGACTGCTCTAATGACAAGACTAATAAATTTTCTTCTCTCACATCTTGGCCTGTGATTGAATGGTTGAGCCACTCACCATCATTCCCTATCCTGAAAAATCTTCTCATCATCTTACCTACATCTTAAATAAAGTTGTATGTTTAAGGCAGCCACACTGAATTACCTCTGTTTGGTTAAGTTACCAGTGACTGAAATGGACTATGCACAGTTAAGTTATAGGGCATAATGGTTACAGATGTAATTGTGTTGTTTTTAGAATCCCCAAAGCATAATGTTTTGCTTGTGCATTTGGAAATTTGAATCGTATTTTGATCTGTCCACTGTCCCCTCACTTTCTACATTTGACAAGCTACCAGATTCTTTGGGTGAAAATTAAGTGCAAAACACCATGTATAGAACTGGGAAATCCTGCAAATATCCACTAAGAGTGCTGATGGACCTCCCTGCAAACCATGATAATTGAATGTACCATGCTTAACAAAGGCAGAACCCTTGGTAACTCTTATTTGATCTTCCCTGCTTTGTATATCTTGCAGCCTTATTCATTACATCTACAATACACCAAAATGAAACAGTGAGACCTGCTGAAAACTGTCCTTATATATTATGTACAAAACCTATTTTGTTACCATGAATAACCCTCTGCGTTTTCATGAAGAAACATTAAATATACATTCCCCGGTAGCAGGAAATTAAAAAGAGAGGTTTGTGTGCTTAAGAAATTACTGTGTGTGAAATTACATGCAATAAACATTTGCATAGATAACGAGGATCATAAATGCAATAAGCCTTCAAAAATATAACAGATATAGTATGTGTAAGTATACTTATATATTCCATAAGCATACTAAGAAACAAATTCCTTTCTTCCTGAGGTGTTTTTTAACAACTGAAAATGCTGCTTATGGATTTCATACACATTATTAAAATATTTTATTTTGCTTCATCCACCATATCATGCATATTGTTACTGTTTCTTCATCTAATAAATGTATTTTGGTGTATTATTCTTACAGTGGAATGTGTATTTTAGTGTGTTTGTGAAAAGTATACTTTTTCATTATTTCATATTGAGACATTAAGATACACAAAAATGACTTCCAAATGTATCTGCTAATGTCTGGATTAAAGTAATGAAGGTTACCCTTTTGTCACAACTATACACTTACCTGTCTATGCTTAATAAATGGCAGCTGTGATGTAAGCATGTTGCCTAACATCAAATGATGATTCATAGCTGTATACTGCTGTACTGCATCATATATTGTATATGTTAGTGTGTGTGTGCCTGATACTCTTCTCATGACACTCTGCATTGTACACTCTGCACAGCACCAGCAAAGCTGCAGGACTCCTTTTGTTGAGGAGAGTCAATGAATGGACGAATCTCAAGACCAACGTCAGATCAGAAGGCACAAAACCTCTCCGGCATGGTTGCTGCTTTACAGGGAGCACCATGACGCAAGAGTCAGTGCTATCCAGCCTTTGTGAAAAGGGTACATTTCAAATATAGCCCACCCTTCAAAGTGACATTGTTTACTGGCAAACTGGGCATCTGTGGGTGGACAGTACCTGTTTGTCAGCTTATTGGTTTAAACAGAAATCGAAGCCGACTTCTTATTGAGCACCAGGGGCACCCATAGGGTTTTTTTTTTATTCATGCTCTCAATATGCAATACTTGTTTAGATCAAAAGGCAGCAAGTGAGAGTGCTGTGTTTTGTGGCATTTTGCCTCTGATGTAGAAGGACAAGAGGAATGGGAGAGTGCTCTGTGACTCAGAGGACACAAGAGGAAGTGACAAGGTGTTACTCAAGTTTATGTGGGTCGATAGGTTATTATGCCTGGCGGGAAGGGAAGGAAAATCCGTTATTTATATATTTCATTTTTTCTAGGGTCTGAAAACAAACACAGAAGCATAAATATGAATTTGCAGGTACAAATTGCAGGCTAAGAGTATGGATTAGACTTGGCACATTTTGAAAGTGCTATAGTTAAATTACACACACATACATGTATACATACCTATTAGTTGTAAAAATGAAAATGACTGGCCCATCTCTGGTGATCTGAGTATCCTTCCTTCAGTTTTTGATGGGTTCCATATGGCACTAAATGTAATTTTAACAAAATAATTTCTTTGAGCTCTAGAAAACTGAAAATTGTAATATTCAAATGAATGTACCCATTCTTGGATTACTCAGCCACATAAAATGATAAAGAAGCATCTCATTAATGGATGAATTTTCATGTATATAAAATTTATAAAACACATGCATTAGTGTGCCTATAAAATGTCAATTAAAACTCTAAGGGAATCCAAGATGATGGATTGTACTGTATTTAATGTCAGTTATAGTGGACACAAAATGGGTTATTCAGTTCTTCAGCAGAATTCTAGCAAATTCTTCAAACGACATACTTCAACCCTTTGCTTTCTCAGGAAAGTACTCCATGAGTACCCAGTAACTTCGTTGTTTTTTATGCCTGTTAACTCTGCAGCGGGAGAAGGACATCTTGCTGCACTGCAGTACTGAAAATTGCTTCAGCCTATGTGTGATCACCAATTTTCATTTTGAAAAATCTTTGGGAGATTTGGTTCTAAACTGTTTTTGAGGTGTATGCTTTTATCGCCCCTTACTTTGCTGTTACAGCATGACACAGTTCTGTCAACTGTTGTCGTACCTAGCGTGCTAGCAAAGCTCTTTCAAAAAAATCTAATATTGCACATAAAATATTCAAAAAATATTTGGTTTTAATAAATATTTTTACTGCTCCTTTGCTTCCATTACTATTATGTATTATTATGTTCCATCAATGCAACCGTTTGCCATAATGTGAATCATTAAGATATTACAATAAAAAGCAACGGTTATTTTTGTTTAATTCCTTTGAAGCTTGCCACAAAAGGAAGGAAAGTTGCATTTTAGACTAGGGTGTATCAATTTTGTGAACTTTAGTCCTTTTGCGCCAGGCTTGTGAATCACCCTGACTGAACATGATTTGTAGAAACACTGCGGCAAAACTGGTGCAGAACAGGTTGCCAAATCGTTCATACCACAATATACCAAATGCTAGACAACATCACCATGGGATATTTGGCCACAGAAAGAGTTAACACAGGTTCTGAAATTCAGCCTCAGATGCAATATAAAAGGGTCACTAGAACTTCAGCCTGCACTTACTTTATATGGCCAAAAGTATGTGGACACCTGACCATCACACCTATATGAGCTTATTGGACATCCCCATTCAATAGAGGATAGGTGTTCTTTACTAATGCTATGTGCTTCAGCACTCGGTGGCCCTGCTCTGCAAGTATGTGTAAGTTGTAATATAACAGATATAGTATGTGTAAGTATACTTATATATTCCATAAGCATACTAAGAAACAAATTCCTATCTTCCTGAGGTGTTTTTTAACAACTGAAAATGTTGCTTATGGATTTCATACACATTAATTAAATATTTTATTTTGCTTCATCCATGATATCATGCATATTGTTACTGTTTCTTCATCTAATAAATGTATTTTGGTGTATTATTCTTACAGTGGAATGTGTATTTTAGTGTGTTTGTGAAAAGTATACTTTTTCATTATTTCATATTGAGACATTAAGATACACAAAAATGACTTCTGAATGTATCTGCCGCTTCATGGCTGAGCTGTTGTAGTTCCTAGATGCTTCCACAATAATAGCACTTACAGTTGACCGGGGCAGATCTAGCAGGGCAGAAATTTCGCGAACTGACTTGTGGCAAAGATGGCATCCTATGACAGTGCCACGTTTAAAGTCACTGAGCTCTTCAGTATGACCCATTCTACTTCCAAGGTTTGTCTATGGAGATTGCATGGCTATGTGCTTGATTTTATGCACCTGTTAACAATCGGTGTGGCTGAAACACCTGAACTCAATAATTAGGAGGGGTGTCCACATACTTTTGGCCATATAGTGTATTTATTGCACCTTTCCCATTCAGCATAACATTACTCCTTAGATCAAATATCTCCAGTATTTTCACAATTTCTGACAGCAAACATTGAATAATATTAGTAAGCTACCGTTCACCAACTGCAGATGTCTCTCTCTTATGTGCAAAGACAAACATGGTCAGCATAACCACTCCTAAAACATGTCCTTTGGTTGGGAAAAAATGAAGCATTTGTTACTGAATGAAAGAGGTGAAAGGAATCGGGTCACAATTAAAGTGATAAAACCTCACACCTACACTTTACAACAAGGCAAATAAAAACATTGCATCACATGGGTACATACTTGAGCCTGTTACAATATTGTCCATAATTACTTTCAGTTTGGGCACCACATTTTGGGGTAAAGATTGTTAGCTGATTGTTGGCTGTCAGCACTTTGGGAGCATCTTTTTACATGAATATCACTTACCTTGACAATGAATGATGGTGAAGTGATAGTCATAATAACTGCAAAATGACGGTCTTTTTAAGTGTTCCATCTACGAATCATGTAGCTAGCTCATGTTAGCTACTGTTCATTGACTAATGAAAAACATTTGGACATAATTTTTAGGCTATCAACCACACACTTCAGCAGCATCACAACAGCTACATTTATTATTAAAGGATGACTTACTCCTACCTTACAGTATATGGAGCTCATACAGTACATACACATACTGAAAAGCAAGGAAGCAGTTTAAGAGCATATATCTCAATATCTCCCAATGACAATGTCATTACAAGGTATTCTGCCACTCCAAAGCATGGCCAATGAGTTGATATCCCACAGAAATTGTGAAATCTTAGAAATCAAGTCAGGTCATATTCGCATGTGCACATTTGTTTCCAAGGGAACTTTGTTTTGTTTCTCATCTTGAAACTCTGTGAAATATGTCAACTCCAATCACTGTCTCCTCTGAAGAGGAAAAGGTGCAAAAGGCAGTTGACAATTCAGTCACGGGCTAACTGCACAAATGGCCACTTCACTCTTTTTGGAACCTCATTCTATGCCCACGTTCTACGAATAAATTGGGTGTCTTGTCCAGCCACAGTCAATAACATCCATTATCACTTATGCTGGTACCCTTTTATTTCATCTACCACTGAGAGCAGAGATATGTTTTTAACATCAACTTCAGTATCTAGTGCACCATATTAAGCTGTGTGAAACATTTTCAAATAAATAAAAAATACATGGTCACCCATTATAGCTCTTTGTAGTGCCACCTGGGCTCCCCTGTAGCAGTTTAACCTCCAAATTCTAGGTAGACTTCACATAAGCAGTATTATTTACACTATGACAGAGATTATCAATTTGCCACCAATCCTTTGTATACACAAAACAGTAAAAATCACAATTGAATGCTATGCCTAAAGGTAATGTTGAATGCAGCTTGAACTGTATATGCGAACTCATTCTAACTTTTGTCTTTTCATTCCTGTTTACCACTGAAACCTAGAAAGTACTATCCTGGTTATGTTCCTCTGGTCTGTTATGATGTGGCTAGTGATCAATTAAAATAAATATAAGTAAATGTCCCTCATATTTTATTCATCTTCAAAGCAGGCATCAGTTGTAGTTGACATATTTCAGCTGATCACTAAGATCAGTTGTAAATATAATCCAGCTTTTGCAACTCAGAATGCAAAGACTGCACTATATTTACAGCAGAATTAAAGACTGCACAACAACAGCTGGCTTTGTGTGAGGGTTAGATAGCTTGAAGCTGAAGTTGGTGAAGCAAACATAAAATGATTTCAAACTAGACTGGGTCCTTAGTTATTAAGACAAACAAGGAGTTTTTTTTAATGTGGATACCTATTCAAATAAAGGTAAGGGACAACATATTAAATCTGACATTTTTAGTGAAGCTACCCTTTAATGGCCCAGTAGTAAACCAAAAAAGTACAATTTCATATGTCCTGCTGTCTGCACGTATTTACAATGTTTAATCATTTTAACCTTTACAGTGTTGGATTTAAGTCACCAACATAATTGAGATGGTGTGGCACACACGGCAGCATTTTATCCAACCATAGACAGGCTTTCTGAAATCCCAAGGAATCATTTGCATATTAAGAAACCTTACCAACTATATAATAACTTGGACTCTAAAGAAAGTGACACGAAAAGATACATATTGGACTGAGGGCATACTGAACTGCAACAATGGTGCAATGTAATGTATGCAATACAGCCACCTTCACGGGATTGCAATCTATAGGGTCTGGTCTATGAGGGGGCAAACGACTGAAGAAAGCAAGATTCTGTCATTTCATAAATAATCTGCAGTATTGGGGAGAAAATATTGTCACTGCTGTTAAATGTTTTTGCAGACAGAGCCTCAAATGCATTTCTTTCCTCTCTTGCTAAATGATAGCTCCTTTGACCTTTGTTGTGTTATAATAATAATACTATTGGAAAGAAAAAGCACTGACTAAAGTCCTTTGATTGAAACATTTGCTACTTTGTATCTTTCCCTAAGCACTACATAACATTTTGCACAATGTGTAATCATTAACTCCTGGAACCCTAAAGCCGTGTATTGCGGTCATATGAGCTTACCTCATTCTCTGCTGAATAACGCAGATATTTTTCCATATAGAAACTTTATGTTTATTTTGCTTTGTGCAGAAGGCTTGTCACTTTCAATGTGTTGAATATCTCATCAGTACACATAAAATATATAACGATGTAAGCAATTATTTATTGTTTGCAGTGTGTACAAATAAATAAATGAAAAGCAACACTTCATCTTCTAAATTTTGAGAATATTTTTTTCCTGGCACTGAACCCATACTCTTTCACATTACAAAGCAATGGAATGTTGTTCTGATATGGTTTGCATATGTATACAATCCAGACAATCCATACCATCAGTCTCTGTAGAGATGACCGAGCTGAGGAATTTGCTTTTGGAGTGGCATTCAAGTAAAAACTTTTTTCAAGACAAAATAATTTTACCTCGTATAAAAAGCCACATCAAATTCCTCAATTTCATGGTTACCTGATAGCAATTCCCATTAGACACAGTAGTTCTAAACAAAATGATACAGTACATGTCTTGTATAGATAGCTACTGTATTACAGATCCTGAGTCTAACACTGTAGCAAAGCAAAAAATAAGGCATCGTTCATAGGGTTAATCTAACTTTTGTGAATCTCACTTGTCTGTTAGAGAGGTTATGGAACAGCATGTTTTTCTCCTCTGTTTCCTTGTCCAGGTAGATATTTCACTCTACAGCCCCCACCTTTATTTCTATTATGTATTATTATTACTGTGTTATTAGTGTATTACGTACCACTCTTTACAGGATTATAGTTGTTTCACATTGCAGTTATTAAAATGGCTACAAAATAATGACTTAACAATTCCTTATTATCTAATTTATTGTAAGATGAATTACTGTGACATGGAAGGCCGATAAATGAATATCAGAATCAAAACACATAAAATGCATAAAGACAATCACGACTCCATTTGAACACATAACACAACACCATAAAACAGCTGACTCAAACAATTAGCTAACTATTGTATACACCTGTATTTACACAGTCCATTAAATGATGGACTTGTTTTTTTCCCCATGAATTGCCACTATTTCATAATTTATAAAATGGCATATATCATATGAATAAGTGAAACATTTCATCTGTGTTTTACTTTTATGGATTTGCATAAAAGCAGATTCTTGAACCTATTTGCATTCATTCAAACCACAAAGGAATTTTATCATGGTCTCTAATGACATTATACTGTAGGTAGTGTTAATTAAGCATTTGAAAATCATCAGTGTAGTGGGTCTTGTTTGTGGCCAGCAGTTACAGGTCAGGTCTGGCATTGTCTGCAAACATCTTGTGGGTGACTGAAAGTTTAAGAAATTTAGAAGAATTCTAAGCTGGAGTAAATGTAAAGCTAATGTCAATGCAGCAAATGTACACAGGAAGTTGTCAGTCTATATGGGTTCAAAAACATGTGTTGATTTTACACAAAACTCCCTCCACATTGCAGTGCTATTTAAAGTGCAATATGTGTGCCTGGTAGCCAATAATACATTTTAAGGTAAAGAATTCAGTCCCTTAAATGTTATTACATATAAAAGATTCAAGTGGCATTTGCTAAAAAAAGCATAGGGCAGTAAATGCACTCTGAGAGAAAAGTGCCACAGAAAGCAGCACTTTGTCAGGTAAATATTTTATAAGGGGATATATCACAAACAAGTGCTTGATATGTGCTGGTAACACCATACCCCAAAGAAATGTCTGTGTAAGTAAGCTTTATTCCAGTACTGTTCCTTTATTTATTTTTCGCTGGAGGAACCTTTGTGCTTTGATCTTTATCTCATGTGCATTTCCATATACATGCAGCTTCACATTTCATTCACATGTTCTTGAATATTCATCAGAAAAAGTGACTCAGACAGAATTCTCCTTTATGCAGGCTTCTCTGAGATGTCATGGGATGGGTTACCCTCAGATGTGAGAGCTTTTTATAGCTGCCTTATCAAATTAAATATTGCCTTTATAAATCATTTATAAAGAGCCTTTTATTGAATTAGCATTTTTAAAAATGACTTTCTGTTTAATTTGATCTTGTTTTCATTCCAGGGTTTACTTGCAACTGAAACAACATTTCCTTCATAGCGTACAGTGCAAAGGTAAAACAGAGTGAGAATTGCTCATTCTTCATACTTTGTTGTGACATTTGGTGTAAGGGACAAATTGCACATGCTGCCTAAAAGCAAGTGATAATTTCATTCAGTCTCACAACAGACAATGTGTAGTAACTCTGGCAAAAAGAATTAGACTTTTTCTATTTTCTGCCAATCATATCAAACATATGTTATGTGTTTACTGCCTTTTTCCTGAAATACAGTTAGCTATTGATTTTATCATTACAAAGAAGGGCATGATTACAACCAAATCAGTAAATTGAGGTGTACCAGTTAGTATCTTATTTGACTGCACTGGTTGATAAAGGCAATTGAATTTTATTACAGTGAAATAGGGTTCTTCTTACCTTGGCAGGAAATAATGACATGAGTCTGAGCCTCGCTGTCTTACATCAAGGCAGGAAACTGCAGAACAGCAATTAATTATAAATTTTGTTCCACCTTTCAAAACAAGTTTTATAATTTATTGTTTCACCATAACATTTCACTTTTTTATAATTATATTTTTCTCACAATCATAACAATAGCAGAGGTAGAAAGGGAAACCTTGTGGGGGTTGTAGCTTACTCTTCAAGTTGCTCTGTAGACTGGCTAGTAACAGTCAATGAGCACAATGGCATTATTTCCATTTCGATTGTAGGGGATGTTATTCTTCCTCACACAGGGTACCAATTATGTAGGGGACATGCCTATTCTCAAGCACCGGCCATTTGGCGAAGATAGTTAACGTTCCTCAACGATCATAATAATTAATAAAATGAGGTCTTTTAAGCCTATTAGAGCCTGGATTGTCAATACAAAATTCAGATGAGACAACATTTTAATTAATAAAACAAGTTTATTAACACAATGCAGACAAACACTGATGAAACAGCATAAACTAGAATATCTAAACAAACAGAACAGATGAATTAATGAATCAGTCGCGAGGAGGTTACTGTGAGACAAGACAACACAAAAAGGGGAAACATGATGATAAGGATTTGTGCATTTCGGAGTGGTCATCAGCAAGTCAAACCACAGGAGATCATGAAGTGATAACCGTAGTTTGACATGCGCTGGCAAAACAAAATTAGACATGTTTCTAATTGTGCAAGTTTCCTTATTTGACAAGTTTAGCTAAACTATTTGTAAATCAGTCTAACCAGTCTCGTAATGGTAATTGTAACAGGGAAAATTATCATTGTACGAGTCACGGATATGTCTAATCACTTCTGATACAAGATCAAATCAGCTACACAACAAACGATGCCAGTATTAAACAATAATACTCATCAAGCTATTGAGGAGGGCCAGTCCCTCAGACTTGAGGATATGGAAGCTCATTTGTGACAGGCCTAATGGGAGGCCGCAGTCCATTTTCCACCGGAGGCTTCTGGGTTTGTTGCCGAAGACAGAGACACGTGCTGGAGAGATCTGTTGCCCGACCATCGTTGGGGAGCTCACGCGACTTCCAGGTCTGGTACTGGAGGTCTGCTTATTCTGGCTTTCCTTGCCAGATACACATTGTCGATCTGGGAATGTCGAAGAGATCCAGTCTTTGCACCTGTAGTAGCCGTCCTAGCCGACAGGCTCCAGCTTCATGTTGGGTCGCACTCATGTGTAAAAGAAGCACTACGTATTACCCTCAGGTAGGTCTTCTGGCGTCCTTGCCAGGTACAAATGTCGTTGACACAGGAATGACAAAGAGATCCGGTCATCTTTGCATTAAATGAGATAGCTGTCTTTTCCGACAGTTTCCAACTTCGCGCTGGGCATTTTGGTCTCTAAGGTTGCGTCGTTCATTGTCGAGGGACTTGCTTCCAGAGCCGGTTGTGGATTCATAAGGGGGCGTGCTGCAAAGAGCTTGGCCATCCAGAGTTGAAGATGAGTTCACAATGCATTGGCAGTGGGTTCAGGATGCATCAGTTTGATTTCAGGAGGTATCGGTGATTGAGGCGTTTTCCTCTTTCAGAGCTTGCTGATTTCAGAAAAATTAAGTGCATCTGTTTCAGGGGGAAAGGGACCCCCCCCCCCCCCCCCCCTCCCAGAGCAAGGTCCCCTAGCAGAGCTAGATGAGGTGTGATGGCATCAGCAACAGGGAGCCTGGGAGCCAAGGGACACTGCTTTTGCCGCAGTTATATAGAGCCACCTCAAATGTTATAGTCCACGTGGGCACACAGTTAGTTCACTGATAGAAAACTCGCACCTCTCATCATCGCGGGATCTGATTGGATGATAGGAGCTCATGTAGATGCTACTTGACAAAGACCTGAGAATCTCCACTGAACTATGTGTGATCCCATAGGGGCTCACGTTTCAGGTGTCAAATGTCTCCGAGGTATTGCACGCATGGCTGTGCCAGGATGTTTATGTTTATCTTAAACCAAGAGCAGTGTCACGAAGCCCATCAATAAACGGCCTGATGTTGTTTTATGGCCTGATAAGGGTAAAGGGTCATGCAGAGCCCAATCCTCTCCTTACCGGATGGCCAGGGCCATATACATTCCAAAGATGCCAGGAGTAAGCATTGTAAATATCCTGATTTTGGTTGTAGATATGTGTCCATATCTCTACAGAATTTGCAATAGAATAATATAATCACTCAGCACACACAGAGCTGCAGAAACTTTTTAGCACCATCTGTGAGAGCCTACTTTGTGAGACATTTGTGAGAACCTGCTACTGAGCAGATTTCTCAGACACTACAGAAAAAAACAAAATCAGATCAAACTGGAGAACCTGCTTTGTTTTTGATTGTTCCTGTTAGTCCCTCTCTGGATCCTACTTAAATAAAAAAAGTTTGAGACCACAAAAGAAGTGGTACAACAGGGGTACATGCTAAACACTTCAGAGTCCACTTTACCCGATACTCTAACCACTACACTACACACTAAACAACTCCAGCGGGCTGAGACCTTATACCAAGTTTAAAGTGCTTAAAAAATAAAATGTTGTATTTAATATGCATCTTTGAAAATTATACATTTTCTTTCTTGTAGCAAGGCTTATGTTAAGCCTATATATTGTCACTATTTAGCTTTGATACTCAGATGCCTTGAGCGAGATGTAATGAATTGTTACATGAAAAGCACTGGATAATTCAAACGCAGATCCCTTGTGTTTTGGGCTTTGATGATGGCCATTTTCCTGTCATGAAAATAGGTTGTTAGATTTGTCTGAGGATTGATGGTAAACTCTCCGGCGGGGCAATTGTAAATCAAGTAATGGCCAGAATCCCATTTTTGTCATTTGATGGGTAATGGTAGAGAACACGACTGTTACTTTAACCTTATCGCTGTGCTATGTAGCTGCTAGTCATACAAGCACTCCCCCCAGAGAAAGACAGTCCATCCAAGCCGAAACCCTCTATCCATCTCCGTAAGGCTACGTCATGCAAAGAGGTAATGAGTATCATTTTAGTGCATGGAATGGCTCGTTCGGGAATTCTAGCCCCTCATAACCTTTCCTGTGTCGGGGCACTCTAATCACAAGGCTATTGTGTCAGTTAAGTTTGATTGCAGCATTGGAAGCAACAAGGTGCTATGTGGCTCATTCATTTAAACTCCACCGGATGAAATGTTTGGCAATTTAATTCCCTTTCATTGGTATCAAAGGTTTAATCTGCAGAAGGTTTACATAAGATACTTGTTATGCTGAGGAATGATAAAGACTTTACAATTAATATGGACCATTATTCAAGTTGCTCCAATTATAACAAAAGTAACCTGCGATTATGATATTTACTTACTTACTAGTGTTCTTATACAAAGCTGTATACCCTTATTCAGTGGTGTTATACAGTTGAGGTAGTGATATGTATCTATATTATCAGACAACAGACACATCCCACCAGTTTAGACCCCTATAGGACAAGAACTGAATTGTTAAGATGATGCACCATTGATCCCCTTTTCGTTTTCCTTGTCTTATGGTTTCCCTCTTCTTCTAGTCCCTAAAGTGATTAAAATTATGTTAATGTTTTCTGTGACACTTCGTGTTTTTGTGTTCAGAGGTATAAATATGTATGTGTATGTGTGCCTGTGCATGTGTGTGTGTGTGTGTGTATGTGTGCACGTGTGCGCATGGGCATGTGTGTGTGCGTGTGTATGTGTGTGTTTCATTGTTCAGAGGATCTACCTGATCAAATTAGAAAGCAATTTGCTTACACCACTTTGCACTTACCCATTCTGTATCTTATTACATTAGATAATCATTCAATCAGTGAGCCGCCATCTCTGTCACAGAAAATGTCTTAGATTCTGTTCACTGCCCAGTGTGTTGGAGGGGACAAAGTGATTTCCATGGTGTTCTGAGGGGGCACCCCAAACTGCTTTATCATTATTTGGTGCTGTTTCATTTTCCTCACCTTCTTCCATTTTTCACTCAATATCTCCTCTGCTACTCTTGAAGTCCCTCTGCGGGAATTTTTCAAATTGTACTTTGGAACATGGGAATATAATCAGCAGTGAAATTCTGGGTACAGTCTTTACATCCCAAGTCATAGCAGAGGCCTAAAAATAGTACTGCAATCTGACCTGCCATTTTGCCAGGCTCAAGCCACAAATTCAAGTTGCAAGACGCCCACCACTATTCATGAATGTTGGGCTAGTGTGCGCTGTGTAGGTGTGTCCAACATACGGATTTGCCATCTTGTACAAATAGGTGCAGGTTTGGTGGCGGTGTCAACATTCGCACCTCGAATCTGAGAACTATGAGAATGACATCATGCTCTTGCAGTCTAATAGTCAAATACCATCTAGTTTTAAAAAGTTTTTAAGCAGAAAGTTTAGGCCTTTTAATTTAATGTTAGTTATCTATCCCATTGTCATATAATTAAAACGGAAAATGGAACAGAGACCTTATGAACATCTTGGACACAGACATTTTAAAATTAAATATTAACAACAAACTATTGGAATGGGGCTTTGAAAATGGAAAACTGACAGCGAGTGTGCCTTATTTGGAAATCGGCAGAGATACATGGGCACCAGACTGGAGGGGAATTGCAGCCTTCATTTCAGTAAGGACACACCACTTTGGTTTTGTGGTGTCACATTTCTTAAAATGTATCCCAATAGGAATTGGTGGTATTTCATGTAGAAAATGAAAAGGGAGCTGTCTAGCCCCCTCCCCCTCCCCCGCCACTGCACCCCCACGCCCCCAATGCACACTCCCCATTTTAGAAAAGTGGAAAATCTCCGATCTCATATGCACCATTGATGCAGGGCCCCTGTGGATTTTGTTGAAGGTTATTGCATATTTTTTTTTCAATATGACTGTACATTTGTATTTTTATTGTTTCTTTAAATAATTCTATAGATGAAAAGATCAGAGAACTCTTTGGACCCTACTCTAAACTGATAGGATGCCATTGCACGCTCACAGTCTGATTCAGCACTGTTAAGGGAAACCATGATCCATATGTCACTGAACAGTACACTGAACTCTTTCATATGTCAAATTGACATTCCAGAAACCCCATAAAATACATACCATTCTGCTTTAATAATATTTATTCCTGCAGGAACTGAAGACATTCTTGGATATTTTTTGTTAAAGTAATTATTTATAAACTATCATATTATTTGATAATATGATTGTATAGTTTTGGTTTGAGAATACTGTGATATATCAGATACTGTGTATGTCATACATGGTGCTATTTATAGTGCATGTTCCTTGCATGCATTTTACACTACTTAAGGAGGTGCAAACGGTAAGAGCAAAAAAATATCCATGTGGAATAGTGACATTGTTACACCCAGCAATATAAAAATTAATATTTATATAAGCAACAAGAAGCAATTTATCACTTTTCTGGGTGCTGGATATTCCTGCAAAAACAGCTTTTAACACCAGCTCTGGCAATTGTGAGCGGCTGGCTCACAATTAGTCCTTTCATCTGTAATATTAATGTCTAGAATTAATATTATCAATATGCTTCAAGATCAGTAGAGTGGATTGTTGATAAAAGAGGTTGTTGAAAATATATGAAATGCATGTGTATAGTAGCCACAAAGCCACATAGTCAAACTGATGTTCCTGAACTATTAACTGTCCAAATTAACTGTCCAGCTTTGATCCAATGCTCTATAGTGCTCACATAGTATCACACAGATGTCCCATAATGAATAATCCCATAACCTAATGATTCCTTTATTAAAGTCAGAATATGTGAGCATGTATGCCTCTGGGTCAATGACATATAGTCAGTCTGTCAGTCAACTGTCAGTAACTTCTGTTTGTAACCTACATTGAAATGACCTAACATAATTGAAAATGTAAAATAATCTGATAAAAATATGTATTAAAAAACAGGTACCAGGGAAAATCAGATTCATAAATGCTTGATTCATCCAGTCACACTTCATGAGTTTTATGTCCCCATAGGAAAGGTGCTTATGAATTCAAAACTGGAACCAAATTCATGATTATCACATTATCAAAATAAACCTTGCACCTGAGTACCTTTCATCCTCAAGGATTCTCAGTGACAATCCATTTCATTCGAATCCAAATTGATCTGTTCCTATGAGCAGCTGCGGGTGAGGATCACTGTGAGCAACCCTCTATGTATTAAAATTACAAATGGTCAAGAGGTGCCTATCTGTTATCTTCTGATGTAGTAGTTCTTAACACTGCTACAGCACATCTGTTGAGTGGGAAGTAATGTTTGCCATTACTGCCTCTTATCTCCCCCCTAAATATGTTGATTTATTTGATATTTTCATGCCCTGCAGGCTAATCAATTTTAATATATTATGTCATCACTTGTGTCCACACGTAGTAACTCTTTGTCTTTAAATAATGTAGCTTCCTTTAGGCTGTTGTGAGACGGACTCAATGCCACCGGCAAGTTGGAAATCATTGGCTGACAATGTCAGCAGAAAGCACTTATAGTTCTTTACAGTAAGAACAATACTTTATATTATACTGCCCCAAACAGACTGTAGAATCCATCCCAAAACAAATACACATGACATTATGCAAACATTATTTGAAAATGAAAAAATAGCTAATTGCAGGGTGTTTGTGTTCTGATTATTTGTATTTGTTTGAATTATCCATTATCATTAATATAATTATTCATTTTAATGATTTTATTAACATGATGTTATTATTCAGTAATTATTCAATAAAGTCCATTTAGACACATCATAATGTGATGAACATAACCACATCGTTGGTTGGACCACATGAAGCACATACTGTATGCTGCATCTGTAGTCAAAACCATGTCTTCATCTCAGGCGAGCAGTATGAGGGGGATTTGTGGAGTACCATGAAACCAGTTAGTGTAAAATTTAAATCAGCATAACACTGATCAAAGAGGTATTCTATAGAAAAAGGAAAAGCCCCCAGACCTCCAGCTGATATTACAGAACCTCTGGGAAAAGTGTAAGAATAAAGCGTAGAGAAGATGAAGAGTGTTTTCTCATTAACCAGGTGGGTTTCTTTAGGGCACGATTTACCACTCCATTTTTTTCTCCTGTAAAATATAAATGGTGATATTGCTGTCATCAGTAAGCTAGGTTTAGGATGTGATAAGATGGGTGCATATAGTAAGTGAACATGAACATGGCATTAGATTTGCTGATGCTGAAAACTCATTTGCTGTGTTGACCAACTAGTAGCTACAACAAAAATAAACTAAGAACAAAGTAATACTGTCAACACGTCAGCCTGAACCCTGTCTGTCTGTGTGGGTGTATCTTTTGTGTTTCCTTGTCCCGCCTGCCTCCCCGCAATCCTGTTACTCGGCCACGCCCATCGCCTGCAGCCTGTTCTGCACACCTGTGTCTCATTCCCTCATCATCTGCCTGCCTACATATACCCTGCTGTTTCCTTTGTACTTTGCCTGATTGTCTCAGTGTTTTAGCTGTTTTGTTCTTGCTGGTTCCTTGTAAGCCTGCTTTGTTTCTATTAGTTACTGTCTGTTAGGACTGTTTTTCTGACTATGATTTTGCTTGTGATTTTAGGACTTATTAAAGAATCGCCTTTTTGTACTGCCTGCATTGTCTGTGCCTGGGTCCTTTCCCCGCAAACTCTGACAAATGTTATCAATAACAATCTGATCTCAGCCAGAAGTCTCTGTGATATAGTAAGAATATCTGATGTGTAATCTTCAATCTTCAAGTTGGAAAAAAAAAACAACCACCACCTGACTGCATCTTTCAGTACCAACTATTCACTTTTCTGCATTAAATTTATTTTCTCTGCATGTGCCTTCATCCTGGGTGACTTACTGTATATAGTTTACATTTTTATGTATTATGAATTTCTACAGTAATATGGCAGGCTAGGGTGATGATCTCCCAGTGATGAAGCAACTCTGCCATTGCTATGACTTTGGACTTGACGCCTTCCAAGTCAACTTCCATAAACACTATAGCACTATCATGCTAATACAATCAACAATGGTAAACGTCAACACAGTAAATGAATTTACATCTGTGTGTCCATATAAGGGTTATATAGGCATAAATGCTGATTGATGTTTGTGTTGGGGTTGGATTTCCTCTTCTGAAAACATAAATTAGCAGTTACCTGAGTGCTGTCTCGGTGATGTCTGATATTTTTGACATAACTTCTCCACAAAAATGTGCCAAATATCTCGTAAGAGGAAGAAAAGCATTGGAATGCAAGACATTATTTTGCTGGTCTGCTGAATGACAATAGTGCAATGAAATGTAATGATGAAAAACCCCCGATTGTCTTCTACCTTGAGTTGTTCAGTGTCAATTCCAATATGTTACAACTGTTATCCTCAGTCCACATCAGGTCTACTTTTTACCTGGTTTTTGCAATCATTCATTCTCTTTTCCAAAAGCTTGGCATCCCTGCTATTCTGAGAATCTATTTGATGTTCCCCTCGCTGTATTGTCATGTATTGATTGTTCCTTTGACGGCTCAGCAGGATTAGATGTACTTGTTTGCTCAGCGCAATGCAATGTTTTTTTTTTCCTTTTCCTTTCATGCAGTTTATTTAGTTCTCAAATAATACTGTAATACTGCCATGAGGGTAACGATTGGAATGGTGACGCAGAATGTTCTATTAATATTTAGCCCATCGAGCTGTTACCGTGTGTGAAAAATGCCACAAATTGGTATTGACTGATTGGGGTAACTATGTTTCTCTCACGGTCCATGTGACAGGTAAAGTTATAATTAAACAGTGAGCCCCTAACACCCCTTGATTGATCTCATTTGCACATCCCTTTACTGCTGAATTTCGATCCCATTCTGTGGGTGGTATGTTCTCTGCAGGGCTGTGTGCACTGGTGGTTGATTCAGGTGAAAGTTGAATTAGGTCAGAGAACGGTTGTGCAGGCCTTACTGTAACTCTACTGTGAAAACACTTAAGTTGAGTTAGTAGACAGGTTTCAAAAATGACCCACTATTTCATCAAATGGGTAATTCTGCTGATGCTGACAGATGCATACCACTTCAAAGGCTACTTTCAAAGTTAAACTTCAGAGAAATGAAAGGTAATTGCAAGGAGCTGGCCTTTACTCTTTAAGAATGACTCCTCCAGAGACCACTTTGTTATCATCTGTTGTCTTGTTTACTGTAACCTGTCAAGGGCTAGATTCTGCTGTATTGATTCATTTGTGGGCAGTCTACTTAGTCACAAGCATGGCTGCTTTTTGCTATTTAACAAAGACACAGGCTATACTGAAACACTGGGAAGAAAGCCAGCTTGGAAAATTCAATCAAAAAGGCACATATGTTCTTTAAATCAACAATGTGTTCAAAAGTCTTTACCCTTTCTTTGAGGTCTCAGGTTCTAGCTCATGCATAAGACATGAGAACGTGTCTCTCCCTTCAAGATCAAGGCCCCCTCCTGTTCACCTTTCTACCTGTCCCGCCTCAATGTGTGAAGACAGGCAGGTGCTGACATCATTAGCTCTTTCACAACAGTGTACACTGTGAGTACCTGTTATTTATTCGTTCCAGTCCTTTACTAGCAGATTTCATCAAACGGGCTGATCGATACCCCATGCAGGTTCTGATCCACTGGAACAGATGGGGCTTCCTCTGTCAGCACCATGGCATCCATTCCTAACTGACAAGGCAAAAGCCCAGTTAATTTCCAGCTGCATCTGTCAGATTGAAATTATCTTTTTTACAATAAATACGTGACAAAATGAACTGTATCACTCTGAGACTGAGCCCTTCTTTCATGAAGCCAGGCTTTTCTCGATCCTCTTTTACATCCACAACCAATGTAACTGGAATTTATTATACCTGATTTTCAGCCCAAGGTCTTCTCTCATCCTCTTCTTAGGTGTCCTGGATATATATAGACTCTGCTGTGCATGTATACATTTTGCTTGAATATATTTCATCCTTTGCTTCTCCATTTGCCTCTATTATCGCTATTGTGACAGGACAACCGCAGCCAAGCAAAAAAAATTCCAAAAATGGAGCCAAACAACAAATGAAGTGGCAAGGGTGTTTACTGGTTCCCAGGTGTGCAGGTGAAGGTGAAGGTATTATAAATACAGTCCCAGCGCAATGAATCAACCTTTGCTTCCCGATGCCCCGGAAAGAGTGGCTGCTGACTGAGACACAAATACGTGTGGTAAGCAATTTGCTAGGTAGCGCACGAACACAATACCATAAAACATTTAAAACAAAGTTAAAACTGTTTAGCTATGTTTTTAACAGCCAGTAGCTTCACTGCCCTCATAGTTGGCCACCCTATCAACAACAGTGTAGCCTGAAAGTAATTTAAAATTTTGTTTCTAAACGTGCGCAGTGCGCTCGGTTGCGTAGTAACAAACTCATGTCGGAATTCCCCAAACTGTTTTTGTACTATAAAACGGGTAACTTATGAACAGTCATGTACGTTCTTTTTTTATTGTCCCAATTACCGATGCATTCCGTAACGGGCTAGCAGCTCCGTTACAGCTGTATTATACTGATATCCTACACTTATGTTTGTACATACACTTTTTACATGTACTGTACGTTTACACATAACACAATACAAACCAATTTCAGGGGTTTTCTTTATCTCAGCAACCACTTCATTTTCAAGTTGGTCTTACATATTTATATGTTTTGGTTGTTGTTGTCTTCTTCTCTCGAAGGAATTTTGCACAGTCCTTGTTCAACATTGTGTTTGGAGCTGCGTGGGTTTGTGGAAATCTTCATCTCCACACACTGATAGCAGGTTCATTTACTAAAAATTTAATAGGTTTCATGACGTTTTCTACTGTCTCCCAACTAGTTTTATTTATACATTTTCCCTGACGGATCCTCTGTCTTGCATTATGTAGGATTAGTGATTAAGACTTGACTTTTGACATCGGCCTACTTGATGGGGGCTTAAGAACTCTGACCTCCCCGAGGGTAATATGAAGTGCCAGTGATGAGGATGACAGTGGTGTTGAAACTTTTTTGTCTTAAGTATATACAATTTTTTTTTAAAGGTTTTTGGGGTAGTAATGTAGCATAGTTGTAAGGAGCTGGTTCAGTTCCCTGCCAGGGCACTGCAAGGTATTCAGCCTTTAATTGCCTCAGTAAATGTCCAACTGTATAAATGGATAACATGTAAAGCTCTGTTGCTCTGGATAAGAGCACCTGCCAAATGACAATAAAGTAATGTACACACAGATTCAGGAATGGAAGAGTGACACAGCTTAGTGATTGAACTTTTGAATTCGAGGTAGGATTATGAGAATGCACAGTGTACTTTAAAAGTTTTCTCATTCTACCCTCCCCCTGTTTTTGTCAAATCTGCTAATAAACTTTCTTTGAATTAATTTCCTGACTGAGCAATATTATTTCACTTAACCATGTGGGTTCAACATACAACCTCAGTCTTGCTACAAAAATGTATATGCTGTTGTTGTTGTGTGTGTGTGTGTGTGTGTGTGTGTGTGTGTGTGCGCAGATCATATGAGCTTCTTAAACTGTGGCACATCTAAAAATATCCAAAAAAGCACAAAGCACAAGCAACTGTTTTCAACCAACAGTCATTCTTCCCTGTTGTCTTTGTTTTGAAAAACCACGCCCACTGATGTGTCAGCAATGCTGTCTCCTTCATTTTTTCTGTGTGGCTGCATGTCCGCTTTGTAGTATCATTTTTGGTTGCTTCTTACTGGGCATTAGTTTTATTGTATGGATTCTATGACAGTGAAAATTCACCGAAAACAAACAACACAGAACGGCTATCCAGTAATCTGTTGCAACCGCTTCTTTTCCTGCTGGAATCCATTCACTAGTTGTCAATTCATCGTTCGTCTCTACGCTGAGGACTTGTTACTTCTACCTTTCTGTAATGCTGCTGATTCTGGGGCTCAGGCAAACGGGTGAGGAGATGGTAGTGAGAGCACACAGATCCCGTCTCTACTGCGGAAATTTCCACTGGAATCATCAGTCTCTGTCAAAATGAAGAGCAGCATCTTCATTACCTATAGTCCTTTGAGAAGTTCATCATTGTGGTGATATTAAGGATAAAGCACTCACACTTTGTACCAGGTCAAACGTGAGTAGTCCTGATGATAAAATACTAATCTATTTGCAAATAAAGCCACCCTGTTTCAGAAGAGAGAAATATACACAACAGTCACCTTGTAGAAAAAAAAAAGAACTGTATCGCTAACTGTGCAAAAACATAGAATGTCTAAGAATACTGCAGGACGTGGGGCCTTTCTTGTGCAGATGATTAGAGGACAAGCCGGTGACAGAATTCAGCCCTCTGGTATTTTTAATTGCCCCCATTCCTCCCCTTTAAAGTTTAAATGCTTTGGTGTTAGGCTCACTGTAAGCGTTGTGTCTGTAAGGACTTGCTATTCAAAGAGTTGCTAATGCTTTCAGCAGTAGTTAAAAATAATACTCCAGGAAGATCTCTACAGAGAGTGGAATCATGAGAAACACATATTAATGGCTCACTATTACACAAGCGTTCTTTAAGGGGATGTGAAGCGCAGCACACTTGATTCTGAATACTGAACCACTGTTCAGGCAATGATGATCAAGAGGGCCTAGGCTGCAGTAGTGCGGTGACTGTGGTAGCCCCCCTACGTTTGCCTGTTCATCTCAAATAAACCTCACCTCGTGGTTGAAGCAACTCGTGGTTAAGAATGGTAACTCCCCCAGGAGGGGGAGGCTGACGAGGCTCTGGCTTGGAAGAATTGGGGCTCTGTTAGTTCACTGGTGCAGGCCCACCGGCGAGTGGACCATGCTCTGGCCAGTAATAACCTCAATCCCTACCTATGGGGCCCATCTAGTATGGGTTAAAATAGGAAAACTTCAGGCTGCAGGAAGTTTTTGCTGTCTGTCACGGCCTCCTATGTGAGCTACCCGGGATCAGATGATACGTTCGCCAGGCAAATAATCCTAATTGGACAATTTTTAGGGAGCACTGCTCCAGTGAGGGGAACACTGCACCCTGCAGATGGCCTGGCTCCCCTCGCAGTGTATCTGCCCTGTAAATCAATGGTGGAACGACCAAAGAAGAACATGAAGATTAAAGACCCTAATAATGATGTGTCTAATGATGCCAGCTCTGCTCCAAGAGTCTATGAGGACTTGTCCTCAAAGCCGCAAGGAAGGGTCAGGTTTGATTCTGGCAGAAGGTCGACATGAAGATTCTTGAACTGTGAGGAACATGTTATTATCTCTACGATGAATGTCCAGACATTGATAAAATTTGACTGGAAGCCAGAGGAGCTAGCCTATCAATGTATGAGGAATAATGTGGATGTTCTAGGAGTACAAGAACACAGATTTATCAACAGCTTAAACTGCAAGAAAGAAGAATCCTGGACCATGTATTTATTACATCCAGTGGATACTGAAATCGAGTGGGAGCTGCAAATGGTGGTATAGAAGTCATATTGAGCAAGAGAGCTTATGATGTACTAGCCAAGATCCTCCCTGTGACTGACCGAATAATGCTTGTAGAGTTAACAGGTGGCAAGTTTCCCACAACCTCCATACTGGTGAGCTATATCCCAACTGATTCTACTGACTCCAGTGTAGTTGAGGCCTTCTATCAGAAACTCTCTGATGTGACACACAGCATTCCTGTGCACAACGTGCTCTTCGATAATCTGGGATTTCAACGCAAGACTGGGGCCTGCCCATGATAGGTTCCCCTCTCACACTACCACACAAGTGGATCAACAGTGTGAAGAATGTGGAAGCCTACAGCTGCTTTGCAAGCCTCAGGTCTGATCACAGACTGGTATCTGCTAGAGTCAAGCTGAGCTTAAGGAAAACCAAGACCCCTAAGAGGACCATTCCCTTTGATTGGAGTGCTCTTAGAGATAAGGGACTGCAGGAAAAGTATACAGTAGAAGTAAAGAACAGGTTTGATGTGCTGAAAGATGAAGGAGAGGACATCTCTACTAAGTATGAAAAATTTGCAAAAGTTAACAGGGAAGTAGCAGAACAAATTATACCCAAGAAGAAGAGAATGTTGAAGGTTGGAGACTCATTAATGAGACCACAGGAGGAAACGCTATGAAGAAGTGCCAAATTAGGGGAAATAGTGCTGAAGAAAGATTGAAAAATTGGAACGACCATTTCAACAAATTGCTTGGAGGTGATGAAGGTGGAAACATCCAGGAGGATACTGATGAAGATGTGAAAGGCGTAGATCTAGTCATTGGCGATATAGGAATAAGCGATGAGCCTTTCACCATAGAAGAGATACAGAAGGTCAAATCAAGCATTAAGGAGGGTAAAAGTTGTGGTGAGGATGGTGTTCCCCCAGAGGTCATAAGAAGATGAGATTCTCCTCCAATTCTGCAATGAAGATTTCAACGGTGCAATTCCAGATCTCTGGAAAATATCCAACATTATCCCTCCAACATTATCAGGTGATCTCAGTGACCCAGGCAACTACAGGGGGATAAGCCTTACTTGACTGGTGGCAAAACTATTCAATAAGTTTGTGGAATCAGACCATTACTTGACAAGCACTTAAGGGTTAACCAGAATGGCTTCAGGAAAGGAAGAAGAAAAGTGAATCACATCCTTGAATTTTGATGACTGATTGAAGGAGTTAAAGAGTTCAGGCTCCCTGCTGTATTGATCTTTATCAACTTCAGCAGAACCTTTGAGTCTGTAAACCGTCAGAAGATGATAAAGACACTGAAAGCATATGGTCTACCCTCTAAGATCGTTAAAGACATAGCAACTATGTACATGGGAACAAAGGCTAAGGGTGTCACACCTGACGGTCTGACTGATCTCTTCAGCCTCATGGCCAGAGTCCTTCAGGGAGATACACTAGCGCCATATCTCTTTGTCATAGTTCTTGAATATGCACTAAGAGAGGCCAAAAAGAGTATGGAGAAAGAGCTAGGATTCATTATGGAAAGAAGCACAAACAGGCATCCCTAAATGTTGACTGACATAGATTTCACTGACGATATTGACCTGAACTTCAAATGAGATCAGGCAAGCACAAGAACTCCTACGCAGAACAGAACTAGCAACTGGTGATACAGGACTCTCCTTGAACGCCAAGAAGACAACGTTTATGTCTTTCAATCAGAAGGATGCAAAAAGGATCATCACACTAGAAGGGAAAGATCTCAAAGAAGTTCATGACTTCAAATATCTGGATGATCATATAGAAAACACTGACAGGGACATCCATCAGGAAGGTCCACGTTTGGCAAGCATTAGGGAAAACGAACAAAGCCTGGAAGTCTAAAATGAGAAGGGACCTCAAGATCCACCTCTTTAATGCCACGGTTGAGAGTGTCGCGCTCTATGGCTGTGAGGCATGGACTATCTCGGCTGCTGCAGCCAACAGACTAGATGGCTGCTATAGCAGGCTGCTAAGAACAGTGCTCAACATTAGAGTTGATGCTACGCATTGCATCTCAAATGAAGACCTCTATGGTGAGTTACCACGTCTCACTGACACCATCAGATGGAGAAGGATGAGATTCGCAAGACACTGCTTTCGCAGCAAAAACCTCTTGTTCTGGATCCCTACCCATGGAAGCAGAAGACAAGGGAGACCAGCATACAACTACATTGACCAACTAAAGCAGAACATAGGGCTTGACAGCGTCAAGGAGATCCAAAGTGTTATGGTCAACTGTGTCGCCTGGAGGACCATCATTGATCGTGACCAGAGGATGGCTCGATCAAAAAATATATATATATATATTACATAAGCAGCAAAACATCATTGATGTCACCCAGGATTTATATTAGTGAAGACACATTGTCCAGCACATCTGTATACTGTGGCACACCACAACAAACCCACATGGATCACATAACCATTGCTGCCCACAATTGTAGTTATGAATGACTGAAAAACATCACACATATCAGCACTTTCAATGCTTTAAAATGTCAAATGTTCTAGTTTTTTCTTCCCACTGTGAAGTCTTAAGATGTTCATGTTTGATTATTAGTTTAATAAAATGAAACAGAACACAATTTGAGCATATGTCAGATTCGTTCTGATACCAAGAGCTCTTGTTACCATAGGAATCCCATATGAAATGATAACCTCTGCTTCATTACACATGCTGCTTGCCCTTTGCAGCAAATCAGGTTTAAATATTTATATGATAATGAAAGAGAAGAATCTCACAAAAATGCCACTTTGTATTCTTGTGCAGACCAGCACTTTCCATCAGGAGCTAGGACAAAGCCAGGTAGTTAATCTCTGCTGCTGGGGCCAAAGTAACAGGTGTCCATTAAAGGGATAAGGAGAAACTAAGTTCTCCCAATTTGTAAAAAAAAAATGGATGTGGTATATTTAAAATAGCAGAGGATACTGCCAGTTTACAGAAACACCAAAAACACGCTGATTTCTAATTACTGTAGTAAGTCTGTTACAAAACTGTCTGCACTATTCTTTATTTCTGTAAGAGGAATTGTTTTGGAATATGTTGGATGGATGTTTGTGCTTGGAGGTTATAGATATACCAAAACGTGTGGGTGGTTTTAAGCCAAGCTGTCTGACTGCCCCTGTAGCCAGAATTGCTTCTCACACACTATTACTCTGGCCTGGCTGTGTCACTGAACTGACTCACAAAGAACTCATTCTTTTAGACCTCAATGTGCTCACACTAGACTGCTCTCCATATAACACTGTCTATTACCTGCACTGACCCATATGACCATGTCTTTGCCTCCATCTCCGTCTCTCCTCTGAGTTCCCCCTATCTTCACACCCACCATCTCCCCAACATCTTCCCCACCTCTCCAGTCCATTCTCTCCACCATGGGCTCACAACTGACTGTCTAACTCTCTCTGTCTTCTCTGTGTCCCCATACATCCCCTCACTTTATTCTCTCTCTCCTGTTCTCTGCACCATGACACACCAGGGGCTGCACTCATCAAGCATCAGAGTGATGCCAATGTGGTTGTACTCTTCAGAGAATAAAAGCAATTTATCAAGATTCCTTAGATTTTAAATTGTTACTATCTCTGCGGGTATTTAGGAGTCCTTATAACCCTTTAGAAGTT
Source organism: Megalops cyprinoides (assembly GCF_013368585.1). Taxonomy (NCBI): domain Eukaryota; kingdom Metazoa; phylum Chordata; class Actinopteri; order Elopiformes; family Megalopidae; genus Megalops; species Megalops cyprinoides. The sequence continues at coordinate 19,687,022 of NC_050584.1, forward strand.
GCCAACAGGTGGCTACATCAAGGAGAGCAAATGGGCTATGTTTCGCTTACATTTGAGAACATCCAGCTGTTAAAAAGACGTTCATCAGACAGGGAGGGTATTTTATTCGTCACTGAGCTTGCAAGAGATGTTATCAGTCAAACATGAAGATGAACGTTACTGCTTACTGCATCAATAAAAGTCATTTAAACTTTGCTTCTTGGAGAGAGGGAAACGTGTTTATTTCAATACAATTCATACCACTAGGATGTCGCCTACTCAGTGAAATGGAATCCTTCCAAAAACACATGGCTGATGACTCTGTTTCCTTGACTGCTGGCAGGTGCGCAAGTACAAAAGCTAGCTGCACATTTATGTTGCATTTCAGCATGCTTAGCAATATATGGCAATGTATAAAACTCATAAATTACTTATTTTGCAACATTTCACATATCAATTATGTCGTCTGTAGGGTTCATAAGATTGCAGGTAACGTTGTGGAGATGGGAATTGGGTGGTTGGAAGAGAACACAAATTAATTCAGTAACAGCTCTGAAAAAGCCTGCTGCATAATAATAGATGCGTAATTCTGCATAATATCTGCAAGCTGTGGACTCACATTGGCATATGTGGGGTTTCTTGGCTATTATCTGAAATCATGAATTAAGGCATTTGACAGAAATGAAAAAAGATACAGTTTTAGCATTTTACATTTTACATTTTGTGATTATTAACAAAACCAACTTTAAATAATTGTATTTGTTGCTCTCAAGTTGACTAACAATGGAAACTGTACTAATTTGCTGGCATTTATTCACGTTTGACATGTTTGATCATGTTCATACGTTGCAGTGTTATGACAACACTACTGCTTTCAACAATTGCATTTATTTGGCATTTTCTCCAGAAATGGGAGGAACAGTGAAAATGTCATTGTCAATGCTTCACATGTTGTAAAAACTCAATCCAGATCTATGTGTAGAAGATAGTCCCAACTGAAAGTAGAAGAAGGAAGCTTCATAAATAACTCCAATTGCCTACTGTGAGGTAGGACTTTTTTATTCTTAAAAGTGCTTTTAGTGTGATTCTTATGAGTAAATCTCAGACACTTGATGACTATGGGCCCAAATCTGCTCTAGGAACAAAAGAAGCACACAGACATTGAACTCTGCCAGGGTGGACCTCTGTCATGTCCCCCCCCCCCACCCCCCCCCCCCCCACCCACTTGGCTGAACAAGATTAGAATTATGACAACATTCATGCTGTTGCCACCAAACCCCCACATGCTGTTTACCACTTTCTAACTCCTGCCCAACATCCTGAACCCCCCCCCCAAACCCCCCACCGCCGTTCCCTCACTGCTAATGATTTGGCCTCTAACTCCTCTTTAAATTTTGCCTGCATCCACAAAAAAATTTCTGCCCTCGCACTCATTGCCTGGGATACCAGTTGTTGGTAACCCTTTCCCATCCCATCATCCTCAGTGATGTGACTCTGATCTTTGCGCTCTCACCCAATCATACAAACCCACTGCCTGTGCTCTTGATCCTATTCTGTACCACCTTCTAAATACTCTAACCCCCACTTCATCCTCAGTGTCATGCCCCTTCTCAACATCTCCCTCACTCCCATGCACTTCCTTTCAGTCCTCAGACGTGACTGTCCAAAACCTTGTTTGTCTAAACCCAGATCCACTCATGTCCCAGGTCCTCTCATTCCTGACTGATGTCTTCCACTTGGCATAAGTAGTCACATGTCTCCAAGGTATCTCTTTGGTTTTAGACAAAATGGATAACTGGCAGACTCATTCACCGCCTTCAGCTCTCTAGGTTGTACCTGGTTCCAGTGGCAAGCATCTGCCTTGTATCTATATTTTGGATTTAGAGTGTGACAGGGTTCTCAATTAGGATTCTTCTGCAAACGGACTTCTGACTGCTGTGAACTGTATTATTGCAGGGTAGTAGTTGTATTTATTAAGATGTCTGTGATGTTTATTACCGTTTGCTGTGCCAGACCTTGGAAATCATATTGTCTAGCCTGTGCTGTGCTGTGATGTGATGTTGAACATACAGTAATTGTGCTTTAATAATGAATATAATTAGCAATAATAGTTTCAGGTACAACAGCATTGAGGGTTAGTGAGGGAGTCAAGTATGGCAGAGTATCCATCTAGGGACTTGGTGTGAATTTGTTTGGTGATGTTAGGGCTGGTGATTTTGTTTTGAATGTGGGGTAGCACTCTTGTCTGTGCACTTTAGTGGAGTGTGATTGCCTGATGCAATACCGTTAATGTTTTAAATCATTGGGAAATCCCTTGTGTCCATTTAGATCGAGGTGGAGAGCAAAACAAAATAATTAAAAAATAATAAAACTAGGAATGCACTCGGTCCCTGTTCCTCCTACAAAAGAAACCCAAGCTGAGAACTACACTATAATGTCATTTGTATTGAATCTAGGTGCAGTCACACTTTTTATGGAGGGCTGGAACCATAGATTCGGGTCTCAAATGTGATAACAGTTTATAGCAGTTTATAAAATGCAGACATAAAACACATATTTAAGAATAATAATAAACCTAATGTAAAGGTAGCAATGGACTGTTGATTTAACTCATAATAATCAAACACAGACGTACAGACACATGCACGTACCTCTATTGAACACATGTTGAAACAGAATTGCTGAAAGCTGCTTGACGTCAGCAGCGCTGGACATTACAGAGATGAATCTCTCTTCTCTACTGTTGACTCTGTGAGATTAAGTGGGTCCGGGAGCAAAGAGCGCAGGCTGGAGACCCATGCGTAATTCTCCATTTGTCATTCTCTTACTCTTTAGTACAGGCTTTCCAGAACCAGTGGGCCCAGACCCTCTGTTTCAAATTTCATAATCCCAGTCTTTGCATGTGCAGACACGTCCTTAGTCAAGGAAGAGCAGAGCGGTGTAAATGAATCCATTGATCCTTTGCTTGAGTCAGTCAAAAACCAATTTAGAATCAGATTTATGTAATGTCAAGTGCATTTTTTGATGCTTGTGAATGCAATAATTAAAAACACCCGTGAAGTGCCAGGAAAGCAAAATAAATTGTTGGCACGAAAGTGAATGATGCTTCCCCTTGCCATTGAACACTGAAGGTGGGTTTTTTGGTAGATTTGGTAGAATTTGCTAGAATGTAAAGTGACAAAGAAGAGTACAGTTTAGTGTAAAACTAAGTCTCATAAACAAGTTGCTAAATGAAGGACTAATTTGGTCTCATTGCGTGCCAGGAATCATACACACACTCATCCATCAGCTGTTGTTATTTCTGCATGCTGAGGCCAGATGACTAAAAAATCTGTGTGATTTACAACACCGATAATGAACAGAATAGAGCATCCACAGCTCTCCTGTACATTCAGTTCACATCAAAGCGTACACTGAACCCAGTCATGCCACAACTACACGATTAGGGAATAGACTTTTTTCTTTGTACGTTGGTGTTAAAAATCTATTTATCATGCAGACGTATTTTGCAACACATCACAAGTTCTGTGCGACTGCATTCATTAAATCTCACCACACCTCTCGCATTGAGGTTCTCCCGGTGCATATGCATGAGGTCTCGGGTTCCTATTTGTGCACACAGACGCCCCATTGTGTTTCCCCGCAACCTGTCATCCCTCTCCTCCATTGCCACCCTGTGTCACACTTCCCACACTGTGCCTTTATCAGCGGCACTCTTGCGCCCAAACAGAAACAGCAAGACATGCAGATACTGAGATTAACCCTCACTGTACAGAGACACTGTCCTCACAACGTTTCAGGTAGGCTTTATCAGTGAACCATTATTTTTATTTTTTTTTTTTTTTACATTACGTTATTGGTATTTAGCTGATGCTCTTATCCAGAGCAACTTACAAAGGTTACCTTTTTTTTTTCTTAAGTTACCCATTTATACAAATGAATGTTTACTGAGCCAATTCTCGGTTAAGTACTTTGCCCAAGGGTACAAGAGCCTTACCTCAACAGGGAATCAAAACGGAAACCTTTCAGTTACTAGTCCTGCTGCTTACCACTACGCTACACTGCCATTGCAACCATTACATCACATTCATTTAGCAGACACTCAAGAGAACAGTTAGAGAACAGTGAGATTCATGTGAGATTAATTGCTCCCTTTTCTGTGTTCCTGGGATGTTCGATGTTTGAAGGTGTGTGGAGCTGAAATTTAGAGCCTGAGATGCATTCAAAACAGCCCAGCAATGTTGGCATTCAGGCTCAGTGAATTTTGAAATTCTGATTTCAAAAATATTCAGATCCAAGGATTTTGCTAGTAGCTATGTATGTGCTTTATTCATGTGTTTATGGAATTGTCAAGAAAACATCTTATCTGCATCTTTAAACATAGGCAAGTGAGTGGAATTGGTATGAATCAGGAATGTGCCTATATATATAGTTTTTTTTTTTTTTTGCTGTAATATCTTCCTCATCTTTGTGTTTAATTACTGAAGCAACATGCTCCTCTTATTAGTATCAGAAAGCCATTGTAACCAAGAGGTGGAAAAGGGTGCAACCAATTACAACTTCCCTGGCTTATTAGTAAATGATCTGAAAAGTAATCTGCAATTATACTTTCCAAAACAACTTCAGAGCTTTGATTAAGTGCAGCGTCACATGCAGTTCTGTCTCTGAAAAAGGCTTACTCACAGTAGAAAAAACAGAACTTCCGGAAGATTTCTTTTTTTTAATTTTTTTATTCTTCATTGCAGATTCCATTGTTATTTCAACAGGAAGCAGCATTAACGTCACACGTTAATACGTACAGGTGCACAGGCACAGTCTTCAAAATTCAGCCAGGTGACTAGTTTGCAGGCAAGCTAATACGCTCACTAGAAAGCCAGTCAGCAATCTTCTCTGTGACAAAATGTAAATGGTCAAATGACACACTCTTCTTTTTTATGTGTAAAGTTATCCCTCTATGTATTATAAAGGAAGGAAGATATATTTAGAAAATGACACCTAGAAACAAGTCTATCATAGATAACATGCCTACCAACTACATATTACAGGGGCAACAAGAATACAGTAAATACAGTAAAAACAGTGAGCCTATAAGAAGAGCTGAAAGAGCTGCATTAAAATATATCAGTCCATTTAATGATGAAGTGATCAGATTTTAGGGGTTGTAGGCAGAGGTCTAGTCGAACTTCAAGTCTGAGCATGTGTTTCAGTCAGTGTTAGAAGATGGTGAGTGATTCTGCAGCTCCAACAGTTACAGGCAGTTCGTTCCACCACTGGTGGGAAAGCGAGAAAAAAAAAAAGTTAAATTTGGGATGTGCAACCACAGATGACAATCAGATGACCAGAGCTTGCTGAATGGAGACTCCATGCAGGGGTGTAAGGTCTGATGACATACTGAAGGTAGACAGGAGTCATATCTTTCACTGCCCAGTCAGCTATTAAAGTAGCATCATGAATAAAATTCATGAAAGTTGTCTATTAGAACTGGCAGGGAGACCAGATAATGGAGTTCCACAGGTCATGGTAAGCAGATGAGGAAAGCATTGTTCTTGCATTATAATGACATGTTTGTTGATACTTTACACATAGCAATGAATGATCACTTCCTGCCAGAATTCAGGAAAAGATTACTATAGGGCTCCCAAGCAGCTTCCAAGTAGCTTGGTGGTTAAAGTGCTCAGCTTGAGTCCAGGCTTGATCCCAGGTTTGATATAAGCCATGTCATGTGCCAACAATAACTGGGAGCCTATAGCAGTGGAACAATTTGGCTTAGTTTTGCCAGAGACAGGGACAGGTAGGCTGGCCAGAGGTTGCTCTTCTCACTGCTCACAGGCACCCTATCACTCGTCATGCGATGTGCGCTGCTCAGATGGAAGAGTGGCACTTATCCACCCATGAGCACCCACTTTACTATAGTGACTTGTGTGCAGGCTTGGGGAGTAACGGAGTACATGGAACAGCGTTACTTAATTAGGATACAAAAAAAAGGGTAATTGTATTCCGTTACAGTTACAGAAAAAAAGACGTAATCAGATTACTGATACGTTAGTAAAAATGGGGATTATTAGCAGGATTACAATTTTAAAATACATTTTAAAATAAAGAACGATATACTACCATGCACATGGCAACACAATACAACACTTCACACGTCTCACAACCCCACTCTGGTCTTGAGTCAAGCCAGCCAATCTTACAGTTGCCAATTCATTATCATGGCCTCTAGTGAAAAAATGCTCTCACTGGGTGGACATTTCACCATTATTTTGTCTTAAAAGCAGAAAAGGGGTACAGTACAGTGCACGTTATTCCTTCCAGCTGTGAAAATGCTGTCATCATCCAAGGACTCAACATCTAATTTAAAGAAACATTTACAGGTAAGACCAACTGCTAACATTAGCTACACAGAAATCCAGTTAGCTAAAGTTAACATTAGTTAGCTAGCTAACCTGTCAATACTACTACTACTACTGAAAAATATTTTGGGACTGTAGGTGGTGATGCTGGTGACGGGATGGTGTGTGGGTAAAAACACAGGCCCCAGACTGGAATAAGCTTAACTAACGTTAAGTAGCTAGCTAGCTAGCTAGCAAACGGTACTTAAGATCACAAGTCAATATCTTGGCTTGCAGTACGAATGTTAAAATGAACTATTTGTTCAGAAGAGACATGATGAAGCTGTATTGGTTTGTTAGCCAGTAAAGTGTGTGAAAACGAAATCAGCTAGCTAGCTACTTGCACATTCAACTTAAAAGTACAAATACCACCTTACAAAGACAAATCTAGCTAGCTAGCTACAATACAAACAAAACAATAAACATAACTAGCTAGCTACTATCACATTTCTCTGACAAATACAAATGTCACCTTGCAAACAAACACATAGCTAGCTAGTTACAATAAAAAAAACAACGTAGAACGCTAGTGTAGAAAAGGGCCACATGTTTCTGTGGCTGTCTTTGTCTTTGTCTTTGTTTGCGCACCACCCCCACCTCTCACAGGCACTTGTTTACAACTCAGTTGAAACCTGGCCAAACCTGCTGCTCCCCTTATCAGCAGGACCCCCACAGGGAACTCGAGGCACAGGCGCACCCCCAAGGACGGCCCCCAGGTCACCATTTGCCCTCGGACCTGCCCGTATCCTTTGGCCACCAATCAGGGTCTAAATAGGGCCAGGGATACGGGACAATATAAAGGTGGTAGTGACCTCCCCCACCTCAGTACCACAACAATATCTGGGAGGTGAAGAACTGGGGAGACCAAGCCTTTGGGGACCAAGCATTGTGCTGTTGTTGTGTGCGTCTGTGCCAAAGTAAGTAGTATGCCTACGTTCAACTGGTTGTAATACAATTGCCTGTAGAGAGAGAGGGGTGTGCATGTTAATTAAGATAGTGTGTCCCTGATGTATAAATGTTTCCATAGCCATTAATGCAGTTAAAGCCTGTATGTCGCATGCCTGTTTGTATATTGCACATTCAATGGAACCAACAGTACTGATCATTCTCCCTGCTGACTCTTCGCAGGAAACCACACACACACATGCAACACAAACCCTCACATCCACCCATTCAAAATCCCCAATAAACAACTGAACCCGGAACCTGACTCCTGTGTCCTGACCGACACCCCACTGTGATAGCTAATTAGCCTGAACCTAGTTACGGGTGAAACTGCCCCCTCAGTTTCAGCTAGATAGCTTGCTAGCTAATTTGGCTTTCACGCACGTTGCTCAACTGTCATATTACTAATAGCTAGCTATCAAATAGGGTGACCATACGTCCTCTTTTTGCGGGACATGTCTTCGTTTAGAGACGCATGTTTTAGGTCCCAAAACGAGGACATGTCCGGGAAAAAAGAGGATGTATGGTCACCCTATAACTAATACAGCATCATCACGTTTCTTCTGACCAAATAGTTAATTTTACCACAGACACTGCAAGCAACCTGTTCTTACAACTTTAGTACTGTTAGCTAGCTACCAAATTAACATTTTACTCATATTTGGTGTTGAGGCAATCCAAAAGTAACAGAAAGTAATCAAGTCACGTTACTTTAATATTGTGATACTGGGATTAGGTTACTGGGTTACTTGGGTTACTGACTACATTTTTAACAGGTAATTAATAATTGTATCAGAATACATTTTTAAAGTAACCCTCCCAACCCTGGCTGTGTGACATACAAAAAATAGTTTCTATATGCAAGTGTGTTGGAGGATTGCATTCACTTTACCTGAGAACTCCTGTTTGAATGCAGAGGGTGTTGCAATTATATGAGCTTAGTATACAAGATAAGGGTTGCACAAAGGGGGGAAAGCAAAAAAAGATAGATAGGTAGAGAGATAGATAGATAGATAATAAGATAATGCTTCTGTCAGGGCTCCGCCCTCCTAGCTGTGGTGTTTTTGTTTTTCCCTGTCCATGTGCTTTTGTTTTTCCTTGTGTTCCAGCCCCGCCCCGCTCCCCGCCTGGTCCCCGCCCACCTGATTGCCCCATTACCTTCACCTGCCTGCCTGCTCACCTGCATCCCATCTCCTCATCAGCCCAGCCCTATTTCTACCCTGCTTGTTCCTGTCTTGTTTGCCAGTTCGTCTCAGCGTTTCCGTACCTGTTTCGTTCCCGCAGTTTTTTGGATTTCTGTATTCTCCGTGCCTGACTCTGCCTGCCCTTCGTCTTCGTTTCCTGCCTGCTGTTTTTGTCCCTTTGCCTGATTGTTTGCCTGCCCGGTTCCTGATCCCGCCTGCTTCTGTTACTGACCCTGTTTTTGTCCACGGACTGCCTTCCGGTTTTCGACCCTGCCTGCTTTTGGTTTCGCTACTTTCCTGCCGTCATTTATAAACCCGCCTGCAACCTGAAGATCTCTTGGTCTGCGACTGAGTCCCTGCCTGAGTCCTTACAGCTTCCCTACTTTTCATATTTTGTCAGAGATATGAATTCTGACAATGCATGTACAGGAAGTTTTCTAAAGGCCTAATCATACATTAAACAGACTTCCCCTACTCAAATATTAATACAGAGAAATTTACACATTAATCTTTTATGGGATGTCTCCATTTCAATTTGAGCATACTTCAGAAGTTTATATATTTGCTTTTTATTCACTCTTCTGCACTGCCATCTCCCATATACAGGGGCCATGTATCTGCTTTTCCCTCCTGCCTTCTTAATTTCTTTCTTTCAAAGTTAATTTGAAGTGTGAGCAGTGTTTAATTGATGATATTTTATTCCTTGGAGCATTGTGCTAATTCCCAGTGAGGGAGGATGTGGGCGGATATGTAAACACTCACATCACTGTGAACGTAGAGGTGTGAAGCCGTCAAGGGAAGGGCTGTAAGCATCAACACATATGCTGGTTGTCAGCACACATACAGTAGAAACCACAAACACGGAGATCCACTGTAGCGTAGATCCGTGTATCAGTGGAAATGATAGCAATTAGTAATGAGAGAGTTGTCACCATTGTACCAAACTCTTTCAAGTTTCCACAAAACCATAAAGCACAAAGGAAAACTATGCTGAGGCAAAAATGGAGTTTTCCCAAATGCACGGGAAAAACACTTTCATTTTGTGACACAAGCAAACGCTTAGGTGTTGCTGGTCGTACGGAATGTGTATGCAATTTTTCTCTTTTTTCCTGTTGCTGTCTCCCCCAACATATTGCGTTCTTTATTTGATTACATCTCACAAACCTGACGTGCAAAGCCCTATTTGCATAGCAGAGGCAAAGACACCAAAGCGTTGGGAGACGGGGGTGTGGGATTTCCGTCGGACCTGGTGGGCTGCGGTTTCATCGACCCACGCCGGAACAGCTAATCAGAAACTGGGGCTTAGCACGCCCACTCCTCCGACATGGGCCGAGCTGCGCGGGGATCTTTAATTCCTCCGCCAATGCCGCGTCTGCTCGTTCATCATCGCTTCGCCACCGCAAGGGTGAGCCTCATTAAGGCTGGTTTCCCGCTGGGGTCTGGGCTCCGCAGCAGAGCACACCGGTCACTGCCGACCCCGTAGGCTCGCTAAAACATCCAGACTCACACTTTGCGAAAATGAACACATATCAAATACGAGCATTCTGTTCACTTAGTTTTGTGGAAAAAAAGATACACCATCCTTGTCTTCTGGACCTCCCTATCAAAATATTGTACATAGAGGTTGAATAATCTTTTTTCAGATCTACAAGCAATTTATATTTACACTTGATGAAATGCAAATATACAGAATGCATCTAAATCTATATGTTTATCTGATTGATGCTCATTTACTTGTCCCTACAGTGCCTTCCTTCCTTTTGGTCCTGTTGCTCATGTGACACACGTGCCATGACAGCTTTGTAAGTTACTCTGAATAGGAGTGTTTGATGAATAAATAAGCGTGATAGCTTATTTACAGCTTATCTGCTAAGCAAATAAACAGTGGAATGGAAGAAGGAAATACACAGGGGTATAGGAAAATGTGGAAGGCTGTGCAGTGAGACTACCTGGAGAGATTACCCGCTCATTCACCCTGCAGTTAAACTGCGATGTTTAAAGATTTTAATCCAGGTAGGTTACACCAGACCTGGCCTGTGCTCATTGCAGACTTCACTTTGCCTGTGCTGGGGTATTCAAAATGCCTGAGGCATCCCTCTCCCTACTTTGACTGCTCCCATTGGGGCATTATTAGATTGCTCTTTAATATGAGAGCCGGGCGATAGGTAAAAGCCGCCTGTGAGGATGATCACAAATGTATTACCTTGACGGTTTATTCGATGTGTTCCTTTTTATCGTTTTTCCCTGCAAGCTTTCCGTGGGGTCAACGACTGAAGTGAAAAATATCTACCAACCCCCCCCCGCCCCCCCACCCCGGTTTTCAATTTTCCCAGCTGACGCGTGCTGTCGTTTCACGGGGGGGAGTCATCCTCTCCCCCGTGACAGAACTCGGCGTGCTTCTGAGGAACGTGCCTGACACATCCAGTGCGTGTCACACTTTACGGCACCAACAGTGTGCCAAAATCCCGAGGCCCATGTGCTCAACCATATTATCCATCTGGAGAACGCTGACAATCACAGAGCCACCACTTTCAATCAGGACAAGAAAGCAATGGCAAACACATATTGGCAAGTTTAAATAGTGTGAAATGAAGAGCAGACCTGGACACAAAGATGGTGAAACCAGAGAAGGAAATCCCATAGAACATAATAAAGGACACAACATCCTGGGACTTTTCTAGACTGATAAACTTTGACCACTGTGCAGAGGTGTGTGGAGAAGAGAGAAGAACATTTTTACATGAAAGAAAGATTATATAAATGTGGGAGGGAAGCTTAACCAGATAATGGATAGGCAGGCCTTTCATGAAACACATGTAATGATTACTTTCACTACAACCTGGGTTATTACGATATAAACATGCAACAGAAAAATAGGAAATGACAAAATGTACAAAACCAGTGTTTACCCTTAAATAATACACCACAGAATCTGGTGTTCAACTCTCAAATATAACAAATAACAACTAACAAAGGAGGTAGAGCTTTGCCTTTCAACCCTACAAGGTTAAACATATCAACTTAAAGCCATGTGCAAGTGTGTGCATATTGGTGCTCCAGAAAAGATTTTTTTTTTGGTAATCAGAGTGTCGATACTGTGCTTTGATGGACAAATAAGCATCATTTTATTATACACCTCATATCTCATCTCCCTCATCCCTCCCTCCCTCTCTCTTTCTCTGTCCCACTCCAAAGATGAGCAGTTCTCTCCAGCTGGCAAGAGTCTTTATCATCTCAGAGGACTGATAGCTCTTGACATGGTCTTTGAACACCCTGTCAGGAGATACAGTGATATCTAAGACAGTCTCATCGGCGCACACCTTTGAGTCCAGACCCCCAGGGATAAATTTTGTGAATAAGTAATACATCTGCAAACAGCCATGGAACTGAAACAAAACTGGAACACTTTTGCTTCTCTCAAAAACATCCAAACTATAGGACAAATGTAAAACACATGCAAACCCATGTACTTCTAAGTTATTTAACTTAATGTTTTTTTGTCTGTTCTCTGTGCTATATTTTCCTTTCATGCTATCACCTGTAAGAAATTCAATAAGCAAAATGTATGTTTTCAGTAATTAACCTGAACACTACAACCATTCAGTGGATTGTTTCAGCCATTCACAACATCTCTTGTTATTCATGTGCCTCTCTCATTAAATAATGCAAGACATTTCTAAATTTAAACTGTTAATTAAAGCGTTTACTCTTTTTTTTTTCCTTTCACACATTTCACTTGCAATGTTTCTGACAGGCGGTTGTGTGCGTGACGTACAGTTCCCTGTCTCAGCTCCCCTATCACGATGTGCATTCTCTCTTCATTAGAAGGGTATTTTAGAAAATATGGAGAGTGGATTGTTTTATTGTCATTTCTGTGAACATTAGAACGTTTTTTCTGGACACTGAAACTATGTTTTATTGTATCTCTGTACCACATGTCTCTGCAGTATGATCTCAGGAAGGAAGCTAACTCTGCTTTAGCCTGTGTCTTATGTGTTTATATACCGACTATCTTAAAATATATAGTCAAATGTTGACCTGTGCATGATGAAAGATGTAGGTCAGAAACAGATGCTGATTTTGAAGATTTTGATGTGAGCCATCAACAAATATAAAAGCTCCATGTAACACATCCAACATGATTATGGGGAGGTGGCTGCTTCTTAGTATTAATTACCAGGGATAAAAATAAAAAGAGATAACAGCCTACATAACACTTTATTTCAGTTCAAGAGTGGCATGTTCCAGACACCTATGCTATAAATAGATTCAATTTATCAAAAAGTTAGAGTGCTATTCCCGGAGAAACCAGCCAGTGGGTTTGCGTGTGATGAAGTGACAACACTCCACAGTTTTACAGGATGTGCTTATTGTATTTCTTGCTCAGCATCTAAAATGTTTCCTGTGTAAATATATGCCACAAATGAATATCACAAGGGAGAGTGGCACTATCAAGAGATACGTCACTTCTAATGAGAATGTTTTCATGTAAGTTTTCGTGACTAGAAACAGAACTCCTTACCATGCTACTTCACTTTGGTGAGAATGAAGCTAGAACCTCTCTTTTTTGGTACAGGGAGCTGCACTTTGTTATTTTATTTTCCTAAATTAATTATTTTGCGAACTAATTATGTTCAAGTGTAATGTCGCTTTCTTTTTCTGAGCAAGTTCAGGCCTTTGCACAGTTGTATTCAGAATATGATGACGTTCTGAGTAAAGAGGAGAGCATGCTCACTGAAATGAACGCATTATGCACAATGGAAGAAGGAGGACAGATTGTTTATAATAAGGAAGGGACCATGTTTGAAGGAGGGAGTGCTATAAAGATTTTATCGCTTGGAACTTAGTCGAGGAATGATGTAGCAATCCGTTAAATCTAAGATCTTACAAATTAGCAAGGATGAAGTTAATTGCACCAAATTTGAATTCAACACTCAATAGTTTTACTCCACACCATGCCGATGAGAGTATGTTTGATTAACAGTTGCCTAGCAACAGTGTATCAGAGCCATCTGTTGACTTTTCAGTCAAAGGGACACACTAGAAAAGTGGGGAAATCCCAACTTAGCCCACTAATGATTTTGAATAAAATACAGTATGAGATACGATATACAGGCTGTGCAGGGAATGCGATTTACCCAAAGCGAGAATGGAGCAAATGTGTCCATGGGCTGCATTCAGGAAAGCAAGGTATGTGGAAGAAAGAGCTAAGAAGCAAAATGTACCTTTCAATGGATTTTTTTTTTCAGGGACTTTTATTCAAGTCTTTTATTCATTGACACACAATCTATGTTGCTTTTACCAGACATGTATATGTAATATTGCTTAGTATCTTCACTGCATCAGAATGAATATGTATATATGGGCTGGACTCTAATGATTATCCATCCATAGACAGTTGAATATACTACGGACAGCATTACCCATACCCATATCTGAGGTCTGACAGGTCAATACACTTGTTTACCCCATTGTTCAGACTGGATTTGGACTTGCCATCCTTTTGCTGTCTTACAACAATTCTTTACACAGCAGCAACTTGTTCAAGGCATCTGCCTGTCTCTCTTTTTCACTTCTCCTACTGTTCTTGTATCACACTTCAAAGACTCATGCAAGAATTAAGGTGATCTTGAATAACAGTAGATGAAGGTATGATTAATACCTGTACTGTAGCATCTGTTACTTCAAAACTGTGGCACATTGGCTGACTCCCACACACAAATCCATCAATTTTGCTGCATGAGCATTGATGTTCCGCTAAGTGGGAAGAAATGTAATCCCATAATTCCTGAGGAGCACAAATGACTGAAAATTCCACTCAGACAAAACCAATTTCCCACAATTTAGACACGGAGAAAATTGCATACACAGATTTCATTCATTTCATCAAAGCAGGTATATAGTTGTTTGGTTTTGCTAACTAAATCGTGCAAAACCTCAAATAAAGAAAAACAAGGAGAGGTGAGGAGCTGGCTGCTCAGTATCATTTGGATGGAGGTGAATCGCATGACATGCATCTGTGCAATGATTGGATACTGCAGAAAATCATTTGCATGGAATAGGATTCACGTCTTCCCTGTGCAAGGACTTGCATCAGAGTTGCAAGTGTATTGCTGATGGATAGAATTTGGTGTGCTGCAGACCAATCTAGGGTGGATCTGGTTGCAAGTCACACAAGTTGGCTGTAAATTGCTTGGTGTAACATGGGCTTTTCTCAACACATAAATACTTCAGTTGCCATACATCCTAGTTTCCTGTCAAATGTCCCTAATTTCCATATTCTCTCCCACTCCTCACTCTATTTCTTTGTGTTTACATGGACCCTTATGAGATATCACCACTCCTGCAGTTTCCTGCCAATTCAGCACCAGAGAAGTCTGGCTGCTGTTTCCATAGAGGATTTATATTTATGTCTTTAATGGTGCTGATGTGTAACACGACTATGACAGCAGAATTCACATTAATCTTGTGCCTTTCGTATTTTTTTTTTTTTTTTTTGCATTTTGTTAAGGCTGTGACTTGCATTAGCCCTTGACTGTTTACCGCTTAGTCTTAGCTAGCTGCCATTACATTAGAAACCTGCCTGGCCCTTATCCATCTTTATGTTGTCAATTTTATTGTCTCTTGGCTCCAGATACCTGGTACAATGGCATAACCACATGACATAATGTTGCTCTTTAAATTGCCTTTGGATAAGGATATCTGACGAAACCCCCCGATAACATCAGCAATAATAATAATAACAATAATAATAATAATAATAATCATCATCAACATCATCGCCATCATCATCAACACCATCATCATCATCAATGAAGCAGCAGCAGCATCACATTTTCAACTATAATAATACCAGTTGGGTGGCATCCGCACCTGCACACCTGAGCATCTGTAATTCCAGCCCAGCCAAGTTTCCGAAAAAGGCCTGCAGAAAGTAGTCATGGCCACCTGGGACAGCAAGACTCACAGAAGGCCTCACTGAGACTGTTTTCCAGAGTGCATCCTGATTAATGATTTACTGAAACACAGACATATGCAGTATTCATGTCGGCCAATTTCCCTTTTCGGTAGCTCTGCCCTTCTGAGAGTACCCCGGTCTGCCAAAGCACTGAGTGTCAGAGCAGAGACTGGAGATCATATTCTAAGGTTAAATGCCTGAAGTTCAGTTTGCTGTTTAGCTGTTCTGATTGTTATGGCCTGAGAATGTTTGGAAATATGACCTTACTATAGACATGTTCTTCCATTAATATTAAGGTATTACAAAATCCACAGCTGTGTGAGGAAGAATAGTGTGCTAAATCTGTGGCTTAGTTGTATATACCTGTTCTTATTGTTTTTTACATAAATATTTTAAAGTAGTTTCTGCATTCACCATATTTCCAATTATATAGCTACTACTAACATTTATTATTTTGGATTGCAATTCATTTTTGTTTTGTTTTGGTGCAATGTTATTTTTTCCGCAACTGTTTGTGTTTTTGCTTCTCCACCTATTTTATATGAAAATCAGATTAAATCACAAAATGTCTTATAAATTGAATAAATAACAAGTCATACAAGTATCAGTAGTGTCCTAATGAAAACTGCCTCTCTGGTTATGAACTTATTTTATAATGTCACTTAAGAACTGAAAAAAAAAAGTTTTATTATCAATATAATAACGTTGTTCTTGGACCACTGGACCAAGTCCCACCCCTAATTCATAACACAAATGACTTGTTATGCACTTTACTGTTTTTATGGGGTTTGAATATAAATTGGTAAGTGGCACTGATATTTCAAAGCATCTTAAAGTGGCAAATCATAATTAATCTCTCTATGGAATTTTCTCTATGGAAATGTTTTGGTATCCATTTAAGTTTATCATGTCCATATAATCATGAAGAAATTGCTTTTCTATAGCAAAGAAAAAATGCTAAAAAAAGGTTTAAGTCCATGATTTATGAATCTTTGCAAAATGTAGTTGTAATGTAATGATTAATCCTATTTACTAAAAATTCCCTATACAAATCACATATTGAACAGTCATTTACCTTAAATAGGTAAAATTCTATTATGACACATTGTCATGGCAACAGTTCTTACCTTTAGTACTAATGTTAAATTCACTACATTTGAATTTCAATTGGTGGATTTCATCTTTTAGCTAATGAAGATTATACCCTGGAGAATAAATAAAACACCAAAGCATTTAATTAATTGTGCTGTTTTGGCACAATTAATTGTGTTGTTTTGTAGAGTGAGGTTGGTTTGTAAGTATAGATGCCAATTTTCTGTTTTTAATTTAATGTAAACAACCAAATAAAATAAGGTGGTGGATTACTGTCATTAATACAGTCTGCACCATACTTTTAGATAATACAAAACATCTCAATCAAAATCAAGATCCACAAAACATCCGAATGCCTCACCTTACATGTAACCCACTTGCCACCAGTTTCTTTAAATGTTAAATTAATTCCTGTTGGTGTCACAACCCACCTGATATCTCCTTTGTTGCCCCCACAGCTGGGTTTGTCTGTAATTGTATTTGCATAGTTCACACAGATTTCTCAAACGGAGATGGCTTCGAGCAAATTGTTATGCTTGACTTGGTCAAGGCTGATTACAAAACATAATTTCCGCATAAAGTTTAATCTGCTTACTCACTACACGTTCAGTGCCATTATTCCCAGCCCTTTGCTAAAACATCACTGTTTGTTCGAACCAGCAAGCGGACCAGGCCCTGGTCCTCCCCTGCCTGGACTACCGCTACTTCCTCTCTGCTGCGCTCCCTGAATATGAGGTTACACCCCTGCTGTTCATCCAGAATGCTGCTGCTCAGCTGGTCAACAGTCTCTCCATAAACTCCCTTTACTGGCTGCGAGTGATGGCTAACATCCACTTAAAAATTCTGGTGTTAGCCTGCACAGTGGTGAGGGGAACGGTTCTTCAATATCTGAAATCAGTCATCGGACGCTATGCGCTGGCCAGGCCACTCTGTTCCGCAATCTCAGGATGCTTGCCCTCCGCTCCCCTTCACAGTATCATGTCCCAGGCACATTATTTGTTTCTTCTGGCCCTGATGCAGTGGAATTAGCTTCCGGTAGGACTCAGGACAGTGTCTCTGGACATCTTCCATTCACACTGAAAACCCACCTCTTCAGGCTGCGCCTTGATTTGCCCTAACCATAACTTGCCTATTGCTTATTGTAGGGTATATTATATTGCCATATCAAAGGTACATGTAGTGCTTGCATATTTTCTTAAAGGATGTATGCAATAGCTGTCACAGCACTGTGTAAGGCTTTGGCACATATTCAGTGTGATCAGTTTCATTTTGTATGTAGTATTGTATTTAATGCAATCTTCAGTTAAGTCACTAAAAAAGTTAACTTATCAAGAATTCTAAATGCATAAATTACAATTATTTCCTTATCTGTATATTCCCTATTCAATATAATTTACAGTATTATAGTTCAATCCCATACAATTTGAAAACTTTCAGTCTTGCAGTCTCTTGGAGAATCACTGAGTTAATTGAGTTAACTCAGAAATTGAGTTAATCCACCTTTCTAACTTTATAACTGTGGGTGCAGGTTTATGCTGTGGGATGTGCTATGTGGGATATGAAATGATTTCTCTCTATAATTAGAGTCCTCTGTAAATTCTCCTACTCTGACATTTCCCCTCATCCTTTATATAAACTTTTCGTTTTCGTTGCTCACTGCTAGAAGTCTGTCTGCTATTACACAGTATTTGTGCAACTAACAATCATAGCATTCAAGTAAAGCCATATATAATATAGTTTTGAAATATCAGCTTTACTGTTTGAAAATAATCTGAGTAATCTGTATGTGTGTGTGTGTGTGTATCTAAATATGTAGATGTAGATAATGTCCATGCATATATTGAAAATCTTTTATTCTTGTATGACCCTATCATGGCAGCATGTTGTCACAAGTATGCATTAGGTCACACAGCGGATCATCTGAATCCTACATTTTTTTTCTTTTTTTTACATTCTCACGAGTGTAAGTGACATTTGATGACATTTTCCAGCTGTTCTGAGGACTCTGCCCTTCTCATCCCTTCTCACGTGTGTGCATGTACGCATATGTGTGTGTGTGTGTGTGTGTGTGTGTGTGTGTGTGTGTGTGTGTGTGTGTTTGTGTGTATATGTGTGTGTGTGTGACTGTGAGCTATGTGTGTGGAATGCAGAAATGATGGGCACAGTGTGGCCATTTAAGCACAGAAAGAGCTTGTCCGTTCCATAGTCACAATTATCCAGTTAAGTAATTAAATTGAAACATATCACTCCTCATTATCTTATCGTGATTACAATAAGGTTAGTCTTGGAATAGATGACATAGTCTGTCATTTTCATCTGTGATCTAAAATTTTAGATCATAATTTCATTCTGAGTGTGGTATATATTAACTTACATTTCCATCTAAGGGAAAATTGACATCCTTGGTCAGAAACAGGAATAAACAGATTTATCCATTTAGAGGTGGTAAACATTTGTGGAATGACAAATATTAGGACAAATGATTCGGTTGCAGCCTCTCCAAGGTTCTGTTACAGCTTGAAAGATGCCGCAAAGTACAATTCAGGACGGTGGAGGACAAAATGTAAATAGACTTTCAAATCAAAGAGGAAGCACTCAAATCCATGTTTGGCAGCACTGATGGATGCAGCTCTAAAAAAATCGGATAAGTGAACACGACAGTTGAAAAGGTTAATCCATACACTTAGCACACATCCTGCTGCGATCACTGAGTTTCCCATCTAAAGAGGCATTAACTGGACCTGCCTCAGGTTGGTACAGTACTGGAGATCCTCTGGAAATCTGGGTGTTAATCAAAACAGAGGCTTAATACCTAAAGAAGTATAGGCTATTAAGAATATTGTATCAAATGTAAATTGGATACTTGAACTTGGGGTGGGATACTTAAATAGCATTTCTCCATGTGATGTATAAGCTTTTATTGTCAATTATAGGGCCAGGTCTGAGTTTGGTTGGGTTAGTTTAAGTAAGTTGAAAAAAGTGTTACATGTTTTTGTTTTTTTTTTTCTTGTACAACATCATGAGCTTGGTGGTCACTGAAGGGAATGAAAAATGTCTGGTAGGAAATGTGACTTTTTAAAGTTCCTGAAAAACTAAGGGAAAAAAAAACACTTATTAGATTGAATGGAGATATGTTGGAATTTTTCTTACCTTTTCTTATTCTGCACATTTAAAGACCACAATTAGAGGTTTACGTTTTTACTATTGCAGCATGACAATCCATTATAATTAATTTTGGTAATAGCATAGGTATAGGTAATGAGGGAAGGTGGTACAACCCCTACCAGCTAAGTGGTGAAAAAACACTTCAGTGATGACTCCTCTGTGGAGTGGAGTTCTGAGAGTCCCATTGCCTGAGAGTTCCACCCTCAAATACTATTAATATTCTATCACTGCTATCACCATATGTCTGACTCTGTGCTGGAGGATGCTTGAACCTGGCTTGAACAGTATTGTTTACTTGACTCATAGATCTGACTCCTTGAATCCAATATTTTTGTGGGCAGAAGTATGCTACACACATCAGTGATTTAAGAGGGTTTCCTCTCTTGCTTTTCTTTTTCCTAGTGCTTACAGAGTGTGTTATCATGAGTGTCACTCCTGTTCAACTGCTGTTCTGTTCTGTCTGTTGATGTTTTTTCTAATGCATTCACTGCCTTGGCACATGATATTTCAGGATAAACAGCTGCACCAAAATAGCTATGTTTAGAAAGCAGATTACCTAGATTCAAATAAAATTTCTCTAAGCAGGTTGAGTCTGGACTGACAGCATTGCTGTTGTGCTGCTCCTCATCAGAGATTTTCAAAGCAATTTTTTCTCCACAATTTTTAAAAAGCCGATCCATTGCCTATGTGCAAGAAAGGGAAAAAGGGTCTTGTAGCTATCAAAGTATGATAGAAAGGGAGAGCACGTGCAGTGAGGAAACCAGGAATCTGTAGAGCACCGGGGCAGCTGGTGAGCTAATAACAGGGGAGGATGAGAGCTTACCTTTATTTAGTAATTATCCCAAACCTGATTTTGATTGTTTAGGATGATTAACAAGCATGCAAATTTAAATAAGGATCTCATTAGCAGCTGACTCCTTTTTACTTGATTACATCTAATGTAGTAGCTCTGCCTCTCTGTCCTTCACACAAGCTCCGTCTGTTTAGGCACAATAAGGTAAGAAGGGACTGAGAGGCTGATGGGAGATCCATGCTAAAATCGAAAAGCTTTTTAATCACAATAATAAAAAAATGGGTTCATGGCAATTATCAGTTTAAAGGGAGGTTCTCTGCCACCACTAATTGTAGCTCACCTCTCTCGCGCAAGAATCATCGGCAGCTAATCACACATCGCACAGACAAGCTAATGGACACCGTTATGGGATTTTGAGGGGGAAGGCAATTCTGTATGAAGTATTGTGTTCCCCTGTCGTTGCAGGGTCATCTCTTACGCTCTGCTAGCGCACTAGTCTGAGATCACAGACAGCCCAGCGCTCCCCTGGGGGAACCCAAGCTGGTGCGCTCTAATGACTCCTCCTGACCAACTTCAGGGGATCCCCCCCCCCCCGCCCCCGACCTCCCCCCGGGGAGTCTCACACACATCCTGTCAGAGTTACCCATGGGCCTCACCAACACTTCATTCAAAATGGATACTCCTGTAGAAAACACAGTTCTTTGAGGTCTGCTTGTTCATGCTTTTCCCATTCAAAGTCACGTCGTGGTAATGGAATGCTGAAATACCAGTGTCACATGTGGTGATGTGATGCTAGCTCTGGTGCTTGCGTATTTTTGAAAATTTTACAGAGTAAGGCTATTTCATATTATATTTTATATGTAGCACACATCCCTCGTTTTGATGCTATTCAGCGTCACATTTGTGAAGATTTTCTCCTTGTTTGTGCTCTTCAATCATCTGGCGTTTAGCCAAGGGCAAGTGTACTATAAGATTGCATGCCTGAGGCTGGCAGAGCAAAATGAAACTTGAGCTACCTCTCACAGAGGTGGTGATGGGAGTCACAGGGGTTGCAAACTGGATGTGAATATTGCCAAATTGAATATCCATTAAAGTTTTACTCTGCCTCGATTACGTCATTGCATTTTTCCTTAAAAAATGAAAAATTCAACACTTCATTTTGTAATGTTATGCAAAACTGAGCATTCTAACATATCAAATCATATCTGAGAAACCGTTTCTATGGATTTCTTTAGCAACATGCCAACAAAATGCCTGCTGGTTTACCTTCGTGGAACAATGCAGCAAATTATTGAACAGAACAGAATCAATAGACCCTGATCAGTCAAATTTTAATTCTTTGTTAATTTTGTCTTTTTCATTTTATCTAAGACATTAACAAACTACTTCAACATGCTCCTGGGCATCCAGGATGTGCATTCCATGCAGGTGGCTCTGCTTTAATTGGCTCCCTGGTTTATGACTACATTTCCCAGGTTCCGGGCTCCTGACAGCTGACTGGCTCATAAAAAATGCTTGCTAGCCAAAGAGAACGACAGCCTTAATACTTTATTACCTCAGAGGTACATTTGTGAGAGAGAGAGTGTCATTTTGCAAGCTTGTCCCTTCAGTGACCATAATGGGATACAGCTGTATCTGTCAGTAAATTACATGTTTATAGTTAATAGGAAAGAACAAAATGGGAACGGTGCCTCACAAAACATGGAGGGAAAAAACACTGAGCCAATTTACTTATTTAACCCCACATGTCTACACTGAATTAGATGGAACACGGCACTGTCCTTTAGCAGTTCGATTCCTCCCCACTGCATGTGAAGGAGTGCGCAATGACCAGGCTGTGCTCCAATATGAGGCCCCATGGAGATGCCTGCCAAGCTGATCCCTGATCCAAGCTTTAATAATGCAGAATGCTCAGGGTTATGCTAGCGGTCACAGTTCTTTTATAATGATAGTGAGCAAAGTGGTCAGCACGCCTTGTCCACGTGTTACAAAATAGTAAAAGATGGCCAGTCCAAATGTCGCAGTACATTTATGCAGGTCTGTACTTGGCTATTATCATGTAATAAAATAACATCAAAATAGAACACTCATCTTATTGCAGTACATTACACTGTTGTGAATTTCACTCAGATCGATTTGGGATTAAGAGTTTTTTTTCCCTGAACCAGCGGTATAGTCTCTTTTATTTATGCATTCATAATTTAATTCAGCTAAATTCATCTCATATAGCCTGTCTTTGGGTAAAGCTTTTGGAATGGTATATGGTATATGGAATGGTAACACATATAGATGTGTATTTTAAACAAATAAAATGCAGGATAAGGAGTCAATACAAGAAGTTATTGTGAGTTACAATGGACGGTATAGTGCTAATTCAGTGGAGTGCTATATTGTGTAATATAAGCAGGGACTGTGCATGAGCGAAGCTATTGTGATCCCTGTTTAAATAGGGTCCTACTGTGGTTTCAGGTTGTAGCCTATATAAGTATTCCAGCACACGGTGGCCATGGGAGTGGTGGCACCACGGGAAGTGTTCTTCAGTCTCACAGCTGAGAGAAATTGAGCAAAGCGCACTGGAATCACAGTAGCTACTTTGGAAAGTGCAATTAGCAGACCGATAGATTTTTGTTCGGCAGGTGGCGCACAGGGGAACCACTTATTGGGTCTGAGCCAAGGAAAAGATAGACACAAACCGTGGAGTGGGAGAGGGATTTTCTTGTTGTTTTGTGCTGTTGGTTTATTGAAACCTGTAGCCTCACTTAATTTTGTTTTCTTCCCTTTTTTTAAAGATTGAGCGAGAGAAATCCCAGTGTCTGCCTGTCTTCAAACAGTGCCTTCAGTCCTGGCAAACTGAACCCAGAATATTGCATTGCTTACACTGAATGTAATTTTAGCTGTCATTTGAAATGATGGGAATTTAGATGGGAGGGCAATTGAATATAGACACTGCACTGCTTCCCGACCCATAAGGTCAACATTTTTCCTGTAGGTTTGCGACTGTACAAAAGCCATTTGGGCATAGAAAATAGAACAATTTCATATTCTCACCACGTGTGTTTACTTGGTGCATGCACCAGATTTTCCAAGTGTAAATCTGGTATAAGAGTTAGATGCAGGTGGATCCCACATTTAATCCCCCGCAGTCTGAGCACACCGTTACTGGATACTTACCTATTGCCTCATTTCGCTATCATCTGCGTGGTCCATGAATCCCCCCTTCCAGAGTAAGCAGGACTATCTGTAAGGATCAAGCAGTTGGTATCCTTCAATGTCTGTGATTAGTATGCTGAAAAATGGTCCCATCTGTCAAGGGTCTCTTGGGGTGTGGGATTAACCAGTGACACCGAGAGGCCGTTAATAAGGACAGGGAGTAAACACATTCTGGATCATCGGGCGTGGTGCGTGCCTGCAGCTGCTCTCGTCCCCATCAAATTTATGTGGGGACACATCTGGTCTCAGATGGTCAAACAAAAGTAGGGCTCCTCAAAGGGAACGTGTCATTTGATATGATTATGTCATGCCGAGGATAATAACAATGGAAATCTTTGTGGGTTTTAGAAACTGTCAGAGTATTCTGATAATTTGTTTTTTTTTTCCATTGTTTTCTCCCATAAATAGAAAACACAGGTGGTTTTGTATTGAACAATGTAGATATTGCATTGAATTTGTGTTCCTGTTTGTTTTATTTTCATCTTTTGCTATACTGCCTGTGCTCACAAAAAAGAATGCACAGTTTAAGGTCTCATTCTGCAAATGGCTATTGCATGGCAAATTAGAAAGATGTTAGAGAGATTTCAATTCAGCAATTCAATTCAAGCTCTGGATTTGTTGTCAATT
Source organism: Megalops cyprinoides (assembly GCF_013368585.1). Taxonomy (NCBI): domain Eukaryota; kingdom Metazoa; phylum Chordata; class Actinopteri; order Elopiformes; family Megalopidae; genus Megalops; species Megalops cyprinoides. Next base: position 19,711,367 of record NC_050584.1, read on the forward strand.
AGTCACACACGACAAGAGAAAGGAAGTGGGTGGGGATTTCTCATGGGATTCAGTAATTAACTGAGAAACACCACTCCGGTGTAACAATATTACACTTGATATTGAAATAATGAGTATCATTATTTTCTTTTGCTGCTGTGCCATATTTACTGAACATATATTGTTTGTAGTCATATACTAATTTTGCTTTGTATGCAGATGTTAAAATAATCACTAATTTCCTGAAGTAATTCTGTAGGTTAATACTACATTGTAGTGCTAAGGGACCAGTCTCCAGTTAAATATTTGTTTGTTTGTCCAAAGAAGGGGGCAGGAGATTGATGTATAATTCAGTCCCAGTTGTCAGTATCCTTATTCCCTGTGGTGCCCAGCAAGCATCTAATCAACTGTGGGGTTCACCAAACAGAAAACAACAGAGCTACTGTGGTACAACACCAGCTGCAAGCAATGACTGCTCTAAAAACACTCACCTGCTGGGTCCTCATTGAGTCAGCTCACCCATAAGCAAACTGTTGAATGGTCTCAACCTGCACATTTGATTTGAATGCTTCCATCACCCAAAGTCATCCACCTGACATACAGAATGGACGCATTTGGCCTAAGCCCAGACTCTACCTCCAACCCTGAAGAACTAGGACCTCTAGGCTCATGCCTGCTCCTTTCTTCATCTAGGATGGGACTGTGGCTGCTTTTTGACTGGGTCTCTATGGCCGCTTACTGATAAGATATGATTATATACTGCTGAGCTTTTTGCAGTGTATTCCCACCAGCTGCATCTCCGGTGTTCCATTGCACGTTTCCCTTCAACAGCTACAGAAGCCGTTTTCACATATGAACTCCAGACAGTGTCTGGAGAATCAGGTCTGGACATTGTCCAGAGCTGACCTTCCACTCATTTAGCACACAACAGGAGATTGTCCGTGTCAGACACGTTCTCACCTAGTTGAAATACTCCGTTTGGTTTAGGTGAGGGGTGGCACCTGGGTAGAGCGTGCAGGAGGTAGGACATGACGCAAAAAGTACGCTGCAGAAATCACAGTGGCTGTACGTATTTGAAACAACCTACTGCATACTGTGGACTACACAAGTACAGTATATACTGTATACTGTATGCTATTTTTCAGTGTAGTACCCAGTATGTGACCATTAATGATTACATTACATTTGTAGTATGTTACATTGTTGCGTGAAATCACTGCGAGTTTAAAAACGTCCAGATTTTCTCATGGTATTTTCCAGTTAGACGCCACTTGCATTCTCATGAGTGAAATGTTTTGACGAGTTCACGAAAAGTATTTGCAAGCTGAAGTATTTTCAGGTTTTTTCTTTTCAATGTCTTACCTTTCCGTGGTACAGGCACATAATGTGGCACGGAAGAGGAGAAAGCGAACATAGTTGTTGTACTTTTGGATAGCCTATAAAAATATCACACATAGCCATCCAAATGATGCTACCAGTACACATAATTTAATATTAATTATACATTTATTATAACAGGAAGTTAAGATTTTGTTGTTCACTATGTAATGTTAGGTCACCAGTTCACCTATCTCACTATACCTATCACTATTAGCTACAGCTTAGCTAGCTGCTAACCAGATAATAAACTACTAACTAACGTTATTAATCATCATAAGAGACCAGTTTTGGTAGTATAGCTATAGCTAACTATCTCTTTAATGATCGTTGGACTCAAAATAACATGTATTTGGACGTATCCGCAATATCAACGAAAGTGTGGAAAGCAATATACAGGCAAGCAGAAAAGAGTACGAAGCAGATGTTTGTATTCTTCTGGTTTTGCGCCAGTCACATGATAGAAATGTCATCAATACGCCTACTTGCTCACTGTGAATTCTCCAGACAATGACCTGCTCTATTCACACATGGACTCAATCAGACATTACACGGACTTTGTACTAGGGAGCTGGCAGGATAAAGTCCGTTTAATGTCCAGTCCAACTGATTCAGACATTTGCGTTCTCACATACAGCTCCTCCGGGTACCGTCTAGATAAGTTCAGGGTTTCAGTGCATGTTTGAAAGGGACTAGAGTTTAGGTACATAACAGTTGCTCCCATGTAATTATGCAAACTACACTACCAATCTTCAGGAAGTAGCACCCCTCATCTTTACTGAAATGAAAATTCCATTTATTAGTAACTGAAGCTGTTCAAACAAGGTATAACAGGTAATGACATTACATTATTTTACCATATAATTTATCACATAAATTCACTTATTATTTCGTTATTCCACTGGACATTGACTGAGGTAGTTTAGATTAACAATCTTGCTCAAGAACAATTCGTCTAACCAGTATTTTGAACAGGCAAATCCATTTTAAAAACTATATAAGACTTGTGCAGCCAAAATAGTGCATTGCTTAGTAAGAGTAGTTTTTCACTGGAAGTCATTGTTTACCCAAAGCAAAAAAATTAATGAACCGAACCACCACGTCAAATTTATTTTCAATTGCTGTAGCAGACTGTATTGTGATTGTGTCATAAGGAATCAATCAATACACTTTCTCCAGTACAATCAGGCCGTTTGTCTTAGTAAAGCATGTTATTTTAACCTTGTCTAACCTTGAGCTATAAGAAAGCATAGTCTGCCTATGTCTTTACTGTGGGATTATTAAAGTTATTTTCTTTTCTGTAATACTATACTATGTAAATAGATCTATTTTAAATGTATTAACTCAATAACAGAATTAGTGAGTCTCATGAATAACATAGGAGGAGCCCATAGAAGCCAAATATGAATCATGTTTCATTTGGCAATACTCAAGGGTCCCTAAAGAAAATTGGATTAGATAGGATTGGAGAATTTTAAGTGCTATTTCAACTGAAAATGAATTAGCTGTCATCAACCCTCAGTCCCCCTCCCCATGTGGAAAGGTTGAAAGCTACATTTAGAAATTCTGGAGTGCAGACAACCTTATATTCTCACAGTTTTGTTGGCTACACACACCGCCTTGTTGGCTATACACACCGCCTGTCTGAAGGCAGTAGCTGCAAGTGGCATATTTAAAGGTGGAGTTGTAGCGAGTTGAGTTGGCGTTGTCAGTCCTGCGTTACCAACGAGGATGTACATCACGGGATCACCACATCACTTCCGTCTGCACCAGATGTTCTGCTGAAGAACTGCTAATAAAACCAGATCATACAACTGACAGCTTCAGCAGCCCATAATGGCAGCTGCTGTTCTAATTAAAGCACCAGGATCCATTGTCTGCCATCAGTTGGGAAGGAGAAAGCCTGAAGCGTGAATATTATCAACATACTACTAGGACTACTGCTCACAATAATAATAATAATAAGAAGAAGAAGAAGAAGAAGTAGAACAAAATATGAATATTACCACTAATAAATAATAATCCCCATCATTATCATCATTATTATAATACATGTTTGCGATAGATTTTTTTTACCATCAGATTTCCATTTTCCCTGAGCTGAAATGCACGGAAACTGGAATATTTCAAAAGACACCTATTGACGCTTTATGGGGGTAATAAAAACCCTTTGAAAGCAGTTGGCTGAACATACCAAGCATTTTTTTAACAAAATCTTACTTTTGAAGGAGATTCACAACATGTGTGCTGGGTTCATGAAATAAACATCAAGCTCCAATCAGACGCATGTGCTAACGGATAATCGGAAGATAAACTGCTGATAACAGGCCCTGGCTGGCCGTAAAGAGAACAGGAGGAAGGTGCTAATGAAATGACCCCTTAGCCGCAGCCAGCTCCAGACTCCAAAAACACCACAGGGAGAGGCAGCTCTCGCCCTGAAGGGGCCAGCAGACAAAGAGACAATGCACCCCACAAATGAGTTTCCTGGACCCCGCCTGTCGCACGGCAAGCTGTTGCAATTTACATGTGCGAATGAGTAATGACTTTCCTCATGGTGCCTCACTCTGCTCTCACACCTCTCTTTGTCACAGCACCCGTCCTTTTTTAAGCCTGATGTCATGTACCTGTCTCTTTTTTCCTCCTCTCACTAGAATCTTTCTCTCTCTCTCTTGCTCAAACTACAACTAATAGATTGCCACCAGCCTCTAGACCCTACAGGGAATCACGATCAATTGATTCACCCATGGCGCAGGCTCTTATGAAAGCAAAAATGAGAGTCGTCTATTTCCTGTTCCTTAACAAGGCACTATACTCCGTTCAATTATTTACAAAGACATTCATGCCTTTGAATAATTGGCTAACTTGACTTTTGCTCTGCGTGGTGTGTCATGGGAGAGAGGCCCTGGGCAGATCTTACTCCTCTGAGCAGTAAGACAGAAATGTAAATGTGCACTTTCTTCACCCCATATGGAGGACCCTGTAATGAGACAGTCTTATTTAAAGGAAATTAAGAATAGGGGGTAGGTAGCAAATTCAGTCTTATGCAGTAATTAATTTCTGCAAAAAGGTGCAAATTGCTTTCACAGAAGGTGATGGTAGCATTCTGCTTTAATTCATTTACGGCTTCATTCATTTTAAAAATGCTCATTGAGATAAGGCAGGTGTGAGAGGCGGGGCAAAGAATAGACTTAGAGTCCCCTTTATGGATGAGACTTTGGTCAGCATATGGGGGACTTTTCTTGCGATTACACTTAGACAGCAAAGTAGAGAGATACTGAGGTACCCGGTTGTACTCCATATCATGTGATACCTGAGACTGTGACCCAATCACAGCACCCTGTGGTGCTAGCCCACTCAAATCACCACACCACTGGTCCTTTCTGCCAGGTAAAAAAACTCCTTTTTTTGTAGCGGAGTGGAGTTACATCAGGTTAAATTCTTGGGAAGAACAATTTTTATTGTTAAAAATGATTGAAAAGTTCAGAAGTCTCTGCATTTTCAGTTTGTTGCACTGTCCCAAAGGATATGCAATCCCAAATTACACCAACATCAATTTTATTTTGATGAAAGCAGCATGTCGTTGCTTTCGTTTAAATAATTCAGTACTTATGTGACTGGATTCCCAGAAGAGTCCAAATGCTTTCCGATTGTCTTGGATAAACAGTCTGTGTCATTTGCTCAAATGTCCACTGAAGTGTGACGGAGTCCTTTTGTTGAGGCGTGAAGGCATTTCCACGCGCCTCAATCAATGTGGGAGGAGACGTTTCCCATTACAAGACAGCGCGAGTGTGCTGTGAATGGACGTGGCTGAAAGAAGAAAAACATGTCTTGGATTACATCATGGTTGAGAGGGCAGATCAAGGCCGTCCAGAATACTCCAGAATACAGCTTGTATCGTTGGCTGAACAGCTCATTCAGTCGCAGCCTACAGCGTCTGTTTTTCCTCCCTTGTATAGCGTTAGAAACCAGAGAGAATAGAGAGAAATTGCTGTTCTCCTGTCAGGCTATCTACTACAACGAATTACCCCAATCATGAGAGCCAGGCAAGACAACACTAATACATAATAAAAAAACATATGGTGGCTTTGACCCTTAACAAGGAGGTGCTGATGCCTTTGTGGAACATATTAACATTTAAAACTTGTATAATATTAACATATAAATAGATAGATAGATAGATAGATAGATAGATACATACATACATACATACATAGGTACATAAGTACATACATACATATATAGGTAGATGGAAATATTAATAAGCGATTACATTTATATATAGGATATCAGTTCTGTAGACCTTACCCTGCTCTCTCACACACAAAGGGCTAATAATAATAATTGTTGTGGTTAATATCTGGTAATAACAATATCCATAAACATCTTACCATTCTTACAAGGATTATACTTAGTTATCACATGTAAAATATTCGGTTCATTACAATTTTGTTCCTAAATTCTAATTACAAATGTGCAGACCTGAGAACGTTTGGAGCACATCAGTCTGATACCAGTCAAGAGCTTGTTCTTTCTCAGCTCCATGATTTCAATGAAATATTTAAAAACTCATTAAAATTGTAAGGATCAAAGCTGAATACCAAATAAGGGTAAAGGGAAAATGTGGTCTAGACTGGGTAACAGGACAGCTCATGACCCTCGTGACTTCCATTGTATTCTTTTCTTACATAAACACCATAGACACTCTGGTTTTTGTAAGAGGGGGAAGACTTTTAAAACAGACACACGACCCTGAGATCATGGTTGAATGATCATGGATCAACTGCAAGTATCCATTGTAATAACCCCACTATGGATTTCCCTGTCTCGTTCAAAAAAGGGAATTTTCACCTTCAGAGGTTTGACATTTTGCATCCAACATCCATTTCATACAGAGGATTCAAAGTAACAGCATAATTTGATCGCAAACTCTGTAATAAGCAGAGCAGTGCAGAAGGTGTACCATGGATTACAATAGCACCTTCTTCTTGACTGGTATCTGTTTCCTTTTGAATAAACAGTCATTTTATGCAGAACCATTACATTTGCCTTGTCTATGATTCAGTTATTCAGAAGAGAACAGCAATATTTACATACTGAGCAGGGTTATATTCATGCAGAGATTTAGAAAGCAGTGAACCAGAACAAAGCAGAGCAGCGAGGCTGATCTGGGAGGTGACAAGACTTGTACCCAACCCTCCCGGGACATCCCAATCATTCAGTGGGGCGTGGAAACGCAGATGGCCGCAGTCAGTGAATGACACATTGGGGAGATCCCAAAAAAATAAAGAAGCCTCGCCGGAATTGGGGCTGGGACACCCAACGAGCTGCAAGACACTCCGCACCAGCCATCTAATTCCCCATGACTCCTTTGCCTCTGGCTCGGGGCTTGCGGACTGGGTGATAATCTAACAGCGAATGTGAGAAACTGTGCTGCGTGGAAAAGCGGGCGGCGTGAGGCGGGGGCGCTCAGCCTGTGCAGGAGGCTGTCCTCTCGTCCTCAGCCTCCCTCTAGCTCCGCTGCATGGACCCACCCCAGACGACGACGCAGTGGATGACACATTGGGACGGAGCGAGGAGCAAGCAGAGACAAATTGAATGTGAAGTGGAAAAGCTCCGCGCCACGGCGACCAGCGTGTGATCAGATGAGTGACACCGAATGAGATGGCCTCACAGGCGAGGGCCGTCACCATGGCTCCAGCCCCGCACAGGAGACTCGTCTGACTCACAACAGCAGTGCCCCGCTGAAGGAAAGCTATCGGGCCTGACAATACCTAAAGCTCTTTCTGTAAATCTCACCACTCGTACTGTGGAAGAGTCACCTAATGGGCAATACGCACCAAATATTAATGTTTTTTTTTTGCTTGTGTTGTTCTCTACCTCACTTGTAAGTCGCTTTGGATAAAAGCCAAATGAATGTAAATGTAATGGAGATGATGCTCTTGGTGCCTGTTCTTCTGTTTATTTGCAATTGCTCCCCATTTGTTTGGCAAACCAAGGAAGTTCTAAAAATTGAAAAAAAGTGCACTGGGTGGCATTTGGAAGAGCATTGTTTTCAAACGGTTACAGAAATGTCCCCACCCCTACCTTCCCAATGGGCCATGGGGAAGGTCCGAGAGATTTGCGATGACAGTGTCTCCTCTCCGTGGGCAGTCACAGACCTTCCAGGCTTGCATTAACAGAGCTTGGTTCTATGTGGCTTCATGGGTTTGTTGCAGAAGGGACTGCAGGCTGCAGGGATGGCTCTGGAGATGCTTTTTTGTGCTTTTTGTTTTCCTTGTGTTCCAGCCCTGCCCCGCTCCCCGCCTGGTCTCCGCCTGCCTGATTGCCTCAACACCTTCACCTGCCTGCTTGCCCACCTGCATCCCATCTCCTCGTCACCCCAGCCCTATATCTTCCCTGCGTGTCTCTGTCTTGTTGCTAGTTCGTTTCAGTGTTTCTACCTGTCTCGTCCCCGCCGTAGTTTGTCCTGTTGATTGCCGTTTCGCTGATTCTTCCTGCATCCTGACCACGATTCTGCCTGCCGCCTGGACTCGATCGCCTGGTTACTCGCCTGCCTGGTTCCTGACCCTGTCTGCTCCGATTCCCGACCTTGGATTTGCCCCCGGGCTGCTTTTCTGTTTTCCGAACCCTGCCTGTCTCTGGTCTTATGAACTGCCTGCCGATTACAATAAACGCCTGGAACCTGAAAATCTCGTGGTCCACGTTTGTGTCCCCGTCACCCCCGTGACAATAGGAGCTGCAAGATGGGAGACTGAGACGTCTCCATTCCCTCTTTCCCTTTTTATTTTCCTAGACCAGTTGAGGCATGTCTGAAGATAATAACCCTCACAATAAATCCAAGTTCACTCTACCTGAATCCTGCGGTAACTAGCCTTCATTGTGACCCTCCTGACAATCATCAGCATTGATTCAAGACAAGTCCATTCCCTCGCCTTGTGCTAACTAACATGTACGTGACAAACCTCTCCTGGTTTGCAAAATTTCCTCTGTTGCCAATACATCCATTTTCACTGGGCTATTTATGGTCTGCAACCGGGAACATAGTTCAGACGCTGCGTGTGCAGTCTGCACATGCCTCTTAATGATTCACTGCTAAAAAAGTTCACGCTAAAAGTCTGCCATTTAAAAGGTAACAGTGAGTGAAAAAGCAACGCAGCAACACGGTGGGCCTTGGAGCTTTGCATGAAAGTGGAGCTGCACGCTTTCTACCCACCTCTGTAGAAAGTCACATTGACGGATTGAAAGCGCGTTTCATCTTCAAGACTGACATAGAACATGAAGGGAATTTGTGGGAGCCGCGATGTATTGTGTAAGCCGCAGATGAAATATGTGAATGTTTATGAAGATTTGCGGAAGATGGGCGAAATGTGTATGCCATAAATCCCTGTGATGTCCTGGGATAAATGACTGAGCTCTCTTGCAGACAACAGAAACGCTATGGAGGTGTTGTGTACTTTGAGATTCTACTGCCTTTTGGAAAAGACCAGGGCACTTGTATGTGTGGGCTGCAAACAACCACAATGATTATTTTAATTGTTGAAAAATTAAACTATGCATCTGTTATAAGATGTACATCTAATTATAAAAACTAGTAGAAATATGAAAAGTATGAAAAATTCAAAAAAAAATTCTTCTTAGTAAGCTGATTAGATTTATTCACAAGAGATACTGCATTTACCTGTAATCTTCTCTGTGTATATTAAGGAAATTAATGGGAAACAGCTAAGAGTTTAAAATAAAAAGAAATGAGCTTAAAGAACAAAAGATTAACATTGACGTTAAATGATTTGCCCAAAATGTTTTTTGTTGCTTTAAACTGTTCTGCAGTTTGGCTTGGCGGTCAGAGATGGCTGTGCTTCCTTCTCAGGGTGTAAGATGCTTATAATGATGTGTGAGTAGGACTTCAGGGGTCACATGACAGCTATATAATGAGTACATGATCCAGTCCTCATCCAGAGACATGTTCACTTCCCTGACCTCTTGCCGCAGTGACGTCTTGTACACTGGCACCGTAATTTGGCTAAATGTCTATGCTGAAAAACTGGTATATTTACGTCCAGAGGAAGAAACCAAATTATTCCCTCAGAACACCAGAATTCATATTAATCTGTTTATCTTCTCAGCAATATTTCTAGACATTGTGAGGTACATTATGTTTGTTTGCCTCGTACTCAATCAATATAAATAGTCATTGAAGTCTCTGTTTTGTGCGTGTGTGTGTGTGTGTGTGTGTGTGTGTGTGTGTGTCTTTGTGGATGTGCTTCTGAAAAAGCTAGTAGTAAGCATGCATTGGTGCAACACAGCTGAATGCAGCTACAGTAGGTGCAACACAAAAGCACGTTCCACCAGGTCTGTTGAGAGGGAACAGCCCACATCTAGTGGGACCAGTGGTGCACGCACAGACTGACCTAACGCATCCAGCTCCAGCGTCATAGCCCATCTGCCCTCCCTCTCGTGCCTTTTAGCTCTCCCTTAAATTATTCATCTGTAGACGTTGAATCAGATGCACCTATATCATGTGAAGGCTTTTTTTTTTCACCAGGATATTTATTTATGGCAGACCACAGTAGAGTCCAAACCTTCCACGAACACACATGCAACAGCCAGGCAACGTGCGGAAAGTGGAAATCCAAACAATAGGGGCTTCTTTTCCTCTGACAAATCCCCCCCCCCAATTCCCCCCCAATCCCCCACCTTCTACCCCAGAGCTCCTGGGGTTAACTTTGACGCAGCAGTGACAGGAATCTGCTTTCGAGCAGCCAATTACCCTCCTGGGACACAGCACACACATACACACACAAGTGCACATACACACACACAAAAACAGGCAAAACGCACAAACACACACACACACACCTCGGCTTCTAACAAACCCGCATCATGCTTCAGCGTTCAGCGGAGGCTGATCAGACACAGTGGGAGGGTGGAATGAAAGGACTACGTGTGGATTTCCCCTCCGGAAAGCCGCCGCGCAACTGTTCCCCTGACAAGGAGTCACGCGTTCCCAGGGAGGGGCTTTGGTGACACGATACTGCGACGATAATAACAACGCCAAAAGATGCAAAAGGGAAAGCATCCTGCACGGCTCCAGCCCTGACGCCGCTTTCACAGCGCTAACTGAAGGCTCGCTGACAAGAGCAGTGACTCTCTCTCCTCTTGCTGAATTGAAAATGGGCAGGAGCGGGGAAAAAAGAGCTGGTAATAGAAATGTCTCACATTTTAGGCAGGCACTCTCATGTGAGAGGTGAGGCTGAGGAGAGCGGCCAGCGCGCGTTTACCCTGCCGCTCATGCTCTGAAGCCCTTTCTCAGGGTCTCACCCGGCGAAGCTTACACTTTCAGACCCGCTCACACGTCAAAACCGACAAGCGGCTTTGATTGTTTTGGCTGACTTAGCAATGCAGTGTGACTGTCTGCTGCTTTTTTTGTTTTACCATTTGCATAAATCCATCCAGTGATTTTGGATGGTGTCACAGTGGAAACAGATGATTAGAAAATCCAGACAGATTAGTGTGTCTGCCCTTGTGCTAGCTGATCTTTCATGGCAGGAAAATAAATAAGTGATGTGGTTGGGTCTCGGGTCAGGCCATCTCTTCATTCAGCCAACTTCAATGTTCCTTTTCCATGCGTGGAGAGGAGCCATTTCATTTGGTTTTCACTGAGCCAAGAGAAGCATTCATGAAAGTAAAAAGGTCCAGGTAGCAATCAAACCTAGTTACATCATTTTTAATCATTTACAGAATTATTATGAAATTCTGCTTTTCATACTACTGTAGGTCTTAATCTTTCTCAACATGCTCATATTTATTAAAGGGAGAAATTTGCATTTCCTCAGAATGGCTTGCTCACTAAATTCATAATAATTACTCTGACTAGCATTACAGTCCTGGGAGCCAACACCCCTTCTCAAAAGCGAAACACCCATGTTCACTGTCTAACTGTTATGTTCCCGATATGCTTGAATGAAAGCTACTGAGCAGCTCCAATGTCACTTGGAGATATTCTTTTAGAAAACGCAAGTTGGCATTCATTGCGTCTTGAAAGGAAACAACACAGCAAAACTCTCATTTGTGTTTCTCAGGCAAGTGTCTTCAGCTGAACAGCATGAAGAATATAAAGCATATCTGCAATGTGTCTGACTGACAGGTGAGGGCACCATAAAGCTGGAGGAATCGCGTTCGTAAAAGGTGTCTTCCATGTGGTCTTATGCGGCGTGGGGAACATTTATGTTGGTTACACATCCAGGAAAAAAAAAATGTGGGGTGGTTTTCTCATGAGGCGCATTTGTCATTAGCGCCTCCTGTTGCCATCAGTGCCGGTTAAACAGAGCAGCGGCCGAAGTAAAGCAATTTGAGTGAAATATATCTAATACTGTCCTCAGAAACCCAGCGAGGCCATGGCAGCCTGGCTCCCCTGCATCCTCCCGGGACCCGTTGCTTGGCAACACCCCCTGATTAGGTTACTTGGGTTAAGAGAAGATCTGGCACGGGCCAGCGGGATCAGATCACAGTCATTGATCATCGGCCGTCTCTCAATTGTGGGATGTGGTAACCTACCCAGGCCCGGAGCAGAGGAATCAAAGTCATGGGTGGAGTGGGGAGGAGGAGGACAACACAAATGCGAGGGAGACTAGGGGTACTAAGCAAACAGAAGCCAACATGTGACCTTCAGATCTAGCACCCCAAGCTCTCTCATAATACCACTCTATCCTAAATAACTCTCACCTAAACTCTGCTTACGTCCACAGTAGGGCCAAAGCCACCATTTTTTTGTACTGGTTAGAAGACTGGACTAACGACCTGTGGATCCCACATGAAATTTTGTAGTTTTACCCTGCAGTTGTACCCTGAAGTTGTACCCTCTCACCTCAAGGGTTCCAGGGTAATGCAACCACATGAATTGGTAACAGCAAGTCTTTCATCTAAATCTGTTTCTCCGTACAATGGTGCATGCCAACCACATAAATGCTACTAATTTTCACTTGAATTAACCTATTTTTGCAGATCTGTGAACATTATTATCCAACCTTCAAAATGAGTATTAGCAAAACCCGGAATCCGTGTAGTACCTATGACGCCTTAGAAAGGTTATCCTTTCAAATCATTGCGTCATGTGAAGAGGAGGCGCAGTTTGAGTTAATTAACTTTAATCTGGAGTGACGTGTATTAAAAGGTTTTCCCGGTGTCATGGGAAGCGCAGCTGTGTTAGGTGCCTTTGAAACCCTTTGCCCACCGGTGGCCACACTTTGCTGTCTGACCTCCCCCTGAGCCTCACAGATTATACAGTAGGACAGAGAGACACGGGCTGAGTGTGGCTCAGCCGCTGATTTGAAGCAGTGCCTCAGCTGAGCCGAGGCAAACACTAAGCACTCAACACCAGACACAGCGCAGCAGAGCCTGAAACGAATCCTAAACACCAGACATTGCACAGCAGAACTGAAACAAACAGTAAACACCGGCATCAAACAGAGCACAGCACAACTGAGGCAAACACTAAGCCCCAAACAACAAACACTGAGCAGTGGGGGCAAGCCCTGTACACTACACGCCAAACACAGCCCAGTGAAGCCAAATCAATCTTGAAACACTGAACAACAAATAGCTCAGTGGGGTTAAAGCAAACCTTAAACAACAAGCAACAAATTACAAGTGCAACAGAGCTAAAAACAACACAAAATGCTACAAAACAAAGTACAGTGAACCTGAAACAACCTTAAATATGAACAATATAAACTGAATCATAACCTGAACACCAAACACATTACAGTTTAGCTGAATCCAAAACTAAATACACTGTAGTTGATCTGAAAAATAATAATAATGTGTTGTGCTGTGGTGTGAGGACCATCCAGACCAAATCAAACACTAAACACCACCATGAGAGCTGAAGAAGGAAAAGAACTGTGATTTGGATGATACCTGGATTTCCTCACAGTTTTTAGTCTTTGGTAGATTAAAATGTCTGTTTAATCTTTTAAGCAGGGTGTGAACATTCGAGCACATTAATGATTACTACCAGCAGTTACCTCATTGGCGAAAGTGAACAGTGTTCTAAAATCGATCCAAATAAGCTTCTACTTCCCATGAAAGGGGAACATTTTTAAATAAACGTATTGAGGCATTTTCATAGTGTTGCAGTGTTCCTAACATGCTCAGTGATTCCTGATTATTTATGGAAAATTTCTTAGCGCTGACTGAACTGATGAACCTGGAGGACAGATGACCCTCCCCTCCTAGATTGCAGCAGGTTACCACGAATTACTCAGGCACCTGCGATGCCATGTGTAGGGCAGGTCCTATTACAGGCTGCAATTTGTGAATGTTATCCATTAGGGGCAAGAGCAGTTAAGTGTCTTGACTGGAGGGGCCCAAGCCTACTAAATGAGTCGTATGTCTGTTAGCTTCTTGACAGCCTTATTTACTGGTGAGATGAAACATCAATCACACTGACAAAAGTCGGAGCGTGTGTATCCTTAGAAATGGCTGCTGTAGAGCTGTAGAGAATCAGAATGGTGAATGTGGTGTCCCACCAGTACTAGTATTGAGTGTGTATAAGATCAATGTACTGTTCTGTGGGGTATGAAATATGTCATGCATCTTTAATCTGAAAATCAAGATTTTAAAGAAAATGATCGCTTGTTAGTCACTGCAAGTAAAATGATGACTTTCTTTTTGAAAGGATATAAATTTATACCAGATGTAAACCCAAAATTTACCACATTTACCCTGTAGAGGAGGCATTAGCAAATCAGTTCAAAATATGTATTGTATTTCTTCTTACTCATGGTTTGGATCAATTTGCTGCAGAATATGAAACCAAGGTGAAAGCACCCCAATGAACATTTATCCCAACAATGTGTTCAGCTCAAAGTAAGGGGGAGGGGGTGTATGAACACTGTGTTCCTGCACAGAAACTCAGAATAGGATTTGGTCACTAACAGTGAAATACACAGAAGTCTTGTGATCCATTCTGAGTGGCAGAGATGCTCTGAGATGCAGAAAGGTCCACATTTCTTTGACATTTGCTAATGGCCTAAATTGTCACTGCGGATTTTCATCCCAGGGCAGAGGTTAGGCTAGTTGGTGCATCTGCCAGACATCTTCCAGCAGTGGACCAAAAGCATTTCCAGACACTCTAATCCCAAGCAGACTGGAGCTGAGGAACTGTCACTCCCTTCAGGACCTGTCCCAGAGGCTTCTGGGACAAGAAAAGAGTTATGATGTGGATAGCATCCTTCCCAGTTGAGTTGACATCCCACCTCTAGCACTTCTAGCAAGACACTTATATATTGACTTGATGCCCAACACCAGCTTCACTTCCACCCTTTGAATATCTTTGAGAAGCAGGCCCTTCACAACTGATTTGTTTTGTTTTTTTTTTTTGTTTGTTTGTTTTTTGTTTTTTTTTATCAGCTTTAAGGTCGATTAAAATACCCAAAATGTTGTATTAAAAAAAGTTTTGATTTTTTTCAGGGGGTAATTTCTTTCCCCAAAAAATATTTCAGTTATTGAACAATGAGATCCATTTTTAGCATACCATTGTTGTTTATTTAATGCAAAACCCTGTTATTTTAGTGTTTTTTAACTGCATGTTTAGAAGGAGTATTAAAATTCATGTAGGACACAACTGTGATGAATGACTTGATTCTCCAATCCGGTTTGGGAATGATATGATATTCTTGCAGTATTCCACATGACTTTGGACCTGATTTAATGCACTCACATCAATTTGGTGGAATGGGAAGACAAAGATAACAAAGATAAAGTTTCTATGGAACAGCCACTCTCTTCCCCTGGCATTCTCACTGATCTGTATATATCATGGCAGCTCATGTTGGGAGAAACAGTGTGTGCTTCTGTCTGTCGGGAACAGTGGTCAGCTACATGCACTCTTCATGTGTAGCTGGGGTCAAAATCTATACTGAATCTGTCATGTATGTTGTGCTGCCTATTCAGCTAAAAATAACGCTAAGCTTACGTCCTTGCTTCAGAAATCTATGGTGGTATGTGTTTCAAAGATTAGACGAAATTGTATTGTTTACAAAAATTTATTCATACAAATCTTACAACACCTTTTTTAAACAATCATAAACGTTACCCCTGAGGAGTCCCGTGTGTAATTATAACGATATTACTTGCTAATATTCATTTTCCACACAATAAATATATATATATATATATTTAAGTTTAATCTTCACGTTTAGTAAGGCTTTTGGCGCTTTCAGAATGATACACACTGGGCGTCACGGAGAGGAAACCATGATGCTTGCAACTAACTATCACAAATCTCTAATCTAGCACTCAAAAACAACTGCAAAAAGAAATAGTAGTAATAGCGCTCTCTAAACCTAATCCTGGCACTACTTATCAAATCGAAGTTCTGCGCAGCACAAAAACAAGAACCAAAAAGTGAAATGTAAGCTGATGGTTTGCAGCATTGTAGGGCCACTAAATAGCCATCTGTGATTCGTGGCGATTTTAAAGTCGAAGCAAGGCACCAAAGCCGCAAGCTGCGTCCTGCGTCACAAAGCCTGGAGGAGAATGCAAAATTGAAGAAAGATTGATTTCATACACAGGACTCAGGGCACAGATCGAATCACTCTGTTCTACTGCTGTTATCACAAGGCTCAACTGGCAGTGTCTGCAAGGCCTCCTTTGCATAATACTTTTTTTTTCATAAAACTTTGCATTTATTAGTGGTTATTGATAGAAAGGGTGTTTTTTCTGAGAGCAAGGGAGATCTGTGAAATATCACTGGTTTTTGGTTGTTTGCATTTTTGTCTGTAGAGGACTACTGGATTATGTGCTGTTTCTGTCTTTTGTTGTTGAGGTTTGTTACTGAGCAGCTCTTTAAAGTGTCCAAACTTTGTATCAATTATAAAAAGTCAAGCTGATTCATCCAGGCTCATTGAACCTGAACTCCTTGTCAGAGAACACATGTGAGGCGAACTCCTTTATTGGTATGCTACCACTGTAATGAGGTGTGGAAACCCTTTGCCTTGCTCTGCCCTTTCACTGGTGTAACCAGGTTGTCCATCCATAAAATTGATTTGTCTCAGTCTCTTTCTAGCCAGCTCTCTTTCTCTGTCTAGCTCTTTCTCACACACACACTCTCTCTCACCAACTTAGATACAGTACTTGCTGTACTTTCTCGTAAATCATAGAAAAATATACAAGAAAATAAATTTCAACATAACTCATCTTTGATGGAGAAGACAAAATGGGAAAAATGTAAGGGGTGGGCTTGTCTTATATTCGCAATGGAGGATGTAAGTGATACCTATGGTCAAGATGGCCTTGTGGGCTTCAAGGTTTGAAAGATAAAAATTTGAACAGGATCTTAAACAAACTGCTGTTAGGGTCTCCTAACTTCCAGGTGTTGCCTTTGTCTTTAAATATATCAGCACTTACAACTTGTGTGTTGAATGAAAAAATGAATCAATGAACTGGTAAATCAAACACTATCTATCTTGTCAGCAGTGTCCTGCTAAACAATAATCAGACCTGTTTCCACATATATATGAAGACAGGAAGATAAATTCACATTCAACATCAAATTGTAAAGTAAAGTTGGAAAAACAAAACAAACAACATCAATCACAGTGAACACAGCAATATAGAATCAAAATCAGTGAGCAAAAAATTGTGAGTGCTTTAGATTGCACTGATTTTGTGGCGATTACAATTACTTTAATGATCCATTCTAACTTTACATCTGTTTCACATGACAAGAAAGTGAGGCACAATAGCGAGACCAGGAAGATTCAACATGAAAGTCCTAAAACTGTTTGGGATCATTTTTATGATATTACAGCAAATAACCAAAAATAAATTAACCCACATAAAAAGTACCATTTTTTTTTGTTTTTGTTTCTTTCTCTTAAGAAAAAAACAACATCTGCGCCCCTCGGTTGTGCCTCCCGCTACTTTAGATGACACAGAAAATAACTGTGATACTTTTTATGTGGACGTAGACATGAAAAAGCTTAAATGCGCTCAGGTTCTTCTAAAGCTTCTTTAACACATGAACAGCACTAGAGAGTAACACATGATACTTTGTTTAAAGTTTAAGGACTAGACCTCAAGGAGTCAGGATTAGAATAAACTCTGGAAGTGTCTTTTTCTTTCTTTTTTTTCTGCAAGGTTCTGCAAGTCTCCCCTCTTTGGAGCATATTTCATGGGAAAACTTGCAAAAGATGAGCAAAAAGTGTACTTTTAAAATCTCTAATATCTGCTGTCCCATTTGGTTTTCCCTCCCCTAAAATTTTAGCATTTTAAAGTAACTTTAAGTATGTGTTTCATATTCACACAATAGTCCACAGCTTGAAAGGATAGTTATCAGAAATTTTGAAAGAGAATTTTATATACATATACATACATATATATGTATATTACATATACATGTATATATATAATATACATGTATTATATATACATATATACATGTAGATATAGATATTGTTTTGGATCTTTTCAGAAAACAGAAGCACAGACCAGGAAAGAAGGAGATTGAATTGTATATTTTGAGTGGAAGAAAACAGGGTGAAGCTGAGGTGAGGAGAGAGGGGGGACAGTAAGATCCCTCCAGACAGGCCTCGGAAAAAGAGCCTTGGAACTCACCGGAAATTCGGGAGAAAACTGTTTCAGCCAGTCTCCCAAAATAGCCTCAAACTCATCCCCATCCGGGAGGGCATCAAAGTTTATGTCTTGTAGAATATGGTGAAAATTTAAGTCTTCAGGGCTGTTGTAAATAAAAACACTAAGCTCTTAATTTCAGTTACAAAAAATAAATGTAACATTCAATGCATTGATTGTCTTTTAAAATCTATTTATTTCTGTATATTTATATATGTATATTTATATATTTAAAAGACATGATCTCAGGCGCATAACGTTCATGTGCACATTTTTTTTCTTTTTTATTGTAGGCCTAAATAAATATATATATAGCTATAGATATAACTAAAAGATTGGTCCACAAAGTAGATCTGTGCGTTCTCAAGTGCTTTGTACAAAAGAAAAACAATATTATTATCAAAATATTCATTTTAATGGCTTTACTTCATACATAAATACATGTTTAAAGAACACAGGAGCGATCCACTGATTGTTCAGTTATCTCAGAATGACTTGATCTCAGGGCTGTACACAGAGGGCAGTTTTGTTTATGAACGCTACAAATAGGATAGCCGGCGTCCTTTGTTTCTAAATCTCTGTCTATACCTTTTCCCCAGGACCGCTGCCAGATATTTCTTGACAGCCATTTGTTTTCGGTAGCGGCTGTAGCTGTCTGTGAAGATCCCATCCGAATGCCTTTTGGACAAAGGCTCTGTATCGTCCTCCATATTGCTGCCCCCACTGTAAAACGGAAAACCAGGATATTTTCTAGTAGCACGAGACATGCCCCTTCCCCAGGAATTAACAAGCCTGTCAGTGTTAATACTTTTTCCACTTTCTTTAATCTCTTTTTCTTTTTTAACAATGTGACTAAAATAATGTACTTTGTTTTTTACATACTTTATATTTCCATGTAAACATGTCAAATCATTTTTTTCGTTGATCTAAGGGAAGCACTGTGTAATCGCATAGGACTTTAACCCAAGAGACCATACGAATATAAATTATTCATACTGCAAATTAAATTTATTCAACCACGTGGATTCTGTGCAGTGTTCCTTAAAGGGATATGATCAATCATGGAATATTTTGAGTTGCACAAACAACTAAATCATACCTGCATTAATCTGTCGTAGATTCCAGATTAAAAGATTGTTTAAGTAATTCCTTTTCTTAAATTTATAATGTGAATTTTTTTAAAAAAATGAATGCGAAAACCGCACACACGCACAGAAAAAAATGAAACAGAATTTCACATGGCTCGTGAACAGTGGGAAGGAAAAAAGAATTAAAACGTAACGCACAGCAAAACGTTGTCACGCACTCAAAATAAACTATAAAACAAGACTTTACACAGCAACCGAGATAAACGCTTAAAAGGAATGTCCTTACCCTACACGCTTTGCCATCAGAGAATGCAGATATTTCCTTGCTGACAACTGACCCAGCACCTTCCTGTAGGCCTTATTAAATATTCCGTCTGCGTGCCTTTCCGTTCTGGGATAATAAAACGCCAAACACATAGATCGTCAGTCACCCAGCGGAGAGGCAACATACCAAAATCAATATGCCATTTATGGTCCAAAATATTGGCCATATTTATTTTTTTGTTCACTAATTCATATCCTCCGAGTATATGTATTTACATTTTACGCGGAGGTATATTATTGTTCTCTCTTTCTCTTTTTTATTTATTTAATTTTTTTTTTCCAATGCGTCCATGTTCCTTGGGATACTACAGGGACTCCCTGACTACAGTATGAACTCGTTAAGCGTTACGTTTCCGATACTTATTTAGAGGAAGGCTCTACAGGTATTTCGAATGTCAGGTTCCAGCAAAATATGAGTCTGGACAGAACATTTAGTAAACAACATAAAACATAGAAAAACATAGATGAACAGAAACACGCTAAACAGAAAAAAATCCCAATAATGAAATGTCCAACGTGATCTCCGTTAACATTTAGGGTAATAATCACCTCTTCTCCGGTGGGTAGTATAACGTGTACACGTCGTCAATGACAGATGGGGGGCTCCTTATAGCAATTTGATCACTGTCAAAAGCCAAGTCGGGTAACGAGTTTCCGTCCTCGTCGTATACCTCATTTTCAAGTCTGAAATAAGAAATAAATGTTAAACACGTTTTATGTTCAGTTTAATTATAATATTAAATTGTATAAATCCGGCCCTATCACAAACATGTAGGTTTATTTGTAGTGGCCTATTAATACTTTATTTTCTTATAACAACGTAGAACGCATGTCCAGTATAAAACATTACTTGATAGAAACGAGCGATTTGATAGTTTAATAAATGACCTTTAATTAAGAAATCACGTGCTCACTGACATAACAGGATTACAAGGCCCTAAGAATGAACGTTTGTGCTTTTATGTGTGTATTCTGGGTTTCGCTGGAAATAGCATTGCAACTGATCGTATTTTTACTAAGCCCATTGGGAGTATAATAATATGAACTAAAATACAGTCTCGAAGTGGAAAAAAAACTCGAAAAGAATCTCTTTTGTCCACTGATATATCATTAATTAAATGACATTTGTGTGCCCAATGAAAATTCACTATAAAAATAATTCTGGATATTATCAGCAGCAGTCCAACTAAAAAAAGAATGAATGAATATCCAGACTAGAATCCAGTATATTCAGTAACAAAATGCGATAGTGATTGATCCTGTGCGTAGCATCATTTGGTTCATTTTGCTCAACATCTCAACAAATTATGCTATTTAACCATCACTCAAGGGACAGTCCCCCACTACAGCGCATCCTTTTCAGTGGATGGGCGAGTTTTTTCCAAATTTCCACTAATGGTTGTCGTTTCAGCAATTAGACGCCATGCACTCTAATGCAGTTGTATCGCCTGTTAATTTAAATGCCAGCACAGTTTTACTTTTGTTTGCGTTGAGGAAAATTTCATTTAATTTCATTTCATTTCACAAGCCGTTGTGTTTATCGTCTTTCAATTGACAAGACAATTGTACTTCTACATTTTTTCTTTACCATTTTTCGTTAGCCTACCAACCTTCTGCCTTACTGTTTTTAGGCAACAATTTCCAAATGTCTCGGAAAAACAGATCTTTTAAAACTGATTATTCGATTGACCATGAAAGCATATGCAGAAATGCCATTTGCGCTGAGTAAAAGTAAAGAAGAAAGGCATCCGCCTTTACGTACCTAACATTAGGGTAGCTAAGCCCAATAGGTGAACAGCAGACGCTGTAGTGCATTATGATTCCGTAGATGAGTAATGCTAAAGTCGCTTTTCTAGACATTGCCATTCTGTGAAGGAAATATCAGAAAGTTACAAAGGTGAAACATCAGGTGCCATCCATTATCTGCCTTCTTACAAACACAATGTTGCCCATTACAGCGAAAAAACGCTGGGAAACTCAGACAAATGTACCTCCCAATGATTTTTTTCTCTAGTTTAGCGATCAATTTGTAAAGCTTGAAATTCCTATAATTACAAGAATTGTGAAATATCCCCCCGCTAACCGCCACCAAAACTTTGTGGAATGCATGCAAGTGCGGCGATGTCCGTTTGGTGAACGATAAAATCTCAACCAAAGAAAAAGCAAGGGTGAAGAAGAAAAACGTTTCCGCTTGTTTGTTTTAAATCCTCAACGCGCTCCAAGTTTCTTCCTCAAATGTTTCCCATTTTAATTCATGCCTGCAGTAGAGCCTATCTATTTGAGACATCAAAGATTTTTCCACATACCTATTGCGGAGTAGAGAGTAGAGCTGGATGCGATCCGGGTGAGGCTGCGACTGTGAGAATGAGATAAAATCTTTCTCACGGCACTACTTCTCTGAAGCGCCTCCGCCGTTCCCTTATGTGCCGTCAATGTGTCCAACCCTCTACACTTTTATATACAATATGCAATTATTAGGTTTCTGTACAAACACAGCTCCGTGAAAAGGAGTGTAAACATTTGTCTACATATTATCTTTAGCCCAAAGTTTTTGTTCTGCCCTCCGATTCCCTCGGATTTTTATTCATGAATCCTGTGGCTTGCCTTTTTCATAAGTCACATTAAGGATGCTACAGACGTCATCAACCCTTCCTCCCGGAATATAATAGTACTTTTCCTTCCTCATCGATGGACTAGTCAGAGTCATAAACCTCACATGGATGTTTAGTTAAAAACTTAATTTTCGGACAAAGGATGAATGCTAATATTTGTCTGCGTGTCATATACGATATTACGGTCAGCTGAGGTCATTTTCCGTGGGCGGTTTCAATACCCCCCGAACAAGTCAGTTTAAATCGTTCCTTCAAACACATCTATGTATGTATGTTTTATTCAACCCCACGATTACGCCTCTATAAGTCATGAACATTGAAGATGAGTGGGATCCTTTGACTTAAGTATGATCCATACTTAACGACAGGGGGTTAACAAGAGATCGGTGCTGTCCGCCCCGGTGGTGCTGAAATATCAAAACCTTCGACTTTTACTCGCATTTGCATTCAAGGCACTAAACTCAAGGTGGTAAATGAAGGTTTTTCCTTTGTTTTGTTCGATACATTCATAACTTAGCCACGCGGTGTGTTTTCATTTGGATAAAGTGAGAACGATTATTGTACCTAAAATTCACCGCTCAACAACATTTATGGATTAGGCTATTTTATCATGTATGTAAAATGACATAAGGCTACTCCCTCTTTTAGAAATACTGTGCAAACCAAACAATTAATGAAAAAATAGGCATATGTTTGGCATAAAAAGAATATTGTGGTTTGTCAATCATTACTAAATCTGGACACCTGTCTGACACACCTTTCGATTTAAGGGGTTTTAGGAGAGTATTTTCTATCGTTTTTATTCTTCCGTCAGGAATGCGTACCTAAAACGTAGCTACCAGTTAATCAGATTCATAATCAAGGATTTCACTAAATGAATTTGGCTTCACACGAACTCCCAAAAGCTAGATTGAAAATGAAGTGGAGAACAGTCTTACAATAAGAGGGACTTCTCTGAATAGAAGGCCAAATCCTGTTTTAATATCCGTTTGTTCGTTTTGAAATACACTGTTTCAAACAAACACATTGTTTCAGAAACATTTATAAAAACCACAAATGTTTCTTTTATTTATGAGTCATGGTTCTATATGCTGAATGTAAATACTGGATGTAGCATTTAATGTAAAATTATTTGTAGTAAACAACAACGTGGGCTTTGAAGAATGCAAATGCCGGGTAGGCTACACAAGTTAAAATGTATCAGCAACATTCGATTTTCTGTATGTTTTAGAAAATACGACGAGTGGTTCATTGCATGAATCACGCAGGTGTATCCTTTCGTCTACTCCGACGTAATGTGACGAACATTTAAAGTCTTGCGTGCAGAAACTTTTTTCCTTTTTTAACCGAGGGCTGATTCTAAAAATGACGTCGAAAATCCACCCTTACATAAACTTGTCGTTTCAAAGTGCCGAGTGAAGAGTGCCATCAAGTGGCCGTTCGAAAGAAAAGCCATTTTCTTTCTGCCTGTGGCCAATCGTTCAGCCGGCTGCGGCTTCCTCCCATTTGACAGAATACCACTGAAAATGACTTAGTCACGACATTAATTATGTCCCCAATTCATTCAGAAAGTCCTGGTATTCTTGTTTCATTCATGAGACAGCATTATTTATGCCGAAAGCGGCAGCAGCGCGCATAACCAAATAACATGCCGTTGTGAATGTAAAAAGAAATATTTCTTTTTTTATTTAAAAAATAACAATTTTCCCCCTCTTTCATTACGTATAGTTAGTGAATCGTTCACTCTGATAACTTGGACAATCCATAAAGTTTAATAAACCTAACCCTGTCATGTTACGGGGAAAGTGTTTAATACAAACTCGGGAATAGTTTATTTGCATACGTTTAAGGATTAAAACGTGTAAGTAGCCTGTAGTCTTGGTCATATTGCCATATTAATCCCAGTTTTGCCTCATTAGTTACGTTACGGAGAGCTTTCGACGATCTGGTTTTCGTTCGTTTTTGGGAAATGATAGTCGTACCCCCACAGACATGCCTCAAGACCTCACAGGGTTTGGGTGCAATTTCCAGGAGCTATGTGCGTGTTGTATGTGTTTTTAAAAATATTTGTTTATTATATGTGACATATGTCGTCTGTCCAACTCAGTGATAACAATGCAGGCTATTACTTTCGGGTGATATTTGTAGAAGGGCTCCGACGTGACCACACCAGAATATTCTACAATACACGCATCATTTTCAGGTAGTTTGCGGAATACTTTTATTTTAAAATTTCATATTGCCAGACGATATAAAGCAACAAATGGTCTACTCTGTAGTGATATATAGGCTTTTAACTGTTCCGCACATTTACAGGACTGTGTAGGCTATTTGCGATCTCAATTCCTGCCTTTAAATTTATGCCTAACCAGTGCAGCTATGTACACAACCTATTCACAAAGTAGCGCCACGCCTTTACTGCTTACTTACTCGTTCTTGAGCTATCATCGCCTAAATTCAAAACACACTTCATTTATATGTATGTTCACATCCAAATATAAAATTGCTTCCTCATATTCACCAATACACTGTTTTGCAAACGTTCTCTTTGCCGATTCAAGTGATCTTTATTGCTTAGAAAAGAGTTGCGCTCGGTTAAATGGGTGTGCGAAAATGCAGACGAATCAATATCTAAAAAGCATTTAATGACGGTCGACTGGATTGACATAACACGTTATAATGAGACATGAAGTTTAAAATCAGCGTCTAAAAAGCAAAATTATCTTTAACACAGAGATATTAATTTATCTCGTTGTATTACAAAATTGACTGTAAATTTTTTTAGTGATGGAATCGATGGAATCTTTGTCTTCTGCACGAAGTCTGTTACTGAACGTGGAATGGTCGCCCTCAATAAAAGGAGACTTAATTCAAGCGAGTATTTTAACTTCATAAAACTGCATTTCCCTCTACTACTTTACGCATTGGTGAAGTTCTGGTCACTCGTGTGTCGACAGCCTTGCCGGGAACGCAGCTTCAAGCAACTCTCCCTCTCTCTTTCTTTCTCTCTCTCTCTATGCGCGCGTGTGTGTATTAAGTTCTCCCTTAAAAGCCAATATAGGTAATCATATAACATTGACAGATGTCAAAGAGTAACGTGATTTCACAAGACACATTACCCCATCACAACAACGGAGCTATGTCATAAGATGATATCACTGCAGTGAAACGTTTACTTGACGTGCAGAAAAAGAACTGACATTTAGGCTAATATCGTCCTGGCAATACAGTCAAAGCACAAGGCATTTCGGGCTCAACTTTCGATGATTACTGAAAACAGTGCACGTTTGCTTATAACTTTTTCAAGTAATAAAATAGCATTAGTCTTGCACAGTTGCGCTTTTCACTGTGGCTAAATCACGTCACGAAATGCACCACAAACTGAACTATCCCTTCAGCTGTGATGAATTAAACATTCGGTCTTCGGTCTTCTTTTAACATGTGACAAACGGATTAGTGTGAAGGCAGGTAAGGAATAACTGAGGCAGGAAATGAATTTGACAAAAACCTGAAAAAAGACCGTTTGAATCTTATGCTACTGCTTAAAATGCACGAAATTGCTTAACCATTTTTATGCAAGAAATCAGAAATCAAGCAATCGCTGTGTGTAGAAGGCACACCCTAAAGGTCTCAATGCTAATGCAGGATAAAGATATTTTGACCACAAATTCTGGGAAGGCTATCAGTCTTCCATTGTTACTAACACACATTAGAAAGGAAAGTGAAGAAAAAAGGGGAAGTTGCACATTAAGAGGAAAACTGATGACACCGTTAATGACTAACAATCTATGAGTCATGACGAAAAAGCTTTCAAAAAGCTTGCCTGTGCGCATCCGACTGTCGTGGGGACAGGCAGTCTAACCAGCACATATCAAGTTTATGCACAAATCATTATTTCAAATAACCATGAAAAGCAGAGTGCAAAGCCAGTGATGATTTCACGAGTCCCAGAGGACAGGGAGTCACATAATTGTTGGGCACAGCGGCTACAGTACCGAAATCTGCTTATATTGCATTATAATAAAACGTGTAGTGAAGCCAGCTATGGTCATGGAATATGCTGCCTTTGTTAAACATATTCAGACAAAGTGACAAATATTTGCCTTCATTATTAGACTGGATATAAACTTCTCAGGATAATACAGTTTCTTTCTGAAAATTGACAGATTGGGTAATGTTCCAAATGTTGCTCAAGTCCATGGTTTCTCAGCTGTCTCCTCATCTGCATGTAGCACATGGTCTCAGCAGGAAAAACAGATGTCTCATTTAAACCTTGAAAATTATCACCCATAATTAGTACACCAGCCACATTACTGACACATTTTAGCTAGAATATGAGCAATCAATTCCTTCCTGAAAGAACAGGTCCACTATATTTAGATGATATATAAAACAGCATGTATCAAGAAAATCCCACAGTTTAGCAAGTCATTAAGATTTTCTTTGGGACAGTGAAACAAATCAATATGTGTAATTTTTTTCAGTGTGATGGTCAGAATATGAATTCAATGAAAATAATTAGCACCAAAATCAGGTTTCATAAATTACTTATAAAAGTGTGTGTTTTTCAACTCATTTTCCAGTGGGTAAACAAATGTCCAATCAGTTTGTAATTAGCTTTAAACAGGTCAATAAGACTTTAGTAGGGG
Source organism: Megalops cyprinoides (assembly GCF_013368585.1). Lineage (NCBI taxonomy): Eukaryota > Metazoa > Chordata > Actinopteri > Elopiformes > Megalopidae > Megalops > Megalops cyprinoides. The sequence goes on from NC_050584.1 coordinate 19,738,028, forward strand.
TGTAAATGTTGCTAATTGTGTAGATGCACTTCATCCTTGGTTGTATGGACAATGCTGAAGTTGCTTCTGTGAGCCAACAAACACCTTCTATGGTTGCATGGTGTACTGTATTAAGCTCCTCTGACTCTCTCATACTGGTCCCCAGAGAATCCTGGGATTTGTGAAGACAACTTTGGGTTTGTTCTTTTACATCCATGGTTCCAAACCTTTTGTCAAGAACAGACCAGGAAACCCATGCAGAAAATGCCAGTGTTCCAGGCATATAGCCATAAACTGAATCCCCTAATGAAAAGGATGGTATACATGTCGACATTAACAATTGTGAGTTAAAGATTGCGGTTTCTTAGGCAATAGACAGGAGCTTAGTGCACAAAAATAAGGCAAGATCATTGGGGGAAAATTTTCAGATGGCTTTGGGATTCATCAATAAATCAACACCAACAAACAAAGTCCCTCTCTACCTTTTCAGCAGGTTTTCTCTTCTCTTTTCTCAGTGGTTTCCCTGAGTGAGGCCTTTCAAACAAAAGTGAAGTGCTGATTACAGTTCACGTAATGTGGAAGTTTTCCAGGCAGCCTTCCAATTCCAAGAGGTGCCTCAAAGAGTTAGTTCTCTGGTGCTGCAGAGTTCCCACAGTTGCTTGTCTGTTTTTCTTATGAGGATACTAAGAGACATAGCATAGCATAATAAGTGCTGTTGTTTTTAATACATTCTGTGTTGTGTAGGCCAAGTTTACAGTACGATACTTGATTAATAGGCATCAAAAATGATGAAATCGCTATTATGAGTTTCAGTGTTCACAACACATTTCTATTGGCTTGTAAGACAGATACATTGAAAATGGAGATAGGATATATTGTGCTCTGTTTATCAAATGCTGGCTAGGTTATTGTCTGTCTGTAAATGTTCTTTTGATGACTATGGTCAGCATGTTGTTCATGGAATCTGGCACGCACACACATTCGGTGGTGAACTATATGTACTGTATATTCCTGACTACTCCATGGTAAACTCCCTTCACTGATACCTGAATCTGCGTCCTCTTCAAGAAAATGATCCTTACAATCATAAGACATATTTCCAATTGTCATTCAGATGTAATTTAACAATTTCAAGTGGTATCTTTTTTGTTTTGTCATCAGAAGAGGCTTCTTCTTTGCATCCTGGCCACAAATGCCACATTCACACAAATGATGTCAAATGGTACCTTTTGTCCTGGATTTTGTTTTGGAGATTTACAAATACTACCTTTGAATTCATGATTGCCTCCTAAAGTATGTGTCCCTAACAGGGTTGCTGCTGTATCAGCAGTCTTACATTTAACAGTATAGCAGATTTTTATTCATTCTTTCACAGCCATCTCCTAGCTTGTATCTTAACCTTAACCTGGATGATGCATGCCACTGATGAATTTCTGTTGTATGTTACCTCTGCCCACAACCCAGGAAGAAGAAAACCTTTGGAGGCGTCCTCACAGTTCCAAAAGTTGTCATCGAACATCCAAAAAGTAAAATGATGACGTAAATTTGGGTTTCTTGCATTTCATTAAAAAGATTACTTAAAGATAATATAAATAAATGTGAATAAATGTGACCCTTGTGTTTTCTGAAATAAATGAACAATATGACTTTGGGATATGCAATTCTATCAAGATTAAAGTACAACATTTTTATTTTTTATGCAGAAAATATTCCATGTATACATTTTTTCTGGTTTATTTCTTTCTGTCTTTTTTTATTTTTGGTCATATTTCATCAGGAGTTTGAATAAATTGGAGGGCTCTTCTAAGATTGTTATAGACAGGTTATACTGAGACATGGCAGCATTCTCATTTTATGAGGTGTTTCACATCTTCAGCCTTCAATAAGAGAAAATGATGAGAAATCCAGTTCACAGACACGAGTGTATGAAACTAGTAACAAGTTTTTTTGATCTATCATTGCTCAGATTAGAATACATGTGCAGTAATTTTCATTTTAACCCAGAAGAAAATCAGACATGAGGTTGTGTTGCATTTCATTTTAAGTCATCTATCATTTGATTACAATGTTGGCAAGGGTGCCTGCTTGGATGCATTTTGCAACCATTTTTGACAAAGTTGCAATTCATCAACAAACATGGCTAACTACTATAACTTCCATCAGCCAAAGGGTTAAGTTATCCTGACGGAGTGATTTAACCTCACCCACAACTCCTTCATGATTACTGGTGGCAGTTCCATCAAATGTTGCTGAGCTGAGCATTTTGTGTGTGCAGCCATTCTTTTGGGGAGTTTGAACTTCTGACATGACCCCTTGCTTGTCCTTGCTTGGGACACCCCTAAGCCAGCCGCTCTTGCACCACAATGTTTACAAAAGAACAGTTTGTCTGCACTGTCTACACATTTGTACCACTCATAATTCATTTATGGTCTGTGCCTTCCTGTTTCCAGGATAAAAAATAATGAGTGACCATAATATAGTCATGCTCTGATATCTTTTCCTTATCATATTGAGCAAGAAGGCAAGGAAAACTGAGAGGCTATTTTATGAATACCATAATTAAAACAAATCTCTTGCAAGAGTGGCTACATGTTGGTTCATTTATTCAGTAAACAATGTAGTTATTCATACAGTATTGTATACCACTCTTAAAACACAATAAGATTAATATTTAATTCACCTAGATAAGTTAACCCATTTTATGGGTAATGGTAATGTGAACTGATAAGATCATCATCACTACCTTCAGAGCATCATACACCAAACACTACATTCAAGTGACAGTGACTAAAATGACCTGAGACAAAACGGAAGGTTTTAGTTGGCGGTATTTTATTTAAATATAAGCTATTCATCATATTATTACAATTTAACATGCATTTCTAACTGCATCTTAAACAAACAAAAAAGAGTTGAAATCTTCATTAATATTTGACGATGAAATAGAATACAAGGAAGGTGTTTAGTTGGCGGTATGACGCACATAGCAAATCAATAGCACTTTCAAGGCTGATTTATGATTGCTTGATCCATCCAAGCAAACACTGTGTACCGTACAGTAAGTGCTCTTAAAGAACATTTTCATGGGGCTCTTAATTTCATACACTCTCTATATGGCTCACAACAGAGTTTTTGTTACAGAATGAGTCTATAAACAATGCACAAGCTTCATTCAAACAAGCCATGAATTATTTTTGAATAATTGTTGTTTTGTTAGATTTCTGAGCTATTTTTTTATTGGTTGCCATGTTTTTAGACATTCCAAATCCAAATGCTTTGTGCTGTTTTTGTTGCCCTGGTAATCTCCACAAGGTTTGAAATTTTGGATGGATGAATGGATGGTAAAGTTTGATTAGGTTTTTTTAATAGATCGTGATTAGAGCTGTTACAACAGAGGAATTACAGAGTACCCTATGGGTTTTAAAATATATTTCAAAGGCTGAATCATCACCTAACTACAGACCCAGATGTATTGCGTATATTTCACTTTCAACAACAGAGGGAGACATTCATCTGTCTTTCTTTCACCAGTGGACTTGGGCTTGATGGTGTTGATGGTGGCTGTGCCGGGGGTGGTGCGGTGAGGAGAGGGATCAGTGTTGCAGACCAGCAGTGCTACATCCGAGAATGGTCAAAACGATATCTGAATAATTTGTATTATCCTATTCCATGCGTTTTTTTGGCATTTATGATGACTTTTATTATCTAAATCAGTGTAATGTAATGGCATAAATCAGAAACCTACCCGACATACTGTAACCATGAACGAAGGTTCTGTGCAGAACTGGCCACCTGATTACACTCTATCTCTATATAGACTCAACTCTATGGATGTGTTTTAATTAAGGTACAATAAATAAAGCTGACATAACTTACTTTACATTCAAGTGTTGTTGTGTAGCATGACGAAGCTCATACACCAGCTGTGGTCTGGGTTTGATAAGGTAACATGAAGTCACATGTTTTACAATATTAATATGACACCTGTTATAGAGTAAACAAAATACAATGATCCACAAACTATTAATGATATCCAAACCTTTCTTATGAATGCACATTTCATCCTGCTACTAAATAGACTTCATTTCCTATGTAGCTTACTCTGAAAATTGATTGTAAAAGATTAAACTGTGTGAAAGCTCCAAGCATGAGACTCATAGGAGCATCATTCACTCCTTAATCCTTTGGCAGACACCATTATACACCGCATCTTAAATGGACAATAAAATAATAATCTGAAAAACAGGGGTTCAATGGCATTTGCCTTTCAGGGGATCTACAGTGTGGATATCCTCTCTTCTTCTATCTTTGCTTCTTCAATTTCAGTACACAAACATGACAAGTCATTTATAGGTGAAATTCTGCATATATCAGTACACAAACATTTGCAAAAATTGCTCTGCAACTCGAAGAACTGAAATCAATAAGCCTTCAGCTTACAGATGACACATTTGCCCATATTATCTCACACACACTAAAGAGGTCCTGTTTAAAGCAAATTCTGCCAAATAAATATTCCCTGTATTCTCTCATGTGGCTCGCCCCCTGTGGCTATCAGTTTAGAATGTAGAGACTTTGGTCTTTAAAAGATTTGGTATGACATGATACTGAAATGATACAAAGGGAAAGCAGAAAGTATATGCATTTCTACAGAGCAAGTGTTGCACCCCAGTTTACCGTTTGTACTTGCGAGTAATGTGGCACGTTTGTACACTGAGAATGTTTTGCCAGAAACGTAACAATAGACTACATGAATATAATGATATTTAATTATTCAAATAGAACAGACTAATGGATGGAGGAAAAGGCGAAGAGGATTTCAGAGAAAATGTAAAATTGTTCAAGTTTGGACATATGCGGCTGTATGTGAATTTGTGTTAAGCTTAGAATGACTGGCACAGACATAAGTGTTTATAAAGAGTCAGACCTCAGGGTCATTTGTGGTTCTTTCTATGGAACACCCCTTAAAAGTCTTTGCACTCAGTGCAGTGTAAGTATGGAATATCCACATCCACCCAAATATTAGCAGATGATGTCAATCATTTTCAATAATAGCTACCCTTTGGTGATACTAGGGGGCAGCAAAGGATAGGATTTCCGCGTTAACAATCATACCTCAATCAGTGCAGAACCGATAAACGTTCCATAGACAGATATTGTTCTTGTGAATATTATCCCTTCACGACACGTATGCCTGCTTTCATTTTTGAAATGTAGGTTATGGTGAGAACGGGAGAAGTACATCTTCCACGCAACCCCCCTCCCCCCAGGGGCTGTGGTGCTCCTATCTCCAGCTGCTCCGTCATTCCCAGGACAGAGGGCGGCCATGTTGTTGGATGGGTTGTTGCAAGTTTAGGGGAGGAAGTAGCTGGAGGAACTGGGAGAGTTTGCAGTCAGTTGTTTGTCTTTTATCATGTAGATACACTCTCTGCCGGTTTCAGTTCGTTTGCCATTTTTGTTTGCCCTTGTTTATTTATTTTTTTCGATTGTGTCTGCCCTTCAGACAGTGTACATTGTTTAGTATTTTGTTGCTTTGAGTGTTGTTATTCCTCGAACACGATAAACAGTGTCACGGTGCTTGCTGGTGCTGTGTTGGATATGTCGAGATGGGAGAGACTGTGATTTCAAGTTTGAAATAACAACAGCAACAAAACTAGTTAGCTGCCGAGGTTCTCATCGAAAGTATTGTTTTGCGCAACAAAAACAAAGAGGGACGCATGTAACAAAGGAGTGAGGATTTCAGAAAGGTAAGATTATTTTAACGGGAATGGGAAAAGCAGTGTGTGAATGTAAGGTGGTTAGGCCTTCACGCGGTCTTGTGTGTGTGTGTGTGTGTGCGCGCGCGTGCGTCTGTTTGTGTCTATGCGTGTGCATTGTTGTTCGGTGCCGTTTGATACCCATCACAGATCAATTAATAAAATGGCTGCAAATCTTAGCCCTATGAATCTTTTTTTTTTGTCTGCCTGTCGATACTTACGGAGTCGACGGGTAGATAGATACGTAGATTGCTAACCTTCTGGCGAGCAAAGTTAATTTTATTTATTTTTGGTCTATGGTCAGTCTCGCGGCCTCCTAATCAATGGCTGTGTCGTTTGGTGACGCCAGTCTACTGAATTTTAAGGTTACAATTGACAAAATGTAACTACGAGGCTAACTGCCTCTGCAAACAGCTGTCCCCTTAGCGAACTCTTGCGATACAAACTCGAGACAATGAGCATTGTATAATGGCCTGAACACAGTAGCTACTTTTGAGCTTGATTTCACTATGTGCATTTTTTCGGTATATTTGAATGAAGCAGGGTAAGCCTTGTAGCCCTCAGCTGACACATTTTTCTAATGGTTGGTTTTGGTTATCCACACATATGCACCGAATTTCTTCTTCATTGTGGTCTAGACTAGAGTTCAAGTGTGAGATGGCGCTAGTAGGAGTTTGCGTCTGTAGACGGACGAAGAAGTGTTCAGTTGTCTTGAATCAGTATGTTCAAGACGTGACATAAAATTCACTCCGTCTTTACCATTGCAGCAGTTGCCTTCTGACGACAAAAGCCTACGGCAAAAAGTTGCCTAATTTTGAGAATTAGATACGAGAGAGCCATGGAGCAGTTTTGTGCTTGTTCATTTACTGGTCATTACATTGTTACCGTAACCTTGTAGCCTTTCCTTGTTTTACCATGTCCAGTGGATGAAAAAGGTGTAATCTTTGTGCACTGTTGTATAGTGGCATTGCGTCACTACTGCCCAGGTGCAGTAATGAAGGCTGGAAGTGATCTATAAAGGAAGCACACCTGATAGGCAGTAATAGGTTTTGTAATAGGTTTGGGGTTGGGTGTTAAAGTTAACGTGCTGTATTTTCTTCAGTCACCTCTGTGCCTGTCTCAGAGATTAAAATTGAACAGTGCTGTAATGAACCTCAGGGCTTTTTGGGGGAAAAAATTCTGATATTTTGTAGAATGTGTACATGGTTCAAAGTGTAACCTACTTCTGTTCCTATAGCGGGCAGCAGTGTGGCACAGTGGTAGAGAACATGGCTGGTGACCCAAAGGCCTCTGGTTCACTTCCCAGGTTGAGCACTTCTCTTGTACCTTTCAAAAAAGGTACTCACCCTCAGTAAATATCCTGCTGCATAAATGTAAATTTGCCAGCTATAGAAAAGACTCTGGATAAGAGTATCTGCTAAGCAACTGGTGTAATGTGAACCTGAATAAAAGTCTCCACGGTGAAGAAATGTCCATTCTACAAAGAAAAAAGCTGCACATCCTTACCACAGAGTGTTAGGAATAGCGGTGGCTCCATGCTTTAGCTTGTTAAATGTCTAAGCAGTAGAATTATTAGTCCACTTAGGGAAAGGCCTAAATTTCAGCCATTGGCAACTAGGAACGGACCAGGGAACAGAATGATATTATTTTCATATGTGGTTTTGTACTGCAGAGCGTTCACTGGTGTAATGTAGCAGAAGCCTTCCTGCTCAGATCCCGTGTAGTCTCCTGTCACTGAAGACTGCCAGCATATTGTGAGGAAGTCATTGTTGACACATGGGGTTTGGGTACCTGATTCATACTGGGCTTTATAATTTTATAGGAGCTATTATTCTCCCTCCCAGTATCATCAGAAATACCTGATGCCAAGAATGCATGTGTCACACAGAGGTGGGTGGAAGCAACAAAAAAGGTGACCCGGATGTTGTCTCAGGATTCAGGAAATTGAATCACCCCAGCTGCATTCTTCTGCAGTTAGGCAGAGGCTGGTGTATTGACTCATCCTGAACAGAACACTCTGGTTCACTGAAGTAGAACACACATTGCCTCAGCACTCTGTAGCAACGTCTTCTTACTTGTGGTTTTTTTGGACCTTTTAAGTCATTAGCTGTCCATCAGGTGAATACGTGCATTTTTTTAAGGGAAATGTAAAATTCAAAGGCAAAATGAAAGTGAACCACAACGAGTTTGTGCAGCCAATGAAACCTGTACTTTAGCAGGCTCTTATATGACACTATAGGTTTTGCCCCTAAAGGTTTGGAACAGCAGAAGCACAGTGGTGGATATAACTTGTCATGGTCTGTAGTAGTTGTGCTTATGACATGTCATCATATTATGGGTGTGAAAGGGTGTCTCAGAATGACCATAATGTAGACATTTGAAGCATAGTGTGTAATGGCGGCATGACACAACTTTGCGGAGGAGTCATTAGCGGGCTCCTTTCGCTGTTGGTGTAAATAAGAGATGTCTGAGGATGGCGACTGGCCTTGCACCAAAGATGGCGACTGGCCTCGTACCAAAGCGACGCTGCCATGTTGGGAGCGCACAGCCATGCAGAGGTAATCCCCTCACGGCCAGCCCACAGGGGGATTGAGCCGCCCCTGCTGTGATGAGTTCGGCCCGGTCTGAGGAACCTGGGCCGGTGCCAGCCACTGCCGGGGGGAGTTAATGCCATCCCTATGACTGATGCCATTTTAAAAACACATCACTGGCACTCTTCCTGTCGCTGTCCTCCACACAGACACAAATAAATCTAAAGACGTCGTCACGGATTGCACATTGGGAGCGAGCATGACAGGAACGAATGTCGTAGCCGCCGACGTTAGGGCCTGCCTCGGATTTTGACACAAATGTGTTTGTTAGGTCTGCAGTGACACGGCAGCATGCTGCAGTTGTTTGGCTTCGCTTTGCACAGGCATCCTGGGCGCGCTGGCCAAGTTAATCTGAATTTGTGTGGGATTTCATCTGGATTCTATCTGAAACCATGTCACGCACAGCGCGGAGCCAAATTAAAATGTCTGTGGTGCATTTCTTCCCATTTGCAGTGCAGTATCATGATTTTATGCTAGCAGTCAAAAAAAAAATACTCACGTGGCAAGTAATTGCTCAATCATGGGAAAACTTGGTGGCCATTTATGCAACTGCTCTTTGTTTTAATATGCTGGCCAGCTGTGGAAGAAAGTGTGGAGGTGTTACTGAGGCAGTGCAGCCCATGGTGTGGTTAGAGCAGCCCGGGTTCCCAGGGTTTCCTGCTCACATTGTGGCTGCAGTTTGATCCCAAGCCTTCTCAGTGGGATTCAAGTCACCTAATTCTGTCCCACTCGCACAACCTTGAAGCAAATCAATTTTACACTCAAAAAGGGTTTGCTCAGTGGAGGTATGCTATTTTTGTGTGTGGTTACTCATTCTTTTTGGCTGCCGAATGATCTTTTATAAATCCTTTCAGCTCAGTATAATGAGTAGAAAGAGACGAGGGGGCCATAAATTCCAGGCGTCATATTCAAAATTTTGATTTTATTTTTGCATAATTCATGGAAGAGCATGAAGATTATTAAAAAGTCATATGTGTTCGTGAGAGAGGAGACTGGGATGTTGAGGCTTCCCGTATCCAGCTTCAAAGTAGTCGTTGCTCAGCAGAGGCAGAGGAGGGCCGTGCATTGAGGACGGATCCATCTGTTCACATTTAAAGTGTGGTGAAGCTGTCAGGGCTGTTACAGAGAGCAGCAACTGCCTGATGTCAGCCATGAACAGCTGCCCCTCTTGCTTCGCATTTTGAGGGCCATGCAGCCGTGGCAAAGCTCCTGCACCGCCTCTGTTTTGTATTATCTAAACCGAACAGAACACTGGCAGTACCTGGAACAGTCCTCAAACTTAGACTCCTGTGCACAAAACCGAGGCAGGGGGAGAGAAGTGCTGTTGGGTAGGGGATTGACTGAGCTCTATGAGCCTGTGAGTCAGGCGGGGTTCCAGAGGTCCGCCGTCTCGTTACCTTGGGTGGATTTCAGCGGACGTCTGAGCTTGAGATGAGCAAGGCTGTAAGTGGATAGCATGGCTTGCGTTTTATCACGCGTGCATTCTGCAGAGACAAGGTCCCAACCCCTGATCATGTTTCAGTAATTTATTTGGCTGAAATGATCGAGGCACAGCCACATGATGTCATATACATTAAAGGTAAAAGGCCGGCCAAGTGAATGTGGGGATGTCAATACTCACAGTCCTTTGTAGTCCATGCACTGTCAGAGTCTTGAGAATTGTTCTCATGTGGTTGGGTTCTGTGACCTGTTGTGCCCATTGGCAAAAATGTAATGTGATATATGATATATGTTTCCCTGAAAGCATGTAGTTGGTGACTCAGACTCTCGCAGTAGTGTCAGTGAATTTGAGTGAGGGACAGATAGTCTTGCCTCTGATCTTCAGCTATCTGGTTTCAAAGTCAGCCCTGTTGGTTTTTTTTTTTTTTTTTTGCGCTGTTCTGGGGTTTGTAAGAATGAAAGCATAGAGAGACCATTGAGAGGAGGTCCTGGCGGGATTCAATGTGAGCATTCATCACTGTGGAACCCTGCCTTCAGTTGTCTCCCCTCGCATTCCTGCTGTTGAAGGGCGTAGCAGGTGGCTCGGCGCACAAAGGCTGCGGAAGGAAGCCCCCGGTCAGTGGGATCAGTCCATTCCACGTGCCAGAGCAATAACAGGGGCACACTAATGAATTACCCGCCCCCTCACGTAGACACTTTTCCCTGAATTTATTTCCACTGGGTTGTGACATTGATTCATTTGTGGAGTTTAAACTGTGCAAGATTAATTTGCTTTTAAGTCAATGAACAATGTTTAGAAAACAACAGGGATTTTCTTTAAAGAAGGCAGGCATTGCTGTATTTTTTAAGTGAAAGATTAGTTGAAGCACCATCTGGATCAGGCGGTAAAAGCATTTGTTTCAAGTGCGAGGCTGGGCCCTGTGATTCAGGGTCGAAAACTGGCATGTCATTCACCGACGGTGACTGGGAACCCGCATCTGCAGAACAAATTGGCTTCGTTCCGCTGGCGATAGGGGTAGGTAGGTCGGTCAAGGTCCCCTTGTTGTTCTGCTCTCAGTATCCTGGGACTACCTTAGGTGTTTGCGAGTTACTCAGATAGCATTGTGGTGGATGTGCCTATATTGGGACACTGTTTGCCTCCTGGTGTACTGTGGGACTTGTAGTGTGAACAGTAGTTGCAGTAGGCATGTGTGTATTTTTGAGAATTGTGTGTGCCTTATCCTACACTTCCACATCACTTCAGAGGTTCTTTGTTATAGTGGTGATGAAATTAAATGTTTCATTTGTAACTACTAATGTTTGAAGTTGAAATGGGGGGTGAAATACCAAAAAGAATAAGGACTAGGAGGAGTGTTTTCCCTGCCATTTTGTAGAGTTTGTGCAGTGTTGCAGAAAAGGACCTCCCCAGTTCCCATGCTTTATTATTTTGTAATTGGAATTAAACTGGGTATTTTAGATATGGTAAGATTAAATATTTATCGTCGGGTTAGATTTTGCTTGCAAAATGGTATTGTAGTAGAGTAATGCTGGCCCAACAACATTCTCTCAGGATTTGAAATTGGACAGGCCTCAGGAAAACTGATGCAAACTGGAGTAAACTGAGATTTAATTTGGGGGCAGCAACAAAGGAATGTGACCCTAACCCTGGTGAGATTGACCACAAGGCCATAAATTAAGAATGGGAAATTGCTACTTAGGAATTAATTTAGAATGGGAGCATGGTTCTCTTCATGCTGACTGTTTTCAGTGGCAGTTTTGTTCAGCATTTATAAATCTGTTCCAAATTCACTGTGGTCCCAGTGTTTTTCAGGCTCCTCTACCAGATCCACGATACAAGTCAAGATTTTTGCTCTTAGCTTTGAATTAAGGAGATGTACTCTGCCTTGCAATGCTGGATATTTATTGCTTAGAGCTGGAATTGATGGAGACTGCATGTGATATCGCTGGCCTAGTGGGACTTGTGCTCTTTTTCCACTTTTCTCACTGATAGAAGTTTGCTGAGCATACACCCCTGACAGAATGTATCTGGGCTTTGCAGCACACAGGTTGATTGATGTAATCCCACATCCATCTGAATAGAAGGGGAGATATACACTCCATTGACGGTTCATAAACGGTGTGTTAACAAGCTAGCATTAAAAAAAAAAGTATCATTGGCTGCATTTTGTTGTAGTCCATGTTGGAGTGGTGCAATTTATCAGTATACAGCTAACACTTATGTCTATGGTAAATGTTTGCTATAGTTAGAGCTTATATATTGCTGGGGATATCAGGAATAAACATGTGATGAGATCAAGCAAGTGCTAATGTTTTGGTTTTGTCTTTTGATAGGTAAATAGTTAGCAAACACCTCGGGCATATTGACTAACTGAAACATTTCCTTCTTGACAGCTTTGGAGCTGACTGATGCAACATCATTCACAGTTTTGCTATCCCACCCTGTAGCTTACTTGGAACAAGGCCAGTGCCAGATAAGTCATGTGGTTAGAGTTTCACAGTTGGTCCTCCCTCAGCTTTACTGTGAAAACCAGTGGAGCCATACCTAGGCCAGAGAGCATGTTTCCAGCATTGCCTGTCAGGGAAGAAGGGTATATGTGGCCATTACCGCTCCTGTGCATATGGGAATGGAACTGGAGCCTGTGCTCGTCCACTGCACCGTTGAAAACACACCTCTGTGTCATCAGCCCGGGGCTTTTTGTGAAGCGTGTGTGGAATTTTCTGCAGAGTACAAAGAGAGGACTTCTTGGGTTTCAGAAAGAAAACCTGCAGTTCTTAGTCATTCAGAGTTCATGGCTTGCACAGAGGGGCTGGAGGGTGGTGTGTACCTTGCTGCAAAGTAGGAGAGTATCTGAGACTTTGGGAGTGTACGTGCTGAGGGTAGAAGTGCTCAAATGACTTTCGTTATTGCACTGCATTATGTTTGGGACATAAGGGGTCAGAAGCAAAGAGGAAAGCCATTTCCCCAGTTCATGAAAGCAGAGATCCCTTAAAATATAAAATTTGTTCATTGGGTATTTCTGAGTGTAATTTTTTCTCCTGGGTGACTGTTTAATCCCTTCTATTTGAATTGAATTGAACTTGAATGGTGATGGTAGTACGAACAGGACTGTGTGTATGTATTCTTTGTTTGGAATGAAAAAATTCTACCAGATTATCAACATGCACATGTAATCCTCAGACTGATCTGGTCTGATGTACTGTATTGTAGCATTTTCCTTTTTTGCACAATTTTTGTCTGGCCAGAAAGAAAACAAGGCAACAGGGAGCAACATGATCTGAACGGGTGCAGCTTGCCAGAAATGTTGAAGTTTGACACTTGCCACCAAATGTTCTTACATGATCCACTGAAATGTGCCCCCTGATTAGACCGCACCTCAGTTTTTGTCCACTGACAAGAGCCAGGCATCCCCCGGAACAGCAGATATGTCAGCTGGCAAAGCAGGCCAAACAGGGATGTCCTGATGATGCCCATTTCTTAACTGAAGGTCAAGGCTTTTGACACTGAGGTTGTGTTGCGCACTCAGCCATTTTGTTTTTAATGGAGATGCACTGGCTAATGTGCTGCCTCAACTTGAAATACAGCTAAGCTGTCACAGCCATGCTTCTTTTCTTTTTTGCCATGCTTGTTTATTAGTCTTTACCTCAGAGAGTTCCAGAATTAAATGGAGTATTCTATTAAAAAGCCCCAGTTCAGCACCCCCACCCCCAGGACCTAAACAGAGGAGGCTATTCAACAATCAAAACAGATACTTTGGCATGGGCCTCCTTGCATACATCCAACACAAAGAGTGAAGCGTGATTCATCCTGGCAGTGGACAGTTCCAAAAGTATGATAAACACTGCATCCAGTGACACCAGGACAGCAAGTGTTGGAGGAAGCCAGTGGTGCTCCAACTTTTATTTTTCTTGTTGTTGCAGTAAGACCAGCTAGGAAAGTTCTCTTTTGTCAGGCCAAAGTGAAACTTCCGAGATCTCATTGAGCGCACACTCTTGTGGCTCCAGAGGGAGATTATAGTATTTTGATCAAGCTGAGCTGACCTGGTTCAAGGACATCTGGCCTGCATCCTAAACAGCTGCATAAATGTTCATGGAGTATCATGGTGACAGAATCGTCTTGGTTGTTAATGGAGAGTCAGTGCCATGGTATGCTTCATAATGAATCAACTCCTGATCAGTGTTCCTTGAACTTGGAGAGATGATGATGTATTAAAGTCCCACAAGATCTACTTTTTGAATGCTTGAATTTCATAATTCTCATAGTTAAGCAGAACAAGACTGGAAAGTCTTTTGAAGCAAGCGATTGTAAATAATAGGTGTCTGTCCCCCTGTGGTCAGAGTATTAGTGCACCATTCTATCAGTGGATGTGTTGTTGGGGTTGTGTTGCAGGGTACCCCATGGGCATGAAGAGCAGACCGCAGCCCTAAGTATAAAAAGAAAGAGGACGCTTGTGCAAAAAAAGCACAGGGTGGGTGAATCAGACCCCTGACTACAAGTAGCCATCTGAACCCACAGGCCGCATGACTCTCGCTGTGGTTTATTTTTCAGTTCTGTATGGTCCAGTTAACAATTTCGCATGACAATTAAGTTTGGAACTGTATTAATCGTTTAGCTCTTTTATTATGTCCACTTTTTAGGTGCGTGGTCTCCTGACTGGCAGTACGGAGTAAAATTGTATGATGGCTGTTGTGGTGGGGGGTGGGGGGTGGGGGGGGTGCCGAAAGCTTAATTAAAACCTAGGCTGCTTGTGTTTGTTTCTGTGTAGCCATGTTTATTCGGTGGTAATGGACTGTGAATTGATTATGCTGAAGTGGATGTGAGCAACCATGGCCTCTATTCTTTCCAGGAGACTGGGGACTGCATGCACTGTGTCATGCATTTAAAAATGCTGTCCAAAAGCATCTGACATTCAGGTCTTAGTCAGCCTCGAGTAACAAAATATTACTCAGTGAATCCCGGTGCTTAATTTTCTGCCACTAGAAAGACATTAGCTTTGATATAAAATGGAATGAACTGCTCATTGTGTAAGGAGCTCTGTGGGGGCAGGATTGTGCAGTGAGCCATGTGATGGTCAGTATGGGATCCTCCATTTTCTCTTTGTTCATATTCTACAAGGTCTGACTAATGATTGCTTTTGCTGACAGGGTTGGTGGTTCCCCTGTGAGGCTGACATGGCTGCCATTCAGGTTGCCACTTTTTGAGGCTCAGAAGCATTGCTAAGCTCCCTTTGACTTGCAGTACGTGTGTTGACTGACCATCACCATGGTATTAATTAAATTTCCAACAAATACTCTTGGAAAATTAATTTTTAATTGCTAGCTTTAATACATTTGTTCATCGGGCTTTGATAATGGCGTCAGTGCTGGTAATAAGCTGAAGTTTGAGCCCTCTATATAGTATATTAAATGCAAATCAGTAGGCCTGACAGAGGAGATAGTGGAAGATCCTGTTTGTAGCCTACCCAGGTGGACATGGGAAGACATGTCAGTCCAACTTGGGAAGAGCAAAGATTGGCTTCTGTTGCATTCCAGGCATTCCAGGACATGCTAGGTGTTTGCTTTCAAGGGCTGTTTGGTTATAAACGTGACAGTAAGGAGTAGAGTGTAGGGTTAATTTTGGAGTGGGGTAGAGGGGAAGGTATACTTGTGTTCCTGATCCTGTGTTTCTTTCAGAGTGAGCAGTAATTGTGGTTGATGCCTTGTTTTGCTTGTATCTGTGTTCAGCTGTTAAAATTGATTTAAGCAAAAACAGGCCCCCATCTGGCTATGACTTGAATGCTAGAAGGCCACTTTCCTTATGGCCAGTAATGGCCAGTAATGGCCAGTAATACACAAATAAGATAATTTTATTTTTAAATTCAGTTTGGCCAAATCACAAAAATTCTCAGCTTTACCAATGTATTCGGTCTTTGCAGTTTGTGAGTTGTACAGTTTGAATGTTTGGGGGGTTTGTGTCGTTTTTAAGTGTCTGTGCCTGTGTGTGCCTCTGGCATGATGGGTGGTCTTTCTGCTGCTGTGACTCTAATGACACAACCCTCAGGCCAAGCCTGTCTGAGTGGAGGTCAGTGTCAGTGTTGGTGCAGTCCAGTCTGCCAGGTCAAATCAGAGTAGGGCGCTGTGAGCTGTGGTGTAGTCTCCCAGAGCAAGGAGACCAGCCCTTCCCTGCTTCCCCCCGAAGCAGTTAGAGCATGAAAACCTGCCATGCCCCCTTGTGCCAGATCATTCTTCAAGGCATTCCCTCAATGGCAGAGCTGTGTCTTTTGGCTGGCTTGACTTGTGTGCCACATGCTATCTGGTGGTCTCCATTAGGCCTTGCATGCCAGGCATAAATTACTCTTCTCATGCTGTAGGGAAATCTGATCCATGTCTAATGTTTTCATTTACCCAAACCCCCATCCACCATCCAGTCATACATCCACTCAAACCATGGTTTTATGAGCATCTTGTAATTGGCACAACAATGTAATTTAGTCACTGAATTCCAGCTGGGTTGATTTCTGTTTCGTATCAGCTTATATTTAGAAGTATAATGCAGTCTGGCTTCTCTGAATGATTCATTTCGTTGTGCCTATCCCCAGGCTACTGCTTATGAGAATTGGAGAGAAAACAAACCTTGGTGTTGGTGGTTGTTTGCTTTTGATCTCAATTACATGCAGCTACTGTCCATTTTTAATGCGATGAGGTCGGTGATAGGTCTCTTAGTGACAGGTAAGGATTGTAAGGATTTATACTGTAAATGTAACATTGCCTTTTAATTCGAGTCTTTATCCCTCTCTGTACAGTTGTTGTTTTCCCTACAGCCTAATGGGCTGTTATAAAGTAGCTCAGAGCACTTAAAAAAATTCATGCATCTGTACCATTTGAGACCATGTGCTTGAAGCTGTTTGAAGCTTTAATGAATTAACTTGTCCAGCTAAAGATAGGAACAAGTGCACTTGTTGGCATTTTTGCTGGCATTTCATTTATCTATATATTTATTTGTAACTGCTTTTAATAATAGTAAAAACTCCTACCCTGAAGCAACAACATTCCTGCATTTTATGGGAAGTGTGGTGGTTTGTTGCCTGTTGGGATGATGCAACAATGGCAGCACCAGTTCCCTCGATCCCATTGGAAAGTGGTGTGAACGACTATTATTTGTGATGTGCTCTCAAGCAGACATTGTTCTCCAAATTCTGTTGAATCTAATGATATACTGTCACTCTATGTATTTATAGTATATATTGGTATTTATGTATATATTGGTAGACCAATGAAGTGTTATTGCCATTTCTCAAGAAAAAGTGGAGTCAAAACCTAGCTTTTGATGGTACAGTTTGAAGGGAAATGTTGCTCTTATTCAAGAAATCTATTGTGGTCAGTAGGGTTCAATGTCCTTAACCTTGTTTTAACTCATAAAGGCTGTCTGTTTGGGAACATAGTATTCCATAACCAAGCCCAACATATTATTATCTTCTCTGTGCATCAAAGGCTGGTATTTGGCGTGCTGCAAAGTGTATTCTCAGTAGAATTTTTCACGCTCCTCCATTTTCTCAGTGGAAAGGTGTCAGGCAAATAACCAGTTCCTCCAAATTAAAGTGGTCCAACTATCAGCATACTTTAAAGGCACAGGGGGTCTCCATCACAACTTAAATGCTCATATGTTAATGCATGTAATTTGTAGATTCTAGATTTTGTTTCTATTGCCTGCAATATCTGTAGAAGGGTTCCATTGTTTGTATGGAAGTGATTTGCAGAAGTGTATGGGGTGGGGAATGCATGGTGGTGCAGTAGTTCCACGCCTCAAATCATTCCCAAGGTCAGTGGATTATTCACAGCATACTCAAGATGACTTTGAGCTGTGATGTCAGAGATGGTGTGGGTTGCATGGGAAAAGTTCAAGGTTTGTTAGCGATGACAAACCAATACGATACGCCTAGATCTGCTCTACTCCAGTGTGATTGTCGTGTAGGAATGTCCAGACATGGTCCTTGTCAGTGCAGCATGTGATAGATTTCCCAAGCTCCACTCAGCTTCTGGATCAGCAGTGCTTTCAGGGAACAAAACCTGCTATATCCACATGGAACTTGCATACCTGAATTCAGTTTTGTGGTCATCACTACAAGAATGTGCACAGAGGCTAATATCCTCAGCAGCTGTTCAGGGAGATCCTCAGACCTGCTCAACACCAGCATCAAAAACGTAAGAACAGCTGCAGACAAACACGCCTGCTCCTCGGAACAGCCGGGAGGATTGAGTATCACTCTCTGCACAGAATTTGGATTGCAGGCACTGTTCCGTTAGTTTTAGCAGCAGACAGTGTCTTTGGGGCCTTTATGTCCACTAGAAAAACCTTGGAAGGACAAAGTCCTCAGTGATGACCAGTTCACATTGCCCCAGTTAATCTGTGTTGTAAAACATAACACTGATTGCCCTGCAAGGTCTTTATTTTCATTATCAGTATTCTGCTTTGTTACGCATTGAAGAACAGACGTTCAGCTTTTCAGATGGCCATATATATTCTGCTGCCAAGAGACATTTGGGTTTGGCCTGTGTTCTTGCTGACATCTGATGTCACAGAATTTTTTTTTTTGTTGAAAATTTTGTTCAAAGATAAGGTATGGTTTTGACCACATGTATTGATCACACTTTATTTTGCTGTAAGCGCAGATTGTGAGGTCTTCCTTCCCAACAGATAATATTAGGTGCTATGAGTACTTACTATCCTAATAATCTTGTCATATATGGCATCATTCTTCTAGCAGCCTGGCTACGTAACTATCCCAAAAAAATACGTAAACACAAAATATTAATGTGAATACCCAATTTAGCTTATTTAATTGTGTTTGCCAGTTGCTGTCACTTTCTTGGTCAGAGTGTGCTGAAAATTTGCTTTGTATAAACATCTTAGATTCTGTCAGGTACTACGAGTTTATAACAGTTTACTTTAGTCTGCTCATTTCTTGTCAGCCTGGCAGTGGTATCAAGTAGTCATGAAATTATAATTTTTGTGTTTTACAAACAGCGGCAGACTGTAAACAACCAATGAAAACGTGTTTAATAATAAAAAAATATGATTATTAAGAAAAACAAAAAATTTGTTAATGCGGAATGTAGAACCAGAGTAACAAGCGGCAAGAGAGCCCTAGAAAGTGAACATAAAATGCAAAAGAAAAAAAAAACTCCATACTGAAAATACACTCTGAAGTGGATGACTGAGGACTCTATTAAGATGTGGCGAGAGCTTGGGTTCTTTTATACCATACAGAAATAGCTACCACTACAAACAACGGACACACTTTTTTTTTTTTTACTTTTGTTTGTAAAATCTGGGATGGGTGGCCTACCAACCTCATACTCTGGGCATGGACAGGCTGTGAAAATGATATGCCCACTGTTTCTTCCTGTGTATTTTTGCTCCCAAGGTTACAATAGCAAATTAGTTCTGCATCATTTTTCACGAAGTCACATCAGCCACTTGCACCTACATTTAGATGGTGACAAGGCTGTTTCTGCTTCCCTCTAGTTAAAGGTGAGGTGGGATTGTGGGGGTGTCTGCAGTGTGCTTGCATGCTAGCTGCAAGTGAATAAGAATGACAGAACACTGGAAAGAGCAATGCTGATCATCTGTTATAGAACAAATGATGCAGAATGAAAATCTGTTAATTTTGTCCTGTTGTGCGCCTTGATAGCAAGCTAATGAGTGACCCGGAGCTGTATCTTTTTAAAATATTCATTTAAAAGCTTAGCTGTTGAGCTATTACACTGGTTGGTTGTTACTGTCATTGGCATGGTGGAAGTGAGGTACACATCTTGTGTCTTTCCTTACCTGATTTTTACTAAATGTAATGTTAAGGAAACAAGTTTATTATTTAGACGGACTTAATGGTCAACTTGGCTGCTGGAAACAAGTCAGTAAAATCTCTGTTCGCTCATTAAGGGGAGAGACCATAATAGCCGGGGGTAGTACTGTGACACATGCAGAATCCCAGCTTTCAGAGGTCCCTGTCCTTGGTGACTTGGAAAAAAAGAGTGTAAAGTGTAAGGTTAGTGGCACTAGTATCTGGTGAAAGGATTACTGTGTTGAAGTGCACAGACACGTAGGATTTGAAATCTAGCGCTTTATGCTGCTTCCTTGAAGTCCACTGTGACTTTGAGATCTATTTGCAGTACTTTGTTGGTAAGTCCATTAATGTAAGGCAAATGGCCTGTAAGCCAATTATGTTTCGTTTGAGCCTTGATAAGCTAGTCTGGCCATGATAGGACAGCTTCCAGCTGTAACAGTGCAGGCTCAGAGCAAGTCTTGCCGCTCATTGATACAATCAGTTAATCGATTTGAAATCTTAGATTGCATCTAAACTGGTGTGTGAAGAGCAATATCAATACAAATGTAATTAATAGCGATCATGTGTCTAATTCAAATGCAACATAATGAGTGTTGTGGCTGGTAGTATATTTGCTTAGATTTGTCTGTGTTCCAATAAACTAAATTGAATGTAGGCTGGTGATAGTGTTGTACAGATAGCATCAGTACAATGCAGCGTTGCTAGGCTTTACACAATTTCTGCATTTAACAAGACTGTTTCAGATTTTGTGAAACTGTTATTGATTCAGACTGTTTTCTGTTGACTGGTACCCCTTCATATAATAGCCAGTGTGTCAATATGGTAATTACATCTCCGTAAATCCAAATGTTCACACTTCCGGTCAAAGCCTTACTACTATGAGTCCATCACTCCACATTCATATACACAGCACACTACATTACTGAACTCACATCTCACTGGGAAGGAATGACACCTCTAAAAGGCTCTGCAAACAGGGCTGTCGTGTGGCGAAGGATGACAAGAGAGCATTATTTTGACTGACAGCTCTTCAGGCTGCCAGGGGAGGAAAAGCAGCATGTATTTATGGTGAGGACTGCTGATGATGACAGCCTTTTGAGGAAACCAAAAAGAAGTCGGCGTAGTGAAAACTGTTGCTTTTTAAGATGCTCTATATCTCCCCTTCAGCAGATTGGATACTCCCCTCTCTCTCAGCACCCATACTAGTGTTTTTTTTTTCTTCCCCACATGGCACTGAAAACGCAAATCCTCCTTCAGTGTAATCCCTGCCGCAGTTGGGAAATCTGAAGTTGACACGGCACACTGCCTCCTTGCCTCGCTCGTCTTTGAGCATTTTGCTCTCTGTAGATCCTGTCAAGAAAGTTGGGGGGGGGGGATGAAAGAGCCCTGGCGTTCAGCTCTTGTCTGGCAGTTTGCCAGATGGAACAAGGTCTGGCAGTTTCCCTGTTGCAAACCTGGATGTCTGTGGCTTATTTCAGGATCCCTGAGGGATCTTTTTCATTTGACCGAATGGAGGTTGGTCCCTTCCTTTTGTATTAGCAAGCATGACAAGATTTCTGTACTGTAGTGTAGAACATTGTAGTGTATATTCTGTAGTGTAATACGCTGCAGAAGAGATCTTACAGGTTTCTCACCTGAACCTTCCTTATGTTATGCCCACTTCGTTGACGGACAGTTACAGTACTTAGGGCCATCATTAAAAAAGGAAATTGGTCTTGCATGCCAAGGTGGCTTCGCATCGCATGGCTTCCATTATGTTTTCCATTTTTCTGTGTTTAGTGTAGCGTGCCAGAAGAACAGGTGTGAGAGAGGGCTAGAATGACCAGAGTGAAAATCTGCCAGGGTGGCGTTACTTCTGCTGTTTACTGACTACTCACCCAGCTGTGGTGGAAAATGTAGCTTTGTGTAGCAACTATCCACATGCTGTGCCTCTGCATTTCTCAAGGGCAGTCTGTTGTCCCTTTTTTTCCTGTACAAGCCTTCCGGCTAGTCTTTCTTCTGTTCAGTTGGCTGTAGCTATGAATATAAGTAGTCCTGAGTGTCACTACGCCGTTTCAGATAACAATTTTTTTTTGTTGGTAAGTGTGGACACTTCTGTGGCGCTGTCTGTTTGGGGCCAGGCCACTGAAGAATAAAGTGGGTCCTTGAAGATCCCAGTCTAATTCACTATTGAGCTAGTAAGGCCACAAGGAGAGATTGATGAAGGACAGCTGCAGGTCAGTATTTATTGGGACAGGAGAGGTCATCAGATACCCTCAGGCTGGCTGGAGACAATGCCATAACCCTCCAGCTGGATTCATCCATAACCTTAATGTTGTAACAAATACCTTTTTTTTCCATTTTATTCTGCTGCTCAGAAACATACAACACTAATTGCGTAAATGATTTGTTCATCTAGTCCAGGATTTTTTTCACCAGATGTTCAGGTCACACAGAAAATTGTGGGTCCCTACCATTCTAATCAGAAGCCTGCTGTTGATGACAGAGAAGCTCCCGGAACGTCTGGAATGTTGAAATGCCATTGATATCTCAGTTGGACAGCGCTAGGGACTCGGGGACACTAATTGTTTGTTTTGAAACATACCTTCCCTGCGGGCCTTAGGTAGGGCCTTTGTTTGGCGTCCCTTCCCACAGAGAGAGCTGGGCCCGGTGGAGGTGCTCTGGTTTTTCCCCCTGGCTGGCCGGGTCTCCTGGCAGTGTGACACATGGAGCTCAATGAGCGCCACGTCCTGGCTCATTATCCCTCTGGAGGGGGGATTACGCGAGGCAGTGATTACTCACGCATGTGGCTTACTGTAAGCGGGGCGACCTGAGGATCTATTTATCTGATAGGGAGCAGCAGCAGCAGCTCCCCAGCTGTGCACCTTCAAAAGGTCAAGCGCTGTCAAAGTGACAGTGTCGACCTTTTCTGCATTCATCCCTTACATGCCACGCTACTTGACACGGCTGTAGGGCTTTTGAGGAAAAGGAAGCGTGGCGAAAGTGAGCAAGTGGGAAGTGTGGAAGGTCTGGAAGAACTTGGATTCTTTGGATCAGAACTCTTATCGATGCCTTCTTCTAATGGAAATTTCTAATGTGCATCTAATAGAATAGTGTGTAGACAGTACTGAGTGCATGGACGGAACACATCCTATAGAAGCCTATGGAAAAAGGCTGTGGAAAACAGAACTGCCTTTTGAAACTGCGAGTGTTGAATTTGGAAACAGAAGAATTTGTTTTTTTTTTCCCTGTCTGTTTTACTATGTGTGGATGTCTTCACAGTGTACCACCTGTTCAGGAGAGTGGCTTCAGCATCTCTGTCAGACTGGTATTTTACCCACCTGCATATCACCAGACCGCCTGTTCAGATAGGGTACCACATGGCTTCTGTTTCACATGCACAACCCAAAGAGATGTACTACTGAGACGTGGCACAAACATCTACCTGATGTATATTCAAAGGCCCGCTTCAGTACGGCTGTTCTGATTGTGTTTCGCCCTGTGACTGCACAGTAGTGCTGGTTTCAATTATGTGCCACATTACCTAAATTCTATGGTATGAATGCTTTGACCTCTGAAGAGCAACGATTCTACTGTTGCACGCAGTGCTACCATGGAGACGGTACTGTGAGGCATACATTGCGTGATAACAAGGAAGTGATTTCTTTTGCAAAAATGGATTACTGTTCAGCTCACCCCTCAGACCTAATGAAGAAACATTATGAAAGGTTACAATTATTTCTACATTTCAGCAAATTAAGTAGGCCAATTAATAAGTGAAAAATGTGTAGTTGGTCTTGTGGCAACACATGCTTAGTTGTGCTAATCTGGAGAAAATGAACTGCATCAGTAATTGTGTGTGATGGAAGAGACGGTAGGATACTCTTCCAGGACAATCAGGGCACTTATCAGGGCTGCTACATTGTCAAGCATGTACCTGTGTACACTTCATAATGGCTCGTCATCATTGAAGAGAGATGCCATTCTCATTTAACGCATTATGGAATTGTAGTTAATTACAGCTGTAGAGTTCAAATGTGTTTTTTAATCTTCTTTCATTTTTTCATAAGGCCATTCATCTTGCGTATGAAGTACCAGCTCATACAAATTCAGTCACTGCTTGCAGTGAGATATCTGGTGTCACAGGACTGCATGCATCACTTGACTCAATTCTTGAAGGGGAACCAGAAGAGTCATTTCGGAGCAGATGCCCAGTTTTTTTCTGTAAAGCCAAAGATGATCAGTTTAGCATTTCCTGGACTGCTGCGTGTTGCTTTATGTGGATAGTTTTGTGTCGTTCTGTCTTTCTCGTTGATGTTCTAATTGCATAGTAATTAACAGGAAAGGATTACAGCACAGGGGACCTGGTTCATGTCTGGCTGAGATTAAGTACATGTAGAAAATTATGATACAAGCTTTTCAGTGCGCTCTGTTATTTGGTTACTGTGGATAATAGGCGAGACTGAAGAGTAGTCAGGGTCACTAAATACCAAGAGTGGATCACTCACGAAGCATCTCTGTTTGCATTACTTTGGTTTGCAATGTGTGGAGTAGAAAGCTGTTGAAAGGTTGAATTTTTGGTGTAATAGGCCTAACTTCTTACATCCTCTGTGTAATTTCTCTCTCCCTTTACAGCTGCGTTTGTGATGAGTGCTTTTCTTTGTAGCAGTGAAAATTACAAGTTGTATGGGTTTTATTCCATGTAAGCAGGCCAAGATGTGTTTCATTTGGGCATCTTTTATGACTTGCTCAGCATGATGTTGACCTTGCACAGAGGGTGGTTTTGCGTGCTGTAGTCCTCCCCCGACTTTACTTAGGTTGGTGACTTCAAACCAACCACTCTGCCCCTAACTCAGCATGCCGTTTCCAGTTAATGTTAACATTTCTTTTTGAGTCAGATGTGGCCAGCACAACTGCCTGGTTGTTGCCATCAAAGGCCGGTTGGCTGGTGTTCTGAGAGCTAGGGCCATAAGATGCTTGGTACTGGGCCCTCTAATTAAACTTTTAGAAAATTCTTGATTTATTCATTTACAGTTTTATTTATACCTCATATGTTATCCATAAACTGTGTGACTATTTTACTACGTTTGTGTACAAGTTAATGATTTTACTGGAAACTGGCTCTTTGTTTTAAAATAAACTATTGATTTTTTTCTTGCCCCTTGGAAAAAATTAGATGACTTTACAACCAAACTCAGGGAGCTGCAGTGTAGTGAATATGTAAAGAAATTGTCCTCTACTGATGATTTATGATTTAAGATACCTGGCTTCCTGTGCAGAAGTGGGTGAGCTATCTGACAGACATGCATCAGTATTCACTTGTGGTTGTCTCCATGAAGGAATTCCTAAATGTTAGGTTGGGCTGCTCTGAAGCTGCAAGGAATCCCAGCAATGCAGATACAGAATGTGTCATTTTTTGTGGGCTTTGGTTTGGGTTGTGTAATTTAAGGATGACTTTGTCATTGAACCAGACATGGAATTTTATTAACATTCACTCTCAAACACACACACAGTCTGTTTTAATTGTAATGTTCATTCCTTCTATCAAAGCATGATTTGAGTCTACGCATTTTTTGAAATCCTCCCTCTGAAGTCAAGCATGTGGTGTCTCAGATTTTACATTGCATAAAGTGTTCCTTGCTCAACATGGAAAACATTGGTGGTAAAAATATTTCACCACTTGGTAGAGTAAACAGAATGCAAAAAAATAGTTCAGTGGTAGATAAAACAATACAGATTAAGTGTCTGTTGACCATGTGTTCTCTTAAATGGTAGTGGACACAAACATGTTTCAAAGTGAGCACGGGCCAGCCGACTGCATTCAAGCAGTGTGGAACCGAGTGGATGAAATATGTGTGTATAGGCCTATTAAAAGCAGTCTCTAAGGACCTAACAGCAAAACTAAGCACATTAAAATATTTAAAACAAAACATTCAGAAATAAGCATTCATTTTTCACCCATTTTTTTTTCTGCATGACACAGAATGGCAGAGTAGAAAACCGCAACTTCCTCACAGTTCCGTGTGTCTGCCTCACTTTTTCAGAGCCTGTTTCTTGGAGTGCTCCAGCTCCAGTCTCAACTCCGGTCTTTGTGTTTGCTTTCCTTTAGCCGTGACTATGGGTTGCATCAAGAGTAAAGAGGACAAAGGCCCAGCCATGAAGTACAGGCCCGAGAACACCGCCGACTCAGTCAGCGCACACGTGGGCCACTACGGCCCAGACCCCACCCAGCTCAACCAGTCTCCCGCCCCCAAGGGTCCGGCCAACAGCTACAACAGCCATTCCATAACCCCTTTCGGAGGCTCCTCCATCATGACCCCCTTTGGGGGGGCCTCCTCCTCCTTCAGTGCTGCTGTGTCAAACCCCTTCCCAGGAGCTGTAACAGGTGAGTTGCCAAGATGTCCCACGACTGCGAGATGACACCGTGCTTAGACCATTTGTCACCATGTTCATTTGTGGACAGTGAGTCACCATAGCACCCACAAAGGAAATTTACATGGATAATGAGTTACTCAGTAATTAAAAATGCACTTTGTACTCTACTCTGCACTCTGTACACTGTTATATGTGTGAAACAGACATTTTTTTTATTTATCTCTGTCGGGAAAAAAAAAATCAGTCTTACCCCTAGCCCCAGTTCAAACCCTAATCCAAAGTTTAACTCAAACCTCAGACCTTAACCCTCCACATAATTGCACCTAATAACATGTTAGATACCTTCATATCAGTCACACTGTACTCACATAACTACGGTGA
Organism: Megalops cyprinoides; assembly: GCF_013368585.1. NCBI lineage: Eukaryota > Metazoa > Chordata > Actinopteri > Elopiformes > Megalopidae > Megalops > Megalops cyprinoides. The sequence goes on from NC_050584.1 coordinate 19,764,350, forward strand.
CATAGCATGCATATTTTGCCAACTCATAATTGAGACTGAAGACAGTAGTTGGTTATATTTTTGATTGCGCCAAGGTTGTTATTTTGAACCCTTGTTTCTGATTAGCCATACTTTGTTTATGTTTTTATGCTTTTGAGTGGCCTCAGGCTTATGATAAATTCAGGTTCTGGTAATAGTTTACAGATATCCCATATATCACAGACCTGACCTGACAAAGGATGACATCACTGGGTTCAGATTCCACCTCTGCTGTGTCACAGCTGCAGAACGATAGTTGTTTTCTTTTCGAATGAATTTGCTGCAGGGAACCACCTGTAAATATGGATTTAGATGCATCTCTTTTCATATTTTTGTAATCCAAACTCTTTAAATAGCCTGCAGATTTGAAATGCATAGGTTTTGGATAATGGATGTTCTGTAAATGGCGGCCAGTCTGAGTAGGGGGAACAGGATGCCCCGCATCTCATGCCCGAGCGGAACTGCAGTGTGTGAAAAATGAAGGTGCGACGGCTGTGCATCCATTTGTCACGCTGCTGTGTCTCGCGCTGTGCTGAGTTTCGGCCTCTTTGAAACAAGCCACTGAAGAGTCCTGCTTAGTCCTTTGTTCATGCCCAGCAGACAGCGATTCCTGTTTGCAGTGACTCAAATCCTCATCGTGCACAAAAAAAAAAACGCATCTCTTGCTCAGCGCATAGAGGCATTGCTGTGAAAGGCACCTAAAATGCCCCCTGGATTGAATTAAGCTTGTAATATCAAAGGAGAATCATGTTTCGCCAGGTCAGTCCAGTGCAGGATGTGTGTTGCTTGGACGTCTTCCACAGGGGTGGTGAAGTCGAGGGGGTGTGGAATTCTTGGCCACTTTCAGACAGTGTCATGTTGTGATGAGATTGAGCTCTGATCAGCACTGGGGTGTGTGACATCAGATCACTCCATCTCACTTCTAAAGATGTTAGAGTTTGCGCCTTCAAGGGGTGAGGCAGTGGGCTCAGAACCTCGAGAGTGCCAGCCTGGCATGTTTCCGTATCTCTGATCAGCTTTGACTGCATTTATTTGACTAAATCCGTTATCAGCACTTGAGCTTGTCATCAGCATTGTTTTGCAGGTCTTTCAGTCACTAATGATTTAAACGTACCTAGTAAATCTTCAAAGACCCATAAAGATAGAGATGCCCCCCCACCCCCTCTGTTTTTGTAGGATAATAGTTGTGATATAGCCCCTTGTTCTCTCCAGTGGATTATCCTCTCTCTGGAGACTGTTTAAGTCTGTGCCTGGGCATTCAATTTCTTTCGCAGATAAACAGATTAGTGTTGGCTGCTTTAGCCACACTATCAGATCATGGTCCTTCTTGGAACACCAGTAAGATGTCATCAGGCTGGTCAGAGAGGCAGGCGTCAAAATGAGAGAGCACCATTATTCCAGGACACAAGAAAGGCTCTGTAGATAAGTGAAAGTTGTTCAGACACGCATGCCTTATGCTTAGTTTAGAAACTTGCATGCAGCATGAGCTGTACTTTTTTTTTTTTTTTTCCCCTCCCTTGAAAATGTTCCCCAGGGCAGTAGTATTATGAGCATATTTTTTCTGTCAGTCAGTTTGTCTGAAGTGAAGCAGCTTTGGGTGAGATTACTTAGAAATGATGAAGTTTTCATCCTGTACGTAAACATCGTCTAATGTGAGAAATATGCCATTCCATTTCCATCTATTTAGCAGGCTTTCAACAGATTATAGCAGTTTGTGGACTGCAGTGTTATAATGTGGGCCTTTTCAATGATAATCTTTTGTAGTACATTTTTAAGCGACACTTCCTTCAGAAGTGCATGAGGTTTTCCCTAACTCTCCCAGAGTAGTATTTCAGCATTTCCCAATGAATGTCAGTACCTTGTGTATCTTTCATCATGCTCAAGGAAAATTCATTCAGATTCTATTCATATCCACAGAGAGTATTAAATATCCAAGTTTGGTCACTAGAGAGGGAAATATGACATCGAAAGTATAAAATAGTCTCCATAAATACCACGTTCCCCAGAATGACGTAGGACACTGCAGGTATCCCTTACATAGCATTTTTATTTCATTAATTGCTGTTATAAATTTAAGATGATTGTAAAGATATGCAGAGAGGGAGTAAAAAGTCATATCTCAAGTTCAAACATCTTTGATTTGAGTGGGTTCAAGTGAGGTACTGAGGTTTTAAGAGGTATTAATTATTCTGAGCCCCTTAGTATAGTAAGTGCATGTCTTGCATTTTCATGAACTGTGGAGCTTTGCTCTTCCCCTTGGTAGAGGCTTTGTAGCATTCATGTCATGAAGCCAGCTTTAGGTCATTTTCTTAATCCCTCCCCCTCCGCCCATACATATCCATTCATTACGTCTAATTACAGGCCCTGGAAAATCAATCAGTGTGTCAGCTGAATTCGCCCTGCTTAAAGTGCAGTGATGGAGGGTGGGTCAGATCAATAAAATAAAGGCGAGCTCCAGAGGCCTACTGCACCCTGTAATCACAGGCATTAGGGTCCATCTGCCTAGCCCCTCCCTGCTGCTGCTGCTGACCCACTATTCTTGCGGTGCTGTCTCCCTGTGCCATGCACCTCATAATTCACCAGACACCACATGCTTCCCGGAATATACCGGCACAATATTGTCTGGCTATTGTGCTATGCTTTTATTGAACAGTGTTACCACTGCACGCTCGCTTATGCCCACTGAAATTATGTTACTCAAGTACGTAACATAATTGCGGTCTTTGTGTTAAGGTCACTGCTCCTTCACTTATCACTCGTCCCAGCACAAGTTTATGAATAAGGCAACCACGGTCGATGGCTGTTGCTGGACTTTGACCATGCAGTCACATGCGTGTTGAACTTGCAGCTATCATCAGGCTGCGCTTTGTTTGATACACTTGACGTTGATTGAGGTGAATATTAGTGAATGTGAAACAATATTGAAACAGTGGTTTGATGATAAAGTGGTGAAAATGGTTTTCATGAGCGGCAGTTCCATCTTAGACGGTGTGCTTTTAGCATTAGCAAATCTTGTCTTGTTTTGTATGTCACACGTCTTTTTTTTTTCCCCACATCTTTTTGTGATTAAACATATGTTCAGAGATGAGACTTCATCTCTTTGGCTATGGAATAACACTGGAATAACAATTTCTATTTTTGTCTTCATTTAGGTGGGGTTACATTTTTTGTGGCCTTATATGACTATGAAGCCAGAACGTCAGATGACCTATCATTCAAAAAAGGGGATAGGTTCCAGATCATTAATAACACGTAAGTCTCATCTTAATCTTGGCTGCATGTGATCTGTTCAAAGGTATATTATTCCTCAGTAAGCGCTGGCCGACAAAGACTTATAAACACTGAAGGCAGATTGCACCTGTAACTCTGTCCTGCGCTGAAGGATGTCCTTACTGCATGAATTGGATTGAACTGGATTTTAAGATTTCCCCAGCCTTTCATTTAATTGCATTTCAGTCTCAAACTGATTACCAAATCTGTCGTTTTTTTTTTTTTTTTTTTTTTTTTACCTCGGCCATCTGGTCAACAAAATATGTGGTGTATTTCATAACGAAAAAGCCACATGGTCTAGGGCACACCTTGTCTAGCCCATCTTAAACGGAACTGAAGTTTCTTTCTTCTTTCACAGAGAGGGTGACTGGTGGGAAGCGAGATCCATTAACACGGGGAAGAAAGGATACATTCCAAGTAATTACGTGGCTCCTGCGGACTCCATCCAGGCAGAAGAGTAAGAGCGGATCTCCCTGCTTCTAATGTGATGGTCTGATTGAGATTAATTGTAATTAGGGGAGCGTGATCGTTTGTCACATTTTGCTGTGGGCAAGGGAAAAAAGAAAATGGCCGTGGCAGCAGCAAGACAAAAACGCTTATTTCCCCCCCCAGAGACTGAGCTTTCCTGTCCCTCACTAGAGCAGATTGGGTGTTTTAATTCTCTAATGCAGTGCCTAGTTTACTGACGTTAAGGATTTTCTTTCTTTTTCTGTTTTTTTTTCCATTAATGTAGATTGGGGATTTTTTTTTTATCTGTAAACAAAATGCAAAGCTTGCTGATAATGACCCATCTGTTTTTTTAGTAGATATCACACACTCTTTAAAAACATGATTTAGGGGATTTTTCTCAAATCAGGCATTTAAAAAATGTGGTGATCATTTTTACTCTTAGACTTCTGAGTTCTATTGCTTCATGTGTCCTATGTATGCAGATATGTTGAGCAAGGTGTGTGTGTGTGTGTGGGTGGCAGGCGTGTATCATTGGAGAACCTTTAAGATTGATATCGGCCTAGAGTACGAGGCTATTTGGCTAATGCCTCCACTCTGGCATTTTAATTGCTGTAATTAGAGATACAATCTTCATTAAAACCTGTACTTCAAGAGATGAATTAACAGTATGCCCGCCCATACTTAAGTTGTTTATATGATGGAGGGCAGCATTGATTCCTACCATCTGTGCCCCATGTTGTGCTGTCGTCACACCATGTGACACATGGCAGCGCCAAATGTGGACTTAACTGAGGAAATTGAATGTCCGCAATGCCTGAATGTATTTGTTAAACTTATTTTTATTTGTAGTTGTACTGAGATTTACTGTTGGACTCCTCCTCATTGTGATGTTTCGTAAGAAATCTTCTCAACTCAAGCTGCAGTCTAAGTTGATTCTTATATGGTGTCACTCTTTTGCAAAGTAAACAAAATTCAGATAATTGTACAATAACTCTGAGGTAAAACAGTATGTTTGAACTTTTCAAGTATGCTTGAATGTTTCTTTCCCCTGCAGTCTGGTTTTTCAGTGACAAAATGACCATATGTAATTACTGTGTAGGTGGTACTTTGGAAAAATGGGACGCAAAGATGCTGAGCGGCTACTCTTGAACCCAGGAAACCAGCGGGGCACTTTCTTGGTTCGGGAAAGTGAAACTACTAAAGGTTGGAAATATGATAGTCTCTCTTCTGACACACATTCTTACAACACCTGTGTATGTATACAGTAGACATCAAAGTGTTGGAGTTGTCAGTGTCAGCAGTCTTCCTTTGTTACTTGTATGTGTCACTGTTCTTATGCCACTGTACTGTATACATAATACATATTTTTTTCTTTACTGCCCCACACTGCTAATCCTAACCAAGATGTGCATAATCAAGAGGATGATATGTGTTATGTGCATATATGAATACATTTTTAAGATCATGCTTACCAAATTGATTAAAAATTCTTTCCACAGGAGCATATTCCCTGTCCATACGGGACTGGGATGATGCAAAAGGTGACAATGTGAAACACTACAAAATCCGAAAACTTGACAACGGGGGCTACTATATCACCACCAGGGCACAATTTGAAACACTACAGAAACTGGTGAAACACTACACAGGTATCAGTTAATGTCTTTACCTTTTTCCACAGCAAACATTCCAGAGGCTTCACATTCCATTTCAGCATACCTGTTATTATAGCCACCTTTGTAATAGGTTCTTCCGCAAGAGGTTGGCTTTTACCTGATACCAAAATGTCTTTAATTTCCCCCTTGAAGTATGTCCTTATTCGCTATTTAATATGTAAAGAGGATATTCAGCTCTGCATGGAAAAGTTTCTCACAGCTGGTTCAGGGGAAGTAAAAGTACCCAGCTATGAGTTCTGACACTAGTGTGGCATTAATGGGTCACCAGTTCTGCTTTGAAGCACTCATTTTTAATGAACTTCCTGACCCAGTAATCCTAGCTGAGGAAGTAACAGAGAATTTCAGAATCCAGGCATTTCCAATGGTTTGATTCAGATGGAAGTATTCCTTTAAATAATCCTTAAAACTAGTGCAGCTCATTCGATTGGTTTACACGATCACCAACTGAGAGCAATCATCAGCAATGATCAGCAAAATGTAAACATATGAAATGCTGAAGGCTGGGATGCCAGACATTTTGTTTGCTGGAGCAGCCACAGTTTTCTAACAAATCAGAGCACAGACTATCCCAGCTGCCAGCGCGTGGCTGCAGAAGGCAATCTTGATGTGGCCTTATTGCTCTGACCTGATTTCGGCCCTGTCCCCTTCTCCACAGAGCACGCAGACGGGCTCTGCCACAGGCTGACCACGGTGTGCCCCACTGTGAAGCCCCAGACACAGGGCCTGGCCAAGGATGCCTGGGAGATCCCCCGGGAGTCTCTGAGGCTGGAGGTGAAGCTAGGACAGGGATGCTTTGGAGAGGTCTGGATGGGTAAGAGCCTTGAGAAATGACATCACTTACAGGCAGCTGTCTTTCACTATGCCACCTCATGAAGACATTAGTCTGGCCCATCCCTAATGTGCTTTGCACAAGTGCACATGATGGCAAGACTTGATGCAGTTCTCAAAATAGACGCTCCCTGTTGAGTTTAAAATTGGATTCTCCTTTCCTTTCAATCTGAATGTCCATGACATCATTACTAAACAGGGATAAACCTTCCATTTCAGTTTCTGCACAAAACATGAAGGAATGCTTACTTAGTGGTGGAATGCCAGAACAGTCATGGTTTAAAATCAAAACTGTTTTTTTTTTATCTGTATGTCTTGCTGACAGTTAAAGACACATTCAAGCAAAGGAATTCTATAAATCCCTGTCCTATCAGATGCTTCTTTTATTCTTTAACCCTGTGTAATCTGTATCAGAATTCACACTCCTATTACTTGGAAATAACACCTATAAATGTATCCTCACAGACCAGGAAGGTTTAACAGTAATGTCTTTAGCTCATATTAAAAAAATAGTGCACAGCACCAATAGTTTTTCATTCCTGTAATTGTTATTTATGCTAAATAATGCTTTTACGCTATTTTTGGTTTGATTTGTTACATTTTTTCTGCATCATTTACAAAGTTGAGTATTACGTTTTTTAATCAATTCTTATGTCCTACTGTGGTTCCTTCGTAAAAGTAGTTTTCCAGTCTCTTACATGGGCATTTTTACATTGAGTGTTTTAAATCAACACACACATTGTTTCTTGCAACCCAAGGATCAAGTCACAAGGTCCAAGGCCAAGCTTACCAAGGCTGCTGGTTTTTCCACTTCCTGTCTCTAACTCAGCCACTTGTGCATGGATATTAATAAAAAATTATGTAAATGTAGTCCTTATTGTTTTCAAGTAAGTATCTGTTGTCTCCCGGCGTTTGACCTGACTTGATCCTAATACAATTCATATATGTATTTTGGTGTCTTTACAACTCACCTAATATACAGGCCTGTCCATAATGTATTCTAACATCTTTTTATAGTAGATAATATTTTACAACACCTACTAATCATATAGGATGTTTAGATTCTCCTTATTCTTTGCTTCTCATACTGGTTGGTACCAGCTTAGCCTCCATGGACACCACATATTGAAGATCCTTAGTTTAGCAATATATTTTAATTAATTTTACATCATAATAACTATGGTTTATGATGTATGTGTATGCAAGACTTAACTCTGCTAAACGAGTGCGCACATGCTGTAACCAACGAACAGGAACATGGAACGGGACCACAAAGGTTGCCATCAAAACCCTAAAGCCCGGAACCATGTCACCAGAGGCCTTCCTGCAGGAGGCACAGATCATGAAGAAACTTCGGCACGACAAGCTGGTTCCTCTGTACGCCGTGGTGTCCGAGGAGCCCATCTATATAGTCACAGAGTACATGGCCAAAGGCAAGTCTTCCCTCATTGCATCAACCCTGTGGATTGTGACATAAGTCTAAAGTTGAGGTTTAGAATATAAAACTTTATTGCATATTATTGCAGATTGGTACCAGAGCTGATACCAGTCACGGTCTTTAGAACAGATGGGTATTTTGGGATAGTTGGGGCTTTGCTCCTAATCTTCAGTCAGTAGTCTTTGATGAAATTACCCAATTTTGATTTAGGTAAATGATTAATTCCGTGTGATAATTAAATCGTTAGCTTGAATGAAAACCAGAAGGGTACCCTGACCTGTGAGGAATGGGTTTTTACAGCCCAGATGTAAGCTGTGATGTATGTAGAGACTTTGTGACTCTGTCTGAGGAAACCTGGCTTTAAATCCACTGAATATTGGAAATGCTGGCATCGTAGACTCTGTGACCCAAAGTCTGGGGTTGTCCTTGAGAAACTATCAGAGAAAGGCGTAAACAAGCAAATTGCCCTTCAGTATTTTCTGCCTTTCACTTGTCATCCTAAGCTTATCATCCTGTCTAATGTCTTTTAAGGGTAAATGCAAATTCCTGAACATTTTAATTAAATTACAGAACATTAGAAAAGTCGTTGTAAATCCTGTGTTATTGTTGAAAGCTTCAGGGCCTAGAGGAAGAAAGTCTGATTGAACTGCTGCACATTTTAAAACACAAAGCTGAGACTGTTTTCATCTTTTTCGCAAGCATTTTTCTCCTTTTTGTTTGGTTGTAGTAATGAGGTGCATTTGTAAATAGCGTTGAATGACCTCTGTTGACCCTGATCTCACTGTTAGTCTGGAACCTCAAGGACCACTGGTACAGTGTCCAGTTGGATCAGGCCTCTAGTGACTCAAGACCAGTTTGTTCATGCCAGCCACTTAAATTGCCTCAAGTCGAAAAGTCAAGAATATACAGTAAATTGCATCAACAATGAGCATGACGTGGACACTGGAACTTAAGCCTTGTGGTTTCCATGTGACTTGGATATTCAATCAGTGCCTATAAGGGAACAAAAGGCTTCTCTCATGGAGTAGGCCTCTGGAACGGCAATGAATAGATATCATTAAGACCAAGCTACAAAACACATGAAATAGCCACTGGCTGTCTGTGGTCATAGTGTTATATGCTGCACTGCTGGAGACCCTCTGTTTTTGCTGTACAAACCCTTTTAGAATAATGAATTTGGCTCCTAATGTCATGTTTTACAGGAAGTTTGTTGGACTTCCTGAAAGAGGGAGAAGGCAAATACCTGAAACTCCCCCAGCTTGTTGATATGGCTGCCCAGGTAAGAAAAACAATCCTGCACACGGATTGATTAAGCCTGAAGTGTAAAGGGGCCCTTCGCTACCCTATCTCTCTTCCCCCTGGGTCACAGTGATTCATTTTTTTTCTGAGGAAGTATATCTGAGGTATTGCGTTAGGACTTGTCTACTTCAGGTTGCAGAGCTTGCGTCATATGTCTTCAGAGGGATATTCTCTCTTTGGAGTCTGCTTTGATGCCCGCAGTGCTGAGAGCCTGCGAGGCGGGATTCAGTGCACTTGGCACTGCCCTGCAGAGTTTTAATCCAGCCTCCCCCTGCCCGTTTTAGATTGCTGACGGAATGGCTTTCATAGAGAGGATGAACTACATCCACAGAGATCTACGAGCGGCGAATATCCTTGTTGGGGACAACCTGGTGTGCAAGATCGCTGATTTCGGACTGGCAAGATTGATTGAGGATAACGAGTACACCGCGAGGCAAGGCAAGTTCAGTGCAAAAGAGAACAGAGAAAGACACGTGTTTTTTTGTTTTTTTTTACTTTTTATGGCAAACTTTTTTACAAGTTGAAAACAGATTCAGAACATCACTCTTATTTGTTTCAGTGATTGATATCTTACAGTTGTCTGCCTCTTTCTCTTGTGCATATTAATGTACTGGGATAAGCACTTATTTCGGTGCTTCAAGAGTACAAAATCACACTTTAATTTGATCCTACCTGCAGTTTTCCTGTTTTGTGTAATTTGCCATATCATTTTTGCTGTAGGGTTTTCAGTCAAAAGTCACACTGTAATGGTCTTCTAATATTATTCAAAAACAATATGCTGGTGTGTGAATATAATACAAAGCTCTGTATTGAACTGACAACAGTGGGCTTGATGAAAAAGTTTCCCTGTATGAAATGGTAAAATCCATGCTGCTTAAGGGGCTCACCGCAACCAGATTATCTCTATGAAATGGCTCTCTCTTCCTCTCTCCCTCTCACTTTTGTTCTCACAGCATCGCTCTCACTGTCGGTCTCTCTCTCCCACTGCAGGAGCCAAGTTCCCAATAAAATGGACAGCACCTGAGGCTGCTCTGTACGGCCGCTTCACCATCAAGTCAGACGTCTGGTCCTTTGGCATCCTGCTGACAGAGCTGGTGACAAAGGGCAGAGTGCCGTATCCAGGTGAGGGGGCTGCTGGGAAATGTGGGCAGATGGCACATGGGGTTGGCTGGCTGACAGTTTTAAGAGCTGTACTGGTGCGTGCAGCTAATACAGACAGCCCGATACCAAACAAGGTTAACTGGCCGATCTCGGTCAGGTGGTAACAAATCACAGAGGTATATATGCAAGGCAACAAGCCATAGCTGAGCTGGAGAGCCCTAAGTCATTACTTTCATGAACTTGGTTCAGATTCTTAATTGCATTGGGGATTATATTTTGTTTTATGCACCATTACCCTCGCCATCAGTTAACTCTGTCTTAGTGCAGATATTTGACTATAGATGGTCACTTGTCCTTTAACATCTTCAGTGTTGAATCAATTCCATATTCAACTGTATCCCCCAGTTGCCTTTTTTAAAGTGACGCTGACAGGGTGAGTGGTGTATTATTTCAAATCTGCAATAACATCTGCCTCCACGCCTGTGGGTTTTTATGGTGGGCCACTGTTGCCTCTTTTCTCAGAGGAAAGCAACAGCCATGAAAGTGAATTGCTGGGAAGTGTGTGTTTCAGAGCTGCACTTACCCAAAAGCGTTTCAGTGGCTCTGTGGAAGTAGCATAAATTTAACATTATGTTTGTGTCAAAGCCTTGTTCCCAGCCAGCAGCGGAGATATGAGAGCAGCAGTCTCTCGGCTGGGTGAGCATGTGAGGGCTGTTTATCCTGATGCGGAGGGAGAGCCCGAAGTGCTTCTCTCAGCTCGCATATCCTTACTAACTGGTGTAAAAAGACAGTCTCCCTGTAACCGCCATCCACAGGGCATTAGCGCTGATTGGGACATTTGAGTTCCGCATTAATATTGCATTCCAGTAAAATTTCTAAATGAGCCGTAATGGCAGCGCGCTTCGCCAAGCTCCGGCAAGACTGTGACTGCTGCAGTTTCCCTGTAGAACTCTTAAAAGGTCTGAGCTGGGCTCTTGTAAACAAGAATAGTAATATGTATCTGCACGAGATCATGTGTCAGGGCAGCCAGAGTCCAGAATATACAGAAATGCCTCTGCTGTCTTTGTGCTGTGAAACTGATGCACGTAGTTTGGAGGTTCTGAGAGACTCCGGCCAGGTCTCCCCACTGTTCTCACATAGCCTCAGAAAGGCCAGGGATCTTTTCTCCAGTGATTCTTGCTGAAGTGGCTTGGTGTCTGATGGCCGCTGATGGCTTTCCATGGCAGACTGATTAGAGGAGGCCATCTGGCCAGGACAGACATGGAGACTGTGAACACCACTCCTGTTTTACTGCCATCTGTCCCCAAACCATCATGGCTCTCGGGAAAACTCTGCTATGCCCATGGTGCCGTGAAGTGACTGGTCCTTTGAAAACTCCAGATGGAAACAGCATTTGATCTCTAGTCAGCATATCCCCACCCACCTCTCTTTGTGTTAAATATGGTAGATACAACTTATGAAAATTGAGACAGGTATAATTAATTTATCCTGGCCATTTTAGGCCATTTTCTCCTGTTGTTGTTTGGATTTCATGATGTTTTGCTGCAGTGTGGACAGATACTGTTTGAGGGAAAGAAATAATACCTGATTCGGCCAATAGAGTGCAGTGTTCATTAGGTCAGTGGCAAAAGTGTTTTGCCTATCGTCCTCAGCTGGTGTCCTCACATGCCACAAGCAGACCACTTCTATTTATGCTGCATGCCTGCAATAGAATTCTAAAGGCGTAGTGATGAATCTCAAAGAAGAAAAATAATAATCCCTGAAAGGTTTTACAAAATGGTTTTTTTTAATCTGATGAATGCTCATAGAATTTTATTACTTTGAGTCACAAAATTTCCAGAGGAGGCATTAGCATAGTTTGTGATGCAACATTGTCAAACAACTTAAAGCTCTGTACGGAGTACAGCTCTGTCCTGTAGGAAAAACTCTGTCCTGGTCCTCCATTTTTGGACCAAAGCAATGATGTTATTGCTGCTTAAATCTCATATACTGTACTTCAGCTTTAATGTTCAGTTACATTCAGTTCCCTACAGAATAACATAGTGAGATCTTCATCCTCACCCTCTGATTTACAGGTATGGTGAACCGGGAGGTGCTCGAACAGGTGGAGCGTGGGTACAGGATGCCATGTCCGCAGGGCTGCCCTGAATCCCTGCACGAGTTGATGAAGCTATGCTGGAAGAAAGACCCCGATGAGAGGCCCACCTTTGAATACATCCAGTCCTTCCTGGAGGACTACTTCACAGCCACGGAGCCGCAATACCAGCCTGGAGACAACCTATAGAGCCCTGCCATGCTATGCTCTACCTTCCCTTTTTCATCCTGCAGAGGTGCAGTCTGGGAGAAAAACCAAGATACAAGATGGTTTCAGGACTAAAAATACATTTGGAAAAAAAGCAATGAGTAGCGTTCTGTAAAAAGCAAACTGGAAGCTTGGTTCACAGTTGCACAAGCCACTGCTTATTTTCTTAATTTGAAAAAAGGTAAAAAAAAAAAATTCTTCATTTCAGACACTAATCCTGGACATGTCACCAATGTTTATTTCAGGTATCGAAGGTCTTTGTTGTATAGACAATTACGTTTCTCTCTCTCTCATTATGTGTACCTGATTCAAATGTAAATTTCAAAGTGACCAATTTATTCAGTGTAATCTTTCAGTCCTGTTGAATCATGAAAGCATTGCATCGTACTGTGAACCTATCAGGTGACAACCCTGGAAAGCTTGAGTGTTCAAATCAAGAGGGCAAGGAATGGAATATAGTGATTGATGAAATCTAAACTGAGAATATATTTTATGAAATCAATGGGAAATTGAAAATGAGAGGAAATGCACTGCTTTCAGCACATTTCATCAGATCAGCTGGAAGAGATTTTTTTTTTTTATATAGGTGACTTGGGTAGAAAAGATCTGTAGGCTTTACTAATTCCTTATTTGTTGATTTTGTGTGATTGTAAGAACTTGAAACCATATCGTGTTAGCAGATTTTTAAGAACCTTTATCTTTATCATGAAGCTCCCCTGTCCTGAAATAACATTTCTATAACACTATGAAAATATCATTTTCGGGGCAAGTGCCATAATTCTAGACAGCTGCTGATTAAACAGAATAACTCCTCTCTAAGAATGTGGTAAATTGCAAAAGCTGGACTGAAAAAAATGCACATTTGTCAAAAGTGACATTTGAAAAACACTATGAGTCTAACTATGACTCAGCAGAAAATAATAATATTTCAGTGTTGAAATGCTAGCACTACACCTCAAGCCAAGTGCATTGTTCTGGAACATATCATAGCACTACACAACAACTGTGGACCAAGACGGCAGAAGTTCTTCAAGGATTTCAATGTTAGCATTACAGCAAAGCCCACTGTGAACATATGCCCTTCTGGGTTCCATGCATCACAGTATGGTAGAAAGGATAAGTGTATTACGAGAGAGGTCTTCCGCCTAGCAAAAGAAGCCACTTTATCTTAATGGGAAATGTTGCCAAAGTACTACAATTTAAAATTATTCAATATTTTTTATTTTATTCTAATTAATTTTTATGCTGTCCCCAGATTTCAAGCAACTGAGCGTTATTTGTTGACATAACGCATCTTAATATGTACATGTTTTCATTTGTGTGAGTTTGTACAAGTATTTAAGCCAGCCAATTTCAGTGAATGAGAAACTTTTTTGTTTTTTTGTTTGTTTTTACTTTAACAGGGTGGATTACAACCGAATCAAAGAAAGGTTTTAAAACAGCATCACTAGTTTACACGTCCTATACATTTGTTTTGGTTCTGCAGATTTCAGTCAAGATGTGCTCCGTTTCATTTGATTTTCTTTGTTTTTCATATAATGTGTATTTGTAGTTTATCCTCTGTGGGACCCATCCTTGAAAGAGTATTTCAAACTGTGACAGTAACCACGATTCATGATATACCAAGTGTAGTGAATGCAGTACTTTGAGTCAGAGGCTTGGGTCTCAGGTGCACCCAGTCGTCGTCTTTGGACCCTGTGTACCATAGTTTTGATACTGAGTCCTTGAATGAAATTAACACGCTCCACGAGTGCCATCCTTTTTACATGTCTCCTCCATGTTCCTCTTTCTTTCAGCAGTGACAGAGGATTTGATAAAGGGCTTTTACAAAGTTTTGAAAACCTCTAATTTTTTTAAAGGACGCGTTTTAAAGAGGAAAGCATGAAAACACTTTTTTCATGATTTAAAAACTGGTTACAGAAGCTACACACGAAAGAAGGTTCTGGTAAAATGGTTTAGTTTCTTGGAAAAAATTTGTACAGAGTAAAGAGAAATAAAACGTTTCCTGCTTTTACTCCGTTGGCTTATTAAATGTCTCCTTGTACGACCGTGATTCATTTTGTCCCTTATCATTTGCATTTCACTTTGCATTTGTATAGTTGGTCTGCTTCACTAGGATCTGCTGAAATACCGGATGGGATTCACTCATAGGCCTCAGCCTTTCGAAGATCTCAACAGTAGTAGTAAGCTTGAAATTCGGAACTGGAACTTGAAATTCGGACCTGGGGGGAGAGCATTGCATTACGATTGCAAGTGATTGTTTTGCATTATGTAAATGATACCGACTTTGGTAAGGCGATAAGCAAACTGGCATAAACAATAAAACACGTTCAAAAGTTTGAGATGCTGCGTTAAAATTTTGTTTAATTGGGTGACACTCGAGGTGTACGCCATTTCAAAAATCTGCATCGAACCTGGTAGCATGATAGTATTGCATCTTCTTTGCCCGCTTGATCTTGTCCTTTATTTACTTCATTTCCCAGTATAAAGACGAAATTGACTCTCAGCCGTTGTACTTAGAGCTCTGTTTTAACTGACTGGTTTTACGTAATACAGTATGCAACCATTGTAGGCCATCTTAATAGTGTTCGTTTGCATAACTTTTCGTGCTGAAAATAATTTATTATGGGTCGCAATGTTAAGCAATTAAGGCGGAACTGCAGCAGTTGACTTGTAAAATAACGTACTACAATCATTTTAACATCGAGTTGCATGTTCCGTCCCTGGCTGTTTTTTTTATTTCAGTTTCGGGACTATGAACAGCATGTTTAACAGGGTGTGGGAGGATACAACGACCTATTAACGTCATATGACACCCCATGGACACTTTAAGACGTGTGTTTGAGCCAATCGCAGAGAGGAGAGGGCGGGATAGTGAGAGTCCTGCGGCATTCATCAAAGTACCGAAGTTGTGTCTGAACTAAACTGATCGAACAGCCGCTAAATGTCTAAAACAGAAATCGTAAGGTTGTCTGTCAGCGATGTTAGATTCCCTACGTCGCTGGAGCAGCATGGCTCGGATGCAATGGTTGGTCCATTTAACATGAACATAAGATAGCTAACACTATCAAGGTGGCTAGCTACGTAAGCAAGCTGCAGTTTTGATTTGAAACAGACGAAACACTTAAATGCTTGATTCGTATTGTCTTGAAAATAAAGGAAATATTCTCCTGCGTTGACTTCGATTTAGCCAATTGCTTCATTTAGCAATAGCATGGTATTTCAATGGGCGTAATGACAGTAATCATGTGACTCGCTCTTAGCACACAGACCCAGATTACTCCGTTGCCTATGTTGTCATCGAGACAGACGATGGACTGAGGGGGTATGGCCTAACTTTTACCTTAGGGAAAGGCACAGAAATTGGTAAGATACGCGACGAGGTACAGCAGTATCTCCCGCCGCAGTATTTGTTCAAATAAGCAACATTCCACGGCCATTCGTATTATTGTAAGACTGTCTCGGTCTCTCCAGCTGTGTTTTTAATATATACTAATTGTGACTTGGTGCCACCTGCTGGAGATAAATATAGCCTATTCGTAGATAAAGCGCTGACAGTCTGAAATTCCTGTATTGGTGTCTTAACGGGATTCTTTAAAGTAAATGGAAAAACGTGCATTAGCATTCTCTTTTCCCAATAGTTGTTTTAGGACAATTTTGACGTGAATTTTGAGATAGATTTATTTCAGTTACCGACTTATATCTGAACAAATAACTCATTTTGCATAAAAAAACAAACATTTGGTCTCAAATGTCTCTAAGACATCCATCATTTGAAATACAGTTTGTAATAAATGTTAGCACATATCCCATCTACAGTTTTTCAAATAGTTCTAACAATTATATATCAGTTATGAACAAAATGATGTGTGTGAAATTTATTTTTTCCTTATCCTTTACCTCAACAATATCTGTGCAGTTGTTTGTGCTGTGGAAGCTCTCTCTGGGCTTGTTATTGGGAAACGCCTGGACGAGATTGTGAGCGACTTCCGTGGCTTCTACCGAGAGCTCACCAGCGATGGACAGATGAGATGGGTGAATCCAAAGCTTTTGTACCAACATCCAAACGCTCGTGATGACAATAATACTAATAATATGAACCCCATTTACCGATTGCAACAACCTTGGTGATTGATGGTTTTGGATCTCTAGTTCAGACCACTAGAGCGCAGAAATTTATCAGAACTGCAATGCATGTTCCTAATCTGTGGGAATAGGGAAAGTTGTTCAGTTTTTAACAGAGTTCTGTGGTCTAGAGGGCTGAGCTCAAGGTTTAGGTCTTTGCAGTAGGGCCCAACAGATCCAAGAGGAGGTGGAGATGTGTAATTCTATTGGTCATGGGAGTGTTATGTTACATTACTTTACTGGCATGTAGCAGAAGCTCTTGTTCAGAGTTAGTAGGTTAGTTTTTACATGTACATATACAGCTGAATATTAACTGAGGTAATTCTAGACTAAGTACCTTGCCCAAGGGTACAGCAGCAGTTGGGGAATCGAACCAGCAACCTTTCAGTTACAAGCCCTGCACTATACTACACTTCCACCCCATATAAGTATAATTATTTCTAAATGCCCCTTTAGTTCAGTTGAATGAAAATCCACAGAAGGGGTAGTAAAATGTGCTGTTTTGACCCTGTGTGACAGATCGGACCAGAGAAAGGGGTCATCCAGCTGGCCACTGCTGCCGTCCTCAATGCCGTCTGGGACCTGTGGGCGCGGTGGGAGGGCAAGGTGAGCCTGCCACCTGTCCCAGTCCCTACTGTTCTCCATATATAGTACCAGTCAAACATTTGGACACAACTTTTATTCTTTATTTTTTCAATTTTCCACATTTTAGAATAATGTAAAGACATCAAAACTATGAAATAACACAAATGGAATTATGCAGTGACCCAAAAAGTGTTAAACAAATCAAAATATCTTGTTTTAGATTCTTCAGAGTAGTCACAAAATACTTTTTTAAAAATATTTTTTTTAATATTTGTCTAAGAAACAAATTTCAAGAATTTAAGCACAAGTCTTTAGATTAAAATGACATTGAATGCATGTTTCCCATTATCTTAAAAAGTGTGTCCAAAATTTTGACTGATGCTGTACTTTTCTCATTGACTATGAACAATGGTTAACCCTGGTTGCATTTCTGTTAGCACCAATAAAAGGTCAGGTAGTTTTGCCGGCAGTTTACCACGTTGTATTTTGCATCAAGAACACATTTTATTTCTGGCTGCACTACCTTTCTTCTTGTCCATCTCTCGTCAACAGCCACTTTGGAAGCTGCTTGTGGACATGGTAAGTTTTTCAGAAAAAAATACAAAGTGCTTTTTGGCAATATTTGCATGATGAGAAGCTTTATTTCTGGTTCTGGTCTTTCAGCTGAGGGCACCTGTCAACCTTCAAGCATTTGCAATGTCTTGTTTGTATTTTTCTGAATGTGTCTTAATAGCCCTGATAACAGGTTCACAGTCCTTTTATCTTCTGTGTTTCCTTAGCATTCAGCATGCATGCATATTTTATAGGATAGATATCTAAATTAAGAAACTGTGAATGGGATGACAGGAGCTTGTAGACGTGTGGCAGCAATGTCTCCTTGTCTCAGGATCCCAAGAAGCTCATATCATGCATTGACTTCAGATACATCACGGATGCTCTCACGGAACAAGAGGCTTTGGGTGGGTTTTTTCTGTAATCGTTCACATCAGACATCCCTTTGTTGACATGCCTGCTCACGCAACTGTGCACAAGTAACTGTGCCATAAATGTTATCGTAAATATTGTGTCCTCTCAGTAATCAGTAGTTCTGATAACAGCATTTATTTAAAATGTTATGCTAGTTTTAAAAATACTGTGGGGTTTTTTTTTTCAGATATACTACTGAAAGGTCAAGAGGGGAAACACCAAAGAGGTATGCTATCATGGGTGTTACAGAATTAGAGGTGCAAGTTGCAGGTCTCTTAAAGGAGGGCCAATTGCTATGATTTGGATGATTGACTGGTGCTATTGACCCAGAATGTACTTGACAGAACATCCGCAGGGATATCAGAATATCATCATGCTCCCAGCAGCCTCACAATGAGCCTGAAATTGAGGAGAAAATCAATGTCTTTTTCACGGTGTAGAATCTCAATGAAACCGCAATCTCGTGGAACCAATTTCTCCATTACAGACATTGCTGCGCAATCTAAAAGCTCTATGCCTTGTTCTCATCTAAAAGGATCCCAGCAGAAGTGCTTCAAAATGGTAGTACTTTAATACAACCAGCAGTTTATTCTGATCATTTCTCCTCCTTCACTGTCTCCTCATTTTCATCACCTGCATTAAACAGTCAGCAATGTTAGCTTTTTCAGACTGACCAGAAATCAAAGTTTATTCCGTACAATGGTCCACAGCAACTTGAAAATGAGTCTGAGGTGAGGGATTCCCACCTGAGTACTTACAAAGAGAGATAAATAGTGTATGTGCCTGTGTGGCACTGACAAAGCACCAATGTTTGACCTTTGGCAGGAAACGTTAGCGTCTGATTAAATCACACATTCCTGTGTAGACGTGTGTCACCTCGATGAGGTCAAGTGGTAGGAAACATTTTAAAACAGAAAGCATATGCAATTCAGCAGCAAGATGGGCAGCCTGTTTCCTTGTTCGTCCTATGGTTCTTTGTTTTTGCACCTCAGAGGAGCAGATGCTGACGGAGGGGTACCCGGCGTACACCACATCCTGTGCCTGGTTAGGATACCCCGACCAGCAGCTCAAGCAGGTCTGGGTCATGTTTGGTGGGCACCGCCCTCTTCCGCATCCATTGTGCAGTAGCAAAGTGTCCATCTGCTGCACTACCACACAAAGAATAAAGCTTGCCTGCTAATTTCCCATTGTTCTTTAGAAAAGTGCGTTATTGTAGCATTGTCTAACATACCCGAGCAGTGGACACTGGACTTGAGGGAACAATCTAGAGAGGGACGTTGCTGTTGTACTCTTCAACAGGGCACTTTACCCCAGTTCTTTAGTTAAAAAAAGAACAGAAATACTGCAAAATAAATGGGTTACAGAATGTACACAATCGTAAGCGCTGTAGGTTGGCCTTGACAAGAGTCGGTAAGTGGAATTTGAAATGAAAAGTGTTACCGGTACACCTACTGCATGATAACAATGTTTCTCTGTGATCCTTCAGCTGTGTACTGAGGCACTAAGCACTGGGTGGACAAGGTAAAGGAGTCCTTTATTTAATTTTCCTTTATATTTCGTTTTAGTATATCTGCTTCTCACACTGACAGATTTTAATGTGTTGTGGTCAGTCAGAATGGGCCTCAGGCACTCAGGTGTAAGATCCCTTCATGAATATTTGTGTCTGTACTGTGTGTGTGCATGGTTGTTTGCACATATGTGAGTATGTTTTTGAGTGTACGTATGAGTGCATGAGCACATTCCTGTGTTTTTCATGTTCTTACTAAAGTGTTATTGCACTTCAGTGTATGTGTGCACCCCTTTACCGCAGGTTTAAAGTGAAGGTGGGGGCGGACCTACAGGACGACATTCGCAGGTGCCGTCTTATCAGACAGATGATTGGACCCAGCGGTACTCTAGTGAGTGCAACCCGGAGCCGTTGTCAAGTGAACCTCGCCTTAATGATTTCAGCTGGAGTTCATTCTACATTATTTATAGGGCCGCAGTGGCGAATTTCATTTTCTTCTGTCGCCCAAAGGGGTCCCTTGACTGCGGCCTAGTCACCGCGAAGCAGCGGGTAGGGTCCTTTATTAATTAGACTCCGGAGAGCAATGTAAGGAGTGTCAGCTTCCATGTCTTAACAAGCGTGAAAGAAATGGACTGAGAGGCCTCGTACCTCTGTGGGTCCTGTTTTCACAGCGGTGGCTTATTTTTGCTCCTCCGGAATTAAACGAGGCATCAGAGTTTTATGTGTCACATTAAACGTCGTGGCCTGTCTTGCCTTGTGTTTGAACTGCCTCCCCGTTTCAGATGATTGACGCCAACCAGAGGTGGGACGTCGGGGAGGCGGTGACGTGGGTGACGAAGCTGGCGGAATTCAGGCCGCTGTGGATTGAGGAGCCCACCTCCCCCGACGACATACTGGGTCATGCGGCCATCTCCAAGGTGTGACGGGTGAGGGGCGAGGGAGGTCAGAAGAGGGGAGGGGGGAGAATAGGAGAGGGACAGGGAGGGAGAACACCGCCTGCCATTTCAATGAAGCACCTTTGAGGCCTTATCCCAGGAACGGAGCAGAGAGGGGAAGAGAGGGGGAGATGGGAGAGGGAAGATGTCAGGAAGGCAGAGCACGGGGAATACACAGAACTAACCGACAGTCAGGACCTGGAGCTGTAATCGACCGATCATTCATCTGTATTCAGTCTTGCTCGCTCCGTAGACCTGGCCGGCGGCAGGAGCTCGGCCGCGGCAGCTTTGCAGTGGGCGAGGAGGTTCTGCTTGATTGCAGCTTGGAGCGAGAGAGCTGCTTCAGCAAGATCAGGGGAGTAAAAACGTCTGCAGGACACACTGCCCCCAGATCCTGCTTCACAGAAAGGCAGGCCTAGTGGGGGATAATGTGAGAATTGCTTGGCTCCTCCATGAAACCTGAGTATATGTGGTTGTTAAGCCTGCCATGACTCAGTGGTAAAAGATGCACCTACCTGCTTTGGTGTTGCAGGCCCTGGCTCCTCTTGGCATTGGAGTGGCCACCGGGGAACAGGTGAGTCCTGTGACATTCAGACCCACTGCTGCCCTCAGGTGGCAATTTGACAGGGAGAGAAGCATGTGCCATCACACCTATAATAATCCCAGATGATATGCTCCTATGAAATACAGTACCAGTCAAAAGTTTGGACACACCTACTAATAGAAGGGTTTTTCTTTATGTTTACTATTTTCCATCTTTTTAGAATAATAGTAAAGATTTCAAAAGTATGAAATAACACAAATGGAATTATGCAGTGACCAAGAAAGTGTTGAACAAATCAAAATGTATCAAATCTTACATTTTAGATTCTTCAAATCAGCTAAAATTTTTTTTTTTTAATTATTTTTTTTAAATTCATACATAGGCAGCATCTTCACTATTTATATTCATCTAAAAAACTAATTTAAAGCATTTAAGCGTAAGTCTTAAATCAAAATGTCTTTGAATGCATGTTTCCCATTATCTTAATCAGGTGTGTCCAAACTTGACTATATGTTAATTTTGTCTGTCATTTGTGCCTGTGCTAACTGTACTACCCTGACCCATTATTGAATGAACGTGTAAAACTAAGAATGATTTTTGACTGTACGATGTCTTGAACTGAACTCTCACTGAGGGTCTATGAAAGAAGCAGAACACATACAATAAACATACACAGAAAACTAACACCATCACTAACACCACAAGACTCAAGCTTGAAGATGCTTTTGAAGATGACATGTGTGCCTGTGTTTTGTGTGTGGACCCCTGCTCCCCACACACCGTAGTGTCACAACAGGGTAATGTTCAAGCAGCTGCTGCAGGCGTCGGCCCTGCAGTTTGTCCAGATAGACAGCTGCAGACTGGGCAGTGTCAACGAGAACCTGGCTGTTCTGCTCATGGCCTGCAAGTTCCAAGGTGAGACATGAGGTTGTTCTTTTATATACAAATCAGAGGCAGAGAATCACTCTGTCTCTCTCATACGGCCCATTTGTGGACAGCAAATTGGGCTGGCCAGTAGTGTGAGCTTCTGATAAGGGCATAGTTTTTGCACTCATTCATTTTTTCTCATGAAATCTTATTTTAGTAGTTTAATATTTTAGTAATAGCACAACTTAGACAAGTTACTCCGTCTTCCTGTCCATTATGGCTGTCTCATTTGAACAAATCAGAGCTCTGGGATATGATCAAATGAAAGATGGTGGGTAATACTGGAGCAGAAATGCAGGATTGTTGTTAACTGACAGTGGTCCTGTTGTTTTTTGGCAGTACCTGTGTGTCCCCACGCAGGGGGCGTGGGGCTCTGTGAGCTGGTGCAGCACCTGATACTCTTCGACTACATCTGTGTGTCTGCCAGTCTTGACAACCGGTTAGTGGTCACCAACCCGAGATCAAATCTGTAATACCACTATCTTAAAATGTTGTATGTTAATTACAGGTCATATGTTTGTAGTAAAAACAATTCACTATGTAGTTTGTACATAAGTACAGAAAATATTATCTAGCTGCATTGTGCTTCATTCAGCTTTTGTTTTAATACTCACCACACCAATGGCAGAGGCTTCATCTATTGACTGCTACTGTAGTGAGGTCATTGCAAAGATTTTCATTTTCTCAACCTAGTAGTGCTTCATCAAGGAATTGAGCCATACCATGTGACTATAGTGCCCCCTTGTGGTTGCCTTTCATCAACTGGCTTTATTTGAGAGCAGGATCTCCATTCAAAACTTCTACACCCAACGCTGTTCTGTCTGTAGGATGTGCGAATATGTGGATCATCTCCATGAGCACTTTAAAAGCCCCGTCATTATTCAGGATGCCCACTACATGCCGCCCAAGGTGAGTCACCTCCTCTATGCTTCAGAAGGGCCACGACTCAACTCAGCATTGCATTTAATCAGTGGGAAAGGAGGACTTGGAAGTGCTGTGAAAGTAAGACACCTCTAAATGGGATTCTGTCTCAGCCTTTCAGAGTTACCCCATCTTAAAGTTTGACTAACACAGCAACATTTACATTATTTACTCTTGCTAATCTATGTATGACAGTGACAGACAGAAATGGATTCAGTTGAATAGGTTTTAAAAACCTCGAGGAGCATGCAGTGCAGCTGAGCAGTGTGTGCTCCTACAGGACCCAGGGTATTCCACAGAGATGCTGGAGGAGTCAGTGAGGAGGCACCAGTACCCCCAGGGTGAGGTGTGGCAGGAGCTCCAGAGTCCTGCTAAAAGAGCCAGGCCATCCACACACTAGCTCTCCTAACAGACAGCACAATGCATCACTGATAATGTACAATGGCGTAAGTGCACCTACCAAATTGGTGTGGAATTATTTTATAGCTTTGGTTTTAAATGAAGCTGGGAAAATGTGATGTTCAAACAATACTGTCAGGACTGAATGTTACAATGAAAAGATCTTTAAAAAAAAAAAACTGGCATTTTAAATCAATTAACACATTTTATTTGTAACAATTAACATTTATCTTCACACACGCGCCACATCATACAAATTTCAAGAATGAAACATTCAAGTCGAAAAATCTGATCACATTTTGTGATTAGTTTGTAATGGAAAAGTTACCTGTAATTAGTTAAACATAATGTCCTGTACAAATATATACACACATTTTTACAAACCTGCTATTTTAATCTTGTTTTGAGTAACACAAGTGAAAGTTTAAAAATGCAGACACCTCCTTAACAAGGCAGCGTCTCCTATGCACTGATACACTATATACCGTCTAGACTGCCATCTGCATTTTAATGGTGGGGTGAGGGTCGTAGTCACAGATCTGGAAATCTTCGGCTCGGAAGTCATTGATGTGCTCCACCATGCGCAGGATCTTCAGCTTGGGAAACGGTCGGGGTTCCCTCTGGAGCTGAAAGGAAAACGGTGTGTTATGATACAGTTTGACACACTGCACAGGAACACCAAAGCCCCCCCCCCAGTACGCCTTCAGGCACAGCCAAGGGATTTATTCATACACTGTCACTGTAGCACTGTGACAGATCTCAATCCAGTGCTGGCTCTGTGCGTTCACATAAATGCTACATCCTAAAAAGGGAACAGAGAATACTGTGTTTGACAAATCTAACTACAAAGCACATACTGGTAGATTTTTTTTTTTTTATATGGTAGCGATGCACATACCTGTACTTTCAGAGGCTCGATATGATTGGTGTAAATGTGAGCATCTCCTAGCGTGTGCACAAAGTCACCAGGCTGGGAGAAAGAAAAATGCAAAATGTCAAATACTAATATGTAAACTGAGCGTAAAAAAAATCATTAAGTGGCTCAATAATGTAATTTAATGTACTGTAACAATAAAAAAAAATTCATGGAATCAGTTATGTTTAATGTCTTTAAAGAAGACTGCATATTATTTCTGTGTGCTGCCTACCCTTACCTTCAGCCCAGTGATATGGGCGATCATGTAGGTGAGCAGGGCGTAGCTGGCGATGTTGAAGGGAACGCCCAGCCCCATGTCTCCAGATCGCTGATAAAGCTGGCAGGACAGCTCCCCGTCACACACGTAGAACTGGCACAGGGCGTGACATGGGGGCAAGGCCATCAGCGGCAGGTCTGAATCAGATGGGACAGTAAAGACTTAAATATCTTATATATAAAAAAAAATACATTTTTAATACCCTCTGAATACATTTCATTACCACACAGGGGTTTGAATTGTAATGAATGTGCAAACCACTTATATGCTTCCTCCTAAGTGTAGACTGTTCTCTGTGAGAGGGTCTGTGTATGGTGCTAGAAATGGGCCAACCATGACAGCTGAAATATGGCAAAGCTGGACTTATTTGATAGTAAGGATACCTTTGGGATTCCAAGCACACATAATGATCCTCCTGTCCTCGGGGTTGGTCTTTATGGTGTCGATGACCTTCTGCAGCTGGTCTACTCCTTGTCCAGTGTAATCTGATGGAAAAATACAGAGCAGTTTGAGGGCAGTGGTTAAGGACCGCTTTCAGCCAGATTGTTTCATACCAAAGTATACCAAACAATAATAACATAGCCAATAATTACTACTAACCAATGAAAAACTGAGCTCTGTGCTAGTGTACATAACAATTATGGAAGCATTATTTCAAAAAAAAAAAAAAAAAAAAAAGCTGAGAGCAACATGAGTATTTTCTTAAGAATGGTCAAGATTTTATATACAGATCTCAGCCTTGATATGAAAATGAAAAATATAATAATTCAAAGTAAAGGCCAAAAAACAAAACAGCTGAGAGACATGACACGGGTTCACCAACTCTGCAGATGTATGAGTGGCAATTACCTGTGTGCATGTCTTTATATTCTGCTCCAAAGTGTCTCCACTGAAAGCCATACACTGGGCCCAAGTCCCCCTCCTCCCTGGAAGTAAACCCGCACTTGTCCAAAAAGTCCCGAGATCCATTGGCGTCCCAAATTTTCACACCTTTCTCTGACAGCTCTTTGGCATTTGTGGACCCCTGGAACAAAATCAGTATAGGATTACATACCTCAAACCAGCAGAGCACACATTTTCTGGTGAACATTAAAAAGGTAAATAAAAAAAAACAGGCTACTTGACTTGTTATTGAATAGGATTCTACTCTACACTATACTAGGCTAGTCTGATCAGAATAAAGAGGTTTCTACCTCTATCAGAAAATTAATCAGGAATGGGGAAAGCAAAAAAAAAAAAAAAATGCTTATACATTGAAATAATTTTCCCCACTTGGCATGCATACCGTTTTCCAGTTTTATTTCTACTACAAACATTTCAAGAGTTAAAACATAAACGTTGGTACACAAAAATGTGTACAAGATTTTCGACAGGACATATTTCTGAATTTCATTAGCTTTTATCAAACGTTCATACATCTTCAGTATAGTACATCATTGCTTGCCAAAATGTTATTTTATTAGGAATAATGTGAAGCAATAAAGAATGGGTACTGTCTTCTGTAACATGTCCTTCAAGTAGAGCCTTTTCTATTTGGTATACAGGTACAAATTTAGATTACGAATCTTACTTGAATAAACCACAATAGCTCTTCCACGATTGCCTTCCAGAACACCTTCTTCGTTGTCAGCAACGGAAACTGGTCTGCAAGTCAATAATCACCAGATTAAACACATTCTAACTATATCGCTTTTCTTTACTATTTGCTTGCACGTTGAAAAAAACGCCCCAGTTTTACAACTCAACAGTGATGGTTCCCGCCTTTGCGTCTAATTTACTGACATCACTGTAGCAGTGAACAGGAAGTCTTTCCATAGACAGTTTGATTATACCCTGTGGGTCTTGCCAAAAAACACAGCCACACAAAGGACTTATGAGCTGACATCTTAAATGTCGGCGGGAAAAGACTGGATTTCAGTAGCTAGATAAGGCAAAAGTCCTGAAGAACAAGGGACGCAGTAAAATTTCCGAAATACTTTTTTTTTTTTTTGCTGTCTGCGTTTGCTAGCATGTTTCCGATTTTGCTGTATTGTGCAGTTGCCAGCTACGGTATGCTGCAGTTATGACAAAGACAAAGGGTAGATGCTGGATTAATTTTAACATTTAAAATGCTGTGCATGGGGCACTATCATGTTCGGAATGCGGCATTTTCTGATTTATCTGGCTAATAATTATTACTTTGAAGGAATGGAAATAACCTACCTCTGAGATTGTATCTGGCCTGTGAACCAAATACTGAGATAACTCCAGTCCCCGTTCGGTCTCCTTTTCTGGATCCGTGTTGCAGAATGTATTTGATCTGATTTAAATAACCACGCTCGTCACAGAACAACGAGAAAGAACTTTTCTCTGTTGGACAATTAACCACATCGTCTTTCTTGTCGTTGCAGTTAGCAGAAGTGTGGATTTCTGAGGTAGCTGGCATTTTTTTAAAGGCTGCAGTTCGCTGAATAAAATTTTAAAAGAAATGCACAAGCACGAAAACTGCACAAAGTCGAGCACGCAATAACCAGTTATGGGATGAACTTCAAAACTCCCGGGCTCCGCTTTTTAGCTACAATAATAGGCGCGCATTTTCAGCCCAGCCTCTTCCGATTACGTGAATCATCCAGTCAGAGACGTTTTCCGTCCGCGGAACCACGCCGGCTCATTGTTACCTGATGTCTTGCACAGATATGAAAGCAACTGTCAACGTTAAATGCTGGCTGTCTCTATTCGCTCGAAGTATTGAGGGTTAGTGTGTGGCGTCACAGGTTTGTGGTGTTTCATTCCTAGTCGTTAGGTGGAGCTATGTGTGGATAGGAGTTTTAGGACAAGAGATTGTAACTGAACCTAGGTGGATAGTGAGGAGCAGAAAAAACCCTGTGACAGTTACAGGCACACATGTTTGCTTGCTACCTAGCCTGCTGGAATTTGTTTAATAAAGTTCGTAAAGAACGCCAAGACCGTGCTAATTATATTGCGACACCACACTTACGCAAAGTGTTTTGAGCACAGCCCAAACATATACTGATTACCTACTGTTTGTCGTTCTAAATGAAATCATTGCAAATATTATTTAGGATAACATATAATAATTCCCTGAAAAATTGCGACTAAATGAGGATTGTGCATTGGCTAAGTGAAGTGGTATACAAGAATGTCTAACTCATTTCACGCGTGAATGATGATGATGATGATGATTATAATAATAATAATAATACCTCACTATGTGGCTGTGATTTTTGATATGCTAAAACCTGGCTTCCTACACATGTGTTTTAGGGAAACACACAGAAAGTGCACAACATAAAATTATGCATGAGCACTCTGGGGTTAGAGAACACAATCAGTGAGTAATAATGGCATCACTTGTATGAGTTGCATACATAATAATCACAACCCACCTTTCTTAAAAAAATGTTTTAAAGTCTTTAAATTGTTTTATTTAAAGACCATCAAACTTACACTTGAAAAATCCATCACTTAATAAATAAAAGAGGCAAGTTACATTACATTACATTACATTACATTGCAATCATTTAGCAGACGCTCTTATCCAGAGCCACTCCCAGCACAAAAGAACAGAAGTGTATCCATTCAAGTTGAATGAGCAACAGTGTCAGACCAAGCTAACAACACTCCCAGACCAACTCTATTCAAGCCCTACCACGAGTTAACTTGTGCAACCTGACTAGAAAGGCTAAGTATACTACCATACATCATAGTCACTATATCACAGAATCCAAAACACATTGAGATACAATATGTAAAATAAACTGCAAGTAACTCAAGAAGCAGGTGCTAGGATATCAATTAAAACATTACAGGAAAATAAATACAGGGTCTATAAACTAACTAGAAATTCATGTACATATGCACAACAGTAAAATTTAATTTGATCCCGTATTCCTTGTGCCAGAAGTCGAGAGTAGCTTTCCACCCAATGCTTCTTCAGGCCACATCATTGCTGCAAAGAGAAGAGACCTATCTTATAGACAGATCAAATGCCACAGGATTGAGATCTACATGTGCCACCTGCGTTGACCACCCTGAGCTCCGTGTGGGTTATCTGATGAAACTGAGCCTTCTCCTGAACCACAAAGGCCTATGGCCAACTCCACTGGCACTGGCGAAATGAATCCTTTCATAACTCCTAAGACAGCACCATAATAAGAAAACTGTTGAAATATATAACTCCAGTTGTACCTACAGTACATAGTTGTGACTACGGTACATAGGTACACACGTTATTAGAAAAATATGTTGTGGAAATCCCATGCTGATGAGTCTATTTGCAGAAGTAATGCAAATATTTATATAATAGATTGCTGGACTGTTTATTTATGGAGTGCATGTGCAAGACTGAAGAAAAATCCTAGCTCCCCATTCAAGAAAATGACAGTAAACGCACTTACTCTCGAGAATGAAGTGCATGGCACTGTGACATAACCCTTTTCCATGTTGAGGTAAAGCTAAATCCAAGCCAGCAACAGTGTCTGTTACCTCTAAGGCAGGTTGATCATTTAATTAATACAGGCCAACCTAATTTGTTTGTGTTCAAGTCACAGCTTACCTCACCATCTGTTTATACATTCCCAGGGCCTCCTGGGCCACATAATGAATGAAGGCAGGGTCCTGGAGCTCCAGTTCAGCGGGAACTTTGAGGGTGAATGTGGGAGAGTTCAGAATGTTGACCTCCACAGTGGTGTGTAGCGCAGAGCCATCGTCACCGCCTTCTTTGTGTGGCACCACCTGAGAAAAGGTAAGCATGAAAATGACGTCACCCTCATCATTACACTTAGGAGACACTCTTATCCAGAGCGTAGAGTCTGAACAAAGGTTACAATTTTTAGATGTTACCCAGTTATACAGCTGGATATTTACTGAGGCAATTCTTTGGTAAGTACCTCACCCAAGGGTACAACAGCAGTGCCCCAATGCAGAATCAAACCGGCAACCTTTTGGTTAGAAGTCCTGCTCCTTACCACTATGCTACACTGCTACCCACGATAATCATTTTTAATAATAATGATTATAATAAATGTTTAAATGGGGGGAATACTTCACACACATACCCCAAGAGTGCTGTGCTCAAGTGTCATGAAATAGTAATGATTATTATCACTAGCACCATCATCATTAGCCACACAAGTATCATCCTAATCATCAGTACCACAAACATCATTACCAAGCGTCACTAGCTGTCTGTAGCAGTGCAATTACAATATTGCTTCTTCACAGTGTGTCCACTGCATAAACGGAGTGTGGAAAACACAGTGTTTGTATGTGAAGATCACTGAGGAAAAGACAAGGACCAAAGCAACGTACAGCAGCGATACTGAAGATGCTCTCAGGAACCACCGTGCTGTTGCCGAGCTCTGCGACCCAGCTGAACTTGGCTGCCATGTCGCTCAGCCAGCCGACAGTGTCGTCCATGTGACGCTGCACCACCTGCAGGACCTCCTGGTATTGCTGGCTGGAGATGTTGAGCAGCTCGGAGACCTCATTCAGTTCCTTGTGCAGCTCCCTCACGCTGGGACACTCTAGGGCAGATCAGCAGAGGGAGCTGCAGTGATTTTTATCTGCTCCCTGATGCAAATATGTTAAGTGTTCTGAAGCAACGCATTACATTACATTACATGCATTTAGCAGACGCTCTCATCCAGAGTGACTTCCAACACAACGGATCATAAGTGTATCCATTCAAGTTAAATAAGCAACAGTGTCAGACCAGGCTAACAACACTCCCATACCATATTACATTGTTTAATACATTCTGCTGACATACAATGTAATGGGCTTTGTTTGATATAGAAGGACAGGCTGTCAGATACTGCAGGGTTTGTGTCTGCTCCTCTCTTTATTCTCCATTATGTCACATACAGTAGATTCAGTCAGGTAGTGATTTGAAACTTCTAGCTGTGGGGCTTTTTTGAGTACATTGACAAACAGGAAACAATCCATCAGCTGGTATCCTCTGAATTTCCACATATCGTGTTGAATATTCATTTACTGATCAATACTGTGCATTCCTACCTTTAGTCATAGTTCCCTGGCAGGATTCACAGCGGCTCTGCAGCTGCCAGCACTCGGACGTCTGTCTGCGCAGATCTCTGCACAGTTTCTTACTTTGCTGTGGGACCCACCTAGGAAATGAATCTTTCTCTGTGAGGTGAGATAAGGAAGAAGGACCTTTGTTAGTGTGTAGTAGTTTGTGAAAGGGACTGAGATTATGTTGATTATATTATTAACAGATTATATTATTTCATATTATTATGCATATCATTTACATTATCTCCCTGGGGGTAAAACTGAGATTTTTTTAAGTAAGCAGTATAAAAAATGACAGTAAATCCTACACAAATGCCTGTAAGACAGCTACTGATATTTGTTATGATTGATATACACACTTCATCTAAATGCAGGGGTACCTTTTTGCAGCTCCGCCTCCTCTTGCACAGCATCATGTATGTCGTCAAAGACCTCCGTGATCACAGAGCTGAACTCCTCGAAAACGCTCTTCCCGAAGTCAAAGAAGGAGTCCAGGACGTCATCCAGCCCAATGCCCTGCAGGAAGCCCAAGTCCAGGGCCTCCCGGGGCGGAGAGAGGGGTTTGGGCCGCAGGTTGGCGGTGAAGGCCGCCCGGAAGGCGGCATCGAACTCCTTGTGCATCTTGGTGATCAGCGCCAGGCTTGTTTCGTACAGGGCGCTGACTTTGCGCTGCAGCCGACTGAAGGTGTCCTCCACCTGCAACAGCTCTGTGTCCAGGTTCTCCGAGTTCTGGTTGTATATCAGGTCCTGGTTCTCATCGGACTGGAACTGTAAGGACTTGCGGAAGAACTCCTCCACCTGACAGAAGGGCAGGTAGGCTAAGTAGGTTAGTGATGTGATCTGCTTTAATCACAATAGTAACCGTTTCACTTTGTAGCACATTCTTGTTATGGAAAAAATATACTAGACACATTCATTTACATTTACATTTATTCATTTGGCAGACACTTTCATCCAAAGCGACTTACAAGTGAGGCAGAGTACAACACAAGCAAAAAGCCATATTAGGAGTCAACAACATTAGAAGTGCTACATGACCAGGTTTCAATAGTTCGCCAGACATGGAACAAGCTAGCTGCTAAAGATAAAAGCTAGCTGCAATAGATACAAGCACATTAAACCATTAGATCCATGCGAGGACCTGAACGAGGACATTCAGGTCATCAAAACGCACAGCAGGGCGGCACTGTCTGAATGCTCACCTTAAAGGAGAAGGAGGAGAAGCCGCGCCGGCAGGTGGATGTGTAGAAGGTCTTGCAAGCGTCCTCCAGGCAGGGCCTGCACTCCTCCCAGGAGGTCTTCAGGGCATCCCTGCACTCCTCCTCAGCCTCCCCAAGCTTCTGCTCCACCTCCCTTGCAAGCTCCATTGCCCCCTGGTAACAGAATACGTCCAGAGTTAAATTACCCAGTTGAATGTTGCATGTGTAGCAAAGGTGAAATTAGTAGCTTGTGTGAGTCCTGCGTGAAGCCAGTAGGGTAGCAGGTAGCAGAGTGCTTTCGGCGGTGAGACTTGGTTAGCCGGGTTGTTGCCAATGAAATTAGAGGCAAATTGCCTTTAGCTCAACTGGTAATGGAGTTGGCCATCAGAATTTAGGTGAACAAAGAGAACATCGAACCTCACTCATTCTTTCACATCTGATACACATGGCCATACACAGGTACTGATGGGAGCTGTAGTCCAGTGCTCTACACACTGCGATTCTGATCTTCAGCCCTCCTTGAGCTGTTCTGTTGCTCCCTTCTACCCTTGTATTGAGGAGGAGTTAATGCAAAGGAAAGACTTATCCCCACCTAGCGCTGTCACAGTCTTAAAAAGCAAATTAATGTGGAATATTTTCATTATTCCCTCAGCTCTCTCTCTTTTTGGGACACTGGGCACAGCTATCACTGGCTGAAGCAAGAAAAGGTAAGAAAGAGTTTTTTAACAATGAAGACTTTTAGACTTTACTGAGACCGTATTTGCTCCCAGGTGTATGTGCAGTGCATACTGTTGATTGGTATAGGCAACCTCATATACAGGGTGAGAGCATATGAGATGGATTGTCATTTCGATTTATATTTCTATGTGCTTTATTTTGTGAATCATGTGAAGTGGTGTGGTGAGAGTGGTGTGAAGGGTTCATGTGTATATTACCATAAGAAGTAATAACTAGGTTTTTAGTGTGGTGTATGTATCTTTTAAGTCAGTTAAACAGTGGTCATGCTGTCTGTCCTGCTCTGTGTTGGATGGTTGACCCGCCTGACCTTTTTCTTATCACTGCTGTGTTTCAAGGACCTCATGAGGTGCAGGTGCTTTTGCTCGTTCTTCTCCATGAGTTCCTTCATCTGCTTCACGCCGAACAGCGCCCTCTTCATCTCCTCATCCACATACTTCTCTCCATCCAGGGACAGCTCTAAGCCAGAGACCAACAGCAAGGACATCACTGTACATTCTCGCACTGGTTTCATTTTAATTTGTTTAAAGGGATCTACAAGCAGAGGTGCTTGCTTTTCATGACACAGCCCAAGGTTCACTTGCATACAAGGTCACAGTTATGAAACTGACATCATGCTTAACTTTTACATTATATTTTTTAATAAGATGGGGAAGCATTTTCAAGCACGTTTGGGCTGTGGAATTGTGAACACGGGTTTGTGAGGTAAGAATACAGAAATATGAAATCTTACAGTCACCCTTTTTTCTGTATTTTTGGGGCGCATGAATGGAAAACACTGTCTGAATGGAAAACAGATTGAGTTTCATTTAACAATGAAGCCAACTCACGTTTAAGTGTGTCCTCTGGCAGTCCTATAGTGAGTGTCGCAGGAACACTTTGTGAGATGAGGGATGCCACCAAAACTACGAACACCAGGAAGGCCCTCATATTTTCAGGCCTTTGTGTCACAGACTTTAAGGAAACAGTCTGAAATAAAAGAAAATTGTGTTATGCATTTATATAGATTTTTTCCTGTTTAGAATTAGCACAATAGTTTATCGTACTCTTAAACATTTCTTTATTTGATTTATTTGTCAACATGAGGGGATGTTTAGTATAAGCTCATATCAATTATGAAGTTGAGAGGATAAGATTACTTTGTTCAGTTTCCATTTCTTACAAATATTGAAGATATATGCCTTCAAAAAGTCCTTCTGATAAGGCTTGTAACAATTGGTTGTAAACAAGTTATCCTTTCAGTCACCTCTCTGGAAAATACCCCAATTGTAACAGATTTGCATAGATGTTTCAATCTCTCTTAATCTCTATGGCTAAGAGGATTTACGATCTAGCAACAGTGCCAAGCAGTGGTAGTTGAGGAGTGTTCAGTGGTGAACCAGAGGGGGGTGCTACATTTCAACTAGACAAGAAAGCACATGCATTGGCAGGAGAGCAATAAATCCTGGATTCTCCTATAAATTGCAGCATTTTCTAAATCTAGTGTCTTAAAATTGTTCCTATAGTAAATTTGAGATATGTTACGGTTTCACATATATAATTATGCCCCTGTAAAATTTCTGTAATGCATTTGTCAATATTCAAGCATTCATTGTAATGTACATGCAAATCCACAATGGATACACAACATGAAGCACATACACAAAGTGAGATGGAACTTTGAGGAATAAATTGTTCTTATACAGTAGATATCTTGCAGTTACACAGGTTACATTGTCACACAGTGCACATAACTGTTGCACTCAGATATACTGCAGTCTGTTCTGTGTAATAATAATCTGTTCTTATAATGTGTTATTAGGCTGCTATCACACATAATGTCACTATGTTAGAATATCACAGTCATTATATCACAGACATTTAAACAAGAAACAGCTATGTGAGGCTGTTATGTGTTCAGGCAGATGCTGTAGGCCGGTCTAAGCCGCCTTAAGGCCTCAATTCCTCAGCACTTCTCCCTGCCTTGTTTCAGACCATCTGCTGGTCCAGCACCACAGAGGTACACCATGAAAAGAACTGAATTCAAGTTCAAGTCAAAACACCCTGTCTTAAGCCATTTCAAAGCCTAATCCCTAAATTTACACCGTTGTTTACTTAACTGGTATACATTGGTAGACTGCTTTCATAGGCATTACAGTCCGCTATGTATTACATAAGCCCACATGCTGTAAAGAGAATGGCGCTGCCCCAACCCATGGAAAAGGGCTGTAGATATCTGTTTCCCACTGGTTATTTGTAATAGAGAGACAGCGTTACAATTTTTATTGACCTCCTAACGAGTTTCTTTTGAAATGCATAAGTCTATTACACAAAGTTCATTAAATCAATAAGATTTATATATTGACTTGCTTAGCTGATGGTTTAATGAAACCTCACACTATTCTTCTAATAACAAGAAACCCCTTTTACATTTACATAAATGACACCTTCTAAAACTTAAATTGTACATTCTAAATATTTTTTTTTTGTTAGACAGTTTTTGTTTATTTCTGCCAGAAATGTGCTACTTTTCCTGTTTTAATGTCATTCATAAAACATTTCAACATAAATAAAGGGTTCACGGACTATAAAGATGTTAATTGTTCTGATGTGATTGTAACATCAAAACAGTGCTCTGATGTGATATAAACATCAAAACAGATTACTAAAGTAGATATTCTTGCTATGTAAGAATAATCTAGAACAAAACATACTTTCACGTACTATGATGACTATAACAACTCTAAAAACACATATAACATACATAACATGAAATAACATAAATTAAAAATAAAATGCCACTGATTCTGATCACTAAGAACAACCACAGAATCATAAAGACATAGTTACACTCACCAGAGATGTGTTAAATTCTGCCGTCACTGCAGTAGCACAAGACACAGTGGTCAGGTCAGCCTGAGGACTGTTGTCTTTAGAGGGGATCATTCTATTTATACTTGACTGCTCAGCAGGGATCCTATTATGTTATTTGCCTTATTGTGACCTTTAATCCAACAATCAGCACCTCAGTGCAAAAGTCAGTACCACTCTCAGGTATCTGAAAGTGAATGAACACACTGTCCCTCTTCCATCCTTCCGGTGTGTTCCCTGAAGCCAAGGCTAGCACTGAGGAGTGGCACTTTTCTGTTACTACTGACAAGTTTTATAGATCTGAGAGGTCCTCTTATATTAAAAAACACCTTGTGTCATTCTCTGAGTAGAGTTTATTGGCCATACCAGCCATTTATCACCATTTATCATTGCAGAAGCCATATGTTCTGTGTGAGTATTCCCTTGGTTTAATTTCTATGTCTGTGTGTGTGCCTGTGAAATGAGTTGCAAGTCAACCAGCACAATCCCCTATAAAAGCAAATCATAAATGAATGAATGAATATGACGTCCCCTTGGGAAAATTTGTCTTCAACACAGAATAACAAAGACAAGACAGAGGAAGCATTCAGAGGCATTCAAAGGCATTACATCACTGGTGGGGAAGTGGGGGGGGAGGGGGGTTGATTTGGTAGACATTTAAACTGGAATAAGAACAAAAGAAACATTCTCAGAATGAAAAATAGACAAAAGATTATTAGCAGTTTTCTTCAAAGAGTCCAGGGCAGGCTGTCCACACATTCACCTACGGCCTCACCTCCTAAAGTAATACCCCGCACATTAAGCTCCTCACACCAGCTGCCAAACACCTTGCCCTGTTCCACAAACACAGTGACAGGGGCTTTTAATCAGTGCCTGCACGCCTCACCAGACCACTGCCTCGCTGCTGACATGCTGACCTCTGCTGGCATCTGTGCGTGTTCCCTAACCCGATCAATGAAAGTTCCGCTCCGTGCGTCATTGTGCACATGCTTTCACGCCCTACTGACAGCACGCATTTCCAGCATGCGTCTGAGCGACAACAATGCTGCACTGGTACAATGTGAGTGCTTCTAGATGTGGGCTGTCTGTGTGCATCATCTGGCATTTTAACCAAACGTGTTTCTATTCCTCTTCTGTTTGGGTATTCGCAGTCACCCTTGAGTTTCTAATTTGCAAAATCGGCCAGGTTAATGTGAAACCTCTGTTGAAAGGCCCGACCCAGAAAATGGGGTCTCGACCCCTAAATCTGAAACATCAATAGCCTAGCCCAAAGATAACTTGGGACACAGCTGTTTCGTATCATTCCAAGGTGATCCCCAATGCTGAAGCTTAATGCCAAGATCTAGTTTCAATTACGATGAACAATAAAATAACACTTTTACATCAGTCAGGTAAAGATGCCGTGATTCTACAAATATATGCAGCCAGCTCTGGAACCTTATGCACACACAATTGTGACAATGAAGAACCCTCTAAAAGTGGTGTGGGCTATGAAGTAGGTCATTGGAAGAAAGCTTTTTTGGGGAGAAGGAGAGTGTTTTTTTGGCTCCATCTCACCTTAAGGCTCAAGGGATTTCACAGCAGGTGAGAATGGAATCTTTCTAGTGTTTTATTTTATTTATTTTTTTTGGTTAGGAGGTTTAAGCCGATACTTTTGTAAAATCCGATTGTGTCTGAATGTTTGCCAATGGACCAGCTTGCAAGCCGTCACGGTAGGAGTAGACTGCAGTTTACATGGTGAGTGGCGGGACAGACCTGTGCAGTGACATCTGAAATGCTGGATGCCCTGGATGATGTAAGAGGCTTTTGGTTTTTGGAAGGAGCCAGGACTGTGATGGCTGTAAAATCCATCCTATGGAATTATATTGGTTGACACGTTTGCAAATAGCAATGATGGTGATCCTGAGATCCTAATGAACCACAGAGGGCTCTGATCTTGATCTAGAGTTGCCTCAGGGCACATTCATTCTCTGATCAATGGCCTGTTTCTGAGGAACTCTAGAGATCACTGGCCCACCAGGATAGTGTTATCTGAGATCTGGAACTGGCACTGTTGAGGACAATTTTTCCATAATCTGCACTGTTTTAGTCTCAGTTGAGTTCACTGCAACTGACATCTTACTGAGGAGTAGAATTTATATTTCTTCATTAGGGACTATTAAGGGAGATCATTATAATGCACATTTTGTTTTTAGACAGTTTGCCCTTTTGCGTATTTTGAAGTTGGGGATTTTGACTTGTTGGTGAGAGAAAATGCTACATTTTAAGTTGACATAACCACTAACACAAGTTTGTGGAAAGTTACTGCCAGACACTGGTTACCCTCTTAAAACTCTTTTAAGTGTCAAAGAAAGAAAGGGAAGAAAGGAATTCCATAAGCACACTACTGTAAATTCTATCACCCATCACTGTTTCTAGGCGCAACAGGCAGTTCTGTGTATCAAGGCAAATGTCTACTAACAAGTTGTCTGAGGGAACATATTAATTGTAAGTTCGTGAAAGGTAATAAGTCTTCACAGTTTTCCAGAGGGATAGGTCTTGTTCCATAAATATCTATTTTATGGGCTGAGTGGGGCCATCGGCATGTGTATACTTCCAGTCCACAGTGATGTGATTTTGTATGATATAGTAAAATGCAAGTAGGCTGCTGTTAGGATCCTTAAACAATTATTCTCAAAAAAAAAAAAAAAAAAAAAATTAAAAAGACAAGACAAATCCAGTATCTATGTCAGGTATGAAAATGAATTCTAGTAGCAATACTCATGATATGTATCAATAATTAAATGAATTTTATGTTTCAATCAACATAAAACTGGCGCAAAACTGGAAGAAAAACCTGAAAATACTTCAACTCGCAAATACTTTTCGTGAGATTGTCAATACTTTTCACTTGTGAGAATGCAAGTTGCATCTAACTGGAAACTACCACGATGAAATCTGGACGTTTCTAAACTCGCAATGATTTCACGCGACAATGTAACATACTACAAATGTAATCATTAATGGTCACATACTGGGTACTACACTGAAAAATAGCATGCAGTTGGTGCACACTGTTGGGGAGTAACTAGCGACATGTAACGGCGTTACATAATTAAATTACAAATTAAATGTAATTGTCATCCGTTACAGTTACTGAGAAAAAAATATGTAATTAAATTACAGTTACTAATCCAAATGTTTGTGATTTCAAAGTAATCACATCCGAATACCTTCTTTTCAGTAAAAAGCTTATATGTAGAATATAACATTCATTCTGTTGCTTTGCATCTTTTCGCCGTGCAGGAGTGGCTTCTTTTAGGTGTGTTTTAACCGAACGCGATCCTCGCAAGGGTTTGATCGCTTGCCTGAAAAATGAACAAGCGCCACGTCACAGCAAGCATTTTGCTCCTAGCAAGCTGGGAAAGGCAAAGTGGAAAGGGGGCGTGGTTTGTAGCCCTACCAGGCGAAATTTTCGCTGGAGTTGAACATTTTTTTTAACTCAAGCGAACGCTCATTTCGTCCATTTCGTGTCGCTCTCAGTTTCGCCGCGACTAACTCCACCCATTCGCCTCCTGCCATTGACTTTTCATGCATTCGCGTTGCTCGTAAATTTCGCTTCGCGTTAGGTTAAAACACACCTTTTGGTATATTTCCGGACAACGCGGGACAAAAGACCACCTCGGCAAGTGGTCTGAGTGATCGGATCACAATGCGTCTTGGTGGTCGTTTACACTTAGCGTGGTCGTATTTAGCCCTGTCCACTTGTGATCCGATCACCCGAGACGCATTTTAAAACCAACTGTAAACAGGGCCTTTGAGTGCAACACTATCAAGGGTAGGATGGCTTACAAGGAGCTATCTCTATGTCTAGACAGGTTCCATTCATTTGGCAGTATGCGCTCAAATTTTGAGCTTTGTTTTTTATCTCTTGTAGTCTTGTTTGAATTTGCACCGCCTCTCGTCTGCAAATCAAATCAATGCGCATTGCTCTCTAAGCAATCTAAGTCTGCCATTCTTGCGACCAACCGACCACGCCGAGGCGGGTGGCCATGTCGTCGGACAAGAACGCCTTTCAGTGCTGGAAATTCAGCAGTATTTTCCTTCTTAAGTCAGAAAAGGGCTCTAACATTACTGTACAGTGTAAAGCTTTTTAGCAGCGGTGAAAATGCTGTCAGCAATGAAATGCTAGATGTCAAACGTGAGGAAAAATCTACAAGTAAGTTAATGTAACCGCAATCAGTCACATAAAATAAAGTAGCCTATCTCCCGCCCCATTGGTTGTGAAGTTTCGACAGGGCACCAACAGACTAAATTAATGGTCCTAACTATGCATACTGGGCTTTTTGTTGGGCACACCATGGTAGTTGTTGCCAGTTTGCCCTGTTTGTTTGTGATCTACACACTTGTGATTGGTTTAGGTGGTTGTGCTGTAAAATGAAAACATTCCAGTCTTAAGTCAAGTCATATTGAAGAACTTTTATTAAAAGTTTGACAGTAATCAGTGTTGAGTACTATTGTGAGGTTTACACTGCCTGGTTTAACTTTAGGTTTTTAGGACTTTTTAGCTTTATTGCCCAATTTAAAACATTTGTTAGAAGAGTAATCAAAAAGTAATCAAATGTAATAAGTTACATTACTTTGATGAAGTAATTAAAATAGTTACTTATTACATTTTTAACAAGGTAACTAGTAATCTGTAACTTATTACATTTCAAAAGTAACCTTCCCAACACTGAGTATACAGTATATACTTGTGTAGTCCACAGTATGCAGTAGGCGGTTTCAAATACGTACAGCCACTGCGATTTCTGAAGCATACTTTTTGCGTCATGTCCTGCCTCCTGCGCGCTCTACCCAGACACTACCCCTCGCCTAAACCAAACAGAGTATTTCCACTAGGTGAGAACGCATCTGACACAGACAATCTCCTGTTGTATGCTACATGTGTGAAAGGGCAGCTCTGGACAATGTCCGAACCTGATTCTCCTGACATTGTCTGGAGTTCAACGGCTTCTGATTACTTTTAAGAGTGAGTGAAACAAGCTCAGTAGAAAAACAAATGGGAAAAAGTTCAGTGCTGAATGCCCAGCAGTGTAGGATTCATGCTGCAACAGTCAAAAAAAGGTCTTCTTTCATTCAGTTGTTATTTGCGCAACTGGTTGTTTACTTAGGTCAAGTGCCGATCAGTGGCAGAATATTTTGCGTATATTGCATATAATATTAGAACCTGACATCTAAATATAATTTATTTATTAGATTTCACATTAGTTCTTGTGGCCCTTAGTTCCAGTAATAGGCAAAACACAGAGTCCTGATTAAGGTAGACATTGCTTTCACTGATCTGGGGTTATTGCCCTAATGTGTGGCACACCAGAATAATAATCATTTACTTTTGGTACTACAACATTGAACAACAGCTGCTGTAGTAACTCATTTAAGGGAAATTAATAAATGGGAAGTAAAGTGACTTTAAATGCAACTTTAGGGAATATTATTCTGCCATACATGTGCTCACTCACTCACTTATGGAAAAATGCAATTAACATGTTGTTGATTTAAACTTAAGACATTTCTAAAAAAAAAAAAAAGGAATAAAATAAAAATCGATGGTTCTAGTAGCCTGTCTACTTCCGTGCAGTTGCAGAAGGTATGGTGGGAAAAGATGGGGTACAGTTAGATTGTCCTCGTACAATTTTGCCATATGTGTGGATTCCTTAAAACATAAAATAATGCACTGTCCCTGGATTTTTTTTTTTTTTTTTTTTGCCAGAAATTAGCGTTGTGACGCGTTTCAGCCCCCCGACTCTGTAAAAAAGTTAAGATAATGAATCCCAGATTTTTCACCAGAAGGACGAAAGCTCCATCGAACCAGTAATCTAATCTCATCTCCGGCCCCGCGGTCCCTTGGCGTCCTGGGGTTTACACTTTCAGGAATCTTCACCTTTTCCCCTTTAAGAAGCGGAGACCAGGGGGATCATACAGATGTAAAAAACACGTGGTTCAGCCGAAAGCCTGCAGACTCGGGACTTCCTCTTTAGTTTGACATTTTTGTGGTTTTCTGATTGTAGCCAGCGCACTGGAAGGAGAGCCATCAATAACCCAGCACTTTTCAGTGCTGCAAACTACTGGCTTTCCGAAGAAGAAGAAAACGGGAATATTGTTTTCCACAGGCTCAATAACAGAAAACGGTCTGCAAACGCTATTCTGGCGGAACTATGGGATTTTGAAAGGATGCTGGTGGCGATCTAACTAGTGCCGCGCTCGTCTTTTGCTAAACGTTGGAAGTTGGAAGGTCTACCTGCTCGATTTCGGAACATTTGTTTTCTGCAGAGTGGTACGCTCGAGGGGAGCCTTTTTGAGCTAACGGTATAGAAATGATCAAGAAGTAACACTCTTCAAGACTCCCATCTCTAGTAGAAACGTACAGCTTTATAAAACACAATGAAAGGTAGGTAACCGATACAAAAAAACCCTATTTTTATGCGTGCATCTAAAATTGGGCAATCGGCCTTCATCATGTAAATGCATTGTCTTGCTAAATTTCCACCTCTGTCTTTCTCTAGAATCCTTTCCCTCCTTTCTTCTGAAGAGCTTCAGAGTGAACGTTAATAAACTGTTGCCTGTGTGACACATCTGGTTGCGATTAACGGCCCGTGGAAGTTAAACTGCGTTGTGAAATTATTTGGCATCTCTTCATTACAGCATGGATCCAAGAGAACGCTTGCGATCATAGCACGTACGACATTTGAACTGCACGTAGAACTGTTCAGATGAGAAGTGTTTTGGAGGATTTATGTGGACAAAGCACTAGTCAGAGTGAATGCTACTTTATATCGGAACTTTTATCATGTTTCATTCGCAATGTATTTTTTCCAAATTACTATGTTACAATAAAAGTGAAGCAGTTTAAGTGTAGTCAAAGTGTAACTTTATGCAGTTACACTATCCCCATCATAGACCCTGGATAGACACGTAGAATTGGGCACACAATTGCATATCTAACAGATATTTAGCGCTACATACTCACATAACGGTTATGCGAAATGGGAGGACAGACGTTTTATTGTTAATTTACTGGGTTTCCCTTCGCCTTCAGTTTCTCGAGGCAGTAAATTAAACGATAGGAACAGATTGAGTCAGAACTGTACACCGCAATGAACAAACGTACTGTACTCAAGAACACTGGCTGAACTCAATACGCTGGTCCATTAGCTACCTGCAAGGTCCCCCAGCGTGCCTTGCCCAATTTTCCGGGAGGAGTAATTGAAGGCAGGCTGGACATTCCTCAGCTGGATTCAGATGTGTGCAGTCGCAACTTGTATACATTTAACGCTCAGGAAAACATAATTAAAACAAAGCACCATGAAGATAACACAGCCCCAAAGTAAGATTGGCTTCGGTGTTGTAGTAGATGCGTGTCATAAGTACCTTTGGGATGAATGTGCTGTTCACTCGTTTGCTCGAGTGTGGTTAAAGTTTTTATTTTTTTTTTTTTTGGACCAAGGGCAATTGTTACAGATATGTAGAATAAATGGTCATATACACTGTCTTCTATAATTTTATCTTACCAGGACAGCTACCTTTTTCCCGTGTGCCGTTTCTGGAGAACTGAAGCAAAATGAGCTGACATGCGTAATTGTTTCCATGTGTTTACGCGGAGTTGTACCTTTGAAACTAGCGGGTTTATACGGAACGCTTCTGATGTAGTCTGGTGATACAGTGAAAAGCCAGGCAGATTTTCTTGGTTAAGGCTACCACTTTTGTTTCCCATTTTGTTTTGCAGCAGTCAAGAAACTGAATCCGAAGATTACGTAACGTTATTCGATCGAGCTAAAAGTGTGTCACTCGTCATGCAATTGCGCTTGAATTTGTGTTGCATTGAGACCCACAGTCGATATCATTCTAAAGTCGTTTTACGTTTTAACGTGTCGACTAATAAAATAACAGATGCAGTGATCCTGGCGCAACATTGAAATAGATGTTACTCCCCGTTAGTTTTAAAATTAAGCTGCCACCTGACAGTGCTGTGGATCGTGTAAAGCTGATAACATGCACATATATGGGTAAAGGGTAAATGTGAGTTAATTAGGGGCCTGCCAACCCAAGGGTCTCTCAGAGGTAGGACATGACGGGCAGATAATATCGGGGGTATATTTGCTGTTATTCAGGCCTTGAGCATTATTCTGCACTGCCCTCATGTTCATACTTTTATTAATAAACAAATAAAAACAGTCCCTCACCTCATTGTTACGGATATGTGTAACAGGCTCATTCTTTATAGTTCCTTTTAGTATGACTATTACAGTAATGTGTTTGATGAGATGCTTAATTCATATGGCAGTATGTGAGCTTCATGGTTTATAAATAGCTTATTATTTTACTGTGCTGCTGCAAATGCTTAAAATAAAAAAAAATGCAGATGCACTGAAAGGCAAGGCAATTACACTTGGAAGAGCAGACGTCTTTATCCCCCCCCCCCCCACAACGTCTGGAGCGATTATTTAGATAACTCAGCGAGTAGGCCTAAACTGAAGCAGGTTAATGAAGGATCAGGTGACATTTCTGGCTGAGTCACACACTGACCCCCTCAAGTCAGGGGGACTGGTTTTGACTCTTTGTGCTCACATCTGTGAGTCATTACCATTGATGTTCTCCCTGTGTCTGCAGTCTCTGAAGCAGCTCTCCCGTACGGTATAATTAGGGTTTACGGTCATCCTGTCAGTGCCTCAGCCTGTGGGGTTTACAGGAGACACGCCCAATTTCCACCAACACGGAGGCCTGCGCAGGTTAGCAATTAGTCTGCGGGAGGCATCCACTGACCGGCGTTTGCAGGCCTCCAGCAGAGCATGGGATAAAGAGAAAAGGAAGTGTGTGCTTACTGGTTGTAAAAATTACATAGACGTTGCAGGCAAATTTCAGATTCGGCTTTTTTTTTCAATTTTTTTTTTTCAGTAAAATTGTTTTTTCCAACTTTCATTTTAATTAAAGGCAAAAATGTTGAACATACAGTTTGAATTTTGCCTTGTGTTTTCACAAATGTATTTAAAGGTTTACTCGTAAGTGAATCTGCACAACCATCGAAAGCAAGACTTAACAATTGGTGTATTTTTGTAGAGGTAACTGGAGAGTAATTTGTGTTGTATTGTTCAGTGACTATGCTGCCATCAGCACTCCCTGGTGAAGGTAACACTAGTACCAGGGCATGGAATAGCACTGGACTGCCTTGTGTGAACTTCTCTGCCTGCCAGTAGAACTTGGCTGTGTTTAGCCACCTCATTTTGAATACTGATAATAAATGCTGGCATATTGACCCAAAACAAGTTTTGTTATTTGTTTTTTGTGCAACCATGGAATGGCAAATAAGCCATCACCTTTTTTGACCTCGGCATAAAAGAAATGCATG
This sequence comes from Megalops cyprinoides, assembly GCF_013368585.1. NCBI lineage: Eukaryota > Metazoa > Chordata > Actinopteri > Elopiformes > Megalopidae > Megalops > Megalops cyprinoides. Next base: position 19,809,036 of record NC_050584.1, read on the forward strand.
AATCATCATTTGACTGGATTGTAATGCTGTGTTAATAATTAAAAACTGCTGATGCCCTAAATGTGTAATTCTATATTGAGTATAAACCACAAGACAGTCAGAATCAGGCCCTCTGCCTTTTTCTCAGCTGTGTCATCTTGTTTACAGTTCATCATGACAGGGCATTCTCACACAGTGGGTTTACATGGTGTTTAAAAATAAAATCTGCATTTCATCATAGTGAGTATGGCCTTCCACACTGCTCCTGCTGTTGCCAAACAGCCTCACTAAATGATTCTTGGGCATCAAATTCTAGTTAGATGGTGACGCCAGAAATGAACTGTTACATGGTTAAAATTAACATGGACACAAAGCACAGTACAAACGTATGCATAGCAAGTTACCTTGTGTGAAGTTTTATGTAAGATTGAAGAAAGTGGGTTAATGGTTCAACTGTTATGAGTTTATTATAGAGTAGCCAACCAGCCCTAATGGGCTTAAAGTCATGGAGGCTATGAGTAGGTGAGGTCAATGATTTTGCTGGAAAAATAGGATCTTTAAAAAAGCAAGATGTTTCTACACTCCCAGCAAGCTCTCATGACAGCATGGCATGAATCATGGTCTTGTGGACTCAAGCACCTTTTTCACTTTATGGTTCACCATCCATAAAAACACAAGACTCCATATTTTACTGGTTAGCTGCAGAACGGTACCTTTTTAAGGAATGTTAGCCACCTCTCATGTTTCTTTGCTAGTGATACTGAGAATAGGCAGGCTATATTTCAGATTAGCTGTGAACAAGCTCCGTAGCTTGCTACATTCTTTAGACTTACTTAAAATTTATTAGAGCAATTCCACCTGCAAGCCAAAGTGCCTGGTGAGTGTGGTGACTAGCAAATTGAGAGAGGCTTTTGCTGGCTGCGTAGCATATTCATGGCCTGCTGTTATAGGTAAATTACACAGTGCAGCACAACCAGGCATTTTGATACACACAATTGTGTGTTTTAGATTCTTTCATTTAAAAGCACCAGACAATTTTATCCATTCGTTGTAACAAAAAATATGTAATAGAAATTACAATATATCCAAGCCAGTTCAGGTTCCCAAGTACTATAGTACCCTGCTGTCAGATGTGTGTCATTCATATGTTGTCGTTGTCTTATACTACACCTGAAATTTCAGATCTTCCAAGATCCAGGGATGTGACACATGGGTCTGCCTGATTCGGGGGATTTTTCAGTTAAGCTGACACTTACCTGCAGTGAGGAGGAAACAGGAGATGAATAAATTATCTGACCGTGTAGCAGATAATAGAAAACACAAGCTGAAAAAAGCTTGAATGCTGATAGATTAGAAATCATTAAAGTAATGTAAAAGTAGAAAATAGTGATACAAGCAGGTACAGAAAATACCTTAAATGTGAATGCTGAGTACTTGTTCTTTGTGCCAGTGAAGAACAGATACTGCTCTTTATTTATTTTTTTATTTCTCTATTTGGTCTCATTGTTAGCAACAGCACCCAAGTGTTTCCCCAACACAATGTGTTTTCCACAGAGGAATAGCAGAATAGGAAGATGATTTGTCTCCCTCCTATGCATGTACCCTGAAACTGTAAGTACACTTGCACATTTCTGGGACACCAGCTAGTTTCACTGAAATTGTATATTAAGATTAAAAACTGTGGGGGGTTATTTTCAAAGTGCCAGCATTGTTATTTTGCAGTGGGGAATCTGCTTTTGGTACAGCTTACAGCAACACCATCAGAACTTAAGCTGCAATAACACAGACCCCTTCTAAACACATTTGTAAGTAGAAATTATGAAAATGTTGTTTTTGTTCTTGAGGGAGAGGTCAGATTCCCTCAAAAGAGCTGTGAGAGTATCAAATGAATTGCTTTATGCTTTCATGTATCTTTATGGACATGACAGGTGAGAGTGCACAATGTGACCGTTGGAAAACAGTCTCTAGATCTGAAAAAAAGATCATTCCATCATCTCATATAAGAGCAAACAGCCATGTCATTATGAGAAAAAGGATGACAGGCCCTATGAAGTAAACAGTAGATTACAGTTTTCTGACAGTTGTCCTGTCATTGGTAAGGTACTGTCAGTGAGGCATATTATTGGCTTATCTGAAACAGTCTTTTACATATGTTTGTTAATGCTAGGATCATGTGTAACGACTCTTATGTTAAACAGAAGCACTTACTCTATAGCACAGAAATCTCATCCCTTTAGAACTGATGCATGTTTAAAGGATTACTTTGATAACATTGCTTGAGCTATTTATACTGAAAAGCAGCACTGCTGGCGGTGGCAAGCTTGGTTGAGTAATGGTGTGAAGCAGAGCTAAGAATGACTGCAGTTTAAAACATCTCTTTCAATAATGAACCTCCTACGTAACCTCCCAAATACCTCAACATTTTTAATATCGCAGATTTTATTTTTTGTAGAAAATGGGGTTACTAACAAGGTACATCACTATACTCTACTAATGTTTGTATAAAGTCCATTAAATGTATATGTATGTATAGTATACTGTATATAATGGTCTATTTGCTATGAATTTAATGTTTTGTTTTTCTAAGGAGCCAGTGCCAAATGAGATAATATTTACCGTAACTGTTGTTTTGCTCTTAGAATTTTTTTCTAGAAGTGGTCCTCCATGGGCACTAGTCTGCTTTCTAAAATTAGTTTCAGATGTGCATGTACACTTACGTAATGCTCTCCTCTTCTATTTTGATCAAAAGTACAAAGTTGCCAGAAAAACAGGATGGAAAACAAAAAGTAATTTATTTTATTTACAGCGTTGATATGTGCGTTGCACAGTATGACCATGTCACATGTCAGTTGTTAAAGCATTAAATATGCTGTAGATTATTGAAATGTGTGAGAGAGTGCAAAAACATAAGCAGAATTACATAAGCACACTGCAATTTATGTCCTCCATTAAACAACATTATTTAGGGTAATGAAGGAAAACAATAGAAGTGGGACAGGGAGATACCCTTTAACATCATATATTCATGGTTCTCCTTAATATAAGTTCTCAACCTTTCCAAAGGATGTGTAGCTGGAAGTGCAAATGTAGAGTTTTCAGTAGATAATAGAGAGTTCAAGATAAAATAAAAATACAAACTGAATCTTGTTTTACCTGGAATTGCATTACCTTACTTTACCTTGAATGTTCATATATAGTTATGGATGTGCCCTCAGTAGCTACGACGGAAGAGTCGGTCTCATGTACAGTGTATGAAACATGCCAAACTGACTTAAAATGACTATTAAGTAGAAGTAGGGGGAAATGTGTGAACTAGGCCTTACATGTTCCAGTGCATGTTCATGTTTTCTGTCCTGGACCATAACATTGCCCTTGCAGGGCTCTCACACAGTAGTGAATTGTTTTTATACCCTCAGAGATCTGTCACAGCAGTGTACTGTTTCTTTATGGCCTCAGTGTTCTGTCATATTAGTATCTTGCTCTTTGTCCCCTGTAGAGCTCTCCCATTATAATACACCTGCAGAGTCTCCTCACATTAATGTCACATGTTTTTACATATGGACGAGGTAGTCGGGGAGTGGTCTAAAACAGAACATCCATAGCCAGCATAGGGATGCAGATAGCACCCGCACCCACTCTTCCCAACTGGAGCCTCCTAGGCAGAGGACAGGAAGAACACAGGAGCTGAATATCTGGTTGTAATAGAATATCTTTGGCAGTGTACTGCCTCGTATCTTTTAAGGATTCTGTCCTCGTAGTGCACTGCCTTCCTTTTGCAATGCAGCCTGTTCCCGAAGTTCTGTTTCTTCTCATGGATATAAAATGCAGTGCCCTGAAGGCTTAAAATGGAAGAGAACCCTGATAAGACAGCAGTTCCTGACATCAGGACATTGCGTCCTGTCTTCCTTTCCCTGCCCTTGGGTGGTTGTTTTCCATGCAAGTCATGAAGGGCCTCAAAGAACATGAGAGAAAAGATTGTGTTTCTTGGTCGGTTCTTTGTATACTTTTTGGTTGGGGTGGGTGAATCGCTGTTCCACCACTCTGCTCAGCTGGTTGCCCCATCCTTGGGGTCCTCGTGCCAGTGTTCTCGCTGACCTCGGTCTGCCCTTGCCGCCAGCTTCTGCCCTGGTGTCATGGCAGCCCCTGTCGTTATTGGAAACAGTTGTGCATTATTTTCACTCACCGCCGACAGTGACATGTAAACCATCTGAAGTCACCCCCCATCCTTTCCCATGAGCCCCCCGGCCACATGAAAGGGGTTTATTTGGAGCCCTTGCAGGGTATGAGATGAGTCCTGAACCCTTAGAGACTGTTCCAGGAAGGGGATGCAGTGAGAGCAGTTATTTTGAGTGTGAATCTCTAGCACACATCGTGTGCTGGCTTGTATGTAGAGAGCTCCAAGGAGTAGAGTGGCTATATACTTTACTGCATGTTTTATTCTCAAAATTTTCATGTTTGTGTTGGGTCAGCACAGTGTGCTTTTCATAGGCAGTATCAAGAACATGATTCAAGTTCAGTCTTTTTATGTTTTATTCAGCGGACTTTACTATTCCATCTAATGAGCAAGTTGTTACTGGTGGAGAGCCTATTACAGCCAAGTTGTTCGTGGTACTTTGTTTAATATGTAAATATTATTAGATACAGACCTATCAGTTAGCCACTAAAACATAAATACATTCCTTAAGAAATCTTTTAGCCTAAAATAATCAGTAACTAAAATTCCCAGTGTTTTGGTGTCATATTATATATCCCAACATCATTCAGAGATATCAGAACATATCATCTGCGGTGTTTGAAGTGATTCATGTTCCTGACCGATCTTGATCTCAGTTCTTCTCCCACTTTGCTGACATGTTTGTTTCTGTTCATATCCGCAGACGATTTTGCTGATGAGGAGGAAGTACAGTCCTTTGGATACAAGAGGTTTGGTAAGTTACCACAAAACAGAACTCCCTTTTAATATTACCATTGTGCAGTGATGGTGTCACTGATTGTCCTCAAAGCCCTTCAGAACTGAGTGTGCTGGAAACATGTGGAGGGGAGCAGGGAGCAGGGAGCGGGGGCGTGGGGGAGGCTGGGGTGGGGGTGCTGTCAGAGAATGGGCAGCCAGGATAAAGACTTTTCTTGGGGTTAACAGGAGTGGTATTCTCCCCCTTCACCACGTGACTCATAAATTATTGCATTTGTCACTGACCTAGATTTGCACTGCGTAAAGGATGATTTCTGTGTGGAATACAATGTTGTGAGTCTGAGGACTTGTCCTAACATCTTTTTAGATTCAAAGGAAAAAAAATATAACCCAAACATTGTAAGCTGAACAAAAGGCTGTAGATTTTAGAGGTGTTCAAAGACATGTCAAAGACATGTGGATATGTGGTGGAAAGTCAACATCTTGACACAGAGAACTGAGTTGGAGTAAACACCCAGACAGCCACAGGGAATGCAGTGCATTTTCAGCATTGGTGAGTCACAGCCCACCACAGGCCTCACTGACTTGTCCGGGGAAGACAAAACTGAAAACTTTGAAAAAAGTTTGAAAAAAAATACACACCACATAGAGCATGGAGCCACATATTCTGCCGCATATTCTGTGTGAGCACATAAAAAATTGTTGCCTGCACATGAAGGAAAAAAAAAACAGGTAAGTCATGGCGGAGCTTCCCTGATCAAGAATGCATGCGCCCCTCTGAGGCCTCCCTGCCTCATCCCTCTTGATAGAACACAGGCCTTCTCTGGCTGACCTACCATCACATCTACCCCATTCCAAGCTCTGAGTTTGGACTCCTGTCATAGATGTTTCGGTGCAAGGGGCACAGCAGCTAGTCAGGTCTGGGCAGGAGGAGGCCATTATAGTAATTAAATGAGCCAAGATGCACCCCAAAGTGCCTGTAGAAGGGGGTCACGGTGACTCACCATCTGCAGTAGGGCTTGGCGGACTGGGAGAACAGAGGGGGCGTAACAACGAGGGGCGGGCGGCGCTGTTTACCCCATCACCAGTGGAGACGGACAGGGCCGAAGTCAGACCGCGTTTAAAACACAATCCAAATAATTAAAGTGTCAGTTGGAGAGGAAGTGTCCTGTTTATTCTTTGCCTAGTGCTGGGGCTTAAGTCATGATTCAGATTAAAAGTGGTGGGATTCTGCCAACATTAGCTTTCTCTTTCCGTTTATTCAAATGATCTCGGGATATGATGAATGTCTTAAAAAAAAAAACCCTGAGACAAAGGACTTGAACTTTCAGTGGCCATGATGTTCTTGGCTAATGGAGGCTGCTGGCAAATGTATTGATGCACTGCCTTATCCTACCAGTAACTGACCAGTAGAAAATGAGAAGACACATGGGCAGGAGTGAGTATTTAAATCAGCAAAAGTCTGAAAAAATACTCTTTTCTTGTTCTTGTCTCTCTAGAGACTACATGAAGGATCAGAGCATTGTAAGTAATAGTTGTTCCCTGTGCCCCTGCATCCTGCTTTAAAATTATTTTAAGGATAAAAAAAACATGTTTACACATAAAATGCTGTGTAGGTGTTATAACATGTTATCCTATCAAGTGTGTGAAGACTTGATCCTTTATTTTAAAATGCAGAAAGGCAGAACTGTAAAACAAAAAATCTACTTTTTAATTGAATGATGAAAAACTATATATGGATGCTCCAAAACAAAATTAAGCAATAAAAAAATAGAAAATCTGTAAGGAAGCATATGCAATTAACATTGATTACAGACTAGGACATACCAGTAATATTTTCCAAGCTTTCAATCCTCATCCTTCAGCAACAAGGTGCTTTTTATGATTTCAAATGCTGATTATTCTTGCCTACAGATACAGTGTAGTGTACACTGGTGAAATTCACCCAGATTCCAGAAAGAATAGAGTTGCTCAGGTAATGCCGGAGGGAAAGGTAGATCAGACCATCTGATCTAGTAACCATCTGTTTATCACTTATTTAATGCTTGAGGAAATATGTCAGGCTGCCCAATAATATGCACTACAGTTTGTGGTTTCTTAGACATTTTGCTGCTCTCCACAAAAATGGAATATAGTGAAAGAGGAATTGCCATAATTCCTTCTTCTTGTACAAACCAAACATTAACCTCACATCCTTGCTTAATATAATTGATTAGGTTTTAAATTAGGTACTGTATGTTACTGGAACAGAGACCCTTAGCATTTTGTGCTGTCAGTGAGGGAGGGTGAGCTGAGATGTAATCAAACTGTAAGCCATCTTTCACATAGAAGCAAACTGCCTCTGATCTTTATTGAAGCAAACACCAGTTTCCATATGATATGCTACAGAGTGTAAAGACAAAAAAGACCATTCAAAACAAAACAAATATACATATATGAACATGGTATAAGACACCACCAATAATACATGGCCATAATAACATTTTATATTATTATTGGATAGAATCTTTCACACTTCCATATACAAAAAAATAAATGCTCCCTTTGCTGATATAACATCAGTGGCTAAGCAGAGATTTTAAACACCTTGGCATACAGTGTCCAATGTAAATGGCGAGCTGTTATCTTTGATGGGGTTTTAACCCCCCCGATGTGGGGTCCAGTCATAAGATGACAGCAGCCTCCGGGGGAGTGAAGAGTCTAGACGTGTCGCAGATGTCCGCCTGAACTTGTTCATTTCAGACGGCTCAGCATAATGGGTCGAGGGCTCAGTGCAGGCTGGCAGCACGCCAGCCACCTCAACCCCCCCCCAGGTGGGGTCATAAACACAGCGTGATGCTGTTACTTTCTTGATGGATGAGGTCCCACTCTGGGCTCCAGTGAGTACAAGGAAGAAAGTTACGGTGTTAGTGGTGAGTGTGAAATATGTGGGAATGGCTTGATTGCCGTTATTTTATAATGTTGGGCCTCTGGTCTCAAGTGAAGAAGAGGCCGCTGGGTGAAGTCTTTTATTGCGGTTCAATTAATTTGAGCTTTACTTAATCAGGAAGAGGAAGTCATTTTTCATTTGTTAAAACAGACTGAGAAAACAAGGAAGGGGAGGGATGCACAGGGGTGGGCTTGGTATCAAATGCTACACTGAAAAAGCCAGCTCATGGTGTTTGGCCAGGACATCAGAGGTAGCTATTTGCAGAGAGTACTGTCAGATCTTTAGCTACAGAGGAATGAGTGCCCCCTACTTATTCTAAATCTCAACCTGCTGCAATCTATTATTCCTAGGACTTTTTTATCCAAGTCCCACCCAACCGTAGACTCATGTAGCTGCATGTAAGTGAGGGTTGTTAAGGTGAGGTGGCTGCTGAAAAAAGCCAGGCCCACAGGCTCTGATAGACTTTTCTGAGTAAACAAAAACACTCTGACTGTAGGATTCACTTTGTCAGACACTTGGTTTCTGTCTGGCCTCTTCTCAGGTCTATTCCAAGTCCCACAGCCTCTGGACTTCAGGAAGTGCGGATCCGGTGACACGTGCAGCAGCGTCCCCTGACCGCTTATGGAATCAGAATAACACGTTAACTTACCTTGAGGGCATATAGCACACACGTTGTTGAAGGGCGCAGGCAGGCCTCAGATGAGCAGTTTGTCTCGGCCTCTTAAAGTGAGACATCTCTGGGCTGTGAAGAAGTGCTCCTCTGGATGAACCCGACCTTACCTCACGCCTTCAAAAGCTGACCGAAATGAGTGCCTTTGGGTCATATTGAAGCTTAGGCCGCGATAGCGGAACATGTGTTACACTGAGGCTTGGACGGCCACACGCTGAAATGTGTTAATGGCCATTCCTCCTGCTGAAACAGTTACTGCCATCAACTGACACATGTGCAGACCCACTTCATTCCCTCAGCACTTCACTAAATGTCGGATCGTGAGTGGGAGGGGCGTCGGCAGGGGGACTGGGTTCGAGGACACTTGACAGAAGAGATTTCAGATGGTTTTCACATCATTCTCGCTTGCCAAATGGAAACAAGCTCGGCCTTACCCCTGCAGTCTTCTAGACTTCTGCATATTTATTTATTTTTTCACCGGGTCGATGTAGAGGTATCCCTGAAAAAATAGGATTTTTCTGCTTGTGCAACACTTCAGAGCTCGCTTGCACATAGCCATTAAAGCAGGAACTGGATCTGCTTTGAATGGGGATTTCAGAAGATATCACCAGTGTGGGCATTTACCCTCTCGCACATGATCTTCTGGATGCAGCCAATCATGTGGAAACGTACCCACTTGTATCCTGTTTCATGAGAGCAATTAGGAAATGTGCCTTAATGACCATCCCTTGATAACAGGCAGGAAAAATAAGGCTGATGTTTGAAAGCAGTTAGTGCTGAGTGGTTGTCTTGGTTTACCTACTCGAGAGAACCGTATTGAGGCCCAAGGCCTCCCCACAAAAAACATCTGCGTTTTGTACAGCCCGGCCTCCCAGGGATGGTGTAAAACCCAGAGAGTGCTGATCTGTTTCCTGCCCTTGTTATGATTTCCGCGGTGCAACCTTATATACCCCTGGACTCCTAGGCCCAGGTTCCGTGCCCAGGTCCAGCTGTGTCAGCAGAACAAGTGGTTCGGTCCAGCGGTTCCTGCTGGCAGCGCGAGCCGCCTGTTCCAGCCTCCCCCTCCTTCGCACGCCTTCTCTCTCTGGGAGAACTTAGCTGTGGTTAGTGAAATGTGAAAAATTAAGGCTCAGGTTCTGATTGAAACCAAATGAGGAGTATGGACCTGTCATACGCTTAACATTTGCACATTACCTACTCTTGCGTTTATGAACCTGTTTTTGCCTTGACCTTCCTTCAGGGAATATTACCACTGAGGCAGCGCAAATGTAATTTTTTTCCTTACTCCTTGAATCAACAAGTGGATCAAACTTTCAAATAACAGAGTGTGTGTAATTATCTTCACTTTTTTATTAAGAGTGAAGTGTAACACGAGGGGTTGGGGGGGTTAATATGTTTATGTTGCACTTGGTTTGTGCTTAACGCTTGTTAGAAACAAGTGGTTTTCATTTCTCTTTCTAGTTGTGAAAGAATGCCATCTTTGCAGTTTGTGTTTCATTTAATTTGAGGAGAGTGTTGGGACTCCCCCAGCTGGTTCCCTCTCCTACACGATCTGTGTATTTATTCTTAGTATCAACACACTCACTTCTGGCTTCGAAGAACAGAAATGAATTCTAGTTTGGTAAAATGCAGTCAATGATGAGTGACTCTTTGCTGTTGTATATATGTGTGTAGCGTAATATCCTTTTTTTTCCTGTAGAGCTGGAACATGACTAGCACAAGCTGGAGCCATAGATGGCTGACCTGGTACAGCTCAACTGTGATTCCATTGCATTACCCACAACTAGTGCTGTAGCAAATGACGTCTCTCTCTTCATGCTGATGTCTGCCCAGATCAAGAGGACTGCTAGGACTTCCTGCAGTCAGAATGGTGATGATGAATGCAATGCAAGACAGATATTTTCCAAAAAAAAAGGGCCTCACATTACTACTTTCTGCCTCTGTTCACTACCTGTATGATCCCTGATGGAGCAATGCTCCTTTCTCTCAGGGCTGACGCTTGTGGAAGCAACGTAGTCATGCAGCTTGCTGACTCCACCACAGCTTGCTTGTTAGTACACCAGCAGCAGTAGCTCAAAGGGGCCTAGCTGACACAAGTTGACACTCCCAAAAATGGAACGCCAGCTAGGAATATGCACTTTAATGGTCAGCCTGGTTCCAGCTATACAGTGGAAAAGTACTGTAATTTTTACCAACAGTTTTCAAGTGTGGCTTCTGTTCGGTCATCAGCATAAAGATGTGTATCACATCGCTGATTAAGAAAAGCGCTCATTCTTTTTACTATTATGTATTTCACTTTGTAGTCCTACTAGTGCCTGACACCCAATCCCTCTCCTCTGTTGAGTCTTATCTACTGTGAGAGGTAAGACTGGAGAAGGCCGCATCCCATCACATTGCATTTAGGACAAGTCTGCATATCTGGAATCTGTACTGACTAAGTGCCCCATGTCAGCTGCCAGATGCCTGACAGAAGTCATTACACAAGTCTAGATATCAGGAGGAAAAGACACTGTCTATTAACACTTACAATCTAATCTCATAACCCCTATCTAGACAGTATGAAAGACAAAATATGTTACCCACATGTTATTGTTTGAAGTGAGATTAGGCATGCTGTCAGATTTGAATCCAGTGCTATAAAATGACAGAAGATCAAGGCAAATGCCTTCTTAATCATTGCTTGGAGTTATATTCTTCCAAAGGACTTGCTTTGAACATGCCATAATGGAACTGATTCTCAGAAAACACTCAAGTATTTAATCAGGCCACTATACCAATCATATTGCATGTTTTGATGCTACAAGGATTGATGAGATTTTATTTGACTGATGTATTTTTAATGCCATAGGATTTATTATTAAAACTATTCCTTTTAATTATATTAATGTTCAATAATCAATCATTCTCTTCTCAAGTTCTAAAATGCCCTGTGTTGTTTTGATTGTTTGTAGTCATGTCCTTCTTACATCCCCTGTCCTGATTGGTTGATGATGAATGTAAATGTCTCGAGTGTCATGGATTTGCTTTTAGTGACGCTGACAAAATAATGACTCAAGGGTTTGAATTGTGGTTGCTGCTAAAAAAAAAAAAAACAAAGCAAGACACACAACATGCAGAGAAGGAGGCAGTCGGCACTGATAGAGGCTTTACGCAAGTTTACTTAAGACAACAGCCCCAGTTGCTGGAACGCTGCTTCGCAGAAAGTAGGCCACAAGATTTCCAGAGAGGGCATTAACTGTAAATAACCTGGACTGACTCAGTGACCGTGTGGGGTCGTCCACCTGTGCTCCTCCCGTAAAAGTACCGGGGCTTGAAAAGTACTTATGACGCTCCAGAGACGGACCAGGACCTCAGTCTTGGCAAACCATTTACATTTTTGGAAAAAACAGAGGGAAGCAGGAAAGAAAGAGGAGTTCTGGCCCTGTGCAAAACGCCCAGGGTTTTGCAGCCTGTGAACCTAACAGGCTCGTCCACTAATCTGATTAGGACACCTTGCCAAGGTGTTTCATTAATAGAAGAAAATACTGTACTCTCTTGAATTAGCTGTCAGCCGTTATTTGCAAGGCGGCTGATGGGTCACGCTAATTTGGTTTGAAGGGGATGTTTTCATGAGGGTGTGCTGTTGTGTTGATTTGGGGTCTGTTGGGTTTGTGTGGGTGATTATAACCTCACTAGCCATTACAGTAATGAGTCAGAGCACCAGAACAGGCATAAGTGCAGTTTGGTTGCAGGTGTAGATTGCAGGGTGTACAGTAGATGTCACTATAAAGATAGCAGATATGTGAAGCCGTTAAATACCAGGTATCATGTTCCGTGATATCTAATTGAATAGTAGTTCCCATTCTTGGAGCAGAAGTATTATGAAGTGGAGTGTATTATACACCCTCCCTCAGTCACCTTTCAGGATAAAACATGCAGTAGGTTTTTTTTTCTTTTTTAAGTGGAATATCAGATAGATGTGGTTCTTAATATTATACTGTGTTTACTGACTTACAGATATGTTGTTTGTCTAGCAGCTAGTGCTGCACACAGAATCACAGTTTACCACCTTGCAAGCATATAATGAAGTGCTCAAACACCATCCATGGGTATCAGTGGGCTAAAGTGTATCACAAGTGTGAAAATCAGAAATGACCATTATGTAAATGAAATGTATTTCTTTCCCTCAAAGCTTGAAGTAATTACAGTTCCCATTGGAGATATAGAGTAAATGAAAATTGTACAGTAAGTTATCATTTGTCCTTTTAGTTCTTTGATGAGTACCTTTACTGGTGCTGAAATATAGTGAACCATGTTGTAAGTGTACCTGCTGAGTATAAATACTGTTGGTTCCCCTTGGAAAATTAAGATACCCCTCACTCGTGTTTTCATGACTTTAACTTAAAAAGACTCCAAAATCAACGTCTGAGCCTTAGCAGCTACATCCGCTGTTCTGCTGACACAAAGAGATTCTCTACCACAGTTGGTCTTATTTGTCCTTGGTCAATTGGGTTGCAGGGCTCCTTTTAAAGGTTTGCAAGACTTGAAGACTGTCACACAGACCATGGTAACATCATCCACTGTTTGCTTGTATCTTTTCCTATAATTCTACATTTTTCCCGTGTTTAAAACCCTACGTGCCGCTTTCATTTCAAGCACCTCAGCTGAAATTTAAATCCAGTTGTTAAAAGTCAAACAACGACAGGCTCTAACTTATTACTAGTTAAGAATGAAACAATCCAGTGTCACAAACGTATTCATTTCTTTTTCTTGGGAATAGAAAGGTCCACAAAGAACAGTAAAAAGAGGCACTTTTTAACTTGGGCTGTGGGCCCCTGCATGGCTAGAAAGATGATATACAGTGGTTTCCTGTTCTGTAGGGGAGAAGGAGAGGAGATGGGGGGAGGAATATGTAGAGAGGGGATGGATAGAATGATAGCATTGATGCTGAATAGAATAGATTAGAATAGATAAGAATGGACGAACAAGAGGTGCAAACAGAAAAGTCTTAAGTGTGCAGAGAGGAGTGAGACTTCACAAAGAAAAAAAGAAGAGGAGAAAACTTTCTTTGGTGACAGGCGAGAAGACAGAGTACAGAGGGATGAATGAGGAGACCCATTTCTGTGACCCGTGAGACAAGATAGCACTGCTTACATATTGCAGCTGTATTCAAAGGCTGGGGAATGGGCTTGGAGGCAGAGAACTCGTTTTCCTTGTGTTTGAGGTTCAGATGTACAGGAAGAGGACACCCCTGTTTGTGTAACTGTTTATATTTTGAATAATTAATGCCCTTCAGTGGTGAAATAAATGAGTGCCAGATAAGTAATATTAAAGTTTTAAGTGGTGTAGATATTAGCTTGACTGATGATGTGGGTCTTCAGATGTTCATTACAGAAAAAAGGGCATTTCTTTCCACATTTTTAAAATGACGATTTGTCAGAACCATCACTTCACAGAAGCAAGGCAGTTTGAGTTATGAAGGTCTCTTTCTTATCACACAAAATTTTCACATTTACATATGGGCCCAGACAGTAAATTTGGATGGTTTATCTAACACAGCCATAATTCAGGCCTGTGAAGGGGAATACTCCAAGAAATGCTGGAAACTGGAAAGAACGGCATGTGGAAAATGGCCCGAGATCATGGTGGAATACATCTTTTTTTTTTTTTTTAAAGATGTACAGACCTTTTCAGAAAGAGTTAGCAGATTCTTGGTACTGCATCAGGCCTTGTCTTGACTTGACCTTGGCTTTGTCAGCAGAGCTCAGTGAAGCTGACAGTAAGGCCCCATTTCCCATTCCACTAGGGTGAATCCACCTAAACCTCAGCATCGCCCCCTCAAGAGCTCTCATTTTCAGTCATTCAGTTAGAGTGCATCTGAGAGAGGTTGAAGCAATCTTAGCTTAGCACTGTAACATACCTGTCACTCAGTAGCCCCTTTTCCACTTTTTGTGTAACAATGTTTTTGTTTTGTAAAGATTTGTGTAACATTTTTTTTCATATGTTTTCCTGTTGGTGGGGGGGTGCAGTGGGGCTTTATATATGTTACTAAGTTGTTGGAAAATGCTCAATTTTTGCAATCACCTTATTTGTACTCTGATGATGTAACATTTTGCTGATCACAGTTTTGGTCTCAGTCACTCTGGACCCACTTTAGACTTGTCTTTGAACTGTGAAATTTGGAATCAAAGATGGAAGATTCCTCTCTTCAATGTGCTGATAGTACTTGACTGCAGTGGTGGAGGCTGAAGTGTTCTCCTCTGCACTTTTTGTTGAGTGCTATATGGTTTCCTGTTACCTTCTTGGATGCTACTCCCAGCTAGCAATCAGGGTGTGTTGCTTTGCTAAGTTTGGTAATATTTAGCACAAACAGAGCATCCTGCATTCACGTGTGGCTCTGTGTCCAGTTAGCTGGCACCAGCATGCATTACAGGGCTGGAACAGCACGTCTCGTCATCATGTTGCACGGGTCAAAAAAGAAAATGGGGGAAGCATTTGGGATCAGAACTTGATACATCCACCTGAATCCAGTCCTGACAGTGGAAAAGGGGATAAACTGGCTTGTTAGTTAGAGGCTGGCTGCTTTCCTCTTTGAGTGCAAAACCATTCATATCAACAGTTCAGTTGTTTCATTGTTGTTGAAATGCATAGAGCAATATAGCCCAAGTATCTATGCATATGCTAGTTTCCAAGCTAAGTAACTTGGAAAGAGACGGTATATTCTATATTCTGGAAGTGTTCTTAGGTCAGCTATAGGCACCAAAAGGACATCAAAAGGAGGGCATACATTTGAGAGACTCTGAGCTTGTCTGACATGGGTCAAGTGTACCTAAGTGTAGGCAGTGGAAATGTGGCATAAGAGAAGGAAACTCGCAGAGCACTCTTGAGAGCTCATTCATCACCACCATTCTGCCTCAAGGAACAGAGAGGTCTGATAGCTTCTGTCATGAGCACTAACAGCACCACACATTCAAAATCAAGACAGGAAGTGTGTTGGAATATCAAAACTGTCAATTTGCTAATTGTTGTTTTTGACATTTTTGATAGAATAAAGGCTTGGTCAGTAGTTAGGGCCAGTTGATGATAATGATCTACAACTTTATGGACTTTACAGTCACTGGAGTAGTAGAACATACACCAGCCCATGGCTCCCAGTGGTCTGTCCCCTACATGTGGCTGATTCAAAGGAAGCTCATAAATGACCTTCTCTCAAAGCCAGGCCTCATTGTTTTATCTAGGGAAGGGAGGGCAAGGCCAGGAATGGTGGGGGGTCATAAAGAGGGGAGGGGGCCATCCAGACCTTATCAGCTGGAGAAAATATTTCCTTTGATGGCAGCTGAAATTGACCACAGCCTGTCTGCACCTTAGTGATTACTTTATATAGGTCCCCGATATCTGAAAATACTTTTTCTCCCGTTGTAGCCATAAGTTGTAACATTGCCCCAAGCTCCTAACTTTGTGACATCTACCCATGATTTAGAGGGGTACAGTGTTCCTCTACAATTTATATACATATCAAATATGGCCCTGATGTTTACTGTCCTTGCATTGCTGTGATCAGTGCAAAAATGTTTGCGTGAGTGTGTGTGTGTGTGTGTGTGTGTGAGAGAGAGAGAGAGAGAGAGAGAGAGACCGAAAGAGGGAGAAAAGGGGAGGAAGTGTTTGGAAGTCTTTGTCCTGGAAGCAATGCATTGTTGCTGGTGGTGGGGAGACACCGTTACCTAGGGAGCCATTCAGTCAGTGAGGCAGTTAGTTTGTATGGCTGCTTCCTCCAGTCCACCTTTGGTTGTGCTCTGCAAGAGTGCACAATATGAAAGCAGTGTAAAGTATTCCAGTATAACGCATTCATTTTGCCCTAATTCAATAGACTGGTACAGGCTAATACTCATAAATTCTCTATTGCTTTAGAGAAAAACTGGGAGTATGAAACAGATTATGAGACTAACAGGGATCAAATAACATAGAAACGTGTAGCAAGCAGTTTTTTAAAAGAAATAAAAAAGTGATTAAAAGCAGGTGGGGAACTCAAATAGGGGTATATTAATGAGGTTTGTCTATGCCTTTCCCCACACCTTATAGGGAGCTGTCATATCACAGGGTGTGTGCTTATTCAGGTGACAGAAGCACTGAGGGCCTCAGCTTCCAGCAGAGCCTGGCTCTCAAATCACACATATGTAAACCATGAAGCTGGAGGATTTTTTTTTTCTCGTACCAATAAAAGGCAACTGAAATCTTTTTTTTTTTTTTTTTCTCTGGGTCTGAAACATTAATGAAAGAAATTTACTCTCTAGCCAGCCAAAATCAACCCAGCACTTCCTGGACTGAGAGAAAAAGAAAGGAAGTGGAAAAAAAAAAGATATGCGTTTTATTCCAACTCTCAGTCAAAGCCTTAATGACTATCACATTTTCAGACAGGGCCAAGATAGAGGCAGAGGGAAGGGCTTTGTTGCCTTCTAGTATTGTTTTGTGCTTGTTTAAATTGATCCAGAGCGACATATCCAAATGGAAGAATTAATTAAGATCACAACATAGACGATTCTTGAATATTCAAGAAAAAAAAAGTAATTACAAAGCCATTTTAAATTTCCTGAATCATTGTGACTTATAGCTGGTTTTTGCTTACTTGATATTACACACTGTGCAGGGCTGTTGTTATGTGAACAGCTATACCTGGTGAAGGCACAGCAGAGCAGGTAGCGGCATTTGAGCCCTATGGCGTGACAGCTGTGGGACTAGGGAGGGGCCCTTATAGCCTGCATGCTGCATTGATAGACAGCACTCATCATTTTCCTGAGACGCCCTCCCCCTCAATTCCGCACTTCTAGCCCAGAATCGGAGTCCAGCTCTCTGTATATTACTGTTGTCTCTGCAGCGGTTCTGAACATCCGGACCTCACACAGCCGAGGGCCACCACAACAGAGGTTCCTAGGCGAGCACCACCGCTCTCAGGAATAATAACACAGACAGACACACTCAGGGGATGCTGAGCTTTCTCATTTAGGAGAAATTAATATTGTGGCAGAACTTGTAAATGTTTTACTAAGCCTTGAGTACAGATGTCTGGTAATTCAATGCACTCCAGCAGCAGTGGAGTGTGTAACTTCATTGAGATGCTTTGTTCAAGATACTCAAAGGGGATCATGATTCTCAAAGGTTCTCAACAATTGAATGACTGAAAGTTGGTGTGGAAACCAATTAGACTGCCCTCTAGAGTTCTCAAAAAATATTCAAAGTTATGTGTTCTCTGAGTTCGTCATGAACACTTCTTAAAATTATTTTTCTGTTTCAGATTTAAATTTCCAGTAAGTGACATTTATTTTTCTGTGCGATTGGCTGCAGCATATGTTTGATATTAAGATAGAGTCTTTTGAGGCGCTCAGGTCTAATTGGTTAAACTGTGGAATGATGTCTGAAAGCGTGCCCCTCTCTGGTCTGGCTTGTGTCAGCGTGGGCTTTGGCGAGCGCGGGCGCAGCTCCTCTCCAGCTGCGGCCGCAGACGGCTCGCTGTCATGCCGACTGACAGGCCACGCCTCCATATCCAACCACTGACGTGGCGGGCCACCCAGCGGGACAGGCCAACCCAGAAAACCCCCATGCTGCACCAGCGCAGATGGCCCCAGTCTTGTTGCAGCCCTCAAAACATATCCCTGGGCTCCGAGCATCACGCATGGCATCGCCTTGCATGTAAGTCATTTAGTGATGGAGAAATCCAGGATTTGACAGCATTTTTATGTGATTTAACATCCTCAGCGAGGTTTTTTTTTTCCCCCATAGAACGTGCGGTGGTTTCAGTTATTTGAATATCCCTGTGGCATTGTATTAGAAAGATTTTGTAATGAAACACTTTTGTGTGGCACTGTGCTTAGCAGAGGGGATGTGTGCTGCCATGAGGTACAGTTGACCCACCCGCAGATAAGAGGGATGACTTTACTCCATATTGTGTCCGTGTCTTTAACCTGTAGCTTTAGACTCTTTTCCCATCTGCACACTTGATAGACGATGGCATGCAGTCCCTCTCTACTACTTGCTTTAGGTCGTTGGCTCCATAGTGTTAACATTTTATATGGAAAGTTGCCTCTCTTGATTGAAAACGACTGTCTGCTCTCATCGAATGCTTTAAGATTATGCCAGAGAGATAGAGTGGTTGTGGGCATTCAGAAAGGCATCATAGTTGGTTTTGCTGAGCCGATGCCAGATCATTCGAGCTTCACACTAGGGGGGGTGTACCCGATTCGCTTTCTTTGATCTCCAAACTCTGCTCTGCTTCTCCTCACAGTTTGACATGACAGACCTGCAGTTGAGGGCCTTTGAACCCCACAGAAATATCCCAGCATTCCCAAAACAAGAGATTTCTCCACCAGCCAAGTAACACTCCTGGGAGTATCTCACTAAAGCATAAGACATGATGAAGGTGTTGATTGGGGATACAAAATACAGGCTTTTACCCAAGATAACCATGGATTGTGGATAAGGGTGACAAAGCTGTATTCATTTTTCTGGTAAAAATTCTCCATAGCCACAGTTGGCAGAGGACTGCCTTGTCAGGTTCTGCTCAGAAATGCGAGATACCGTGAGTAATAAGGCATGACAGTGGGACTTATTACATCGTAACCTTAAACCCTAAACTTAAACCGCAACCAACACCACAGTGGTGTGTGCAGAAACCAGAGGGGAATGTTGGTTGCAAGGGAATGCAAGCATCTGCCATGCACCAGAAAATCCTTGCAAAACCAGTGACGCCACTAATGGCTTTAGTCAGATGAACCGATGGTGATGATTATAGCAAAGGGATCTGCATCAGCAATCTTATAAAAACGTCATATGGGACAGGCTGGTTGGGACAGCGGGCCGTAGGATGTGGGCAGCTTCCAATAGGATGTAGTGATAAGCTTGACCTCTAGAACATTGTTGTAAGGGCCTCAGCAGTTGCCTCCTTAATCTTACCTCTTCCTATGAGATATTTGATTTGGAGCCCTTCCAAAGTCTCAGTTGAATGACCAGTTAGCTTGGCTTTCAAGGATCGCTCTCTGATAGCACTCCCGGAGGTCGCAGTGCTGAAACGCACCAGCCGCTGCAAAGCGCAGCTAGCTGCTGCAGTCCAAATAAATGAGCTGAAATTTCAGCGTGCTCCCTTACAAGCATGACATCACTCCGATACTGAGAAATGGTTTGGAAGTGAAAGGCTATGTAATCTATTGTGCTTTATACTAGCCCCCGCGGTGCAATTTGCCTCGGGTGTGCATGCAAAAACTCAGTGGATGATGTAAACCGAGGATACATTTCTGTGCTCGCACCGAAACACCACAGAGGTTCTTTAAGTGGAGCCACACGACTTCGCCAGAGTGAAATTACCCCCCTGGCAGCGCCTTGCTTTCGAAGAACGGCTGCCCTCGATCCCTCAACATCACGGAGGTGAATGCACGCGCTGTGCTCCGGGGAGTCCTGGCGCTGGGCGCGGAACAGAGCAGGGGATTGATTGATTGATCCCCTCTTGTCCTCTGTGAGTAACCGGCGAATAATTGAACTCGTTAGGCATCCCCGTGCACCTAGGCCGTTACGGACACATATGTGCTCCAGGCCCAATCAGAGCACTAATGTGGGCCACGGAGAGCCGCACACGTGTTCCCGCTTTACAAGAAATGACCTCACTCCAGTGTGCCAGCATCGTCGTGTAACACACGGGGGAGCTGAGTTCTACAGCTCAATAAAAAAAGGCCTTTATGATCCCGGCGTCGCTGTTTATGGTGTAATGGGAAATAGATGTGAACTGTTGGACACAACAAAAATGGCTCTACCCGAGCAGTCCCCGTAGATGTCGAAATTGTCCCCGAGTAAGGCTTGGCAGGAGTGAAGATAACAAGATAAAAACTACAAATCACCTTGTTTATTGTTCAGCTGTGAGAGACTTTATACACAGTCTGGGGATGTGACAGCCTCAGTCTCAGCAGAACCAAGTTTCACAATAGCCATGTTCCTTAAGCAGAGTCTTTCTGTTTCTCTTATAAGTGTTGACTGTTTTATGCTCTTTCATCATGAATGGTGTCTCACATCAAGGCAACTTTGGCCCCCCAGCTACTGGTGTGGCATATTTTCACTACATGAAATCCTATACAAAAATGTAAATGTGTATCAGATGTTGTTGGTGTTTTCTGACATGTATTTCTCCTATAATTTTCTTCAGACATGGAAATCATGTTTAAAAGCAAGGGTATGTACAGTAAATCTTGTTATTCATTCATTTTTATTAGTTTCTCTTGCTTTACAATCCCTTTTCATTATGCAGTGGGGTTTTGTTTTTGCAAATGTATATATGAAATACATACAACCCATGGCTACAATAATGGATGTTATGAACATTTCAACCAAAAGGAAATTACAGTTTACCATGGTTCATTTTCTGTTTGTGTGTGTGTGTGTGCGTGTGTGTGTGCGTGTGTGTGTGTGCGTGTGTGTGTGTGCGTGTGTGTTTGTGTGTGAATGAGAAAATGTGTGTGCATGTGTTTGTGTACTCACAAAAGATAAACCTCTCAAATGTTGGAAAAAAAAAAACAAAAAAAGCCCAAAGAGCTCAGTCAGAAACTCACGCACATCGAATACCAGCACTGCATTTATTTTTCCAGCTGTGCATTTTTGTGCATCAGAGAAGAAGAAATGAATGTTTGTTTTCTTTCTCTTTTTTAAAGCTGAAAGCCAGCCCCAGCCATCGACACTGGGGGTCCGGCAGCCGTGTGACTCATTTTGATTGGCATCTGAAGCATGTGAGGATGTATGTGACCCTGGTGGATAAAGAACAATAAGACTTCTCTGCGATGGCTGGGCCCCAAGGAGCAGAGGCCTCCAACTATTACAACAACATTAAATGGAGCATTGAATCTCTAAGACGTTTTTGGCAGTGGAACCAGTTGTTATAAAAGAGAGGGGGGGAGGGGCAGCACATTTAAGCTAAACTACAGCAAACCTGTCGATTGGTGGCGAGAAAATCTCCAATTCTCACTCTCAAGTACATTTTGATATACTTCTCAAAAGTCTGTTGAAAAGCTGTTGAATAAGGGAGGGCTTATTTCACGCATCTTTCCAGAAAACAAAGTTGGTCTCCCCAGTTCAGTGCCTAATGTGGCCTCAGTACTGGAATTTGCTCATATTGACACAAGTAGTTCCATGCTCCAGTTCCAATAAACAAATAAGAAAAATAATAGAATTTCCCATCTAGAATGATTTCCCTTGATTATTTCCCATGCAGAGATGTGATGCTGTAGTGTGCCAAGACTGTAGCTCACCATTTCTCCATGGCACCTAATACACTTGTGGTGTTCTCCCAGTTTGTTTCTCTAGCTGGTGTGTGGTTATTGTTGAGGGAATGCTCTGGTCAGCATGGATGGTTAAATCTGCTGGTCACCCATTACTCTCATTGGAGCATCAACTGCAGTGTTCAATCAGTGGGGGAGGAGGCGGTCTGGTCTGGGATCTAACGAGGCCCAGAGCTTTTATCTGCTCACAGTGGTATACTCAGTATCAGGGTAATGGCAGCCTCATCCTTCCATCGGCTTGGTAATTACAGCAGGGTCTAAGACACTGGGGGGTGGTGAACATCTCCTTCCCAGGGTGGGCCGGTCTTCATGTGCGGGCCCATCTCTTGCGCCAGGCCACACATCTCACAGGCGATGCATATGAAGGGAGAGCTGGTAACCCGAAACCTTTCTGTAACCATTCGCTCCTTCCCCAGACTCATCCCGAAGAGAGGGTTTAATTCCCTTTCTCCTTGATTTATGCATGTGGGTGATCCATGTGCACATAACCCCCCCCCTTTGTAAATTCAACTCTCATACACAGGTCACTATCTTCAGTATGCTTCAGTCCCCCTCTAATCCTGGTGCCACAGTTCAGGGGAGACACCATTGCTGGGGGAATTGCAGTGTAAAAACCCCCAAAACCTACACAGGTTTTGCCTCAGGGCTCATATCCATGTGCCCTCCGCGCCAGAACACCCACCTCAGCATGCCTCCCCTCACCCCTGTGGCTGATGCAGGTTTTATTTCAGAAGACGCGGCTTGTTTGTTTTTGCCGCTGTAAAAGCAGAGCTATTTCCATCCATGAAAGGGCTTTGCCGGTGGTGGCGCCCCAGGAGGCTTTGGCTGTGCGGAGAGGCCGGTGGAAGCGGTGTGTTTTGTTTAGCGGCGGCGCATATGAAAACTGTTTTGGATAACTTATTTACTTTGGCGAAAAAATGACCTCGCAGACATGTCATTATGCATGCTGTAGAAATGACTGATTCGGCAAGCTAGCGTTTTTTGGGAGGGAAAACGCATCAAAGCCAGGATTCCAGAGGGGCACCTCCCAGTGGAAGGTAGTAGCCTCGTTTCCTCCCGAGTGCACAGACAGCACTTTCTGCCTCTCTCCTTTTATCTGCGGGATCAGGAGATCAGCCAGCCCGGCATGTAAGGGGATACCTGCCTCCCTCCGCGCAGACAGCTGAAGGCAAAGATTGAATCAAAACAAAATGGAGGAGAATTTCAGTGATTGCACTGGCAGAAATAGATGCAGAGATTTAGTGTAACCTCTCAACAGCAAGAAAAACATTAGCAAAATAGTGCCTCATAGCCGCAAAATGTGATCAGTGCTGCTTTGTGTGGAGAGTGACTTAGCAGTGTGTTCAAAATAGAGCACTATAGCTGACATGTGGCTACAGTGTTTGTCTATCATGAAAAAATATAGTTGCAAGCTTGTTTCCCACCTGTGAGTATTCCCGGCTGGCTCAGTCACAAACTGCACCATATAATTGGAACTGTTTAAGAGGCAGGAGGTTAAATTTTGAGTCAAGAATATACCAGAAGCGAGAGAGCATCAACCAGTACATTAGTGGATTTAATGGAGCACAGACACACATTTGTCAATGACAACAATAGAAATATGTGCAAATGTAGCTTGTGTAACTCATGCATAAATATCCTTCTTTGGAACTCAGAGCGGTGTTTGTAGGAGTGGAGATCTTCTTCATGAATGACAGCTTGGGGATATCTGTAGATAGTTGACAGTCAATGTGCAGGAGGAATGTTATTTTCTGCATTTCAGAAACAGAGGCTTGGCTGAATTGCAAAAACAAAAAAAAGTACCGTTCCTGTTTGTGTGAGTAAACAGCGCTCTGGGCGGAGGAGTAAAGTAATCAGCTACATGCAGGCATCTCATGCACACATGCTTCCAGTTCTTGCACTGCATTTTAACGGGCTGCCAAAATGTTGAACCAGCCCTTGAGGGTCTGTTTGGCTTTGACACCCTTTCTGACTCAAAATGTTAGAGAAGTATGATATTCTGTTCATTTGTACAGGGTGTGGGTCTAAGACGTATCTATGACATCTAAGACAAGAAAACTTTATTTCTTCTGTTTTCACAAGTACAAAATAAGACTGCTGTTCAGTTTGAATGTGGTCTGTGTGATCCATAATGCTCATTATTGTAACTACAAAGTAAACACAAGGACCCCTTCCTGTAGGACCTCATGGGACACAACAAAAATCTTGTCTGATAATATACACAGATTATTAAATTAGTGCATCAATGTAACATAATGTTTTAAGAACTGACACTAAAGTGGTCTATTGGTGATCTTGTGCAAACCAGTTTTTGGGGGTAATTTCTCCCCTAACGGAGTCCAGAATCAGAGTGGAAATTCATATTTTTAATAGAAACTGCATTTCCACAAGTGGCAAGCCACATTCATTAACTGAGCTGGAAATTTCAGTGCAGCAGCAGTGGATGCTCAGTGACTGCCTTGACCACTGGGCAGTATTCAAGCCTGCATCTTCAGACGCATTGAGCTTGTACCTTATATGTGTGAAAGTAAGAGGGGTCCCTGAGGACAAAGCAGGTCTCCTAGGCCACTTCTCCCATGCCTCTGTCACATGCTACATGTCACAATCTCGGAGATGTGCTGGGGTTTCCTGCAGATTGCGTGACAGGATTTGCCGCTTGAGTGCTCCACCACCACTACTGCGCTCTCTCCTCCCCTTCTCACGCTAGACCGCAAGTATCACGCTCTCCTTTCTTGTGTGGGGGCGTATGGTTTCCATCACTTCTAATAAAAAAAGATGGAGCCTGAAACAGCCCACACATGCACCAGAAATTGTGTCAGTTTCCTGGAGCCTTTTGCCATCGTATGAACTTTGAGGCCCAAGACCAATCATTAATCATTTCGGCTGATGTCATTTACAGGTAGAGGCTCTACTGAATGCCTGTTGTGGACATTCAGAGCCTTGGAGTGGGTTTTTAATGACAGAGACACCATCATTCAGAGCAAAGCACTGCCCCCAGTGTGGAGATCAGCCTTAGTGCCCCATGCTGAGATTGTGGGCTTTGATTTAATGCTCTCTTTGGCCTGCTGGTTCTGCTGCCCCGCCCACTGATCTGAAGCAGAGCCAATCCCTGCACTGCCAACCATGAGCAGTAATCTCTACACAGCCTCATGGATACATTCAAGCTCCTTGGCAGTGGTAATCACAAAACTTATACACGCATATACCTGTGACACACAGAATACATACAGTATTTGATAAGTTCGTGTATATTTAAAGCTCGCTGTGCTGTGAAATGTCTAATATTGTGCTATCTATCTAATTTGCTATTAGACAGCTGCAGCAATGGAGTGCATATGCTCTCTCCTCCTGACTGTTGTCACTGGGAAAAACAGCCAAGTTATCGTAGTTTGCACGCAACTGCCTTTCAACAATAATCACTTTAAGCTTGTCACAAACTCGTAACAGTTTTTAACAGGGTTAAATCGGGGCTAGAATGTGTACATGGTGTTCTGTGCCACTCTGTGCTTTCTCGCATGTCTTTGACATGACGTGACAGGATCAAAGCAGAGTTTTACTGACTACTTGTTGTGCTCATCTGGAACACTGTTGCATTATTTAGCATTTTAGGACCGTTTTGATTGTCAGTTTAAAGAACCAAGCAACAATGCAAATTTGGACACCAACTGAGTGGTGGGGTGTCATGGATGACTGTAATTAGCAACAACACAAGTCAAACATAAAGTGTTCAGAATAGCAGCAGTACGTGCTTTCCAAACCATTGCCATGTGTGTGTCCTTAGCTTTGAGGAAAGCAGTATTACAAAGAAGCCATTTACTGAAAACGTTCTTTGCCTGCACACAGTAAATGTGAGATAGAATTTTACATGTTTTTTTTTTTCCTAAATCTTGGCATGCATGATCATGTATTAATTTTAACAAGTGCCAGATGTACTGCAGGATTAATTCCTTCTTAAACTGTCATAAACCTGTAATAAACAGGTGAAAATTTTTATATTACATATCAAACAAATTCAACAATATATTTTCAAGGGATTTAAAGAAATTTAAGAAATAAGATGCTGCAATGATTCGCCTTTATGTTTGCTTTCTTGTACTGTGCCCAAAATGTGCTCCAATAAATAGATAAGTGGGGTTCTGATTAGTTATATCTGTTTCCATTTTGATAAGAGAGATGTACAAAATTAATAAACACATGCTTGAATTTATATGCCTTTTTTCTTAGAAGGGGGGGGGGGTCTCTTCACTTAACATGAGAAGGTAAAATGCTCACTGCTGCTACGTGCAAGGACAGTTTTCTCTCTTACTCAGTTTACTGGCCGCCCTGCCAGCTTGTCCTGCTAGCAGGGCTCATAAATACAGAGCAGGGCCCCACTTCCAGCTTCTCAACACAACAAAACAGCGATTTCTATCTCGTTTTCGGCCAGGACCAGTACAAGGCTGCGGGTTTGGTGAGGCATGACGCCAAAACACTTGCCTCTGCACATACTTTGCAGTGTGTCTCCCTATACTGCAGTGTTGCTGCCTATACTTACAGCAAATTAAATGGTTTGCTGTTGGGGAAGAACAACGTGAGGCAAAATGAACCAGAGAACACTGTCTGTAGCAGTGCAAAGCACTGGTCAAAGAAACAGCTAAATGTCAGTGTGTATAATTCAAGACCAATTGTGGTCTTTCAGACTGGTGGTGTGTGAGGACGGTACGTTTCCAAAATACAATATGGAGAACAAAATCCTTAACAGTCATTCAAACCACTTGGTTATAAAAGGGGTTCAGACACTTTCATTGAAACAAAGACCTTTTTTTCATTTAGCATTATTGTGTTCTGAGTAATGTTAACCAGTCAATGTGTTTTGTCTGCGTTTTAAAAGTCTGTGGTCACAGTATCCTGAATCTTGGTTGTTTTGTGGGTTTGGCCGGCACAGCTAAGCTGTAAGTCACAACATTCGACTATAGGGCTGAAGGAACAATGTAGAATTGCTGTCTAATTACATTTGGAACACGCAGTCTCACTTGAACCATGATGAAGAGATGAACAAGGTAGAAGGCATTGTGACTTTATTGATTGATGGACTCAGTGATTTATTTAGGCTGATTGGTGGTTGATGTCTCTGAGCGGTTTTCATTATATTGTTGTTCTTTCTTTACAATTGTGAATAAGCACTAGCACCAGGGAGGTCCCATGAGAACAAAGTTGTGGACGTCCCACTTTTTTCTCATTTGTGTGAGGTTTGTCAGCACATATGTAATTTGTCTAATGGCTCAGAAAAACACAGGGTCTGCTTAGCTGGGACAGACATTGCAACCCAAACATTTGCCAACAGTATCCAAAATCTGACACAAACGGACTGTTTGAAGCTATAAATAGCAAGGTTGTGGTTGACAGGGTCTGTGAGTCTGTGGTTCAGGGGGTCCACGGGCCTGTGGTTTAGTCCCATTTGTGGGAATGCTGATAAGATTCAGCTGTGTCTCCATATTGTGGACAACAAACCTTGTGTGCTTTATGACTCCATATCGATAGAGGCAAGGCATTAGACAGCATTGTGCAGGAAAGGCAGGAATGTCTTGAATTAGCTGAAGGCTGAAGGGGCGAAAGAGGAAGGGAAGAGAAATGAGTGTCAGATTGGAGTTTGGCTGTCCAAAGCCTGGGGAATTGTGGGTGAGACATGTGCTCAACAGAGGGGAAAGGAGAGAGAGGAGGAGGAAGACCGAAGGGTTTGGCATACATTATCTGTTATTACGGAAAGTCACAGGAGTGCTAGCACATGCAGTGCTGACCTCTGCGCTGAACTTGGCAGGTTCCTGCGCTCCATTTTGGTGAATTTCTCCGGGAATGGGCCTCCCTCTAGTCTAATTCAGAAAGCGAAGGACAATCACAACAAACTCATTGTGTCAGCTGGATGGTTGCAGAGGCAGGGTGGGAATTTCGGGTGAATTCTGCAATTTTACATGGGAATTTTGTCTTGGCAACTTGGCAACAATTTTTTTTTTAATTCCGCACATGCAAGCACGCTGTATTCTCAGGATTACATCAAGCCCACCTTTAAAATTATTAATAGAAAGTTCTTGATCTTTAAACAATCCCTTAATGACTGGATCATAAATTGTTTTATGCAAAAGGTTCTATAAACAAACATGTCCTGATTTCTGACATTGTGCAGTTGGCTCCCTGTAACAGCAATAAAACATCAGTGTACAGATCATGCTTTTATCACACGCACACCACAAAAGTGAAAGATTCCAACCATCTATGTGTGACTGCTGTTCAGCTCAGAGGTAATGTGTTGATGGTACATGTGGCAATGTTTAAAATATCTAATATCTAAATATGATATTGTGATGTTATTTGTCAAAAGTGTACCAAGTTAAGATGTTAGATTTCATACAGTTTTTAATATGATGGGAATGTACACATAATAGAGACTTTTTAGTCAGTGTACAGTTTAATGTTTGAAATAACCAACAGAAGTACACTAGTGAAGACAAGATTTATTGTTTTCTAAACTTAGCACTGTATTTGTATGCATTGCTTCAAAGGCTACAAATGTAGGTATTTCAGCTATTCCATGCTGATAACAACATTCTGAGCAGCTTATACTTAGAATAATAACGCTGGTTGTTCCCTAGGGTTATTATATCCATGTATTTCTATAAATATTCATTATATGAATGCAAAAAGCTATATTATATATAAATAACATAACACAATTTCAATTGAACTCAATTGAATTGAATTGCAACTGTCCCCCCCCTATTTTTCTCCAAAGAACAATTCAATTTAGCTTGGAACAGGGACTGTAAGTAAGCTCTGGCTAAAACACTGAGCTTTACGTAACATATCCTATTAATTCCAATAAATACCTAAACATTTCTGATAATTCCCATCAATCCCCATAAATTCCCATTAATTCCAATGGGAACTTTCCCAATTTTGAAAATTCCCAGAATTTTGCAGCCTTAGTCAGATGCCTGTGAAGATGCTGGCATCACCCGCAATAAGAACACAGTCTTCTCTGCAAACAGGGTATATATATAAAAAATCATACCATTAAGCTGAGTGTATACAACAATAAATTTACATAATAAATTACATTACAAATTAAATTATACGTTGAATTCTACAAAAATAGGTAAGAATGATGTTTTTGATTAAATGAAATTATGTTGGGGAAATATTTTACATCATTTCTATAGGGGGGCCAAAAAATTCTATCGGCAAAAGCAAATTTCAGCTCTTCTGATAATTTGTTTGAACCAAAGGCGAAACCTTGGACATCTGTAGGACCATGTGGATGTTCTTTGAAGAAGCATCACGCCAACAGGCCTGTATAGTGTTGGAGTCTGTTGACATGACTCGCAGTAATGGAGTCCTTCAATTGATGATGCATGAAAGTCGGGAATCAGTTTGTCACAGCAGCCGTGTTGACGGTACCTGATTAATGCAGGATGCATCCCGCATCAAGACAAACAGCCCGGCCTGTGCAACTGTGTCGCGGCTCAGCGGGAAGCGGAAGAGCGGAGGCGCAGCTGCGTGCGTCTGCGGCCATCGCCAGGCCCCGCCCCCTCTCCGGGCAGGAACGAGAAGCAGACACGTCTGAAAAAGGGGTGGAATGAGATTAGAAACAGCAAAGCTGAGGAATGGAGTGTTTTCGTTGTTGGACCGTACATTGCATTCTGGCTGCGGCCCTCTGCGATTTCGATTGCCAGCTGTTCTCGAGTGTTCAACAGTAAACTTAGGCAAAGTTCAAGTAGAGTGCATTACCCTGGACCTGTAAGTAATGGCTTTGAACTGGGAGCCATAACCATCTGGTCACCCAGTGTACACAACGGTTTAGTATCTTGTGATCTCAGTACACTTTGTGTGAAAACACTATCAATCCTTGTGAAGGATACGGTGCCTGGCCTGATAAAGCACAAAAGGATTAGCGAAGACAGGCATGCTCTGGTCTGAAGACAATGCTAGGTGGTGTTGGGCTTTACTCCACACTCATTACAGCTGCTCACTTCATCTTCCCGCATCACTTTTGACCCACTGGGGCTTTTCTCGGGAAAGATTGAGTTATTTCAGTGTAAGAGCTCCAAACATCCTGAAGATTTATGAAGATGCATGCTAAAGTGCAATGTCCTGTAAGGAACCTGGTTGTTAATTATTAGTGACTGTTGTTATGAAAGCATTTCTTGGACTTGTTGGAGTCGCCATCTTTGTAACTAATCCCACACATCGAAATCGTTTGCTGTTTAAGAGATATTTTTGGCAGGAGTGTGCCCTATTAAAAGTTTTAAGGGGCCACCAACTGCTTTTAAATTGAACAGTAATAGATGCGATACTGGTATCAGACATGTGCTTTGGATTTTGTGAATGACTCAGGTATGTGCTGTGATGGGGCGCTCCAAGAGAAAACAGATGTGAGGGTAAGGCAACCACGTGCACAGGTGCACTCTCTCTCCCTCCTTCCCTTCCTCTCTCACTTTCCTTCTTTCCCTCCACTTCTCCTTTTCAATCAAGACTGGCACTTGTGGTCAATATGTTTTTGCAGCCGTTGCTAACCGTTTGTGAGCTTAAAACTCCAATTCTGATACAGTGTGTGTTTTCCAATGGTTAACAAGCACAAATAAATTACTCTTTTCTTGCGCATTTAATCCATTGTCTGTTATGTCTTTATACCTTGCGCAATGATGTGTTTTGTCTGGCTAATGATAAGGAGCCACTTTGAGCTGAGAATCAGAATGATTCATTATTTCTTTTGAAATGCTGGTAGTGAAAGGTTAATGCGTAAATAAGAGTAGAGATAGAGCACTTTTTACAAAGGTCCTTAACATCAGTTGCTCCATTATAGGTGGTTGTTTTCAGCCAAGAAAACACATTGATGTGCAAGCCAGCTTACTGTGTTTCTTATTATTTTTTCTTCTTCTTAATCCATCCAATATTATGTACAAACAGCTCCTATAGATTTTTCAAATTTTACAAATCTTGGCTGATACTGTGGGCTAGTATGGGACTGTGTAATCTAAAATATTGTTTTTACATATTTATGCTTTTCATAATCTAACACATGCAACTGGCATCACAAAGGGCCTACTGCTGTGGCCACATATACAGAACTTATTTCAAGCAAAGGTTGTAAATACTAGTTGTTACCATGCTAGGCTTTTTCAAACCAACTTAAAGTTTGTCCTCAAACCTTCCTTCCTAGTTATAATGGATATTATTATAACCAGACAAGATACAGAACATCAAATATCATTCAATAAGAACAGTTATGTAGTAATGATAAACAAGCTTGAAAACAGTGTTAATATATAAGCATATAACAGTAGTTATTTTAGAGGACATATTGTGCAGTAAGCATACATCATACTAGTGTATAGAGTCTGACAATTATCGATAAGAGCAAAATTACGAGATATCTGATCTCTGTGCCAAACAATGGTGCATACCGTAAGAGGAAAGATAACTTGCATCATGCTGCCGTGCTCATAGTAGCTAACACTGAACTAAAAGAGTTACATTGTGTAAGAGATTTCTCATTGGAAATGTGAGTTTAAGAGTGATCAGGTACCGGGTTTTAGGCCTAGAACATGTCCAAGTTCTAGAGTTATAGTAAATAAAAATAGAAATGTTTGCCAAATGAAACTCCTGTGTTATTAACTCACAGGAGAAAATAAATCATACATGCAAAGGCTTTCTTTGTGTTACCGTGGAAATTTCCATAACCAGCATTCCTTGCACCGGGCATGCAAGTGAGTTTTATTTCAGGTACACAAGAAAAAGGATTTTCTTTTTCTCTCTTTTTCTGACTTCCTGAGTCCAAATGAAATGCAGCTGTTTTACCAACTGCGTTGCGGACCTCAGCACAAATCTGTCAGGAAAATAACGCTGAGGAATATCAGTGAAGGCCTCGCTTACTAAGCTCCATCCTCTTTTTTTTTTCCTCTGGTTGTGTTTTGGATGAGTAAAGCCTGGGCTGTCGGGTGAATAGCTGCTGCGTTTCATTATCTGACCCTCTTTGTCTGGATAATATTTTGGTATTTTCCTGGAAATCCCATGCACACAGATAGACCGCCTGCCTGTACACTGCTGCTAATTTACTGAAGAAGTTAACCATTCGTTGTTACTACTGTGATAAACTGTCCTAATGACTCATAATGCTAGTGTTTATAAAGCGAATGCATTTTGTCATGCATTTGGAGTGATTGTTCTAACTTGCCTGAATTACATGCTGACATTTCTACCAATATGACTATGACTCCATCCAGTTCACCATAACTCAGTGCTACTGGGCTTTTTCTTGTGTAAATTACCAGTTGTAGGTTTGGACCACCTTCCCTGTGTGTGTCATAAAGTTTATTGTGTGTTTACCTCCAGGGTTGATCTGTTCTCTCTATTAATTTTGATCATAATAACAACATGTGTTAGTAGATGTAATGTAATGCACAGCCTGTGACTGGCATGTGTGGATACTGACAGGTTAACAGAATGCCGCACAAAGAATAGATTAGTTCACAGGTTTTGTGGTCCCAGCCTCTGAGACGACAGTGCATGATTATATTTCAAACAGGGTCATATGAAACCAACAGCTCAAAGTATATTTTTCAATAAACTCATACCCTCGGGGGTGGCAGACCTGGCATGAGATGGTGGGCACCCACTTCCTCTTTGGGATTCAAGTCCTGACTGTACTGCCAGGAAGGTCAACTATAAACAAAACATAGACAACGTATATTTACATTTATCGCTTTGAACATTCTGCTAAGGATACTAATGACCACCGTAGACTTAACTTACATAAACATAGAATGCCCTCGGCTCTTTGTGCAGAAGAAAACATCTTGTTGGCTTAATATTTACAGTGTGAATAGATGGACAGGTCAATATTATGCCTTTTGCATTATTAATTGTGAATAACTACCTTTTTGGTTGCCTTTGAGGTCACTCCTAGCCTGTTCCTCCTGATTGCAATGTAATGAGTGTATGCATGCATTAGAAAGTGGTCAGGTTCAAAAAAAACTGTAGCGGGAAAAAAAAAATGTGTTTCAGAGACAAACAACAGTCAAAACCGAATTGTTCCCAATCGGCCAGACTTACTGCAGTGCTGCGCGACCCCTTCATTGTGAAGCACATTCCTCTCTGGGCTGTGTACTATTACCCCCCCGGGTCTCTCCATGTTTCGGAAAAGGAGCAGGGGTGCATGACGGTGCTCTTAATTAAAGCCAGAGAGGCCGCCACGCCTGTTTACATTTCATGGTCGGGCCCGAGCTGCATGTGAAAGAGGCTGCAGGCCTCTGAAGACAGCCCCGGGAAAACAAGCAAGGGCCCGCAGTGTAAACAGGGGGCAAGAAGGGCTTGTTTTTGTGTCCGGGGTCCCACCACACATGGGACCGTCGGGCGCTTTGTTGTGGGCGCCAGGTTGTTTTGCCAGATGTGTGAGCCCAAGAGAGCGGAGTCAGGCCCCAGAGAGTTCCCCTGCTAAATGGAGCCCGTGGCGCTCTCTCCTGGGTCCAGACCCGGCCCTCGACCATCTGATGCGGATTAGGGTGTCGACTGGGTCCAAGAAGAAAGGAGAAAAGGAGGACGCGGTCACAGCTCAGGATGTCTGGCTCCTACAGAAAACATAGGAGTTTTTGCGGCCGTGCATGCTGGAAAAGTTTATTCACCTAGACAACACTCAAGTTTGCCCTGGCCCAAGGCCTGATGTCTTACTTCATACCAAATTAGAATGAAAGGTATTTTACACTTGCAGTGGAGAAAGATGTTAATTCCATAGAGACAGTTAAAATTTGAACTTTGAATTCAAGCTGGTCTCTCTCCAGCCAACTCTTATGCAATGGAGACTACACCCAGAGTTTCACCGAAAAGTAATGTCATTCGAAATAAATTTGACACGGTAATTATCTGCATGCTAAAAGTATTAAGTAAAAAGTAAGTATGTATAATACAATTTTTTATCAGGGTGGATACCAAGCTACTGAGCAAGGTCCATGTTGACCCTGACTTCTGGTTTCAATCAACACTGTCAAGCCATTTTAAGGGAAAGAGCTATTCAGTTAAACAAAAACAAACCCTTCCCAATCAATCTTTCACTGGAATAGAATAAAGAGCCGTAGAGTTACAGCATGGTAAGTTACCCTGTAACCAGTGACAGAGTATATTTTACTGAGTGATAGATTGTTATTGGATGTTCCTGTCAAATTCAAGTACCTGGTCTTTGCCTACTGGGCACCTCCCTACATTCAATCCATTATCAGACCCCATGCACCAGCACAAACTGTGCTCTTGGTAACCTCTAGCACTATGGCAACCAGAGATCAGTGCAGATTCCCAAAAGTATCCATTCAAACTTGATGTCAATTCCAGTTCCAAGGCGCTTGACTGTATTAGCTCTACCAACTTCCTGCATTAGAACTAGTACTTACTCTTTAACATACAACTATTCCTATTGCATTTCATAAGTCATAATTGTGAATGACTTCAGTTAGGATTGTACCACTCAGCCTAATGTAAGTGTATGAATACAACTTCACCATTGTGGAATTGTATTAGCATTTTTTAACAGACAGAACAAACTGCAAGTTTAAGTACAAATGATGCTGAGATAATGGAATTGGTCCCTCTCATTCCTCATAGTCAATGTGAATACATGAAAAAATGAACATTTAAATATTTAAACAGAATGAGAGAATGTATCTTATTCCATAGGATAAAATAATGACAGGGTTATCAAGTAGTTTTAGTGTTTTACTTTCCTTATGAACATTTTAAGCAGTATGTATATACCTGTATTAGACTGATTGCTTGCTTCATTTGGCACTATTTTTATAACTTGATGTTATATGAATCACATGTTAGTTGCTATTCTTTACTTGTGCCTTTCTTGCTGCAGCTCTTGCAGTGTGACATCTTGCCATAAGGGCCTTGTGAATCGCTTTGCGCAAGAGCATCTGCCAAGCGAACAAATGCATAAATAAATAAAATAACATGCATTAATAAACATCACCGTTTCCTTGAACTTAGTGAGAGCTGTTTTGTTTGGAACGGTGCAGAATGCTGAGAGGGGATGTGCTCTCTGCACATGGGGAAAGAGCGTGTCTTCTCAGTCTTTCCAGACAGACCGTGTCTTCTCAGTCTTTCCATCCTTCCAAAAAAGTTCACTTTAAAATGTCGTCTGAAACTGTGTGTGAAAATTCAGTCCAAAGCATCAAGGATTCCAGTTTGTTGAGACTGTACAAGTTATCGTTGTGCTTTGACCTGTTTTTTAATGTGTTAAAATCGTTCGCTTGAGCATTTCTAGCTGTCATGCGCATCTTCTAAACTGTGTAACTTGGTGCTCACTAGTTTACTATAGAGAGCTGACCCAGGCTCACTGATGATGCACAGCTCATGGTCTTTCAGACTGTTCATTTTTGTGCAAAGTAGCAATTTTAAGTATCTTGATTCCCACAACTACTTCTCCAACTTACTCAGTTATTGTATTGAACTATTGTCCATTCATCCCCTTTTTAGATGAAAAAAAAACCCATTCTTCTTAGTGGACATGGTTGCCAATGAAAACACAAAGGACATTAGGGACACCATGCATACAGAACCAGAAACTCCTGTTTGATCCTTTCTCTTTCTTGGACGACAAAGAAAAGCTAATGTGCTCATTTGCGTGCCAGACTAATGCTGATTTGGCATTATGTAGATTAGAACGGACAGCCATTTGGATAATATCCAGAAATATTCAACTAGATGTAACAGATGAACTATAAGGACAAATGTGCTGTGACAGCATCAGGTAGGAAGAAGGGGCACGGGTGTGAACATTCTCCCTGAACGCATCGCTGGCCTTTTGTCCTTCCACAAATCACAATTGGTTTCTACTTGGCTGTCTGTCACAGAAAAGATTTGTTTACTTTGTTTTAGAGTATTTCTCTTACGTGGTTGCAAGGCAGATATGCCATATATATTAGATGATACAATTATATATATATATATATATATATATATATATATATATGTGTGTGTGTGTGTGTGTGTGTGTGCGCGCGCTAGAGTTGTATACTTATTCCTACCCAAAATACAATGCTTATGTTGTTGAAATATGCATGCTGTCCCCATCTAAGAGATTAATTGAATGTGTGGTCCTTTCTGGCTAATTAAACAAGCACAGGGACCATTAATGACCAGGGTAAGAAAACCATTAACACATCTGACATGCCTAAGCAAACATATCCCACTAACCAACTTATGGTCCCCATTTCCTCTCTCCTGTTGGGGCTATCGTGCTGAAAAGTATGTGAGAGTCTCCAGATTGCGGGGGGGGGGAGTGGGACATTGTGGACTAGAGAATCATTCCATGTTTCTTGTTTTCATTTTAACCACAGCATTCTTTAGCACTCAGAGAGCTGTCCACAAATATATTATATGCATACTGAGTGTCTCTGTCAATGTGGGTGGTAGGCTACTGATTTTAAAGCTATAAAAAAGTTAGTGGGGAGAACATTTAAAAAGAGACTTGAATTGTAGATGTCATCTGATTTGGAAGAAGTACGAGCTATTTCATGGCCCCGGTTCTCTGTGTTACAATTGGAAGCGTTTTCATCGTTTCCTTGGTCACGACCTTGTATTTTAAGAGGCCCCAGCAGTCAGCAGTACAGCCAAGTGAAGATTTGGTTACAGAAACGATACTTGACATCACAGACATGGTGGAGGATCCTTCACAGGGTCATTATGTTGAAACGTGGCCCATGCTACCTTTTAGAACTAAGGGGGTTTTGAATAACCTGACTAGAATCACAGTGCTTTGTGATGAGTATTATTGGTTGTGACCTATCTATTGTGTCAATTTACTACACTGCACACATATCAGAGCCATGAAAGACCTCAACTTTTATAAGGAGCGGTAAATTGCAAATGTGTTTTTCCACATGGTCATTTTATATTGTCTTTGATGTTTTATTTAATTACTCATTCTTGTCGGCTGTAACGTTTTCTTAGCACTTGTATATACTCAATGACACAAAAAAATATGTTCATGAGTGTTTTCTACTCAAAAAGTCTTCTGATATAAGAATATGTCCTGGACAGAAATATTGATTAGCCTGAAAGGCCTTTCTGATAACTGAAGCAGGGCACCAATATTTAAAACCAACTCTTTTGCATGTTAACCTTTTGCAGGAATTCAAGAGGGAACCCAATGCACCAAGTGCAAGAATGACTGGGCACTGAAGGCATCCATTGTGCTCCTGTACATCCTGTGCGCCTTGCTAACAATAGCAGTAGCTATTCTTGGATACAAAGGTAAGGAAACTGCTCTCAGTCCCTGTGTTTTATGTTGTGCACATCACCTGAAATTGTTTATAATATGAATGCAGGGTTTCAACTTTCCTTACAGTTTCATTCCATATTATTCTCTTATGATATCAAAGGGAGACAATACATAATTCTGCTACTTACGCTATTACTACTACTACTATGGCAATTAATAATACTGCCTAATTATGATATTTCCAATAACCTGTGTGTGTATACACACACACACACACACACACACACACACATATGTATATATGTAATTGAAAGTAGAAAATCAGGGAAAAGTCTATCACTGCCCATGCTCATTGGGTACAGAATAGACTAAGCCCAATAAAGCAGTGCTGGAGTACCAGGATAATAGAGTTTTGTGCCTAATTGTAACTGTACAACCCTCTGCTGTGCAGTCTGGGCTGTTGGAGGGTGACATGGGGAGAAAGCACCATGGCAGGGTGGCATGGGACAGCACATGGGGCATGGTTGGTCAATGACAATGCATAATGCAGACACACACAACACAACCAATCACACTGCATAAGTTCCAGTTACTCACATATTGTCTCTAGATACTATTGTGCTTACAGCATTGCTTTGGATCCATTAACAAATAAGGCACATAATGAAAGACCAAGATGAAAGGAACTATTGCTGTCCATTTCAAATTAGAGAGTCAGTGAACTCTGTTGGTATATGTATGAACTGTATTATTGAAAAGACCTACGTCATATTTTTTACAATGACAAAGCTGTGAGGGAAGTAGCAAATGGTGTGACAGTTGGTAACTGCCGTATTCCTGATGATGGCTTGGACATGATGTCTTTTCAGAAAAGGTAATAATGATGCAGAAATAAATGCTGCAACAAAGTGATCTCTGCAATCTGTATAATTCCAAGTATTAATATTTCAAAGTATGTTAAATATCAATAAGATTGTATCTGGTATGATTTCCCTATGGAAAAGATTTGTTTCTTTCAGTGGCTGTTGTGATTAAGCAGGTGTAGTCAGATTGTCTTTACCCACCTGCCTCCCTCATTACTGTGGTGATGTACAGTAGTGCAGTTAATTAATCAATTATTTTTCTGAAAACAAATATGCATAACTAGATGGATGTGCTTCTTTTGATGCACAGTATGTTTTCATTTATACCAGCCCTGTGATTAATTCCATTTTATTTCAAAAATGGAAATGGCAAAATTCCACAGGCATGATAATGATGTTGGTTTGTTAAACATGGATACATGTACAAAACAGGAAAGTTGACAGAGTTACAGTAGTCTTGGACAGTAGTTATGGAGCATGAGGGTGTCTAGATCTTGGTGAGATGCTGTGACTCATGGTTTCCCAGATTGTGGCCTGTTATTGATGGACTGAGTTTGGCTCTTACCAGGTTATAAATTGCTGACTGTGAACACCCTCAGAAAGTAAATAGCAGTGTGGATAGTTCTCTGTATTTTTTCTGTCTTGATTTTCACTTCACTTGCTATTCAGTGGGTTAAATTATTTCAGAGGCTGTGCCCAATCACCTCTCTGTCGAATGGAAATACTTAACAGTCACTCGAGTTAATCAAAGAGAGCCATGAATGACCGATTAATTGAGTTGATATTAAAATATTTAATCAATATCCAGAAATGTTTTAATGGTAACAACAAGCATACTTAAATACAGTTATGGATTTTATTTTTGAAGAGATTGCTATGAACTCCCTCTTCCTATTCCCTAACTCCCTAAGCCTATTCCTTACTGCATGATAATAACAAAACACAGAACAGGATGTTTGGCTGTTCATAAGCAGCAAAGCTCTCAGAGTGAAAGTAGTTTCATAAAATTTCCTCTGAACAGAAGTTTACTGGATAGACTTTACTGTATGTTTAGACTATATCCAGCTAACATATATCAGAGTCTGTCTGTTTCTCAGTGGTTCTCCTATTTGTATCCTATCATCTGACACAGGCCAGCTAGGCTATGTCACAGACACAGGAAGTGTTGCAAAATGCCATCTGCCTAGTAACCACAATAAAATATTTGCGTAGCGTCCCTGCCTCACTTTTAAACATCTAACTTGAAATTAAGCAAAAATGGATGAGTAAGCCATGTGGTTAATATGGTTGCTAAGAAGGTATCCAGTGTTTGTTTGGACTCTGTGTGCTGCCAGGAAAAAAATCTGTTGTTTGTCCAAAAGGACCACGTTATATTTATGTCTGTTGGAGGTGTGTTTTTGGTATTGTATCCCCCTTTATGTAATATCGGCATAGACCCCCACGGAATCACACCAACATCGCATAAACAGTGACTGAAAATGTCTGCCTCTCACTAATTGAGGGCAGTAAAAATAGCCTGGAAATTCTGACCGGCCGGTCACACAGCTGTAAAATCACACACTTCGAAAAACAAAAACATGTTAGAATTATAGCCACATTTCCTAAAACCAACCCTCGCAAAGTGACTCAGTCTTTCTCCCCTCACCTCCTGTCCTCTGTATATGGAGCCTGCCCTTGATGGTCTCAGGCCTCCTCTGTTGCCACCCTCTCAGATTTATTGTGCATTTATTTCACCCCAGCGCCCTGCCCACTGCCAGAAGCCACACTCAGGAATGCACCCCCAGCTTTGTGAAGGACATTTCCTGGTCTTCACCGTGCCCGCTGGTTTTTTTCCAGCTCAGAAGTTGAATCTCAGACCATTTGGAGGGCCAGTTCGAGAGTACTCTTGTAGGGTTGTATTAAACATTCCCATATGTCTCTTCAACTGTTAAAGTAATATCTTTGTGGTTTTTCCTGTGTTTTTCCTATGTTTTTTTTTCTCTATGTCTCCTAATAGCATGCATTTAACATACGCGAAGTTTTTTCTTTTTGCACAAGGATTTCTACTGCGTGTGGTGTGCAGAACATTCGAGGTACATATATTCATTTTTCTTCCGATGTTCTTCATGCCGTCCTAATTTCTACCAGATGAGGAGTGAACTAACAACAGCTCTAGGAGAACCCACTCTACCAGGGATTTTATGGCTTGGTAGCAATTTGCTGTCCTGGCAACCACAGGTCGACCCACATGTGCAGATGTGGCCATGTGATTTTTGCCTGTACTACAACTCCGTGTTTGCGTGCATGTTCATTATACACCAAGTGCATAGTAACCGCTGAGACCCCCCAACCCCCCCCCCCGGCCAACTCCTCCACACTCTCCACCCCCATCAACCGGCCGACGGCCATCCAGCTCTCTACCCCTGAGATTCAGAGATTCCATCGTATGATCCCAGACTCCGGCTTGATTTATTCTGTGTGTATTTGCCTGCAAAGTGCGGTTTGCCTTGAACATTGCTTTGACTAACCTGGTCCAGTGACAGAGTGCCCCCTTCTCACTCCTGGACAGCTGCTGCTCATAGCCCCAGTGTTGCTCCTGAGCTCAAAGTGAAGAGGCAAGAGGGCAAGTCCCAGTTCCCTCTTATGAACATGCATGTTATTTTACAGTTTTCTAAAAAAGGAAAAGGAGAATTGCATACATTTCACATACGTGTGCATATAAACTTAGAATTATATGTACTTTAGAACTGACTTTATTTTTCATATAGACATAGTACATATTGGGAATAATGTATTTTCCACAATATATGCAAAAAGTTACATGAAGGAAAGTGGCAACAATTGATATATTCAAATTGATGCACTGTACATTGGCATAATTTAAATCTGCATATTTGATACAGATGCTATATACATGCAACTGTGTGTATTGGATTTTACAAATGGAACATATTTAGCTTTTTGTGAGGGCTCCCCATCACATACACACTCAGCGCCTCTGTAGAATTCATTTCATTTTTTTCATTCCCATTTTCCCCCACTCCAGCTGTTTACATGGGATCCTCTGTTACATTATAAAGTATAAACACTAGTTGAGTGAAAATAAACAGTGGCACAAAAGCTGTGTGTGTCGGGAGGAATGCCACTCAAGGTCCACAGCTGGGGAGCAGCTGGCCAGGAGGAGGGCGGGGGGGGGGGGTGGCGGGTGGAGCCTTGTGTCGTAAAGTGTGTGGGAGGGGCAATGTGTCAAAGTGTGTTTGAGAGAAGGCCAGGGAATTGAGCTTTAGGTGCATGTGTGTTGTGTGCATGCATGTGTATAACAATGCCATGCGGAGTTGTGAAAGTGTGTGTGTGTGTGTGTGTGTGTGTGTGTGTGCGCACGTACATGTGTTTCTGCAAAAGGTTGGAACATTACGTGCATGTTTGTGCAGATTCAGTACATGTGCGTTTGACAGGATTGTGAGTGTGCACGTGAGACAGAGAGGAAGCGTGTCAGTGCATGTGTGGTGTTTTATATGGAATACTGTGACTTGCTGAGAGCACAGATGTTTAAAGTGTCATGGTTGGGATACTCAATGCTGCTGTAATGTTTAACGAAAGGAGTCTTGGTGAAAGTGAAACATTTTATACAAGTCTGATGCCACAGCACCTGACAACACCTCATTCTCCCAGAGAACTCTGTATTTAAACATTTCTAAACCGGCTTTTTCTTTTGATTAAATATTGCTCATATTTTTATACATGTTTGGTAAATTATGGCACATGTGGACAAATTGTTGTGTATTTGCTCTTTCCATATACTGAAAACTTCCTTAACTAGAATTAGTTTTACCACAGTTTGGTTTCCAAATCCTCATAATATCAGAATACTTTAGTATAAGGTCATTTCATACCCTAAACTTCTGTGATAACATTTACGATATTTGTCACGCTTTCCAAGACCAGAATGAAGTCTGAAGTGTAGAGATTTTGCAGATGTTCTAGATTTTTTTTCTGTTGCTTTTCCTTCTCCTCACTGGAATGAATGGCTACTGATGCGAAGGACAGGAAATGATGCAGTGTATCTCTGAACCATGTGGATGTACTGATATTCAAGACAAACCATCTCTCTGTGCAAGATACACATCTCCTGAGGGAAAGACACTCATTTCAACCATTTCACATTCAGTATTTCGCCTGTATATAATACATTATTATGTGCATCTTTAAGGAAGGACAGGATGTGTTTCATGTTCACTGTTACTTCACAATGACAAATGCATAGTCTTGGGATACACCTTTAGCTAATTCAAAAGAGGAAGACAAGGTAACACTTTACCTTGAATGAATAATGACAAAAAGATTCAGTAGCCCAGAGTTAAAATGATTGTCCTGATTCTGTAAGGTTAAGAGTTATCAGTGGTATCTCTTCATCTTCTGCTTGGCACTGGGTATTTCAGAGAGGAATTTAAGCACTAGTGCCATGATGGGTCAGTATACTGTCCACGAGGCGTTCTTGTATCTCAAGGATAAGATCCAACTCCTGAGCCATTAAGGCTTTAACACTGCCCCTATTATTAATACTGTTATCCTCTTTTTACCAATCACCATCCAGTTGACATTTTACACCAGTCCATTGATGGATAATTGCTTTAATCTTGTTATCACAAGGCTCAAAGCAAATGCCGAAGCAAATAAGCCATGTTTAAAAACCATGCGCTTAAACAAGCTGTAATACCCAAGTGTGCATGAAGAAAGGGGTGGATGTAACCAGATGGTTTCTTGCACACTCCCAGCTCCCTAATACTCATCTGCGTGCCTTTGAAATGGATCCACAGGTTTTGTTTGTCCTTGCTGGACATTATTAAGGTTTTTGTTTTTTTTGTTTTTTTAGTTACGCAAGACCCGGCCTGGAAAAATAACATCAAATGCTTTACATGTTTTTCAGATGTTTTCAATGTCACAGAGGCCCCTATCACTGATAAGCTGATAAGTAAAAACATGACAGGCACAGGAAGAAAAAAATGCAGCAAACTAAGTTTCAGTGACAGGGAAGGGCATCTCATAGTACCAAGACCTGATCCTACTTCAATTTCTCCATATCCTGTACATGTCATAGTGTTATTGCTCTGTTTATTTTATGTGATAGGTATATGCAAGAGCTCATACCATACTAGTAATGTAGTTCTTAGTGTACTGACCCCAAAGCAAGACAGTTATATGCCATGACAGATGGGGAGTCCCAATTTGCAAAGTGTTATAGACATGAGATGAGGATGTTTGATGTATTTTTTGAATCACACAGACAGGCAAACACACTCACATGCACACATGCATGCACGCACACACACACACAGACAGACACACACACACACACACACACACATACACACACACACACACAGACAAGTACACACAATCTGCCAGCATTGATTTCTTTGGCTCCAGGAGCACAGAGCCTGAACAACAGGGCCATTGTTAGGACAGAGAGGTGACACGTCGCTTGGCGTTCATGCCAGCCCCGTGGTGTCTACCCACCGACAGTCTGCAAGCGTGAGTGGCCAGAACAAGCATTTCCCCCGCTGACAGGAACAATGAGCCGAATCTCAGCGGCTCTCCCTCCTCAATGATAAGGCCAGGACTTGAACCCCACAACCCCCCAGGCGACAGAACACATCCTGTGGACCCAGACTGATCTAGCCACAGGGGAATCCACAATATTAAACTTTTTAGTCTTCATA
Source organism: Megalops cyprinoides (assembly GCF_013368585.1). Classification (NCBI taxonomy): domain Eukaryota; kingdom Metazoa; phylum Chordata; class Actinopteri; order Elopiformes; family Megalopidae; genus Megalops; species Megalops cyprinoides. Next base: position 19,852,618 of record NC_050584.1, read on the forward strand.
GTGCCACAGTATCTGGACAGCATTCCTAGCGTGAAGGTTGATTTGAAACAGGATGTCTCCAAGACCAAATATTGCAGGAAAGCAATGGGATCTCTTTTGTTGGAACCTAGACCTGGAAGGATGTGAAGCTTATGAGGTCTTAATCAAGAATCCTACAGGTAGTAGGCATCTCAGAGGGATGTCAAATTCCGCAAGTGGACATGAAGCCCTCTAATGAGATTATCAACATGTTATTCATGTTTCATACCTTCATACCTTCAAATCTTAAGAAACCAAACCTACGTAAGTAAATTCTGTAGTAAGGCAATGCATCCTAGGAGGAACAGACCTATCCGCTTCCTGCTTGGATGGCTAATCACACTAAGCTTTTGTATACATGGGCATTCTCAAGTGTGCACATACATTCAAATGATTGAAGCATCCTGTCTTCCAGAGTATGTTACCAACAAGCCTACAATTACACTTTACGGTTCAAGAAAGCCTCATTGTTTATGCAGTGCAAAAACAAATCATCTTGTATTTTCGGTCAGATTCATTTGACTTCTGATGTCATTGTAAGTAAATGACTGCACGTTGTCTTTGTTATCTGTAATTGGAGATCCTCCAATGTTCCTTTGCAAAATGTTTGTAGGGTGTACCAAAATTTTGAAATTGGATTGTTTTCTGTGTGTTTTTGTATTTAATCACTTCACTCTTTTAACAGTATAAACTCCTCTGGATCCCTGCCCTCAAAATGACAACAAACGATAACAAAGTATACAGTTGGAAGTATGAATTTACTGAACATAAACAGAAAAAAACAGAAAAGCGAATCTAAATTATAAAACAATGGGGGCAAGCATGCTCCATTGCTGCATACTGTAGTGAGCCTTTCCAGTTTTTTTATCCTGCCACAGTATGTCCTCAGATAGAACACAAATATGTTTTGTCTGGTGTCCCCAGTTTGAATTAACTGGATGCACTGTTGCCATGGTTAATATCTGCTGTTTTGAGCTTCCCCAAGTAACCATGGATGGATATGACAGTTGGCAGCTTTGTCCCAGAGCTTGGCGTCTCTTATTTATAAAAAGATCCACTGAAGGCTGCTTTTTGTAGACTGTTGTGCTGGGATCGATAGTACTGGTGCTGCGGACACAGTGTGGGGAACGTCAGGATGGGCACCAGTCGGGGGGGGGGGGGGGGGGGGGGGGGAGCTATCACTGTGGACTCACTTAAGACACTGCCCTCTGGATGCGATTGGGCGGTGATTCCCCAAGAATCCCGGTCACATTCCAGAGGAAATGAAGGGCTCCTTCTCCAGTGGGCGTGTGAAGACCCTTCCTGACACAACATCCAACCGTGTCGGGTTCCCTTTCATCTCTGTTTACCGAAGACCCCGCTGCCGCACTTTCCTGTCTCACCACTGTCCCTCTGGCCTCTAAGTCCTCTGCTTGTATCTCCATGTCTGTCCCCCCAGACAAGCCTCGACCCAGACGGCTTCACGGTCATGAATTAAACAGAGGCTGATATGGTCTTTCACATACCAAGCTCACTCTCACTGGTCTGGGAGTGTTGTTGGCCTGGTCTGGCACTGCTGCCCATTTAACTTGAATGGATACACTTATGTTCTGTTGTGCTGGAAGTTGCTCTGGATAAGAGCGTCTGCTAAATGCATGTAACGTAATGTAACACAGGGTAAAGCTGCTTGTCTAGTCAGCATCTAGAGTCAGATTCAAACCGTTATTGTTGCGCTTCAGTGCCTGTAACCAGATCTTCAGGAAAGAACTAGCCTTTTCAGATTCTCTCTATCAGGTCATATCATCGTCGACCCTCCATTTACTATCATCTAAGAAACGTTGAATTTCCACGCAACTGAATTTTTCTCCTTTTGACTTGTATTTTCTAGTTGTCCAAAGGGTAGACAGTGTGACTGAGGGAATGGAGAATTATGGCGGCAAGATCTCAGCTGTGGAGACAGACTTAAAGAAGCTTGGTGAGTTTCACTAAATGACTGCACAGTGCCACAGTACTGCTCTGCTTTTGGTATGGTTTAACTGAGTATCAATTACCTTCTGCAGCATAAAATGATGAATGATTATTCTGAATCACACTTGGTAGATTGAACAGACAAAGTACAAAATTATATGCATCATGTTGTTATAATGCTTGTGTTGCTGTTAGTTTAACAGAGTGTGTAAGTCAAGATAGATTCAGAAAGAGGTCATTTATTGCAGGATAAATCAGCTGGAGCTCACTATGGGAGTGGAATTCCAGTGTCCAGATCTGACTTTTAGAGAACTGTAGTCAGTTTTTCCTTTTAAGAGATGTATCTTTGCTCGGCGAATCTTCACTTTTACCTTCATACAACTCCCTAGACGATCAAGCTGGGGAGAAGTCAGAGAATACCACCAGTGAGATGCAGGCCTTCAAGTCCAACATCCAGCTGCTCCAGAGGCAGCTGAGTGACATCGTGAAGAAGGCCAACAGCAACAAGGCTGCCCTGGACAAGCTGCAGGATGCAGGCGAGAGCATGCAGTCCAGCCACAGCTCCCTGCAAGGACTGCTGGACAGCAACGCTGACATGATCCGCAGCATCAACGGCACCCTGCTCACCTACAGTGGCTACATCACCAGCCTGCAGGACGACACGGCCCGGCTGCAGGCTGACCTGCAGGGCCAGGTGAGGGACCAGAGCCAGACGCTGGTCAGCATCAACAGCCTCAACCTCACCCAGGCCCAGCAGAGGAACCTCATCAGCACCCTGCAGAAGTCTGTGGACGACACCAGCCAGGCCATACAGAAGATCAAGAATGACTTCCAGAGCCTGCAGCAGACGGCACGGCAGACGCGCACCGACTCCGACTGGCTGAAGGAGAAAGTTCAGAACCTGCAAGCACTGGCCACCAACAACTCGGCCTTGGCCAAAGCAAACAATGAGTCCCTGGAAGACATGGGGACCCAGCTGGCCAACCTTGCCAGCCAGATCCAGAACACATCGGTGCTGATGGAGGGGCATGACCAGAGCCTGCGGGAACTCATGGACCAGCAGCGGGACCACGACAACGCCACCTCTGCCAAGTTTGACAGCTTTGAGGTGCGACTAGACCACTCGGAGCAGGACATCGACCGTATCACGGGCAACATCAGCTTCACCACCCAGCTGCTGGGGGCCATCAACACCAATCTCAACGACCTGCGCAACTGCGCCGAGACTGTGGGCCACCACACTGACTACCTGGTCAACCTCAACAACACCATGATGGACATCCGGGCGGACGCGGCCTCACTGCGCTCCCAGCAGGACGACTTGGCTGCCCGGCTGGACAAGGAGGTGTCCAGCCTGTCCATCGTCATGGACGAGATGAAGCTGGTGGACAGCAAGCACTCTCAGCTCATTACTAACTTCACCATCCTACAAGGTAAGCCTCCGCTGTGCTGAAAAAGCAGATGGCTTTCCAGTTTTTAGCTGAATGAGGAAATATGGTCTCCGTTTTTTTAATGTTTTTTTTTTTTCATTTTTTTAATAAACGTGTTTGTTTCAGGTCCTCCTGGTCCTAGGGGTCCAAGAGGAGACAAAGGGCCCCAGGGTCCAGTGGGGCAACCTGGCCAGAAAGGGGAGAAAGGAGAGAAGGGGAGCCCAGGCGTACAGGGCCCCCGAGGAGAAAAGGGCTCATCTGGACCCCCAGGGGTGCCAGGGTTCAAAGGTCAGCCTGGATCTCGGGGAAGTCCCGGTCCGAAGGGATCGCGAGGATCAGGGGGCAGGGCAGGTGCTCCAGGGGCCAAGGGTGAACCCGGCCCACCCGGACTCCCCGGGAGAGATGGACAGCCAGGCCCGCAAGGGCCACAGGGGCCGCCAGGTGTACGAGGGGCGGTCGGAGCTCCTGGAGCACAAGGACCTCGGGGCCCAGTGGGACCTGTGGGCCCTCCAGGGCCACCTGGGTTGCCAGGACTCCCCGCACGACCAGCAACAGGCCCTGTGGCCCCTGTGTCTCTGCAGAGCGAGGTTCCCGTTCCTACCACCAGAACCCCAGGTGAAGAGCCTTGCTGTTTCTTTCAGATCTCCTCGTGCCCTTTGTCTTTGTGCACAAGAGTGAAAATAATAGTGTGTTGTGCACAAAATTGTCTTTGTGGCAGCACATGACAGTACATTGTTCCTTTTGCCTTTAACAAGATGGAAACCTACTATTTTAATGTGGAGATGATGCTGGTTGCTAACCAGCAGTGTTGCGTCCTAATCAACTACATCCATATTGTGTTCTCAATTAAAATGGATTTGCACAAAAATATGAAATTATTTGTAAAAGCATTGTCAAAGTGCTAAAATAATGGAAGTATAATGAAGCAGTATCATTTTGCTGCAGGTTGCCCACCACAATGGATCAGCTTCAGAGAGAAGTGCTACTTCTTTACGACAGAGGCACGCAATTTTGATGAGGCAAAGAAAAGCTGTGAAGAAAAGTCCTCATCCATGGTCATCATTAACGATATGGAGGAGCAGGTGGAATATCTTATTTACTTCTTTTTTTTTCTTGGAAACCCATCAATACTGTTGTTCACAATGCCATATTTTTTAGGTCTTATCCATCTACAATAAATTCAGCTATTTCCCCATCAAAATACGTATATGAAAAAAACCAAGCTCCCAACTTTTCCTAAACATGCATTTTCCATGCTGTAGATAAATAATACGCCTTCATAATCCTTGGATAAATACAAGAAACAGGAGAAGTGTCTGTAAAGCTGGAATGTGTTTGTTTTACTGTTTTCCTCCCCCAGCAATGGTTGCAAAAGCAGATAGCTGGGAAGAGGTTCTTCTGGCTGGGCCTGACGGATAGGGAGGAGGAGAATGTCTGGCGCTGGGTGGATGGGACCGAGCCGACTTTCACGTGAGTCCTGAATTTCTATGATTTCAACTGTAATGCACATAAAAAGGAGAGGGATGTACTCTAGTCAAAGTCCATGAGGACAGGTTATGGGTGTCAAGTGGAATTTGTAAAATACCGTATATGCTGCCTGCTGGTTTTCCTCCTTGTTTTAGTTGTCCCATTCATTAATTACCTGTATCCATTTACAGTTTTGCAAAATTAAAAAGAAAATACAAATAATGAAATTAGATGCATGGACTGAATCCATGAAATACTTTTGCCAATTGTAGATAATACTGGCCTACAGATAGTTAACTGTGAGTTTAAAAAGCGCTGGTCAATAAATATATAGTGTACACGGTATGTGCCGGTTCATATGCGACATGATTGAATTAGCGCCCCCTGCTGTGTGTTTGTAGGAAGTGGAAGCCAGGCCAGCCTGACAACTGGAGCCACGGACACCAGCAGGGGGAGGACTGTGCTGGGCTGATCCACCAGGGCTTGTGGAACGACTTCTTCTGCGACGATCTGAACGGCATCATCTGCGAGATGGACATGGAGAGCTGTGAGCATCTTAAGTGTCAAACCTTTAGAGGGGTAGTGTAGAATGGGCATGCCAAGGGTTATAAAATGCTAGCTGGTTGCTTTATAAACAAAATCTTTTCACCTCAGGTACAGCTCAGTAACACCTAGGCCTATACTTCTTAATCGCGCATTTTATCCCTTTGTCATCTGCCACAGGAAAAATGATTCACAACCACTACATCATATAACTAATGTGTGATTTACATCTTATAGCACACTATTTTTTAATTACCTGCCTTATATGCATTGCCATATTAACGGTGAAACATTGTTTTCTATGATAAATTGTTTAATAGAAATTATTGCCTTACTCCTGTCATTGTTAGGGATCTATGGTTTTGCCATAGTATATATATATTTTATTGATTTGTATATTGACTTGCCTTTTTATTGATATGGTTCCTACAGCAAAGGCATCAGGATTATAGCACCTGTTGAGGAGAGAAGAGGAGAGGGATGTGTGGTGGGACTGAAGCCTTCTGAAGAGCCTCAGAGTTGGGCCAGATGTTTCACAGACCTTGAACTGGCACCTTAGCTTTGTGAGGTCAAAAGACGCTCTTTTTGGAGTCAGAGGGAGGAGAAACAACACACTTTGTGATTGCAGTTTTTTTGTCAATGACATGGAGCCTTACTGATGAGAAGATTCACTCCATCCCCCAGAAAAGAAGTGCTCCACTCATATGGTCATTTCAGCTACGCAGCACCATGACAATCAAGACAAGATGAAAATGATGATTTCTTTTAGTTATTTAGTCAAAAATCGAATTAATTGAATCATGTAGTTTTTTTTTTGTCCTTTTATGTTTTATTAAAATTCCATCCCAGTTATGACTGTAGTTCACTATGTGCCTAATTTTCAGAATATATATTTTCACACTGCAGGTCATTTCAGCAATTGAAGTTTTGATTTTTCAAGTGCCAAAATGAAAAGATAAAGAATTTTGAAGGGTGTGTGCCTTTTCTGTTATACTGCTAGTTCTCTGATTTGCAATCAAGCAATACAGCGCTGTTCTGCTATCCTTGAGGAAGGCCTTTCTTAAACCTCGAGATTTGTCTGGCTATATATAGCTATATGGTATACGTGAATTTAAATAAATACAAATATATACATAAAACTATCATGAAAAAGTCATTTGGTTTAAAGAAAAAATGTGTAAGTTTACATTTTTTACAATATTTTTGTATGTAAAAGATTTTTTAAAATATGTATTATCGTGGGACCTGTATTATTTTATGAGATGTATTTTACAAACTGTACAGAGAAACACAGTTGACCTCTACCTACAAGCCCAAATCAAACATTTGATTCTATTACACTCAGGGAAATTTTAATTTCCTGTTTTAGGTACTTTGGGTAATGAGCTTCCTGTCCCGGTAATTCTTTTCAACAATGGCCAGGTGATTGTGTCCTCACACCCCCATGATGCAGTGCCATACAAAAAATAAACACATATGAGTTATTGAATCTGAGGCTTCGTTTGTTTTGTCTCTCTCCTGGACAGAGGTAGAGCCTTAGAAAATGCTCACCTTCCCTGGGAGAGTGATCCATTCACTACAGTGAACAGATGAACATGGGTTTTGGTCCTTTCACAGACATGATGCCAAACTCTACACTTCACTCACCCATAGGTAATTTCCGTGATATATTTCAACACCTAAAATGACACATATATTAAACATTTTCTCAAATATATGCAGTGAAAATTTATTAAACATTTATGAAAGCAGAAGGTAGTAATACTGTATATTTATAGTACGTGACTTGTTGCATAAGCGAAACTTCCTTGTGTATTTTTGCACATTTACATATTTTTTAAGACTGAATTATGTGACCCTCGGCAGTAAAATAGGCTCTCTTTTGAAACCAGTAAGCTTGTTAAAATCAAAGTATTAACCACCATGTCAGTCACATTATATACATCTGAGCCTTGTTCATGATGGTACATGACAAAAACACTGGCAAAGAATGTCTCTTCTCAATTGCACATGTTGATGAGTCTCACCTAGTCAATTGTGCTTTCTCAAAGATGTTACTGTGTGGAATTTCATTGAATGGGCGACAGCTCATTCTCTGCAACAAGATACCAGAGGAACAGTATACTTTCAGGATGTGTACACTATGTTTACATGTTTACTTTAGGTGGACTAGCTAAGATTAAAGTCAGATTGCAAAACTTTGGCCCATCTACTAACAATTACAAGATGTTTCCCACCCACAGGGAATTAGATTTATAATGCCATAAGCATGTAAACAGTGGTTTGTATTTCATGGCGAGTAATTCTGTAGTTTTTCCTTTCATAACCCTGAAATACTGTCATTCTTGCAGCACCCCACTCAGAAAAAATGACTTAATGATTACAAAAATAACATTACATTCCTGAGATGTGTGTAGCTACAGTTCCAATGTAAAAAATGAATCCAGTAATACCCCACTTTGTTTGGTAACTGATACTTTATTTCATTCTTCATTTCCAAGCCCTGATTAAAAGCACATTGTCGATTAATTTAAATACATGGCAGAGTCATGAAACAGTCCAAGAGCATAAAAATGAAAGTTTGAAATGAATGTCTTCACAGTTTTTTCCACCTATTAATTCACGTACCATTAATAATTCATATCCATCCATAATCCACATCTGTATTTCATCCATATTCAGTCTTTCACTCAGCTGCACAGAAGATTGAAAAGATCTCACAGTAGCACCTTTTGTAGAATACAGGGGAAATGAACTTTTACTGTTGACTTTTTTGGGAAAAAAAACTATGATGCCCATGTGCCCATCTAGTCAAACACCATACACGGATTTACATGTTTTTTGCTTTTCTCGTTTGATTTGTGTCCAGCTAACGTCCATATTCGTCACAATGAAGTCTCAGATTGGATTCTAAAAAGGGCACAATATGTATGCGATGCGACCTGATTTTGCAAATTGGATGCAGTTTGTTTATTATGCCACTATTCAGTTTCCTGCATTTTTAAGGAACATCACAATCACTGTAACACTGTGGTTGGAATTAATAATGAATTTTTTTCCACCTGCAGATTAAAAATGAACAATCTGCCCCTACTGCTATTTGCACTTGTTTTGCCATCTTCGATCTGCAGATAGGATGATCTGGTTACTGTAGAAGATGCACGAAGTCAAAAGAGGCTAAAAGTAGGCTGCATAAATGGTAACAATCTAATGATATGACATTAATCTAACTCACTGTAAAAGCGTTCATTAAATATGAAATGTATGCTTTCCCCTGTGGTTCAGGTTCTCTCTTTCAGTTGGCTTGCCTGCTTTCTACATTGATTTTTTCACTGTTAACCCACAAAGAATTGTTCCATTAAAATACCTGATCGGATGTTCAATGTGTTTTGTCACTCAAGCATTATGTAACATTGTATGTGGTAGATGATAACAATAACATTGCTCTTAGTATCACTACCTTACATGAATTACCAATAAATTAAAAATAAAAATGATAACTCCACTTTCAAAGGTGAATGATGCCACACTATCTGTCAAGAAATAGAAAATCCTATATACCAGTAGTTACGATGGTGAAGCTGGCATGAAATTTAGCAGATCACAACTGTAGCTGTAGGCACTATCTGCTTAAATTGCACTTCTTTGTTAAGTTCATTAGACAGTGTTCGGTAAACATCGCAAATAAGAGGCGCTCATAAACAATAAGAGCTGAAAGAAAAATGATCAAAGTTGTCATTTGAACAACTTGCAGCATGTTTCATCATCTACGTCATGAGTCTCTCCATCCATGGCACACAATCATTACCGGTGTAGGACTAATTTTTGACAACATTTATAATGTAATTTACAGATGGCTATTTAAATCTATACATTTTAATGGGTTCATACATCTTTGCTAGATGCTTAACATACAAATTATGAAACCTGACAGCTCGACATTACATTTTCACAAATGTGGTACAGTGCGGACAGTACATACAAGAAACACAGTACTGAACTAAGCTTAGCATTACCGAATTTCTGTCTGTATGGTATGCTACATTTTGACAGTGCTGTATATTTTGCCTTACTGTGGATGCAAAACAGTCTGTGAAGAATGGGCGGTCTATACTTAATGCTACTGGACGTTAACATATGAACATTCTTCATCTCTTGAGCACTTACAGTTTCCAGATGACAGAAACCCAAACACAACTTGTGATGTTACCCTCTTTCTCAATCGCTCTTCCCTACACCAGTGAACAGTATGTGGGTATCAAGGCTGACCAACTGAGTACTCTGATGTTCTGTGGAGGTAAAGGAACAGAAGAATCCACATGGTTGTTTTTTTTCCCGCACAGCCGTTTATTCCTGTTCTGTGATCGTTACTCTGGCTCCTTGGTGGTGTTGGGTGGGTGGATGGTGGTGGTGGTGGTATTGGCATGACTGTGCGGTCTTGCTCTTCATGAGAAAGCCAGACAGGCTGTGTGGTTGTTCTACTCGTCCTTCTCAACTATCACCTCCCCGTGAAGCACCTTTCTCCTTTGACGTAGCATATGGAAATATAGTTGTGGGAACACTATTGGCAGAGGAGAGAGAACACTTTTGAAGTTTGACCCATCGTTCAAAACTGGATGTATCCAACCTAAACAATTAAGCTTGAACTCCAAACTTTGAAAAGCGACTCTTCCAGTAAATTCTGAGGGTCTGATTTCAACGTGGAGGTCACCCAAATGCTGGGTGGAAAACATTGTCTGGGTGACCACAAGCAGTTAGTTTTGGCTTAAGATTAAAGATGACAGCAATGCCAATTCTAACCCCTGAAGAGAACATCAGTCCTGACCCATGGCTAAGTCTGAAGTAACATCTGGAAGAAAGAGGTCACTCCATTTCAAGCTGCTTATCTAAAAAAAGGTACAACACACCAGATGCACTGTCATTGTTTCCTACTTTTCCCTTCACAGCACATTTTTACATCACCAAAATACATATCATTTTAATAGCTATATTAGCCTCCTCATTTAAATAATAAACACATTTATGCATATATTTACATATACTTATAGTATACCTTCTGTGCATACCAACATGCAATTAATTATATATAGTACTAATTCTACTATTACATCAATGGCATGAGTGCCACAAGGGTGAAAAAAAAAGTTCTTACATGGGATATAAGAGATCATGACGATGATGAGGAAGATGTAATAGTCAAAAGAGACATTGTATTTGTTGGGGAGCCTCATTGAGAACATTCCGGACTTGCGAACGTATGGTAGAGCAGCGTAAATGGTCATGAGTTCACCAGCCACTCCAAGCGGGTACATGACGATAAACATGTTGTATCTGATAAGGGTGGGAAAGTGAAAAGGATGTGAGAACTACACCTCACATTCCCTTCAACAATATACACACACACACACACACACACACACACACATACAAAAAAAATTGCAGAGTTCAGTATATGCTCAAACAAGCTCAAGTATGTCACATATTCCAAATACGTAATGTCAAATTATGACTCACAAATAGCATACACACATACAGCAGTGTTATCAGACTGCTGCCCTGCTGCCGTCCTGTTGTCTATACACTCCATTCAAATAAGTGCTGTACCAGTCAAAGGTCTAGACACACCTACTCATAGAAGAGTTCTTTATTTTTACTATTTTCCACATTTTAGGATAATATTAAAGACAACAAAACTATGAAATAACGCTAATTATGCACTGACCCAAAAAGTGTCATACAAATCAAAATTATCTTATAATTCAGATTCTTCAAAGTAGCCAAAAAATGTATAAAAAAAATTAATTATGTTTTTTTGGAGAGAAATTCAAACATCAACTTCACTATTTGTATTTGTCTAAGAAAACAACATTGGAGCATTTAAACATACTTCCTTGGATCAAAATGTCTTTGAATGCAAATTTCCCATTATCTTAATCAGATGTGTCCAGACTTTTGACTGGCACTGTATACAGTGAGATAGTGTCAGTAACTGTACATCTCCTGCTCTCAGCATGCATGCTGCAGATCCTGCATTGCGATGCATGATTTACAACAGTCTCTCCGGGACCTCTTCTTCCCAGGTTTGACAACTGCATTAAATATGTCTTGTAAAGGCTCGGGAAGCTTTCATTATTGTGTTAAATCAAAATAAGCTTCCATTGATTCCCATCCATTTATTGTGGATAAAAATGAACTTGTGTCATATTTTGTAAGGACGGAGCTTTCTCATTGACAGTGCATTGCACCTGCGGAATAACTCATAGCAGCATACAGATGAGCATAAATAGAGTGAGTTCATATCAGGTGTCATGCAAAGGATGGCCAAAGTGTCTATGGCATTACACTGTCTGCCTATCTGTGTATCTACAACTCTTAATCTATTTTTTGAAATCAATGGTTCTCTTGCATTCAATATGCCAATCATTTCAGACACAGTCAAATTTTTTAATTCTATTAGTCTATTTTCACAGGCTGTAATCCCAAAAACAATTAATAATAATAATAATCAGCAATCATATTCTTTTACAGGGTCTTCCAACAAAAATTGATCAGAAGAAAAAAGGCTCCCAGCGATTCTCCCATTAGCCAGAAGGTATTCTATATTTAGTGACGCAAGGCTGTAAGAATCAAGCATTTACTCAAGAACGTGGCAGAGGCTGGGAGAACCGTCTCAGCGGATGTGAGAGAAATGTTGGGAGAGCATTCCATGCCCAAAACAGATGGTCTTTAAAACGGGAGCAGCTGAACATGAAACCCTCCCGAGGCTGGCTGTTTCTTCCCAGCTTAAAGGAGCCCATCAGGATCACAGAGGAAGAGGGGCCTGGGTGTCTTAAGAATGAAGAGTAGCCTAGACAGCAACTGCCAAAGACCAGCCCACACTGAACGCCCTGCAATGCCTGCCTTTGGAACCCTTACAATCAAACCTCATTCTGTCTCCGTTAAGAGTATGACATGAGCATATAAGGGCCTTTGCAAGTCTACAATACTTGTTTCTGTTATGCTGATCCATTAGGGAGGAACTGGTGGTCAGAGGGACTTTTGACCCTGACTCAGTGCATAATTTACATGACATAGTATACTCCTCTACCATATCATATTCACTCTGACACAACTGCCCCAAATATGCATTACTATTCTCTTGGTGTAATTTAGGGTGGGCATGGCCACATTAATAAAATAACAATTCAAATAATTCAGAATTCTCTTTCATTTGAGTCTGCACTGTAGACAAACATCACGGGGAGTCTGTGTTGAAAGCCCTGTCGGATATACTGAAACTGAACTGGTATGTCCTTTCGGTATCAGTGCCAGGATACTATCACTTGGAATGATTTACTGCTGAAACTTGTGCCACTGCCAGTTACTTTGAGGAGTAAGCTGAAGTAAGTGACATAACACAAACACCTGGAAAGCATTTCTTTTCCACTGTCTGATGGCTTGCTGGCTGGGGGAGAACTAGCGGAATTCTGGAACTCGGATTGGCATAACTCTGCACGCAGGCTGTGATTGCTTTTTCATATTAGCCTGCGTAAGTGCAACGGCAGAACACTAGAACAAAAAGCAGAACAGTGTACCGTTACAGCAGTCCACTGACATATAAAGAGAGTGATCATAGTGAGAGAATAAAGATGATGCAGAGACAAGAGAAATCTTAAACAGCTTACACATAACAGGCTTATGGTGTATGCATGTAGCATTTAATGACAGTTTCGGAAATGGGTTTGTTATGCCAACGTTGTCAGTTCTATTCCCATGGAAGGCATTGCTGTTGTACCCTTGTGCAAGGTTCTCAACTTAAATTTTTTCCAGCTTTATAAATGGATGAAGTGGAAAATGGGAACAACATAAGTTACTCTGCACCTGCTAATCAGTGTAAAGTCAGTAAATCATCCATATATGAACCAGAATTAGGTAAATGGTAACTTGAACAACAGCTAGTTACTTTCATCCGTATCTTGAGTGTGGTTTCTTTGGTTTATAGGTTTTGTGTGTGTGGGTAAAACAGCTGACCGCTGCACAGGCAGTATTGCAAAAAATCACACAAGAGCAGAGCGGCACAGACACCTAAAAACCCAGCAGAAATGTATGTGCTGAACCACCCTCAGCATTTTGATATTAATGTCAACCTATACCCTCTGTGCCTTGCATCTAATGGGCTTTACCAACCAACCATGAAGGGGCCTGCACAAGACACTGAATTCTGTTTCTGTTCCACATTTTGACTGAAATAAATGCCCTCATTTAAGTCAGCTCAATTAGGCCTGGATTCAGACTTGGCGAGCCAAGCTGAGGCAGCTATCCACTTAGCCGCTTCAGCAAAACCACAATATTTTTTTTTTTCCAAAGTGTCTGATCATTGTTTCAAGGGTTACCAGTTAGTTCATCCATGTCCCTGCAAGCTACAAATATATGAAGCCCATGCAGACTACTTCTTCTGACACTGATAGAAATGCATATTTTACCATTTTTTGCACATAAACACGTCATGCATGCAAAATAAAAACCATGCCAGCTACTCAGACAGCACCCCAAACACTACACAACCATCTCCACCTGGCCCATTTGATGAAATATGGCAAGTGGTTGAGCAGATTGAATGTATAGAAGGAATATCTGGTTATTTCTGTCACCGTCCACACGACCAGGAAAAGGACAACACTCTCTTCATTCTGGATCTTCCAATAAAAGTCAACAAGGAAGAGAAAAATACAGGAGAGAAAAGGCATAAGGCAAACTGCATAAGTGTAATATAAATATTCATGATGAGACTGCCTGGAGTTACAGGCACTGATCTCACCTTTAGTGCCCTTCTTATTTTATATTTCAGTCCATATTTGCATGCAGGATTTCAAAAGCAGATGGTTGGTTGTCAACCTGCTTAGGCATTATATGCAATATCAAGAGTTTATCTAGAGCTCTTTTACATTTTACTTTAACAAACAAAATACAGAATAAAGTACTGAATAAATATGAGAAAAGCCACTAAATAAAGAAGTAGAAGCCATTTCGAAGGCTATAAGCCATTGAGAAGTAGAAGCCATTAATATTCCTCTACTTGTTATCAGAGAGCAACACCAATGAGAATATCAGATGGTCAGGCGGTTTAATACTTTATCCAGGATTGTATTTGGAAGTAAAAAAATGTCTATTGATGGTCTTCTATGACAACATAACAAGGTGGTCTTATGCGGATGTGCAAAATGCCATCTTAAGACCTTAATCAGATGAAATGACAAGAATCTAAATTGCTCAAACATGCACAGGCACATAGTGGAACAGACATAAAATGACACAGATGTCTGTTTGTATCACAACAGCCCATTATATTGAAATACACTTTACATCTACATACGAAAAGACTATGAATTATAAATTATAAATGACTGTTTATATGGTTAAGTGGTCATAAATGGCTGTGAATGCTACTATATTTTACCAAGTATTTGAGTGCTACAAAGTGTTCAATAGATCACACATACTACATAAATCCTGTATTGAGAAGATTGAAGGTTTTTTAGTCTAAGGCTATACAGAAAATGTATGTAGTGAAAATAAAGATTGAAATGGAAAAGTCACCTGTTTAATGCTGTTAGTAACGAACCAAACCATGAATATTCTCGAACACACTTGGACCCCAGTCACGATCACAGATGTACGCACCATTCCTTAAGGAAAGAAAAGGAAAAAAAAAAAACATTTTAAGCAGTGGTTTATTCAACCAAAAAGGTAGCATTTAGAATACATACCAACTGCACAGATTTAGAATACATACCAACTGCACAATGGATAACCTGAAAAACAAGGCATAAAAATAAAATCAAATAAAGCATTCATGCAGTATATCACGTTAAGTACATAATCTATTGTACTTAAACTATCACTTCCACTGTTGATCAGAATAGAATGTCTGCAAAAGTACAGCAAGCCAGGGTATCACAAAGGTGCTTGAAGTGCAATTAAGAAGTGCTGAGTAATGAGTGGTCTGAACATGAATTAAGCCTTCATCAGCCAATACAGTCACTGCACCCTGAAGATCGCACCTGATGCGAGTGAAAGCTTGAGGAAGCATATTGCACTGTCATTCTCTAGGGCCTTTCAAACCACCCTTTTATGTAAGTCACCTACAGCATCAGCATTATCGCTAATTCCAATCAGCACATAACTGTGTCCCACATGACTCAAATCATGTAAACTGGATGGAATCAGAATCCATCTCAATCAGAAAGATCTGCATTGACCAATTTTCAGAAAATTAACTCAGCCATACTTTCAAATTGCTATCTCTTGACAATTTTAAAACGGGAAACAGATGGACTATCTTTTGAAATAAAGCCCCCTGAAATAATTAATTGCATTGAAAAAAGTCTTACCTCAAGTAATGCAACAGTCTGGAAAAACTTCAGTGTCCTTGATATACTTCTGTAAAGACCCTTGTGTGTCCCTTTCTGTATGTAAAACCGGATCATTGCCACAGCCAACACCAGCCACCTGTGTCAATACATAAATATAACAACTCTATTTCATGAATGTGTATTGATCAGTTCCTGGGAACGGGTGACTTTCAAAATAGAAAGTATGACTAATCATTGTGTGAAGACATTTTTCTGTTAATATATACTGTAATTATCAGGTTGTTCATTCACTAGCGTACCCTTGTCTAGTCAGTTTGCACGAGTTAAACTAGGGTAGGGCTTGAATAGGGTTATGCTCACATTCACTGGTCTGGGAGTGTTGTTAGCCTGGTCTGACACTGTTGCTCATTTAACCTGAATGGTACACTGATGTTCTATTCTGCTGGAAGTCGGTCTGGAGAGCATCTGCTAAATGCATGTAATGTAATGTATTTAAGCATCCAGAGGAGCACTTTTTCCCTCTCAGAGGAAGCAATACCACTGAAACCCAAATGGAATTCCAATGGTCCCTCTGGTTTGTTATCATAAATGGAAAAGGATCCCCTTGTTGAAATTTGGTCTGGATACCCACACATTCTATAGAGAGGGTAATCGCTAGCATTTGACCCCTGACAGACTAGCGATAAATCTGTCATTATGACATTGCTATAATCAGGACAGAGCGTAAACACATGCATGCATCCAAGCTATATTCTGCAGTTTATGTCATGGGATTGTCTCATTCTGTTACACACTGATAGGAATGAAAATAACGAGCAACCTAAAATTCAAATTCCGTGTTTATCCTATCTGTAAAATGATACAGCAGCTCTCTCCACCTTATACTAGGGAATAGCTGTAGTTCTTTGAGTTCATTCTTGGTCTCTAAGAGAATGGCATAGTAGTATGATACAAATGAAGACTGCACTCACGAACCACTGTCAGGCATCACATAAACACCACAGTGTCAGGTAATGTTGCTATTTTAGATCATTTGAACCTCTGTGTTTATGTTAGTTGGATGTAAGTTGCTCTAGAGATTTTTGTTAGGTACCATTTACAGTTATATGTGCAGTAAACTGTATATACATTCATCTACCAAATGAATACTCTTACTACTACTACTCCTACTACTACTAATAGTAGTAGTAATAATAATAATAATAATAATAATAATAATAATTGGTGGTGTGGCAATGACTATCCAATAAAACCACCACCTGTGTATACAATTCTGTGTGAGAGGAGGTCAGTTCTGCCAATGCTCTCAGCAGGATGTGATCCCTGGGGCACTCCTGGTACTCTGCGGGGTCTGTGTGTTTTAGTTTAGATTTGTGTCAATGCCTGCTCTTATTTAACCAGTGCTGCATACAAAGTCACAGGAAGAGAAAAGGTCACACATTTTCTCAATTCATGAGAATTAAGAACTCATACCAGCTGCCCACTTTGGACAGGAAGTGAGACTGATCTCCTCTTAAACAGAGGATGGTCAGTACAGTCAATTAACAGTGGTCACATTGATTGAAATTAAAATCACATTGATTTGCAAGCTTCAGGGGACAATTTGGAAGTAGGAATGCATGGCATCCTTATAGAACCATGTGCAAAAATACACATTTTAACAACTGTAATGAAGCCTGGCTATACAGTAATCAGCATAAACTGATGTTTGTGCCTTTGCAAAAAGTTGCAGAATTGGGAATGGACATACATGAACACATTTAATATTTTATGCAACCATGTCATCAGCTGTGCAGGTGTAATAATTAATTGCACATATGGCAATATATTAAATCAAAATATTGTTTTTCTTCATTTTAATATTTTATGTGGCACAAAATTATTACTAGATACTTGCAGGGACATACATTAACTTTATGATATGCAAGCAAGATGGTCCCAAGAACAAAACACACACACACACACACACACACACACACATATATGTATAATATATAATTGTAGTAGAAAGTAGAAAATCAGGGAAAAGTCTATCACTGCCCATGCTCATTGGGTACAAAATAGACTAAGCCCAATAAAGCAGTGCTGGAGTACCAGGATAATAAAGTTTTATTTGTGCCTAATTGTAACTGTACAACCCTCTGCTGTGCAGTCTGGGCTGTTGGAGGGTGACTTGGGGAGAAAGCACTATGGCAGGGTGGCATGGGACAGCACATGGGGCACGGTTGGTCAATGACAATGCATAATGCAGGCACTGAAGGGCAGACACACACAACACAACCAATCACACTGCATAAGTTCCAGTTACTCCCATATTGTCTCTAGATACTATTGTGCTTACAGCCTTGCTTTGGATTCATTAACAAATAAGGCACATAATGAAAGACCAAGGTGAAAGGAACTATTGCTGTCCATTTCAAATGAGAGGGAAAAGATAATTTTGTCCAAAATTCTAACTGTAATAAATAAATTGTGTTTTTACATTCTATTTTTTTTCACATTTGTATGGAGAAGACGGCCAACCGGAATTAATACAAACTCCTGACAACATCCAAACCTACAATTCCTCCACTACACTTTGAAATCTAGTGCTGGCCGGAGGGCCACCTAGGGCTGAGGACCGGCTTCACCCTTAGCAGTAACGGTAGTAAATTAATTTGTGTTTGGTGTGTGGGTACACGTTTTATTTAATCCTAGTTAGACAGTTTCAGACAGCTCCAAGATACACTTAGAAATATCATATAAACGATAGAGATTTACAAGTAACGTATCTCATAGCCACATGACACCTCCAGCGGATTTAGATGATAGCAGTGTAATGTCAGTCACTAATCCCTGCAATTGCCCTTAGGAGCCTGTTTACTGACGAATGCGGAAACATGCATTCAAAAGAGCAGTGAAGTCGAGATAATAAACTCCAGACTGACTGGTAAACTGCAATGGCTTCTCATAAGAAATGTAAAACCAACCTATGACTTCGGTGGTGTGTGCCTGCCACAGTGCTACTCTCTCACATTTCATTTCAGTAATGGTTGCACTACTGAGCAATAGTTGTCATTAATTCAACCAATTTTGATGAATTAGATTATAATTGCTCTGAATTATACACATTGCGGTAATACGTTACAACAGGACAAAATATGATCATATAATGAAATTCAGTTAGCAACATATGTTGTATATAAATCATGCTCATTATTTCTTTATGATCACTAAGTATACATTACGCCACATGTTTGAACACTCCTGCACATGAATTCGAATTAAAATATCGCATATGAAGTTTAAAGCATTCTAATTCAAGACACATTACAATAACGGTACGGCTTTATCGGTACACCAGACAAAGTTTCGTTGAGACTTTTTAACAGCTCTACGAGTAAATGTTGTCGAAACAGTGCCGTCTTTATTTAAAGGTTGACAAAGTCCTAAAGTTATTAAAATCTGCCAATTGAGCATTTCGCTCTCCCGAACCGCAGCTCCAGTGTCAGAGCACTGTCTATACTTATCACTGCAACTGTTGAGATTGTGGGCATGACACTGACACCGTATAATCGACCGTATTTGGAAAGGCTGAACTTGCTTCGGGGGCCATACAGGCAACGCCGTTACAACGCTTCTTGTATCGTTAGAGAAACTCAAAAGAAACGAAATAACTTCTCCGTACGTATTAAACTGGCAAAAACTCTTGCTTTTATGTATGAATCTCTGTCAGTCCCACGCAGCGGTAACTGCTGAACAGAACAAGCACTCCAGCACAGTCAGTCATTCGGTCCTATAAACAGCAACACGCTTGCATGTACGGCTCCACGGTGCATACGCCGAAGGGAGTGGCGACTCATAAATAATTAGCTTATAGTAATGATAATTCACATACCCGGCGGTCATGGCAATGTTATAAAACGTGAGCCATGCGGTCGCGAGGGCACTTTTCGTTCTCTTCTTGTTGTTGTTTTCCTTTTCCTCCACCGAGCCGTCCTCCTCGCTGGACGCCATGGTACCGGGGACAGAGTGGGAAAGTCAGGAGCGGCGCAGGAGCGCAGCTGACAGCTGGAGGCTGGGGGAACAGCAGGGTCATCCATCCATGCAACCAGCGACACCCTTCTCGCGGGACTATTGCACCGACAAGCGTCCGCGGAGAGCGCGCGCGAGAGAGATCCGGCAGCTGCAGGATGGGGAGGGAACGCACAGCAATCCAGATTTAATAAGCCCGACACCTCTCATTAGTAAATAGCTCAGGTTAGGTTTTGTTCAAGTTATTACTACAATTAGCATCTCACGTTCAAATAACGGTCAAACCAGTTAATTAAATAACATATAAAGGGCCAAACTGTAATGCAGCACATGCATATTGTTCTAGGCAGATCAGTGGCCTGAAAATTTATTACAGATTTCCCCATCCCTAATAAACTATAACTAAAAGCTGATTTAACAGATACAATGCAAGTGTGTAAGCAGTAATTTTATTCGGATGAATAGATGAAAATATGTAAAATACTCTCTAAAATACTGTCAACAGCACAAGGGGTGATATCATTTTTGTCTTAAACCACATGTGATTGTAATTATCCAAAAATTAAATACTATAAATATAATTGTTTCTCCAGGTTATTGAAAGATTTCATTAGGTTTACATATTTACTCATTTAAACCTGAGTTCTAACAGTGTACCAAATCATGATTTAAAGAAAAACGTGTCATTTTGATAAATTGAAATTTCATTGCCTGAAACTACAGGCAGATCTGGAAATCACTGTTCTCCGTAGTAAATACCACTTAAGAAATGACGTCACATGCAAATACCAGATGCATGTCAGTAGTCATCACATGTGTAGCGACTCCTGCTTACATACACAACTATACTGAAGAAAACAAACCCTGCACTCGCACTTTTGAAGAAGACATAGTACTCTCTTCCAAACCTCCATACTGTACATTGTCTGAAACAGGTGGGTCCACGTCCCAGTCACCAAAAAATGTTAACTAGCCAGGAATTTGTATAGTGTGGAGGTTGTGGTATGGAAAGAAATTAAAAAAAACAATCCCCCTTCCTCTGATTGGATTGCTACATACCAATATTTCAATCCAAGATGAAAAAACTGAACCTTTTTACAAACTTTCCACAATATGACACCCCCAATACAAAGAGGGAAAGAAAGCAGAATTTTTTCCCCCTTTCCCTATACAGCACTATAAACCTCTACGCTCACATGCAGAAGCAGTGGTGTTTTGAAGTGTAAATGGCAGGATAGGCCCCCAAGGTTTCCATCACTGTCAACAGTATAATGTAGCTATGTGTTCTGGCTATGCACCGTAGGCAAGTATTGCTGTGTCATCATTTCAAGTAAGTGGCGTCACTCCCTAGATGCACAGGTCCAGGTCCAATGGTGGAAATAATAATGTAAAGCTAAATAGTGAGGCTTTTCCTGGTTCCTGCTTGCTTTGTTACTGGCTGGGTATGGCATGCTAGTGTAAAAGGGTTTGGTGCCAAACTGCAGCTAATTAGCTCCATTTGCTTCATACTTCTGGTTAGAAAGCAATAGTTTGCCTTAACCCTATTTTAATGAAGCTCAAAGGGACTGGGGCAGCTGCAATATTGCCAGGAAGAGGGTGCATCACAACACACTATGAGATAAGAGGCAAACTTAAATCAAGAGCAATAGTTGGTTATCTCTAACAACATTAAGAAAGTTTGACATCAACAAAATACAACCATGTCACATTGGCTGCATGGATGTTTTGTGTGTGTGTGTGTCTCTCAATGAAGAAGCCTGTTCTGAAGCCACAACGCATATTATTTACTCTTGGGACATCGTTTTGTGGATTATGGCATTAACTATAAGAGATAATGTTGATAAGAGCATTGATCCTCTCTGTGTTTTTCTGGTATATAACAATTTGGCTAGTGGTTATTAATGGTATTAATGTATTTTATCACTTTCTTTAAATCTGTAATAATTTAAATGCTCGGTATCAAATGTAAAAAAAGATAGTTATACATTATTTGAATACTCAATATGAACGTTATCGTTAAGAAATGTGTATGTCTTGGAAACCAGTCTTAATTGAGATAGAAATAAGTAATTGAATGTATTTACTGATTGATTTATTGATTTATCCGTCGTGTTAATGTATCCCATATCTTGTCAAATAGGCTACTTGTCAAAAACATAAAGTATCCATCGTTTTGTATCCAAAACATTGAATATTCACAATGCACCTCTTAAGGGAAACTACGAAACCAGCTACAGTATAGTTTATGCAATCATTTAACAGACTGTGTATTACATTTTGGAATTACACCGATATCTGTAATTTGTGTCCACTGGGAAAATATATATAGCCTGTACATTATATATATATATATATATATATATATATATATATATATATATATATATATATATATATATATATATATATATATATATAATCGAAAATTAGTAGACTGCTGACAATTTAGGATATATTTAGGGCGAATATGCTTTACAAGATTGCGAAAATAGCTGTTACACTATCATAAATTTATAAGAGTTTAAAAGGTTCTAAACGCGCCACTCCGTCTATCACTGCAACAGCGAGTTCAATAGAAGCCAATAACAAAAGCATTAGCTACACAGTCATCTGATCAGTCACCTGACTGAAAATGATCTTAGCAAAATAATAATAATAAAAAAAGAAATCAGCGTTACATATACTACGAACACAGATACTGGGTGGATGCCGACTTAAAACACAATCAATCAAAATAAAAAGTGCCAAAATTTAAATCGCACAAAACCGAACTGGACGAAGAGAAGCCAATGGAGCTCGTATTTTAGTTTGGCTGAACCAGGCACCGACAGAGCCACCCTGTTTCCCAGAATGCTTTGTCGCCGCTGCAGGAGTGTCTGAGTATTGTGCTTGTCTGTTTTTTATATTTATGTAGCTAGCTGTATATTTATTTATTTATTAAGCAAGTGTTGTAAGGAATAAGAAGTCGAGGATAAAGAGGACGGAACTGTTTTGATTTTGATTTCTGCAATGCCTCTCTTTACATCTAATCCATTCGACCAAGATGTTGGTAAGTTGAGAGCTGTCACTACGCGCCGGCTTTTGTTTTGTTTTCTCACGCCTTTGGGGTCTTACAGCTTTCTCTGATGGTGACCTACCGTACTGTTTGGTTTCAGACATATAATTTACTGTTTACCAGTGTCTGCTCTTTTGGTTTTAACCCGAAGTGACGTGCTAGTCGTTATCTCGCTAGCTTTGTAGCTAACGTTATTCCCTTTAAATATCTCCCTAGCTAGCATTCGGTCTTACCAGCCAGATAGCCAGCTAACGGTTCCTAGCTGGCTACAATACTCGTCGTATTGATAAAGTGGGGGACTTGACTAGCGACAGCCTTTGGCTGACCTATGAATGAGTAGTACTTTAATTAGTGAACGTATAGCTAATAAACTTATCCACCGAGTGTTTACTTGGTAGAGTTTCAGCTGGTAGACTGTCTAGCTTAGCTAAGTCGCTCTCAGCGAAAAGTAGCTAACCTTGCCGGCAGTGATTTCTTTATTCGTTGGTAACGCTTGCTATATAGCGGCACTTGCAATGACGGTGCACTTGTCGGGTTAACCCGAGGAGAGAACCTTGGAAGCCAAAGGACATTTTCTGTTTTAAGATAGGAGCTTTTAACTATATAGCTAACGTTAGTCGTTCAGAGGTAATTGTAACTACGCTAGCCCGTGAGGTTTTTTGTTTTTTGTTTTTTTTGTTTTTTTTGTTAAGCAGGCGTGCAGTGTATGTTAGCTTGTGGATAGTTCGGTGTAACCTTTGTTTCTCCAGTTTCCCGAAAGCCAAGGAGGTTATAGAGCATGCGTTTTCCTGCCATATGAATGTTGACCCTCAAAACATGCCTTTTGCTTACACAGCATATCAGACCCAAGGAGCCAAAAGTTGTAGGCTGCCTAACGTCACTGCAGACTGAGAACAGCTCCCTTGTAGAAAAGAAGAAAATATGTTTATGTGCAAAAAAAAAAAAAAATCTTATTGATGATATGGGGAAAAACATTAAAATCAGAAAAAAAACCCTCGATCTAATTCAAATATGAGGGCAAACGCCATACGTGGACATTGCTATCGAAAGATATTAGTTATTTATTAACCTCCTGACTGACCTTCTGAAGCATTCTAGATTACAGACATACTCTACGTAACACAGTTAGAATGAGTCATTGTTTGTGTCGGATTTTAATTTGTAACCCCTGCCTACATGTAGGTTGTATGATATGTCATCAGCTGGCTATATCGTTAAATATTTCTCCTGCGAATATTGAGTTTTGTAATATTCAGATGTTTGTTTATTCCCTTTGGTTTGCATTTTGAACATTTCTGATGAGTGTACTGTAAACCCACAATAAAGATGTGGCTGAATGAAAGGTGTGTCAACGGCTGCCTGCTCTGGGTGCTTCTGTACCATTGTAAATAATTGCTTATCTGCTTGTTTGCCTTTCATGTTAATGCATAAATTGAAGATCAAGAAAAAAATGCATTTACAGGCTTATTAATCTGCATTGTATGCTAAACACTCACTTTTTCTCCAGAAAAAGCTACCAGTGAGATGAACACAGCTGAGGACTGGGGCCTGATACTGGACATCTGTGACAAAGTAGGCCAGTCACGCACAGGGTACGTCTGATGTAGTCCTGGCACCGTGTTTTGTGATGTGTGACACTAATGATGATCCATTGGGAAATCTTCAGGTGGCAGTGTGTGTAGTGTTGCCTTTGAAAGCTTCCTCATCCTAATGTAATGTGGTGGAAGCAGCAAAACAACATGGTCACTGCCTCAAGAGAGGGCTAATTCATTTCAGGTTGCACTGAAAGGGTATCTGCCATTTTAAAACGGGAGAAAACTGGTTACTGGCTTGGGTTGCTGCGGCAGTGTAGCATGGTGGTAAGGAGCTGGGCTCATAACCGAAAGGTTGCTGGTTCAGTTCCCTGTTGGGGCACTCCCATTGTATCCTTGGGCAAGGCACTTAACAAAGAATTGCCTCAGTAAATATCTTGGGAAGGAAAAAGGTAACCTGTTCCTTATACACTGCCAGCCTTTAACTTTATCCACTACAGTAACCTTTTATTTTGCCAGGATTCTGTTGTTATAGGTAAATATTTTTTTACATCAGAACTCCAACAGAATTACTAACAGCTCCTATCAGTATTTTTCAAAATAATGTTCATTGTAAAAGTATGCTTAAAAGTAATATTCTCTGGTTCTTGTTTTGTAAACCTGTAGCACTGCACATAAGGAGACAACATTAATTAGACAGCTGTAGTCTTAGATGCTGTAATTTGTTGGCTTGGTTCACTGTAAGTATCCTGTTGTTGCTCTGAACTGGAGTGGGCAACAGTTGGGAAGCCTAACTGCGGGATATCCACAGCCTTCAAGACTAAAGTAAGGCCAAATCAGTTGTATTTCTGATCTTTTAAACACTCACTCATATGAACAAATTAACTTCTCTGAAAGAAGCTTGTGGATCCCAGTCTACAGGTGAGTCATGGTTGGGATGGATGATATGGAACTTACTCATTCAAGTTTGTATCATTGCTCACACCTGTTTTGTAAAGTCATTCATGGGTGCATCTATTGCTTTTTTGTGTCAAGTGAACTTGGGCAGTTAATTAAAAGCATTCATTTCAAACCTAAATGGCCATTTTCACTTTGGTGGGAATCAAACCTTAACATACGTTCTTGTGAACTTTTTTCTTACATATAGTTCCATGCATACTTATGGAATTATGTCTTTGAATATAGAGTTGTTTTAAGGTATATGATCTTTATTTTGAATGAAAATAGATCCATTCTAGAAGAAGAATCGCATCTTTTTAAGAGAACACTAGCTTTGCTGCAGGGAGGGGGTGATTTTTTTAACAGTTCCATTCATGAAATGAGACTTCATGGAATTATGTGTGTACATGTAAAGTTTTTTTTTAAAGCACATCATCTTTATTTTGACAAGAAATGGATCCCATCTAGCACAGGAAGCACATCTTTCTGTGAGAACACTAATTTTGTTGGGACTTGTTCATTAAACGTGTGTGAAAAAACTTTTTTTTTTTTTTTTTTAAGAATAATACAGTGATGTAGGAATTGCCTTCTGTACCAGATTGCATGAGATACAATCTGTTGCTCATAAAGGCAGACAAAAACAAGCTAATACCAGAAATGTATTCAAAATTTTTCAGTGAATTCTTTGTCAGACCTAGCAGTTATGGAAAATCAGTTTGTCCCCTGGCTAGGTTTTGTTGTGACTGAAATGCAAGCCGTATTGGTAGTAGATCATTAATCGAAGGTGTTGTGTATTGACTCCTCAGTGGTTGTCTTGTATCTTTTGTATATATTTTTGTTCTACTAGAAGACTCATGTATCTTTCTGTTAACACATTTAGTCTGGTCATCTGTACTTCCGTCTTTTCTGAATTTGAAACAGCTTCAAATATGTTTGTCATTTTTAGATTAGGTGAGATTATCATGACAAGATAATCATGAGTTATTCTCTTCACAATATTCTTCAGGTGCATATTCAGACTGCACTCACACTTACCTCTAATGAAAACAGACTTGGCTTTAAATTTAATTCTTGTACTGATCAGGCCCTAAACAGGCATACGTTTTGTTGCTTGTCATCTTTATTTGGACATTTGCAAAATGTAGCATCCTCCTCTGGAAAAGATAGCAAGATACATGAGTTGATTTCGCTGAGCCAGTTCTTATTATCTGCCACCATCCAGCATGTTACTCCTTTTCACTCAAGGGCTCATGTTGGGAGCTGCAGATCCATACAGTAGAGCTAAGGGAGAGAAATCGTAGCACTGGCACCACGCCGTTGTACAGGAAAACCTCTGCCAGCGCGTAGGGTGGTCAGTGGCAGTGGCGGGCACAGAGACGTGAGCCCTTTTCACTACAGGGGCAGAATGAGAAAGTGCATCATTGCAGGTTCTAAAATTAGCTCCTCTCATGGCTCTCTGTAGAAATGGGTGTAAACCGAAGACACCACCAAATATAGTGCAGACCAACTAATCCTGATCCAGTTACACTCGTTCGAGTTAGTGTCCCAGATATCAAAGCGTTACAATGACTACCTGAAGGGAGGGAGGCTTATGTCAAGGTGCCAAGAGCTAGTCTGGCATTTGGAACTGAAGTTCATTTAGCTTGTTTTCATGACATATTAAGATTAATTCACTTTTTTAGCATCATTATTTTGCTTCATTTTGCTTTGTTTGGCAGGTTAATCATGCACATTCAAGCATTATAGATAGACCAGGAACGCTGTCAAAGGATTTGGAAAATTATATGATCAAAATCCTTTATAAAATTCTTTACTCTGCCTCTGAACCAACGCCTTTTTGATGTCCAAAGCCATTTCTTCAGCATTGTCTGTGTAAGAGCTGTAGATTAGGTCAGAACGACAATGTTCTTTACCCTTAATGCAAAATGCAAAGAACTGTAGACCACAGATGCTGAGAGTAGAGCACCAGAATGCTTAACATTACTATGGATTACCCTCCTTCTCTTTCTCTGTTACCTCTACTTTTATGTGCTCTAACGTTTGAAACAAACCCTCTTAACAATTTAATGGCTAGTTTACGATGGTTCTGCTTTTGATCTTGGTGTTGGTGAGTTCAGGTTTGATGGTGCCAGTCAAAACAATCTGAATAGTTTGTTTACTGGTTCATGTAATGGTGCTGAAAGCCCAGGACTACTTAATTCAAAATGACTGGAGTTTAGTAATTGGCTTATTTAAACAGGGTGCTTGTGATTCAATAGAGTATGACTTGCTTTATTTTTTAAATCAAGATGAATTCAGATGAAATTGAACCCACAAATACTTGAGCTCTTTTGAAAGTTAGTTTAACATTTAAACTGTGAATGCTTTCATCATCTGGAGTGTTAAATTCCAGAATGCTGTTTTCCTGAGGAATTCCACTACATTGTTTATATTATGAATGTTTTGGCTGAGTTGCTTGAAGTGGAATAAGGCATGGTTAGGATTGAGCGCACATGCAGTACTAATGCATCTGTAAAGAGCAGGAACAAAGTGCAACAAACGGGTTAAATTATACATTTTTTCCAACTTCAAATATAAAAAGGCTGGCCAGCCACATGTCATTAT
The DNA here is from genome assembly GCF_013368585.1 of Megalops cyprinoides. Classification (NCBI taxonomy): domain Eukaryota; kingdom Metazoa; phylum Chordata; class Actinopteri; order Elopiformes; family Megalopidae; genus Megalops; species Megalops cyprinoides. The sequence goes on from NC_050584.1 coordinate 19,880,519, forward strand.
TAAGAGAAGCAGAAAGGGATCGGGTGTATTGGATATGTCTGTGTTGCGCAGTGAGAATACACAGTGCAACACAACCATACATGGCGATGGAGTCTGACTGCTGCTGTGCCTTTAAGTTAAAGGTTCGGGCTGAGGTTCGACTGTAGGATTCAGGCATCGGAGTGATCTGTTTGCTAACAGGGAAGCTTGGTTTTAGCCTGACTGTATAAATCCCACTGTAGTGTCATATCCAGTAAAGCTACATTAATCATACAATGGAAGACTCAAGATAAGAAAATCTTATTAACTGAGAAACTCTTTTGCTCTGTAATTGTGACTGCCCATGAATCATCCTCCCTCCCCTGTGTTGCAGGCCCAAAGAATGCCTTCGGTCAGTGATGAGAAGGGTGAACCACAAGGACCCCCATGTTGCTATGCAAGCTCTGACAGTGAGTGAATGCACATGCTAAGACGGGATAAGATGGGCAAATTGCGATTTGTGTTCGCCAGTTTGCTCTGCCTTTGTTTTTGCCAATTTATCTTTTTAATGCCGTGAACGTGGGGGGAGGGATGCAGGAGATGTGTGTTTTTCTTTTGACCGCATGATTACAACTAGCAAATTCTGCTCTCTGAGGAAAGGGTCACTCTCTAATCTGATACGAGTAGTTGGAATGTGGGACATAAGCCATATATGACATTTGATCCAAGCACAATATTTGTATTTAAGATGGTAATCTTTGAACCTCCTCAGAGCAGAGACTGGGCAGCCGATCTGTCAAACAAGAAATTATTGCTTGCAATTAAATGCCATATTACTTTAAATAGTCAAACTTGCATTCTTTTGTTGGCCACTAAGACTTTTAACACCTTTTTTTGCTTATGCTTTATAGCTTCTTGGGGCATGCGTATCGAACTGTGGAAAAATTTTTCATCTAGAAGTTTGCTCCAGGGATTTTGCAAGCGAAGTCAGCAATGTGTTGAATAAGGTAGGTATTAATCTTGAATGTATGCATTTTTTAATTTGCTCAGGACCATTTCCGGTTTACCTAAATGGCTTACATAGTGCTATTAGATTTGAAGTGAATTTAGTTAAACAAATCCAGTCAATAATATGACATTGTCCTTGATGATCATCTTGTGGTTATGTCACAGCATTTTGAAAAATTCTTTTATGAACATATTTATATGAAGTAACAATAGCAAAATTTAATGTTGAGCATTTAGCTGGTCTAATGACTGAAAGAATGAATTTAAAATCTGTCTTAATTTTTGTGGTGTCCACCATCAATAAAATTGTTTTAGGGGGTGCTGACTTCAAAAGAGTCAGAACGTGGGTGTTGATACTGAAGAAGGGGAAGAATTTTGTCTCATTTGTGGTAAATGTCAGTATTACAGTGATCATCTGATTTCATATCTTCCTCTCAAATATAATTGAACACGTGTTGGATATTTCCATGAGTGGCAAGGAAGAGTTACTTACTTACCATGAGTATATTGAATTTACCTGAATCAGACACAAGCTAGTTAGGATCAAATTTGGCAAGTGTTGGTATGGAGAAAATGTAGCAACCAGCATGTGCGCTGCTTATCTGAATGCTTAGGTCACACCATGAACACAGCCAAGTTTAGAGCTAATCTTCTCTTTAATGAGGCTGCAAAATGTTTTACACTTAAATTATGATGACCAGACGTCGCAGTTTATAATCGTCCTTGTTGTCTCAGGGCATGTGTGCTTGGTATACTTAGGACGCTGTCAGAAAGCAGGAAGAGCTGTTGGACCAGCTAATTCTGAAAAGTAAACCGAGGATACATGGCAGATGGGTTATGCCTGTTACAGATGGTGGGGAGGTGAGGGGGGGGGGGGTCACATTAGAATTTAATGTGTGTAATAACACAGTGCTGTCCGTCCTAGGGTCACCCAAAGGTGTGTGAGAAATTGAAAGCTCTGATGGTGGAATGGGCCGAGGAGTTCCGCAACGATCCCCAGCTCAGCCTGATCTCGGCCATGATTAAGAACCTAAAGGAGCAGGGGGTGTCCTTCCCCACAGCGGGCTCTCAGGTGGGTACAGCATGAAGAGCAGTGCTCATTACTCAGCAAGTCGGGTCATGCATTAGAAGTCTCGACTGAGATTTGTTACCAGTGGACTCAATATGGGCTTAGTGGTGAGCTTAAGGTTTGGGCTGGGCCTAAAGCCCATGGAAGACAGGTACTGTAGGCTTGGATAAAAAGCTGGTAGCTGGTATTTAGAAAGAGCTGCTAAATGCTCTTGAGCTTTACTCATTATGCATGTGCAGACAGCTTTCCCATGCTTTTCAAAACAGAGTAGGAAATGTTATGATGGTGACAGTTTGGACACTGGGGTGTGTGTATGCTGGAAGGTATACAGATATGACCTTTGAATGTCCTCAAATGCTCTGTAAAAGCCATGGAAAAACATGGAGGTGGCTTGAATTGATTGAATGACCAGAAATACCCTGTCGGCTCTCATTAGCCAGCAAAGTGAAAAAGACTAATGTTTGCTTTTGTGAGACTACCGCAAATACATTAAGGGAAGTGCTCATGTCACAGAGCTAAACTGGAGTGAGAATACACATGCTTTTCATCATTTAGTTGGAAATATTCAGTATGGCTCAGGGGAAAGAGCTTTTTTTGTGTTGTTTTTTAGGCAGCAGAACAAGCTAAAGCAAGCCCAGCTTTAGTAGCTAAAGACCCCTCTACTACAACAAACAAGAAAGAAGAGGAGGACTTGGCAAAAGGTAAGGTGTGCTTTTCAGGTTTGAAAATTGCTTTAATCTGCCCCTGTATTACATTATTAGAGGAACAGATCTACAGGCCTGCTGGCGTATATACTTTGTTAACCTATTTGTTAAACTTACTGAGGTGTTAATTGGAAGTAGATGTAATTGGTATGGATACACAACTTTCGTCTTTGCACTTGCCTGTAATGAGGGAATCTAAACCAGTTTTAACAGAGTGCACATTGCGTATGAACAGAAATGGAGCACAGATTTCACTGACAGGTTTGGTAGTGTGCCTTGTCAATCATTGAACTCACCATAAATCTTAAAGGCTCTGTTGCTGCCCAGCTCGATTGTGCAGTCCATAGTCACACCTTTGGCGCTCCTCCATCTTGTTTTCATGCAGTGTCAAATCCCCTTCTGCCTTGCTGTACATTTTGTGTGTCTGTCCAAGTTTTAGTCCTTGTGCATCAAAAGTACACAACCGCATACTGCCTCTGTTCGCTTTTTGGATGTTGACTTTAAAAGTTGGAGTGTGGGGAGGGGAGGGGTCCTGTGTCTTTTGGGGGATAAGTTTGCGGGATGTTTGGTAAGAGACGTGATTGGAGGCAGTGTGTGTATAACCTGGCCCCACACCCCTCTGTCTTCCAGCTATTGAGCTGTCCCTGAAGGAGCAGAGGCAGCCACAGGCTCCTCTCTCCTCCTTGTACCCCAGCACCTCTGGCCTGATCTCCAACCACAAGCCAGAAGGGAGGAAGGTGCGAGCAATCTATGACTTTGAGGCTGCTGAGGACAACGAGCTGACATTCAAATCTGGAGAGATCATTACCATCCTTGATGACAGGTAGAACCGATTCATCGCCAAGCCCGTGATCACTCTCTTCACTTCCTTTGTGCTGTCCCTGCTCTGTCAAAGCCTTTCAAAAGTCTTCTTTTATTGTTGTATGAATATTTTTTTTTCTACTCACAGTGACCCCAACTGGTGGAAGGGGGAAACGTACCAAGGAGTGGGACTTTTTCCCTCTAACTTTGTGACAGCAGACCTCACGGCAGAGCCTGAGATGAGTGAGTGCGCATTTCCTTCTCTACCGTCCCCCCCCAGGCTCATCTTCACTGCTTCATTTAGTCTCTCCACTCTTCGACGCTTCGTTTAGTCTCTTCCTTCTTCCCCACAGTAAAAACGGAAAAGAAAACGGTGCAGTTCAGCGATGAGGTTCAAGTGGAAACCATTGAACCTGAACCTGAACCAGTTTATATTGATGAGGTAAGAACAGTTTTCTTTTGCTTTAAACTTGTATCAGAACTGACAAGCTGAGATTATGCTCAGTGTGTGAATGTGTTGTGCTTGTCTGTTTCTTCTTTTACCCCTTACTAATTAGTTGTAAAAAATTGCTTGCTGATGTTACACAATGCAGTAGGGATGTAACAATATATCTAATTTCGCAATATCACAATAAAAAAATGTCTTGATGCCGTCGTGGGACTGTGACGGAATCTACCAGGATATTACATGGTTATTTCGCTAGTATAGCTGTGTTCTACTATCTCTCCTCACTGAAAATTGTATTGATTTGTTTTGCAATTGTACATACATAGTTCAGTCATTCATTGCCAAAGATAATTCATGCCAACTTTTGCACATGCTTAGGTCATGGCTGGCTACTTTTATTTTATTAAAGAAGGAAAGCAGAAGCACTTTAAGTTAAAGGAAGAACAAATTTTATACGAATAAAAAATGCTGATTTATTATTTAATAAAGGACATTTTTTCAAGTCATCATTTTTCCTCGTTTTTTAATATTGTGATGAATATCATGTTGTGGACTTTTTGTTGTGGTGTTATCATCCCTAACATCCCTACAATGCAGGTATGACAGTACTTGTAAACCCAGGAAGGGCCAGGATTTCTGCTCCCAGCCTCAGTTACTCCATCTTGTGAATGCAAATTATACACTTGCAAAGGAGACTTTAAGCAGTCTGAACTGTGCTCTCGCTCTGAGTACGCCGACAGGTTCCAGGTATGTCACAGCATGGTTTTGGTTTGTCCTCTAGGAGAAAATGGACCAGTTGTTGCAGATGATCCAAAGTGCCGACCCCACAGACAATCAGCCAGACGCCACTGACCTCCTGCAGCTAGAGGGTAGGCCAAAGCTACCTGACCTCACGCATGTCATGAAAAAAATCACCCAAAAGTATAGCATGGAGTCCCAGCTTTGACTGTCTCTATTTTTTTTTTTACCAGGTGCTTGCAATCAGATGGGCCCCCTCATTGATCAGAAGCTGGAAGACATTGACAGGTACTCAACCTGAGTATGAGCTGATAATTGACTGTCAGAACTGTTACAGTATTGGCTAATGCTGTTTCTGAGCTTTAAAATACATATACATGTGTATTTTTAAATTAACAGCATTAATTTGGAGGACAATACAACATTACGTGTGCATGTATCACAGTGTCACACCAACAAAGTTTGAAAAAAGAAAGCTTTTGAGGATAACAGAAACCAGAGATATACCTTTGCAATGAGGACTGGAAACATCATAGAAATATCAAAGTAATCAAAATTTACCTGGGCCATATTGTAAATAATATCAAACAGATAAATTCTAAAAATAATCAATAACCTTCTTCGTAAATTTGTCAAAATTCCTTCATGAGACACAGACTAGCTGACAGTATAGTCATTGCTTATTTTAAGCCACAAATAAGACAAGGCAATAATTTTGAGTTCGATTGTCATGCAGTCATACTTCGCTTCAGTGAAGCTAACAGTCTAACAACATGTACATTTTGGATATGGAGGCTTGCTACATTGAAATCAAAAGAATGAAGCTTATAATGAAACGAAGTGCGGAATTTCTGAATCTCTTTAGAATCTATGTCCTGGTCAGACAAGAGCTTGGGTGCATGGGAAGAAAGGAAGAGCCTATATGAACTCTGACTCCCTCATTCACATTGGTCTTGTGCTTTATGTGACAGGGTAACCACGAGCAGTCTCATTTAGGCATGAAGCACATTCCAAAGGTCTAAAGCCAGAGATAAGAAAGTGGTGGGTGGGGTGTGTTTTAAGGAAGTGTTCAAATGATATTTTTTGAAAGATTTTTTTTTTTGTGGGCAGGGGAGAAGGTGGAGGTCGGGGGGTGCGGGGGGGGGGAGTATGGGCAGAGGTGTTCATCCTGACGTCTTGTAGCTGTGATGAAGCCCGTGCTCTGTCTGTTGGTCCCTCTCAGGAAGCACTCGGAGCTGTCGGAGCTGAATGTGAAGGTGATGGAGGCGCTTTCTCTGTACGCCAAGCTGATGAACGAGGATCCCATGTACGCCATGTACGCCAAGCTGCAGAGCCAGCAGTACTACATGCAGCAGCCCCCCTCAGGCTCCCAGCAGGTGGGTCATGGTGGCGCCAAGGCCTGGCAGCTTGCATCCTAACCTTAACTCTGGGCTTGTCTTACTGAAACCATTTTCTTTTCCATTCATTCAGGATCAATATGCTCAATGCAGTGTATTTTTTTTATTTTTATTTTTTTAGCTAGCTTTTTACTTAGCTTAGTAAGTACAGTAAGATTGTCTAGTGGGAGCTAGCTAGCTATGCTTTTATTGACCCACAACTGGTATAGAAAGAAATGTAGTAAAATGTTTTTAAACCCTTCTCTGCAGGTTTATCCGGGCCAGGCCCCTGCTATGGGGACAGTGGCACAGGGGTACAGCATGCCCCCTGAGCAGATGCCCTCACTCAGCCAGACGGGGCTGCCTCCAAGCCCTGGTCCCGGCCCCAGCATGGCCGGCCAGCCAGCACCCAGGTGAAAGGGGCAAAAGTACCCTCTGCACACTCACATATTAAGTGCATACATTTTATCTTAATAAAACAAATATTTACTTTAAATGGTAGCAAATCACCTCACCACTTTCTTCCTCTTCCATTATCATTAATGTGGACTAGCGCTACTGGTGATTAACATAGCTCCAACAGTTGATCTCAGTGCTATATTCAGGGTGTATGTTACCGTCCCATGGTAATTTATTCCAGTGACTCCCAGTGTAATCATTTCTTAGGTCCACCCTGATTGCCTGCTGTCATCATTATTTTCCCCTTTGCATTCGAATCCCAGCATGATGGTGAATTCAGCCGCAGGTGGCGCGTATGTGGCCCAGTCGGCAGTCTACAGTCCCCCCCCACCCACGGCGGCTGCAGCTGACCACGCCTCGTACCAGGCCTCTGTCAACGGAGCCGGCAGCGTGTCCCAGATGCCCAGCTACACCGCCGCTTCCCAGGGCCTCCCGCACGCCGCGGACACCCAGCAGCCCCTCTACTCCCAGAAGGCCCTGCTGTAGGACTCCCCAGGGACCCTTGATCCAGGGAACCCTCTCAACAGGAATCTGGACTGGACTGTCAGCCTTCCCCTCCAGCAGGGGGCGTGGAAGAGCACCACTGGATCGGAAGCACACCAGTGTATGGCACCTGACTTGTGTCTGATGGAAAGGGGTTACCATAGCATTTTTTTTTCTTAAAGGAACACTATTTAGTGGAAGGATGCTGACTACATTAGGCTGTTTTATTGTGTAACCGTTGCAAGATTTTAGGATTACTAAAGACTTAATGCCAGTTTCAGTATGGCTGAATAAGAAATCCATGCATATATTGTACATATAATGGATTTTTTTTTGTCTTTGGCTGGCTACTCTGGCTTGCCTACCTGATCACATTAGCGTCTCTTTACTCAGTGTTAAGTTGATTTACATTTCAGTATATTTGTATGAGATGTAGTTATCATGTTTTGTAGTGTATTTTAATTTATATTTGATTTTATTATTATTATAAAATATTATTTTTAATGCACAACACAGAAAGGAATGTTTTGGGGGTGGAAAAAAAAATCTTGTCTGCATAATATTCTGCCTAATTCCGTTATAGTTTGAAGCTGTTCCTACAAAAACCACCTTTTACAAACTGATGTTGTCGCTTAAATCCAGAAATTGTATGCGGGGAAAACTTGACTAATAACTTTGCATAGGTCATTATCAAAGGTTAATGTGAGCTGTTCATAGGATTTTTTTTCCTTTTTAAGTACAAACCTTGGGACCAGGGATTCACAATATTGCACTTTTGTTGAACTTCCAGGTTGCGGAAATCTTGACACTGTAGTGTGAATAATTTGGGAACACAAGTGTCTGTATGAATTATGGGTACTCCCTTATGTTTGAGATAAGGGTATGTCCTCTTTCACTGGACAGTGGTGGTACATTGTTGAAGCCCAAGGCTGGGTGGCAGGTCTGCATCACTGTATGTCAGCACTATGCTTTTGGATCCATTGGGCCCCTCTGCACCACTTACCTCTCAAGCACAAACATAACGGATTCTCCCTCAGCTGGACTGAAAAAATCAGCACAGTGGACAGTGATAGAACAATGACTGTACCCTGCAGAGATTTAATTCTCCAGAGGATGAGAATAGCATCCTGCTTACACTCTTAAAAAAGAGGCGTTCGGCCAATTTTCACCAATTATCACCCTTTCTACCTTTTTCCCAGGAGCTGTAGGTACAGACTTCATGGACACACTTGTATTAAGTGTTAATGACCCTCGGTGTCAAGGTTTTGTGATCAAGCCCAACTGTTAATGTATGCTTTTATTGCAACTGATTAATGTTTATTCACTGTACTATAACATTAGACCTAATGCACTGTCAAGGTCATGTAAATTTGTGCCTCAATTTGGAATTTAGACATGCACTAAATCGGATAGCTACAGTGACCAACACTTCTGACCTTTTCCCTCTTCTTGTAATAATGGAAGGATACACGTTTCACTACCACGCAAATAAAACTATCCTATATCTAAGCTGTAATGAGAACCGAGGGAAGATATTGTACACAATGTCTGTGTAATGTGAAGTGAGTGCCCATGATAAATGAGAACTTTGCTCAAGCTACATTAATTTGCCAGTACAAGTTGATGCAGTTTTGTACGTGTACGATTCATAAAAGCTCAGCACATTCAAGTTTTGTTTCACTGGTGCTCCATGTGATCACTCTTTAGAATATACATTATATATATATACAGTAAACTTTTATTATATATTTAAAATTCTTGTTCATGTGATAAAGGGAATCCTTTATTTGTAGCTGGTTATCAAGTAGGCTTCTATTTCAGCCTTGTCTGTTTAGGTACTGATGACTGGTGGGGTATATGTGATAATCGTTTTAACTTGCGACCAAGCAATAGTACATGTATGTTCAAAAGAAGCCGACTGAATCTCATTCCGGATCCTTTCTGCATGTATGTACTTTGTAGCAGAGTTTGTCTGTGGACACTACCATATAAAAGGAATATCAAAAAAGCAACAGATGTTGCACCCTTTTCATTTTTTGTACAAGTGATATTTATACAGTATTTATGTAATGTCTGTCATTCAAAAACTCCCCTCAGTATGCGATTCATCTCTTTTTTTTTTCTCTGACTATAGAAGTTTGATTATCTTGCACTATGTTTCTCTATTAAAAAAAACCCAAACAGAAAGCTTTGCTAGATAAGTCTCATTTTAAGACTGGAATTCGGGAAATGGTGATTTGCCTGAATCATTTATTGGGCTTCAATAAAGTAAATAGATATGCACATTGAACTGTAAGCATGTTTTTTTTTTCTTTCTTGTTTTTGAATGACTGGAGAATTGTGGAACATCAGTGTTTATTTTTGATTTATTGGAACAACAGTTTCACTTCGCAGAAAGAACTTTAACTCTAGCCAATGCAAAAAGTATTAGTCAAAAATATGAATGTAGTTAGAATGTTTTCATATACACTACTCATTCTAATGGCATCCTCCAAAATAATTACTACATTTGACTGTAACAAATAACTTGAAAGCCAGATACTTTTATTAAATGGTAGTTTGTTGGTATGGTTTGGCTGGCTCTCAGGCCAGACAGCGGTACAGTAGCTTGTTCAGTTATTCATCTGAGATTGTAGAACCAACAATAAACCAACAATAAACACATACTACAAAGCAATTTGTAATGATCTGTATCAGACAAGTGTCTTGGCGGTGTTTGATGGTGATCACCTACAACCACACCTGCTGGTGCTGTGTCAGAATATTACTTATATGACAGCTGTCTGCCACCAGGTGGTGCTAGGTGGCAAAGTTACAAGAATACAGGCAGGAATGGCTTGCCACAGCAAATAAAAAGAGAGAATATACTGTAATGTATGGGTTACATATTAGTCCTTCTGTTGTGACAGTACAGCACATGGCAACATATCAGATGTTCAGATTGGTCCTAATATGTCAGCTGATCTTCACATTTAGTGGAGAAATCAGACGTATCACAAGGTCTTTGTCTCCGGATCAGTGCTGTTAGCACAGGAATTAAGAGTAATGACTGCACTACTTATTTCTGATGCAAGCTGACTACAGCAACACAATGTAGTTTATGCTGATTGTTCTATATCTTAAATGCATGATGGATCAACTATAAGTAATTAATGCATTTTAGAATGACTTACTGGTTTCTTTGCTGTCATCAGCAATCTGAGCATTGCTGTCATTGAAAAGGATACCTGTTAAGGGGTAAGGTCCATGGTACCTCTCATGTGAGGCTTTTTTATTTTTATACTTGTGATTATTGAAATAGAGATAATATTTATTAGTAGGTATTAACTGTTATTATTGGATTGGACAGCTGTCAAGTGAGCGCTCCATATCAGCCATGTAATTTGATTGGTCTCTAAGTCCAAACAGACTTCAGCCTCACCACAGACCCCCCTCCCCGCCCCCATGGCCTTTGCAGTTAATCCTGGGCTTTTTCTCTGCTTTCTAAAACTGCGTGTCAAAAACTTGGCACTTCAAGAGAGGGGATGTGATTCTTTTGCGACTCAATAAAAATACCAAAAGGCAAACGTGATGGGCGCACAAACGTCACCGGGGCAATAAAGGTATACAATGCCTAGTGCAGTGTAAGCAGAGTGAGCAGGGTCCAGGACTCAGTCTGGCGTGTGGAAAATGCTAGTGGATACAGACAATGCTGTGAGGCCTGTGTTGCGAGGGAAAGGGATTGCCTCATAGAGACAACACTTTTTTTTTTTTTTTTTTTTTGGCTGCAGGGGCGACAGAATGGGCTCGGGGAAGAAAATCAAGTTCGCCCTGTGTGAAGTGCTGCAGTTTGCGGGTCTCTGTGTGCCCGTCTTCATCGTCATGCAGAGGTTCGCCTCCATCATCCACCAAATCAAGAGCCACGCGCAGCCGCCGGGAGACGCCACCACCGCCTACTGGCTGATCGTGGCCACCTCCATCGCCTATGTCACCTCCGTGGCCCTGCTGGTCTGGGTGCCCATGAAGTACATGGTCTTCAAGAAGAGGAAGTTCTTCACAGAGAGGAAGAAGTGGTGAGTGTGGCCTGGTTGCAGCCGGCCTGGCCTGCTTTCCCTCTCTCGTGCACAGGGTGGGCTCTGATGTCTATCTCTGTCCTGTTGGTCCTTTTTCCTCACTGTGGTTAAACTCACGGGCAAGGTCACTGGATGCTGGGAATAGGGGCAAGGTGTAATTACTGCAGAAGATGTTTGGCAGGATGTGTGTAGGCCCTGGAATGCTCTTTTCAGCCGGACACAATGATGCAGAGTGAATGCTACATTCGGCTGTCCTTCACCTCATTCCTTACATCGTAATCTTACCGTCTCCTTTGTGAAAAGCAAAAAGGCTGTAGTCACACATTTGACTCCCTGGACATCTGATAGCAAGGAGTCAGACTTAAGAGATCATGGCAATTACTTATCTGTTAACGCCACTGTATCTTTTAGGGGCAGTGTGAAGCTTGCTGAACGTATTTGACTTGGCATTGTGTCCTGAGTGTTTTTAAGAGTTTGATTAGAAGACTGACTGTGGTGACAACATAATGATTTTGAACACGATGATTAATCTTGGTAGACACATTCTTGTGGAGTCTCCGTCTTCAGGCTTTGGGAGGGGATTGGCAGAGCATGGATTATGAGCCGGTGACAGTCTCCCTCAGTCTTAAAGCACTGTGAGGACTGTGGTACTGTATGTACTACTGATAATTCTTTGAAACACAAAGAAGAAGTAGCACTGAAGTCTGAGGAAATGGAGGTTTTTGGGCACACAGATGTAACCTACAGCTTACGGTTGGTACGTAGGACTTTTTTTTCCATAGCTCAAGGACTTTCACTTCCTTCACATAATAAATTCTGCCCACACACACACAGATAAGCTACAATTAACCATTTTCTGGTCCCTTTTCAATTTTGTTGGGCTTTCTCTTGATTTGAGCCACATGCCAAGTTTTTAAGACCCCATGCAGTTTTGCTTAGTAAGGAAGCGTGGAGAAGAGAAGCTCAGCAAGTACATTTCAAGACTACAGCCATTGAACCAAATATTGCCATGCATGTTACTATTATTCTTGACAGGTACTTATATGAACATTCTGATAAAACATGGCCACACAGAGCAAGGTAAACAGTAAGATTGAAATATTTCTCTTTCTTCGATTTGACAAGTTTCTACATGTGGGAATGTAGAGATAAAAACATGAACTTGGGTACCCAGTGGAAAATGTGTTCCCTGTGGAGAGCCACTGATTTACAGAGCTCATCCTGAGTGCAGAATGTTACAGCCACAGGGCACATGACATTTGATAAGAGGTTATTAAAGTAGCTCACAGCACAGAAGCCCCAGGGCCATTCCAAGGTCTTATCTTGAAGCCACTGTCTGTGAGGGACGTGCGTGCACAGTAATGTCCATTATCACACACCCCCTGAACACCTCAAACAACCTCAGCTACATAACAGCCATTAGTCTCAAGTATCTGAGTGTCATGGCAACAGTGTTACCTCTGTGGAATGCTACTGTATGCTGATGACATAATGTACTGTATGCAGAAGACTGGAACAAACGATCTCTTGAACAGCCTGAAATATTATTTTTGAAGACTGTTAGCCCAAACCTAAAGTAACACATATGTACAGGCCATGATCACTATTGTGCACCTTGACAAACACAGATAATACGCTTTTATCCATTTATTCATCTATGGATGTATATATTTATTTCTTTTTTTCTTTATCTATTTATTCATTTATTTATTTTCAGTGAAATATATATCATATAACCTACATTCTGCCATACAGATGCTTCTTGATGCTGTATATTTTCCAATAACTTGTATTGCAAGCGCAGCTAGCAAGATGCACAACACCACCATAAAGCACTTATTTAGTCACGTAAGACAAAACAAGCAGTCTTCCAAAGCAAACCCGCCCACTGTTTACAAAATTCTTTTTGTGCTCATTGGCCTTGTGTTTCTTTCATCTCACCGTCTGAAGGGAATGTGGTCTACAGGTGTCTCATCCCAGTCTTAATTTCTGAAGTGTCTGGATGCAAGACATCTTTTCTGTTAACGTCTTGCATTAGCCAGTAATAAAGAACACTCCAGATGCCATATATTTAAGCTTATATATAACAAGCTGCATCTGTAAGCCCTATGTTATTTTAGATTATTTTGCAACATTAACACTATTATTATTTTTTCTGGTTTTTCTGGTTTCTGGCTAGCTAGATAATTATCCAAATATTTTAATAAATTTTTGTGAATTTCAGCTGGCTTCAACAGATATGAATATTGGCTCCATATTATGTTGGTATGTAAACAATGGACTTAAAGTAGTTTTAATGGGTTTCCCCATTATCCTCCCTATCATGGTGGATTAAAATGGGAGTGACAGGAAGTAGGAACAGGTATTCCATGGTGAGTCTCATTATCCCCAATATAGATAGCATCTCCCAAGTGCAAAATTAGAGCTATTAACATGTTTGGATGTCAGTATTTTTTCGATAATTTGTCATATCTACTAGGAACATTTGTATGAAACATTACATTTTAACAAGAAGTGAATACATCTGTGCAGGAAAGAACCTGAAAGTGCAATTAGAATTAATATGGTTAAATGTTTCTTTTGCTTATCTTGACATCTGATTTCACTTTAAGCATTTATTGGGTGAGGGTCCTGTTCCAACTTCCTAAGGATAAAAATGCTTTATTTGCAGGATGCGTTTTCTTGTGTAATAACAGGGTTATCATTTCATTTTGAAAGCATGAAGTTTGTGTGCAAAGGAGCAATTGTGTTCACATGCTGTATTTGTATGAGATATTGACGGAACAGTCAGTGCTATGTTTGGACAATTGATATCTGGAATGAACAAGACGATCACATTTCACGCGAGCAGTTTAGAACCTTCATTAGTGGTGAGCAGTCTCCATGTTTCAGACTGACACAGGGATTTGAATACTTACCCGCAATACTACAACCAAGGAAAACACAGCTCAGGAATGCTGCTCTGGTCTTTTACAAAAGAATAATGATGAGTGGAGTCAGCAAAAACGTTAATCATAACTGGTTTATGTGAAGCCTCTAATGTGATTATCATAAAACACATTATTCATTAACAAACTCTAGTAAATGATTTGTTATGGAAGTATGTAACATTAAACGTTCACTGTTTATTTTTAAATTCCACAGCTAATTGGAACCGCCAATTTGAACAGTTTTATGAGAACATCTTCTATATGTGTGTCTGGGGCATGAGTCAGGAGTGTGAAAATGAACAGGGGTCTGTTGATGTCCTGGGTACTACTCTGTGGGGTTCAAAGGTTTGTGACAGAAGAAGGGATTAAACTGTCCAGTTAACGCATTACATTTTTCCTATTCTTATATATTACTGTTGCTTAGTATGTTGGGCAGTGTAGTGTTGAGGACTTGAAACTGATAAGTTGCTGGTTTGATTCCCTGCTGAGGCACTGCTGTTGTAGTCTTCACAAGGCACCTAACCCACAATTGCCTGAGTGAATATCTAGCTGTATAAATGAATTTAACTGTAACCGATATAAGTTGCTTTGGATAAGACTGTCTGCTACATGATTGTAATGTAATAAGTATTATTGAATTTGTATTTTTATTTTATGTTATTGCATGTCTGTATTTACCATGGAACTGGTTATTATTGGACCGTGTGATGGATTGACACGTGTTCTGACATGGTGTGTTGTTTTCTGTATACACTGTAGTTCATATGGCCTTATTATAACACACCTTGCACAGATAAGCTGCTTTCAAGCTGCTTTGAATAAGAATGTAAACGATGACATCCGTCTTATGTCAAAGATGAATGTTGACAAAGATATTTTCCCATGCACATTTTTTTCTCCCAGCTGGAGATAGCTCCCAGTTTTATTCTAGGATGTTGAGCAGATGTTTTTGCTTTCACGGGTCTAACATGAAAAAGCATCTGAAAAAGCATCACTTGACCTGAGCCTCTTTCTCTCTGTTTTAGGAGACCAGTGACCCTGGCCTATGTGATTCTGTCAACATTGCCCTGCTTTGCCTTTCTGATTGCCAGCTCTGAGGTAATGCCATCATGTGGTGCATAACTGTTTTAGGTGCTATTGCACGCTTTCAGTGACTCTACAGTCTGTGACCTTTAACCTTATTTCTGCTCTTTCTGATGACCTTTCTGACATTTTTGCATGAACGCATTCTGAGTGTCATTCTAACCTATAGAATCGGTGGTCTGCTTAGATTACGGTCATTGAAGATAGGTCTTCTATTGCCTCTGGCTTGGTTTACTTCACTTATTTGCTAGAAATTAGTTTATTGACTCACAGTATGTACAAATATCACTCTTTCTTTATTACTTCAATATTTAAACCACATTTACATAATGTGATTATGAAAATATGCTATCCTACATTCAGATTTGAGTTATTCTGTGAGGAATTTAAAACAGCTTTGTAAAACAGGCTTTGTGTTACAAAAGTAGGTTTAATCATCAGAATAAAAATAAATTTACAGAAATCATCTACTTCATCATTTCTTACAAGGTGGTAATGCCATAGATTGCTCGTCATGGTATTCTTTTCCCAGAAGCAATCATATTGTTAATTTTGTCTCATGTGCTTTATTACACTTGCATCCATAAACAAAATGATTGTGCTCAGCATTTTATTCTGAGATTCATCTCTGATCCCGTATCTTAAGGGATCTGCTCTGTAAACATAATTACTGTGTATGCACAACGTGTCCCTCCATGCCTTTGTCTGTCTGTTTTTGCTTTTCATAATTTGCATGGTCTTCCAATAACTGGACAGCTTTGCCCTCATTATTGGAGGGCAATGCCATCTGAGAGCAATGTACAGTAGACCACCACACCATTCTTGGTGGTTGCTTGAAGTCCATGGATGGCTGAGCATGTGGGCCATCAGCTGATCTTCTGAAGAGTACACACATATGACACTGTGATGGCCATTACTCATAGTGTGACCATTGTGACCATTTTCTTGAAGAACGCCATGAGAGGGACACCTGAAGTAGCAAACAGTCTGTTGTTACGGCAGTCGTGTCTGTAGCAGTTACAGTAATAGGAAAGACCAGGTTATCAGGATGGCCTCATACATGTTTTTTTTTGCACTGCTGTTGTTAGTCGTTTGGGCTTTTCCATGTGCTGCTGATCTGAAAATGCAGCTGATTCTGACAAGAGGTTTCAGGTTTCAGACAATAATTAAATAATATCAGCATCCAGACAATAATAAAAGCTTACTGGCTAAATGGAGGTCATGCAGCCATGCCAGTGGGACAAGGCTATTTGCAGAGTCACTTCTTGTCCATCTGCTGAGTGCAGACGGACTTCACCACCTGAGAAGTATCAATGAGCACACACACTACCTGTTACGCCAAAAAGTTGGATTTAATAATAAGCAAAACTGAAAGATCCCAGAACAATTATATGCCATACGTAGCCAGTAAACTATCATTTGAAACATCTAAATATCACAAGCTTTTGGGCTTCTATTTCATCCTTGTTCAACATAGGAAATGGCATGTATCAATGTATTGATTGTTTATTTGATTGTCTTTAATTTTATAAGTCTATATGAACACATAGTAACAGTGTAGTTTTTTTTGTAATTTCTCTGTGAAGTAATTTTAAAATCAGCTTGGTCATTCCATCCTAGTTCAACCTGCTATCTGTTGTGTGACATTATCTTTGGCCTGTGCTGCTTTGAAATAAATGCTGAACACAAACTCATGCTGAAGTGTCCACCTATGTCACAAAGTGTCATCATTGTGTATTGCATGTTTATATTGTAGACACGCTCTCAGGGTACATTGTGAATGGCCGATGAAAGAGAGGTGGTGAGGCTGAGGTGAAAGATGATGAATTATAAGCACTGAGAGCTGGACAGCTGTACGAGCAAAGACTTATCTCACACTGGAGGTCTGATAAGCAGCTGTTCTCCTCTTCCTGTCTCTGTGTGGCCGTCAGATCAACTGACCATGAGCCAGCTTCGGCAGGGAGAGTGGTCAACTCAGGTCCCAGCAGTTGCAAAATGTATTTTTCAAAAAAAAGTCATACACTCAGGTCAGCTCGTGCTTTGTCATTTCTATTGTAGTATTCTGATTTCCTAGCTTTGATCTCTGGGTAAGGTCCCCTTTAGAAACCCAAATGACTTGCGACCTACACCACTGCGTGTGACATTGAAATGATACCTAAAATACGCTCAACAAGACAAGAAAAATGAAGGGTGGCAGTGTAGCATTGTGGTAAGGAGCTAGACTGGTAACAGAAATGTTGCTGGTTTAATTCCCTGCCGGGGCACTGCTGCTGTACCCTTGGGAAGGGTACTTAACCCAAAATTTCCTCAGTATATGTCCGGCTGTATGTAAGTGGAAAACTTGTAAGAATTGTAACCCATGGATTAGCATAAAATGCTAAATGACATTTATGTGATGTAATGGATAATTCATGGATAATGTGCGAATGTGAGTTTGGTTGGACGTCTTGATGCTGTTTTTCTGAAGCATGTAGGGGGTCAGGACCATGTTTCATTTTCACTCGTGCTGTTTTATTGGCTTGTTTATTCAGTCAGCAGAGTCTAACCTCTGCAATAGGCAGTAAAAGTAGCTCATATAACCATATGTTTCCTGATGGTTTATTCAAAGGTCATGTCTGAATTTCCTCAATACTACTCCTGTCCAGAATTTTTCCTCATATACAGAGCATCTACAATAATATTATAATTTTAATATTATTTATACAGTATAATAGTAAACTAAAATAACATACTCCTCCTTGCATCTCACAATCCAGCGTCAGATGTTTGATATTCATGTTTCAACCGGTAAACTGGACAAAGATTTGGACATTTCAGCTTACATGCAGTTTACCTCTGACTTGTGTATCACCTGTGACAAAACAGCTGAAGCACAAACATTCGCTAACGGAACTAACTAGTGCAGGAAATGGCAGGAAAAACGCTGTGCCACATACGCTGTGTAAGAGAAAGACAATGGCAAGTCATACAAACTCCACCCCTCTGCCCCAAAGCCCCATTCCAGAGCAGTATTCCAAGGACAAAATATTCCAGGAGCCAGCTCTCCCCTTTGTTGTTGTAAGTGAATAGCTCATTATCAGGCTGCACAAGGCACAGGGCCTGTAGACAGACAGCCTGTTATCAAGCGCCGAGAGTTGTCAAAGGGGGTTGGAGCTGACCCCGAAAGGGACATCCTTTCAGGAAACCAAAAAGAGGCTGAAAAAACAAACAGGATCAATGCCATAGCCTCAAGCTCTTGTTTTGTTTTCATGAATGAATTATTATTCAAAAAAGGGTCTTTTTTTTTTTTGGTTTTTATTGCAAATGAATGCATCGTCAGATTTCCAGATTTATTTCCAGTTTTTCTCCATCCCTTTTTCTTATAAAGATTCAGTGACTCAAAGCTGGCAATATTCTTTTTTTTCTCTCCTGGAATACCTGTCAAATTGAAAAATGGACCGTGACAGCAATTATCACGATGAGGGCAGGAATGCTGCCCCTTCTGCTCCGCCATTTCCTGGATCCCTGCTGGCAATCAGTGGAGGTCGTGCCCTACAGGCTTGCATAGTGGACACAAACCTCTCACCCACAGTACTAATGTGAACTGTCCACTGAACCAGAGTGGACCTCGCATCATACAGATTTCAGCATTTGTAGGCTATTGGCACATTTAGGTTCATAAGGGTGCACTGTTCACAGCGGTGAGAGCCATAATTGACAGATCTTTTTTTTGCCACACACACACTTGCATACAGGTAGACATACTTTGTAGTTGGAATATTTTGGCATTATACCTTCTTGATTACCTGCGATCAGATGTCTGGAATTTTTAAAAAAAAGGCCATCAGAGAGATTATTGGCTCATACAATGGTTAATATGAAAGACCCTTATCAAAAATACTATCATTCTTTTTATAAATTTGCTGTGTACATAAAAGTTATTCATCACATTTTTTACATTTATTCATTTGGCAGATGATTTTATCCAAAGCGACTTACAAGTGAGGCAGTATGCAGTATAAGCAAACATTCATATAAGGAGTCAACAATATTATAAGGTACAAGGTACAAGCTAGCTGCTAGAGATATGAGAGCATTAAACCATTAGATCTGTTTTTTTATATAAATAGCATTAATAAATAACAACCATTAAATGCGAGTCATAATGGGTATTGAATAAAATGGGGAACAAAGTTGGAATATGCCCAGTCACTGTACTATTTAGAAGTGTGATGTTGCTAAACCCCCTGCTTTCCTTTTTATGGTCTTCCTTCTCTCACAGGTGCAGATCAATAACGGCATGAGATATGATACATTCACTGAGCTTCCCGTGTCGCTGGTTCTCTTCTCGCTGATCTGCATCGACATCATTGAAAGGATTCGCCACTGCCGCCTCACTGGGCAGGGTAGGCCGCCTCCGTCCATGTGATCACCTGATCAGTCCTTTCTCCTGAAAAGAACAGTGTACGAATCACAGGTGGCAATAGACGAGCACAATAATGTGGGCTATGGCCTACACAGGAAACTTTTCTGATGTCACGGGCTTTGAGAAACACGTTCCCTAGGGAGTTTTTCAAGCGTGGTGCTGAATAGTTTCTAACCATTGTGAACGAGAAGTAGGTAATGGCGCAATGAAACGCACACATCATTATTTGTCTGCTAGCGATGGTTCCTGTCCACCAGGAAGTTCAAATCATCACCCACTCTGAGACTTTAGCTGTTTAAGATTCTCATAACAGGCCATCCTTCCTGTGCAGATTTGCTGTGTTGCAGCAGCGCGCCGCCATTCAAGGCTAATAATACTTGTACCATTGTTTCTCTTCTTGTCATCCTGCCAGCCAACGAACTTGCGAGAGATGCCGAAATACCCTCCACGGTGCTCACACACGTGGAGCAGGTGGCACCGGTGATGACTGTAGCGGGCCAGCTCAGCACCGACAGAGAGCGCGGCGGGGCCAGTCTCAGGCCCGAGGCTAATGGCACCGTGCCAGGGCTTCCAGGTAATCAGGAAAGACAGTTCAGCATCTCGGGTCTCAGTTCCCGCACGGCCAGCACGGCCTACCACTTCCCCACTTACGCTTACTCCGGGCCGCTCAAGTTCCTGTGCGCCAGCGACATGAGGGCCGAGCTCTTCGTGGAGAGCTTCATGTTCTGGTTCGACACAGTGGAGATGGTGCGGGTGGCGGGACACCCTTCCGTCTACTACTCCGGCTGGGTTTTCCCCATATACATCTTCAGCTACCTGTCCGTGCTGCGGCTGATAGTCATGCCCCACAGCCCCTTGCTGTCCTCTCTAGGGGTGGTGCTGCAGGACCTCCCCTTCCTCTTTGTCCGAATCGCCTTGATCGCCATTTTCGGCTTTGTCACGCCCCTGCTGTACCTGATGAAGAACCTCCTGGTGTCTCTCGCCTTCATATACTTCAACTTCATGACCAAGCTGAGGATCTTTAACACAGAGAGGATGTTCTGAAGAGTGCTGGATGACAGATGAAGTCTGCTCGTGAGAGGAGGAACAGGCTTAGACAGAGGTTCTCAAACTATAAAAGGGAACATTTTGAGTGTTCCAGAGTGGATATTGAGGACACACAGGCAGTGTCAAAGGACAAGATGTTGTCTTGGTGTTATGTTATTTCCTCCGTCACCAGTAGGTGGAGTGGAGGTTATGTGATCACCCACATGTACCTGTTTGTCGGTCAGTGAACAGGATAACTGGAAAACATGGATGGATTTGGATGAAACTTGGTGAAATGATTGCCGATGGTTATATGGTTTCCTGTTTGTTCCAAGTTGTTTTTATTTTTTCCCCCAATCATAGTAAATTGACATGGTAAAGTGCCTCTAACGTCAGTTCCTACTAATTTTATAACAGGAAGACACGGTTTCTCCATTACCATAAAGTGCAGTGAAGGTGTATGAATATAAGTCAATGTTATTATTCATCCTAGGTTTATTTTTTTGCAAAGTTACAATCATATGCAAAGATAGGTTGAGTTTATACCACTTGCACATAATTTCTTTCTCTGTAAAATAAAAAATCTGAAAAAGGATGTTTCTCTGGTGGACTTTTTAGCTGTGGAGTCTGTCATCATTATTCTCCATAGTGCAGATCAATTGTAAAACTGTCACAGAATCACTCAAAACCCACATACTGGTCCAGACAGGCAAGGACACTGCACCCTTGCCTTTGTAAAACCGCGCTGTTTGACAGTTGCAGCATTTTTACTTTATATAGCATGCTGTTTTGAAAATTATGTTGTTTACAAATGTAAGGTGGAGTATGTATGCAGTGCATACACAGATTTACTCACAACAAGTTGCTGTTTTCAAAAGGAAAAATGCTTCAAGAATAAAACATCAGAGATCTTCAGACCCTTGCCAGAAAAATGCCTCTTAATCTGATAAACTCAAGCGTGTACGGCATAATGTACAGTATACAGGAGACCCATTCACAGTTTCCACTATTTGAACTGGGTCACTTTCCCAGGATACAGAGGCAAGAGGCACCAACACTTTCAGTTCACTCTCATTTATTTCATACATCACATATGTTTGTAAGTGGTAGGAAATTTGTTCCATAAGGGCACTTAGAAACAAAAATACTAGAAAAAAATAATATGGCATACAAGTAGTAAAATACAATTAACTGCCAAAGAAATAATATCATGTGCTGTAAAAATGGAATACACATTTACTTCATTAACATATCTGAATGTAAAGTAATTTAGATGCATTATTACTCACCAAAGCTACAGCTGTTAATTATCACTAGCATGCTGCACTGAACTCTTCATGTTTTCTGCTTGATTTAAAATGGTTTTAATTGTGGACTGGGCTGCCTTGGACAAACTTGCCACTTCACTTTTCTTTCCCCCAACTGTACTCTGTTAAGTGACTGGGGTAAAACAAAGTGAGTTGTGGGACATGGAACCAATCCCCTTTGGGCTATTATAGGTATTATAGGTACTATTACAGGTACTAATGGTACTCTTATACCTACTATTGGAGTGCAGTGTTTGCATATCTCCCCATTGGTGAGAAGTACCTCTAAGAACATTCTGGTGAGGTTCCGCTGTATTGGCATCTGGTATTGGCCTAAATTAGAAATTGTGTAAATTAACACGCAACTCAATAAAAATGTAGGTTGTTTGCTGAAGGTGTTTGAAATACTTTGTTCTCCCTTTACTGATCAAGTTCCTGTGACTCTGTGCCTCAACTGATTTTCAATGTTGTGTTGGCTGAATGTATAGTGCTCTATATTCTAGTCCGCACCCTCCTTACCGCAGACTGTAGCAGGTACAGGGTGGATACTGTGCTGAGTGCAGGTTCAATTTAATTTCACTTGCTTTCATTTTACTCCTAAAGACATAAAGGGGATGTCTGGGTTTTCATTGCACTCTCAGTGAGGTCAATTGAGCCTTCTTATTAGCAAATTATTAATGAATACACCTACATTAGGTGTATATATATCATGGAGATAAATTTATTATTATATAAATTTATTGAACACATGTACAAATCCACTCAGGATAAGTAGAGAGTAATGCCACATAAGTGTAAATAATCAAGTAAAAAAATAATTAGAATAAAATTTCATCAAGTTGTTTTGAACAGTAACTTACCCACAAGGAGCAACCTTGGTGACAATAAAAGTACCCTCATATGCAATATGGCATAGCAGGAATTCCCCCATAAACACCCCCCCGTACCAGACACTGCGTAGGTACTCACTCATAGTGGTGTTGACATACACACTTCCTTAGAGTGGGTATATATTGGGGAACTACTATACAAACAATACCACTCTATTTAGCTGACCAAAGCTGAATTATTCTATAATACAAATGAAGCTGCATAGGTCCCTTGACCAACTCAAGGGTCTTGTTTACATGCACAGTAATACTGAGATAAAAAAAAACACTCCTACATTGGTAGAAGTCATGTAAACATCTTTCTTGGATTATTTTAATGTGATTAAGATCTTAATCTTAGTCTAGAAGGACATGAACAGTATGATAAGTGGGATAATGATGCAGAGTGGTTCTATATGGCTATAGCTATGGCTGTAGCTAGCTACTTCACCTGAATGAAAGTGGTGAGAGAGAATAGGGAACAGTAGCAGGCCAGTCTGAAATGTTACTCTGGTGCAAATGCCTCTGCTCCCTCATATTTCCAGTCTGTAATCAAATCTCACATGAACTGCTTAAATTAACATATACAATAATTGCATCATTGCGTGCATTTAAACATAGTTAATGACATTTAATGCTGTGATCCTATTCTATATTACATAATATGTACATAATTTTTTATCGAAGAATATCATTAATAATTTTGCACTATATAATTTCATTTTGTTTGCTTATGTTTATTTATCACATAAACAGATGTGCCAACAAAACCCCCTGCTTTTGTACTGAAAATTTCAGAAAATACAGTGTAAAATTCTAGGAAACCTCTTTTTGACCTCTTTTTCCTCTTTTCATTTCCACTTTTTGCTGTACTTCACTTTCTGAGGGCAACAATAGCTGATCCTCTTTTCTTGTTTAATTGTATGTCTTCTCTTTAACCCTTTATATGAAATTACTATGTATTTTTTATGTTGAGAACATTCTTTCATTTATCATTAGAAAATCTCAATAGTGGTGTGGCATATAACATACATAACTGGGAAGTAAAGAACAGGTGCCAAAGTAAACAGGGTCAAGACATCTTGCAGTTCATGACTAACAGGGAAAGGAGCTTTATATTGATAATTGGTATATTTTATGAAGGTAAAATCCTATTTTACCCAGGTGTTAAGGTGATTAAGGTGACATCATATAATCAAAATGAAATTTTGAAAAGCAGAAGCCCAAACAGTACTGAATCTAAATACTTTTAAAAATTAAACAGAGCAAATACATTGGATGTGTACAAAACTCAAATATTTACATGGATTGCTTGATCTGATTCCAATACTCTAATTCACAAACTGTACTATGAATTAAAAGTAGCATTGCTGTAAATGTGTAGCTCTGCTGTGTGGAATATTTCAGATGGCACATAGTTCTGACATATACAATAACACTTATGTCTAATTTATCTCAACAAAAATAAACAGATGCTCATGTTTGTTTTGATACATTTTTTGCTGAATAATCCTGGTTTAGTGTTAAAACTTGAACGCTAACTTATTTTTAAAGTTTAACAATTAGAATTACATCCTGTATAGCCTTGACATTACTTTTTTATAATTTCAAGGACCAGAAAGCTATGTGCATAGCATTTTTCATGTATGATATTTCTTTTGATGAAAGATGTACAGTACCAGTCAAAAATTTGGACACACTTTTCTTTATTTATTTTCCACATAGAATAGAATGATAGCAAAGTCTTCAAATCCATGAAATAATGC